>NC_086451.1:33284635-33884635 GCF_028390025.1 Pseudophryne corroboree
CAGTTTTTAGAACTATGGACTAACCTCTCAGTTTATAGAGCTAAGGACTAACCACACAGTTTATAGAACTATGGACTAACCTCTCAGTTTATAGATCTATGGACTAACCTCTCAGTTTATAGAGCTATGGACTAACCACACAGTTTATAGAACTATGGACTAACCTCTCAGTTTATAGAACTATGGACTAACCTCTCAGTTTATAGAGCTATGGACTAACCACACAGTTTATAGAACTATGGACTAACCTCTCAGTTTATAGAGCTATGGACTAACCACACAGTTTATAGAACTATGGATTAACCTCTCAGTTTATAGAGCTATGGACTAACCACACAGTTTTTAGAACTATGGACTAACCTCTCAGTTTATAGAGCTATGGACTAACCCCACAGTTTATAGAGCTATGGACTAACACCACAGTTTATAGAGCTACAGACTAACCCCAGTTTATAGAGCTGCAGACTAACCCCACAGTTTATAGAACTATGGACTAACCCCAGTCTATACAGCTGCAGACTAACCCCACCGTTTATAAAGCTATGGATTAACCCCAGTTTATAAAGCTGCAGACTAACCCCACAGGTTATGGCATTATGTGCTAACTTCTGTTTATAGAACTATGGACAAACCCCACAGTTTATAGAACTACAGACTAACCTCACAGTTTATAGAGCTACGGACTAACCTCACAGTTTATAGATGGTGTGTCTGAAGACAAACCAGGCGGTAATATAGCATCTTAAGAAGCTGCGAGTGGGCATCTCAGCCCTTGCACATTCACGCACACGGATGTACACAGTAGAAGGGCTTTGTAGCAGCATTAGCATAAAGTCACAGACCCGACTGCTAGTATGTAATATTACTGTAATACTTCTAGCTGTAATATTCCCTCTGTGTGATGCTTCTGCACATCCCAGTCTCACTAGTTCTCATTGTCTCTTTCCCCCAGAATTCAGAGAACGAGATGGATGAGAGGTGAGTTCTTATCCCTAATAACAGCGCACCTGATATATATCTCTAAAAGGGCTCTGCATTACGTTGCTGTGTTACCTGCATCAATAAATGTTCCCTTTAACAATTATATTGTGTCATTTATTAGCCAGTGATTAGTGCTCAGTATCACTTCCTTCTATTCCCAGAGCAGAAGAAGCGGAAGGAATTCTGGAACCTCAAGAGTCTGAGAAGTTAAACTTTAACATGAATTGTGTTCAGAGTCCATTACTGAACAGATTATGGGCCACCTCTGTCCTCTGCTGCACCACCGGTCAGTACCACCACTACATCCTCATATATCCTCTTCCTCTGTCCTCTGCTGCACCACCGGTCAGTACCAGCCACTACATCCTCATATATCCTCTTCCTCTGTCCTCTGCTGCACCACCGGTCAGTACCAGCCACTACATCCTCATATATCCTCTTCCTCTGTCCTCTGCTGCACCACCGGTCAGTGCCAGCCACTACATCCTCATATATCCTCTTCCTCTGTCCTCTGCTGCACCACCGGTCAGTACCAGCTGCTACATCCTTATATATCCTCTACCTCTGTCCTCTGCTGCACCACCGGTCAGTACCAACCACTACATCCTCATATATCCTCTTCCTCTGTCCTCTGCTGCACCACCGGTCAGTACCAGCTGCTACATCCTTATATATCCTCTACCTCTGTCCTCTGCTGCACCACCGGTCAGTACCAACCACTACATCCTCATATATCCTCTTCCTCTGTCCGCTACTGCACCACCGGTCAGTGCCAGCCACTACATCCTCATATATCCTCTTCCTCTGTCCTCTGCTGCACCACCGGTCAGTACCAGCTGCTACATCCTTATATATCCTCTACCTCTGTCCTCTGCTGCACCACCGGTCAGTACCAGCCACTACATCCTCATATATCCTCTTCCTCTGTCCTCTACTGCACCACCAGCCACTACATCCTCATATATCCTCTTCCTCTGTCCTCTGCTGCACCACCGGTTAGTACCAACCACTACATCCTCATATATCCTCCTCCTGTACTGCACCACTGGTCAATACCAGCCACTACATCCTCATATATCCTCTTCCTCTGCTGCACCACCGGTCAGTACCAACCACTACATTCCTATATATCCTCTTCCTCTCCTCTGCTGCACCACCGGTCAGTACCAGCCTCTACATCCTCATATATCCTCTTCCTCTGTCCTCTGCTGCACCACAGTTCAGTACCAGCCTCTACATCCTCATATATCCTCTTTCTCTATCCTCTGCTGCACCACAGGTCAGTACCAGCCTCTACATCCTCATATATCCTCTTCCTCTGTCCTCTACTGCACCACGGGTCAGTACCAGCCTCTACATCCTCATATATCCTCTACCTCTGTCCTCTGCTGCACCACCGGTCAGTACCAGCCACTACATCCTCATATATCCTCTACCTCTGTCCTCTGCTGCACCACCGGTCAGTATCAGCCACTACATCCTCATATATCCTCTACCTCTGTCCTCTGCTGCACCACCGGTCAGTACCAACCACTACATCCTCATATATCCTCTTCCTCTGTCCTCTGCTGCACCACCGGTCAGTACCAGCCACTACATCCTTATATATCCTCTACCTCTGTCCTCTGCTGGATCACCGGTCAGTACCAGCCGCTATATCCTCATATATCCTCTACCTATGTCCTCTGCTGGATCACCGGTCAGTACCAGCCACTACATCCTCATATATCCTCTACCTCTGTCCTCTGCTGCACCATCGGTCAGTACCAGCCACTACATCCTCATATATCCTCTACCTCTGTCCTCTGCTGCACCACCGGTCAGTACCAGCTGCTACATCCTCATATATCCTCTTCCTGTCCTCTGCTGCACCACCGGTCAGTACCAACCACTACACTCCTATATATCCTCTTCCTCTCCTCTGCTGCACCACAGGTCAGTACCAGCCACTACATCCTCATATATCCTCTACCTCTGTTCTCTGCTACACCACCGGTCAGTACCAGCCACTACATCCTCATATATAACCTCTTCCTCTGTCCTCTGCTGGATCACCGGTCAGTACCAGCCGTTATATCCTCATATATCCTCTTCCTCTGTCCTCTGCTGCATCACCGGTCAGTACCAACCACTACATCCTCATATATCCTCTTCCTCTGTCCTCTGCTGGATCAACGGTCAGTACCAGCCACTACATCCTCATATATCCTCTTCCTCTGTCCTCTGCTGCACCACCGGTCAGTACCAGCCACTACATTCTCATATATTCTCTTCCTCTGTCCTCTGTTGCACCACCGGTCAGTACCAACCACAACATCCTCATATATCCTCTACCTCTGTCCTCTGCTGGATCACCGGTCAGTACCAGCCGCTACATCCTTATATATCCTCTACCTCTGTCCTCTGCTGCACCACCGGTCAGTACCAGCCACTACATCCTTATATATCCTCTACCTCTGTCCTCTGCTGCACCACCGGTCAGTACCAACCACTACATCCTCATATATCCTCTACCTCTGTCCTCTGCTGCACCACCGGTCAGTACCAGCCGCTACATCCTCATATATCCTCTTCCTCTGTCCTCTGCTGCACCACCGGTCAGTACCAGCCACTACATTCTCATATATTCTCTTCCTCTGTCCTCTGTTGCACCACCGGTCAGTACCAACCACAACATCCTCATATATCCTCTACCTCTGTCCTCTGCTGGATCACCGGTCAGTACCAGCCGCTATATCCTCATATATCCTCTACCTATGTCCTCTGCTGGATCACCGGTCAGTACCAGCCACTACATCCTCATATATCCTCTACCTCTGTCCTCTGCTGCACCACCGGTCAGTATCAGCCACTACATCCTCATATATCCTCTACCTCTGTCCTCTGCTGCACCACCGGTCAGTACCAGCTGCTACATCCTCATATATCCTCTTCCTGACCTCTGCTGCACCACCGGTCAGTACCAACCACTACATTCCTATATTTCCTCTTCCTCTCCTCTGCTGCACCACAGGTCAGTACCAGCCACTACATCCTCATATATCCTCTTCCTCTGTCCTCTGCTGCACCGCTGGTCAGTACCAGCCACTACATCCTCATATATCCTCTACCTCTGTCCTCTGCTACAGCACCGGTCAGTACCAGCCACTACATCCTCATATATATCCTCTTCCTCTGTCCTCTGCTGCACCACCGGTCAGTACCAACCACTACATCCTCATATATCCTCTTCCTCTGTCCTCTGCTGCTCCACCGGTCAGTACCAGCCGCTACATCCTCATATATCCTCTTCCTCTGTCCTCTGCTGGATCACCGGTCAGTGACGTGTGAAGCATTACACTTTCATATAGTGCATGTGGCCCCTATAGACACTGGTAACACAATTCCCTGGGGCACAGCAGCGAGGCACAGAAACTGATAGGGTTAAATGTTTCTATACAACCATAAGGCAGCAAAAATGATTTACTGACCATCAACCGGGGATACATGAAATAAAGGGACCTAAGGTATTTTATGGCCAGCTTTCTGGCACTGCTATACATTACGCTTACCATGCTCCCAGTTGGTAATCCTAATACCTATTGCTTTCAGCTTGTGAAGACCTCACATTTGACGAAAAGACACTGAGCCCCATGCTGGCATTAGGGGAAAACAACAGCCTAAAGTTCCTGCAGAAGAAAGCAAAGACCTATCCAGATGGACCCGAACGTTTTGACCACTGGCCCAACTGTATGGTGACCGAGTCCTTCCACAGCGGCATCCATATGTGGAAAGTAAACGTGGAGAAGACCTGTGCCTACAAGCTTGGCATAACGTACAGAACCATTGCACGGAAGGGCTCGGGCAACGAGGCCAGGTTGGGATACAACCCAGTTTCCTGGATCTTTTCACGTTACGACAAGGACTTCCGGTTTTCCCATGACTCTCAGCATCAACTTGTGGAACTCCTGAAAAGTCCTAAACATATCAGTGTGTTGGTGGATATAGATGGGGGGGAGCTCATCTTTTTCGACCCGGATTCTTGTGTCATACTCTACAGCCACCAGACAAAGTTCTCCGCTCCTATCAGTCCAGTGTTTGCAGTCGCGGACGAGAGCATCAGCCTGGAGAAATGAACCAGGAGGAAAGAGTATAGATAATTATATTTATAAAGACTACTTTGAATATAAGAGGTTATAGCCTTTTTTTTTTTTATAAAATGTGCGCCATTGAGGATCTGTGTGATGTTACGTATGTGTAAGAAAGATGGACAGATTTGCCTGTTTCAAAGCAAAGCAAACTTTTTCATACTTTACAATCCACGTGGACTACGATAGGAACGGTAACCTGTAGCGAGGCACCTTGCCCGAAGCATGGCGAGCTAAGCGAGCCAAGCGAGGGGACACGGTGCACTAATTGGGGTTCCCGGGCACTTTTACGAAGAAAACTACACAATTTTTTGTTTGGTTTTAAAAAAAAACTCAGGTAGACCTTTTCTCATGTCGACCTAATGACCGTGTCGACCAATTCCCGGTGTCGACATAGTCACTGTCGACCAATAGTGGCCGACCTAATGACTGTCACCAGTATAAAGGGGCTGATTCTGTGGTGTGAGTAACTTTGCACCTGGAACAAACCATATTGCACGGCAAGGGAAGCAAATTCATTTGTTGTTTTTGCATGCAGAGTAAATACTGGCTGCTTCTGCATGCAGCTCCCAAGTGCTGGCCAGCGTTATTGTTACACTGCAATTTACATCTGAGTTTGGACACACCACTCTCACATCTAAAGGGCATATCCAGTTGAAAGTGAAATTGTAATTTTTCCCGCTGTGGTTGGTTTTCCCTGTCCAACTGGCTGTAAGAAATTCGGTCACAGTAATGGGGGGTAATTCCAAGTTGATCGCAACAGGAATTTTTTTTAGCAGTTGGGCAAAACCATGTGCACTGCAGGGGGGGTAGATATAACATTTGCAGAGAGAGTTAGATTTGGGTGGGTTATTTTGTTTCTGTGCAGGGTAAATACTGTCTGCTTTATTTTTACACTGCAAATTAGATTGCAGATTGAACACACCACACCCAAATCTAACTCTCTCTGCACATGTTACATCTGCCTCCCCTGCAATGCTCATGGTTTTGCCCAACAGCTAACAAAGGGGGTAATTCCAAGTTGATCGCAGCAGGAATTCTGTTAGCAACTGGGCAAAACCATGTACACTGCAGGGGAGGCAGATATAACATGTGCAGAGAGAGATAGATTTGGGTGTGGTGAGTTCAATCTGCAATCTAATTTGCAGTGTAAAAATAAAGCAGCCAGTATTTACCCTGCACAGAAATAAAATAACCCACCCAAATCTAACTCTCTCTGCACATGTTATATCTGCCTCCCCTGCAGTGCACATGGTTTTGCCCAACTGCTAAAAAATTTCCTGCTGCGATCAACTTGGAATTACCCCCAATATCAATAGGAATTAAAGCAGCTTTTTTACTTGCAGCTTCAGAGTGGGTGCACTGGTGGGAAAAAAAATCCTATTTTAAGGTACAAATGTCAGGATTTAGGGGGTATGGGTCCTGCGAACGCCTCTGCCTGACTGACAGGCTGTTTCCTCGTAAGCCGCCCTGCGACGGCAAGGCTGAGAAAGCTTAGGCTCACTCAAACAGCGTTGCAATTGCAATCCTTAGTGAATTATGCCCTTAGTTCATTGTCATTATTGGGGTGTAAAAAAAAAGGAGTCCCAGATTACCCCAAAACGACCTTCTTTTTTTTTTTTTTTTTTTTTTTAATGAAATAATAAATAAATAAAAAATAGGTAATTATTTAAAAAAAAAAGTGTTTATTTTTTTGTACAATTTTATTTTTGATTGACCTCATATTACCACAAAATCAATTTCTTTGTACTTTTTTTTCAATGTTTTTGTTTTATTTTTTTCTATTTAAACATAAAAAAATAGCTTTTTTTATCATATTTGTACTTTAAAAAAAAATAAAACAAATTCACAAATCAGCCATTTGGAGCATTTTAAACGGCTAAAATGTTCTTCTTCGGGACAGTAATAGACAACTTTACTGTTACCCAACGTTTATTTAAAAAAAATTTGGGGTACAGGCTGTTCTTCAAATTTTTTCAAAAAGTTCCCGCTGGTGCTTGCCAGGAGAAATCTTGCAACCAGTTTTTTTTTCTTTTGGATAGTGCGGCAACGGAAAGTGCTCACACCCGCGGTAAAAACTTGTCACGATATCCGCATTAGTTTTTGCAGTCCGTTGGATCTTTCAGCACATTCTACATCTGCATCCACTGAAGGTCTTCACGGCTTTGCATAGCTGCAAAGTCATTTGCTCTTTTTTGCTTACCTACCAATTCAGAATCAGCCCCAAAGGGTCTGTCACCAAGGGGAGCTTAGCTGCGCAGCACTCTCACAGGGTGTGATACAGGATCCTGGCGGTCACATGACCAACTCTGGCATCCCGACAATTAGAATGCCGACAGGAAACGGGGGTACTTATTTTACCTGGGGTGGAGGTCTAAGACTCGGGGTGGGGTGGGTTTGGCGACTACAGGCGCTGCAGCCACAGTAGCCAAATAAAAAGTCACACCCAAAATGGCCGCTGCACATGCGCAGTGTGAAATCTGTCTCCTGACCAAGGCGGGCACCATGTTTCTGGAGACCTGTGCATGTGCAGTAGACTCCGGGACAATGACGAAGCTAACGCCCCTAGCTGAGAGCCATCACATGACCCATGATGTATTAGCATACTGGTCAGACTATTTAGCATGTTAGCTGTGCACATTTCTGGACTACCGTCTGATGTAAGGATGTTGGGGTATTAGCGATACCTACTTATCTATTTGCCCCCGGTGACAGGCAATATTAAATGCTGCATACTCTATGGGCCGGATTCTGCTATTACCTCCCCTCCCCCATCCGTGATCGCGCCCGCCGGCAGTATTCTAATGTTACTGCCGACGGGCGCGACAAGTTCATTTAAACTCGCTACCCCTGGGGGGTAGCAAGCTGAAATGCGCGTAAAGAGACCCGTTTGGGCGCCCAAATGGGTCTTTTCACGATGGCACCCATTACTTTAGTCAGGTTTAGGTGCTTTGCGCGCCTAAACCCGACTGTAATGGGTGCGATCAGCGCGTTAATGAGGGCCATTTGAAAATCGCCCCTCTATCTGCTGTCACTTTAGATGGGAGATAGGGGGGAATTCAAATCTTATCGCACCCCCCGTAATTGTATTTTATTTACCCGCATTTTGCCTTGGAAAACGGAGACTGTGAAGTTTGTAGAAAGTATCTCTCTTATATTACGGTTATATTCTAGAATCAGAAAGTCTGCATATATATTTGCACAAAATAAAATAGTTGAACAATTTTAATTGTGTAGTAATCTGCTGTAGATTATAATGGGATAATCATTGAATGGCGACAGCACAATCTTTGAAGGTCATATTTATGTAATGAGCACATTTGTGAGTGTGAAATGATTACTTTATACTGTATTTAGGAAATGGGAAGCATGCATACATAGATATTAATATGCACAATGGATTAGCTTGGCTTTTAACTTATACAGTATGTGCACTATAAATAAGGAGATTTATGGTAGACTTACCATGGTTCACACTCTTTCTGTGAGGTACATTGGGTTCCACAGGGAAAACATCGGGTTGTAGAGTGGATCTTGATCCAGAGGCACCAACAGGCTAAAGCTATAGGGGTACATTTACTAAGCAGTGATAAGAACGGAGAAGTGAGCCAATGGAGAAATTTCCCCATCAACCAATCAGCAGCTCTGTATCATTTTATAGTATGCAAATTATAGATGTTACTTCAGTGCTGATTGGTTGCCATGGGCAACTTCTCCACTGGCTCACTTCTCCGCTCTTATCTCTGCTTAGTAAATGTCCCCCTTAGGCTGTCCCAGAATGCATTGGGGCCTCCTCTATAACCCCGCCTCCAGGCACTGAGAGCTCGGTTTCGTTAACCAGTCCAATGCAGGAGCCGGCAAGAGAGAAGGCAGATGTTAGTCACATAGAACCACGTTCTCACGACAGGAGAAGGTACCAGCGGCTAATGCCATATGCAACACCGCTTGGTAGGTGATGGAGCTGCAGCGCTGAAATGTCACTATGACTTACAGAAATCTTCTTCAAAAATATTGTTCAGGGCTGCCCAGTGCAACCCTCCAATTAGGTGACCTGCTGCTGCAAGCACCAACTGGAAACTGAGCTCTCAGTGCCTGGAGGCGGGGTTATAGAGGAGTCCCCAATGCATCCTGGGGCAGCTAAAGCTTTAGCCCGTTGGTGCCTATGGATCAAGATCCGCTCTACACCCCGGATGTTTTCCCTGTGGAAACCATTGTAACCTGCTGCAGAAAACTCCAATATTGAATCCACTTCCTTCCCAATAACAATAACAACAACACTGTGTCCCTTGCACTGCCCATTTAGGGAGGGGATTTTCAATAGGCAAGTATGCTCTATGGGGACAGTCATGTCATACTAGCAGTAAAACACCCCAGTGGATATTAACTCTTTCAGTGCAGGAAAAAACTCCCTGAATACAGTTTTGGCATTAACCTTTCCACAGTCTCCGTACATTGGGGGTCATTCCGAGTTGATCGCATGTAGCAACTTTTTGCTGCTTGTGCGATCAACCAGACCCCGCCTATGGGGGGAGTGTATTTTAGCATAGCAGGGCTGCGATCGCTTGTGCAGCCCTGCTATGCCAAAAAAGTTTCAAGTATAACAAGACCAGTCCTGCAGATACTTACCCAGTGCGACGGATCCAGCGATGAAGGTCCCGGCTGTGACGTCAGACATCCGCCCTCCAAACGCCTGTATCCGCCTGCGTTGGACTCACCACGCCTGGAACACGGCGAGTATCCGCCCCAGAACGCCTCCTGCCTGTCCGTCTTCTTGCGATCGCCACTGCGATCACTTTTCTCGCTGGTGGCGTCGCAGCCCAGCAGCGATCGTCGCCGGGCAACGAAACGCGTGCGCAATGCATCCGCCGCGCATGCGCATTTCCGGCCCATTCGCACCGCAGCAAAGAACCGCTACGTGCGAAGGGGTCGGAATGACCCCCCATTCTCTGTTAATATATTGAGACAAGTTTATCAGGTTTCTATAGTAACTTCCATCAGTTGAACTTCATGCAAAAATTCTATCCCTGCAGTGCAATGCCACTTGCTGTCTGTTAAGTGTAAGAATAGCATTAACACATAAATTCATATATTTTATTAATATACTGTCTGTATATATATATATTTATATATAAATGTATGTTATGACAGAATTCCTTAAAGGCCAGAAATTTACATTACAGTGGACGGAAGCAACCTATAACTCCCTAGGTATTTTCGCAGTATGGTGTAGAACTACAGGTCTCAGGCTGGCATAGTTACTTGCTGTGGTACAGTACAGTGTGAATAGCAGCTCAGTGGTAATACATACCATAATAAATGCACAAACATAATTACCCCAGTACTACACTTTCTAAGCGCACATTCTCCCACCTCATGGTAAGGCTCCTGTCTCTTCTTCCTGGTCGCTGCTCTCTGGTCCAGTGCACTGATTGAGGGCTCAGATCCACACACACAGCAAACTTGGTAGAAGAAGCTGCTACCACTAGCCATGTGCAGAACCTCTGCTCTGTTCTTTACACCGCATGATGTGGTGGCAACTCTAGTAATCGTATTACTGTATATACCATTGTTATTGTTGTCATAATCTGAGCCACTTGTCAAGAGAAGAGGGGTTTCTGGGCAACCAGAAACCCCCCCCTGCGTGTGCCTATGGCAGCTGGACATCCACACGTTATCCTCAGCTACAATATAGGCTATTACAAACGGGTGTGGATCATTGGGTCGACCCTACCTAGGTCGACTACTATTGGTCGACAGTGACTAGGTCGACGCCTGATTAGGTCGACCTGGTCATGCGGTCGACACGGAAAAGGTCGACATGGGAAGATGTCGACATGAGTTGTTGGTTTTTTGGTGTCGCTTTCTTCGTAAAATGACTGGTAACCACAATTAGTGCACCGCGTCCCCTCGCTTCACTCGCCGTGCTTCGGGCAAAGTGCCTCGCTGCGCTTTGCACAGGTTACTATTTCAAGTCGTAGTCCATGTGGATAGTAAAGGTAGAAAAAGTTAAAAAATTGCATTTTTTGTTGTTGAAAACTCATGTCGACCTTTTCCATCTCGACCTGCTGACCATGTCGACCAATAGTGGTTGACCTAATGACTGTCGACCTAAGAATGGTCAACCTAAAGAGTGGATACCATTACAAACCCTGCACATCTGATCATTATGTGTGCATCACTTATAGAGCCTGATAGAGGTGGAGGCTGCACCGTATGGCGCATAGGCAAACGCAGGAAGGGGGGGTTTCTGGTTGCCCAGAAACCCCCCTCCTCTTGGCAAGTGGCTCGAATTATGAAAACAATAGCAATGGTATATACTGTAATACGAATACTAGAACTGTCGCCACATCATGCAGTTTAAGGGAGAGGGCAGAGCTGATGCACATGTCCAGTGGTAGCAACTTCTACCAAGTTCACTGTGTCGTCACTCAGTGCACTGGACCAGAGAATAGCTGCTAGGAAGAAGAGACAGGAGCCTTACCATGAGGTGGGAGAATGTGTGCTTAGAAAGTGCAGTACTGGTTCTTTTATGTTTATTTATCTATTTATTGGGATCCGGTCTGAAGATCGACAGTGTCTAGGTCGACAATGTTTAGGTCGACCACTATAGGTCGACAGTCACTAGGTCGACATGGATGGAAGGTCGACAGGGTTTCTAGGTCGACATGTGCTAGGTCGACAGGTCTAAAGGTCGACATTAGTTTTTCAAATTTTTTAGTTTTGGGGGGATTTTTTCATACTTAACGATCCACGTGGACTACGATTGGAACTGTAAAGTGTGCCGAGCGAAGCGGTAGCGGAACGAAGGCACCATGCCCGAAGCATGGCGAGCAAAGTGAGCCATGCGAGGGGACGCGGTGCACTAATTTGGGATCCCGGTCACTTTCCGAAGAAAACGACACCAAAAAAAAAATATATCATCATGTCGACCTTTAGACCTGTCGACCTAGCACATGTCGACCTTCCATCCATGTCGACCTAGTGACTGTCGACCTATAGTGGTCGACCTAAACATTGTCGACCTAGATACTGTCGATAAAACGAACCACACCCCTATTTATTATGGTATGTTTAACCTTTTCCTGACCACTTATCTTATATATAAATAAGATAAGTGGTCAGGAAAAGGTTAAACATACCATAATAAATAGGGGTGTGGTTCGTAATATGTTTGATACAACATATACTATACACAATATATTAAATATTAATCCTGTATTCCATACAGTATCCAGTGTATACAAAGACCAATGTGTACATTAATGTCCAGAGTCGTTACTAGGTCCTTCTACCATGCCCCTCAGACTCCTGCTCCAATGTTCCGCACAGTGGGAGATTGTGGACTGCATTTGGAAACCCCCCTCTAGAAATCCTGCGTTTGCCACCGTCAGGCGGTCGCCCTTCTGCCACTTTCTGCAGATGCCGCAACAAAGCTGTGTGTATGAATGCGGAAGGACTGAGATGCCCACACGCGGACGCTGTAATGCCACCTGGTGCTTTTTTAAAATGCCACGATACTCCCATATATCGCCCATAAGACGCGTCGTTTTAACCAAATCCCAGAAACCGCCATGAATGCCCGGCATTTTCCCAAGACATTACTGATACAGCACGTCTCAAGCGCGTCTTTGAGTGGGCACACGGTGTAACACATGCACCGTAAGGAGTTTTTAGGGATTTTCCAGCAGGCGCAGCAGCAGAAAAACCGCTCAACTCAACGCTCATCTGCATTGTGTGTAAATCAGGCCAAAGGTGCCAACATATTCCGGGCGCCAACGTTAGAACTTGTTTTTATAAGTGCTGAGAAAATCTCTTGGTGTGGATGGCAGCCTTGGAGATTGGGTGGCACCCGACGGTGTGATATGCCAGCCCTTTGTTTGCCTGTAATGTGTGCAGAGTGTCAGTTCTCCTGCATGAATAACCCTTTGTGCTGTAACTTGTCCGATCCTGCTCCATTAAACTCTCCCGCACTCTAAATGGCATCATCTGCAAATAAGTGGCTGCTAAAGCCTGGACGGCGGTGATTAATTGGACTCTGTATCGTGTATGCACCTAGGCGTGTAAAATGTGCAGAATTATTCTGGACTTTGCCCGCTTAGTACAAACAGTGCCCACAGGGAAATACAATAAATATATATTTTTTTATAGGCGACGGGAATGCACCAAGTACACTGCAAAGCAGAAGGAAAGGCTTAAAAATACAAAGTGCTTGTGTAATACCACCACGCAGCTCAGAAAGTCTTCCGTTAGTCTGTGGAAATGTGTCCACTGGGTGGCACTGTTCCATTAGACTCTGGTTCTAAGGGGGTCATTCCGAGTTGATCGCTTGCTAGCTAGTTTTGGCAGCCGTGCAAACGCTATGCCGCCGCCCACAGGGGAGTGTATTTTAGCTTAGCAGAAGTGCGAACGCTTGTATCGCAGAGCTCTGCAAAAACAGTTTGTGCAGTTTCAGAATAGCTCTGAGCCTACTCAGCGCTTGCAATCACTTCAGCCTATTCCTGTCCGGATTTGACGTCATACACCTGCCCAGCGAACGCCCAGCCACGCCTGTTTTTTCTAACACTCCCTGAAAACGGTCAGTTGACACCCAGTAACGCCCCCTTCCTGTCAATCTTCTTGCGGCCGCCAGTGCGAAGGAAAACTTTGCAAGAAACTAAGAACAACCACAAAGAGCTTTGTACCCGTACATCGTGGCTGCGCATTACGGGGCATATGCATGCGCAGAAATGCCATTTTTTCACCTGATCGCTGCGCTGCAAAAATCGACAGCGAGCGATCAACTCGGAATGACCCCCAAAGTTGTATGTATTGTGCATAGGCAAATGCAGGGAAAAGGGGGTGGGGTGGTGGGTGTGTGTGTGGGGGGGGGGGGGTTCCAGTTGCCTGGAAACAGCCACTCCAAGCCAGTGGCTGAAAACATGACTGCAGTAGCAATATTAGATAATATGATTTTACTAGAGCTGTGGCCACAACATGCCGTATAGTCAGACGTTGTACACACCCATGGGACACTTATGGCCCATTGCCACTGAATAGCCGCCCATTCAGCCATCGGTAAGAAGCGACTGAAATGTGCCAATATGCTAAGAACTGCAAGATGATGTTGCATTCTAAATGCACGCTACAAAGAATCAGGCCTTTCATAATTATCTATATCACACTAGCTCAAGAGTTTCCCAAACTCTGCCATTGCAGTCCAGGTTTTAAGGATATCCATGTTTGAGCCAAGACGGTTAAATGCAATTGACTGCGGTACTAATTAAGTCACCTGAGCTGATACCATGAATATCCTTAAAACCTGGACTGTAATGCCGGCGTTTGGGAAACTTTGCCCTAGCTGATCAGTCGTATTAGTAAATATTTAATAAGATGCAGAATTAATGACACCGTTATCTGTTATTTAACAATCTTATTGTGAATATAAACCTTCCAGTAACTTGGGATTAATGACCCGTTCAGAATATGAGATGCAAGACCTTTCTGCGGAGGACGGATGAGTTATGTCAGAGGTTCCCAAATGCGGTCCTCAAGGCACCCAAACGATCCTGGTTTTTAAATGTATCCATGCATAGGCAGATGCAGGGGGGTTTCTGGTTGCCTGGAAAGCCCCCTCCACTTGGCAAATGGCTCAAATTATGGCAACAATAGCAATGGTATATAATATGATTAGATTACTAGTGCTGCAGAAACATCATGCAGTATAAGGGACAGAGCAGAGCTGCTGCACAGGCCCAGTTGTAGCAGCTTCTTCTACTGAGGTTGCTGTGTGTGTGAATCTGACTCCTCAATCAGTGCACTGGACCAGAGAGTAGCTACCAGGAAGAAGAGACAGGAGCCTTACCATGAGGTGGGAGAATGTGAGATTAGAAAGTGCAGTACTGGTTCTATTATGTTTGTGTAATTATTTATTACAGGATGTTTAATCTTTTCCTGACCACTTATTTTATATTATTTAAATGTTTGATACATCCTATACTATAGACCATCTACAGTATAAAATATTAATACTGTATTCCATACCATATCCAGTGTATAAAAAGACCATTAATGTCCAGGGTTATTATTATTAGGTTCTTCTACCACTCCCCCAGACTCCCACACTTGCTCTAATGTTCCACAGAGTGGGAGATTGTGGACTGCATTTGGAAACCCCCCTCGAGAAATCCTGCGTTTGCCACTGCCATGCTTGGCCACAGGTGACTTAATTAGCATCTCAGTCAATTTGATTTAACCATCTGTGCTGAGCCATGGATATACCTAAAACCTGGACTGTTGGGGTGTCTTGAGGACCACGTTTGGGAACCTCTGAGTTATGTTATAACCCTGCTAGTCTGTGGATGACGTGCTCCGGAGACTGGATTACGTGATCTGGAGGAATTCTCTCCTCCAGCTGTCTACCACCCGGCTGGAGAAGATAGCTAAACATGCCCGCCCGCCTAGGTGCCTTATAGTCATTCACATAATCATCTCCGACATGAGCGGCATGGTGCGGTGACACACCAGCCAGGCCAAGAGCCTTGCGAAAGATCACCAAATCTGGTTTAGCGGCACCAGCGCTCTCAGAGGTCAGGACAAATTCGAAATGTCCGAGCAAGTCGCAAAGCCTTAGGATCTCCTCCAGCCGCCGGTCAAAGTTGGAGATCACCGCCATTCGTAGACCCAGCTCACCACACCCCTGCAGTGCCGCCCTGGCACCCGGTAACACCTCCCAGTTCTTGGCAGTGCAGAAATCTTGGTAGAGCGTCTCCGCCATGGACTGTAGTTTTGTCTCATCCTGGACACCGGAGAGGCGAAACGTCTGTGAGACCACATCCAGCCACCACCGGTGGGACGTCATGCCCTGAGACAGTCCGTAGTTGGGGAAAAGGCGCCAGTGGTTACGGTACACTTGCCGGAAGGAGGTCTCCAGAGTGACTGAGTCAATCTGAAGACCCCTGTTCTTGGCTTCAGCCTGATACTGCAAGCCTACGGGGAGACGCAAACGCAGCAAAGTGTCCTTCACGTCCCAGGTGAGAAGCTTTAGTTTCATCTTGTGTTCTCTGCTCAGCCTGTGGAGAGAGGTGTGTAAGACACGGGTGTTAGGTGCAGAGGCTGCACTGAAATGATAAACCTGGCTGATTGGACGTTCTTGAAGTTGTAGTTCTACCACAATCTGACTGACAGTGGTGGCCTGCTCTAGGCCAATTGAAACACATTATAGGTCTCTGTGTGTACAGTGCTGCGTATGTGCTATAGATGTGACAGTCACACCCTCCTCCTGTGTGTACAGTGCTGCGTATGTGCTATAGATGTGACAGTCACCCCCTCCTCCTGTGTGTACAGTGCTGTGTATGTGCTATAGATGTGACAGTCACCCCTCCTCCTGTGTGTACAGTGCTGTGTATGTGCTATGGATGTGACAGTCACCCCCTCCTCCTGTGTGTACAGTGCTGTGTATGTGCTATAGATGTGACAGTCACACCCTCCTCCTGTGTGTACAGTGCTGCGTATGTGCTATAGATGTGACAGTCACCCCCTCCTCCTGTGTGTACAGTGCTGTGTATGTGCTATAGATGTGACAGTCACCCCTCCTCCTGTGTGTACAGTGCTGTGTATGTGCTATGGATGTGACAGTCACCCCCTCCTCCTGTGTGTACAGTGCTGTGTATGTGCTATAGATGTGACAGTCACCCCTCCCCCTGTGTGTACAGTGCTGTGTATGTGCTATAGATGTGACAGTCACCCCCTCCTCCTGTGTGTACAGTGCTGCGTATGTGCTATAGATGTGACAGTCACCCCTCCTCCTGTGTGTACAGTGCTGTGTATGTGCTATGGATGTGACAATCACCTCCTCCCCCTGTGTGTACAGTGCTGTGTATGTGATATAGATGTGACAATCACCTCCTCCCCCTGTGTGTACAGTGCTGTGTATGTGATATAGATGTGACAATCACCTCCTCCCCCTGTGTGTACAGTGCTGCGTATGTGCTATAGATGTGACAGTCACCTCCTCCCCCTGTGTGTACAGTGCTGTGTATGTGATATAGATGTGACAATCACCTCCTCCCCCTGTGTGTACAGTGCTGCGTATGTGCTATAGATGTGACAGTCACCCCCTCCTCCTGTGTGTACAGTGCTGCGTATGTGCTATAGATGTGACAGTCACCCCCTCCTCCTGTGTGTACAGTGCTGTGTATGTGCTATAGATGTGACAGTCACCTCCTCCCCCTGTGTGTACAGTGCTGCATATGTGCTATAGATGTGACAGTCACCCCTCCCCCTGTGTGTACAGTGCTGCGTATGTGCTATAGATGTGACAGTCACCCCCTCCCCCTGTGTGTACAGTGCTGTGTATGTGATATAGATGTGACAATCACCTCCTCCCCCTGTGTGTACAGTGCTGCATATGTGCTATAGATGTGACAGTCACCCCTCCCCCTGTGTGTACAGTGCTGTGTATGTGCTATGGATGTGACAATCACCTCCTCCCCCTGTGTGTACAGTGCTGCGTATGTGCTATAGATGTGACAGTCACCCCCTCCCCATGTGTGTACAGTGCTGTGTATGTGATATAGATGTGACAATCACCTCCTCCTCCTGTGTGTACTGTGCTGTGTATGTGCTATGGATGTGACAGTCACCCCCTCCTCCTGTGTGTACAGTGCTGCGTATGTGCTATAGATGTGACAGTCACCCCTCCTCCTGTGTGTACAGTGCTGTGTATGTGCTATAGATGTGACAGTCACCCCCTCCTCCTGTGTGTACTGTGCTGCGTATGTGCTATAGATGTGACAGTCACCCCCTCCGCCTGTGTGTACAGTGCTGTGTATGTGCTATGGATGTGACAGTCACACCCTCCTCCTGTGTGTACAGTGCTGTGTATGTGCTATAGATGTGACAGTCACCCCCTCCTCCTGTGTGTACAGTGCTGTGTATGTGCTATAGATGTGACAGTCACCCCCTCCTCCTGTGTGTACTGTGCTGCGTATGTGCTATAGATGTGACAGTCACCCCCTCCTCCTGTGTGTACTGTGCTGCGTATGTGCTATAGATGTGACAGTCACCCCCTCCTCCTGTGTGTACAGTGCTGCGTATGTGCTATAGATGTGACAGTCACCCCCTCCTCCTGTGTGTACAGTGCTGCGTATGTGCTATAGATGTGACAGTCACCCCCTCCTCCTGTGTGTACAGTGCTGCGTATGTGCTATAGATGTGACAGTCACCCCCTCCTCCTGTGTGTACAGTGCTGCATATGTGCTATAGAAGTGACAGTCACCCCCTCCTCCTGTGTGTACTGTGCTGCGTATGTGCTATAGATGTGACAGTCACCCCCTCCACCTGTGTACAGTGCTGCGTATGTGCTATAGATGTGACAGTCACCCCCTCCTCCTGTGTGTACAGTGCTGCGTATGTGCTATAGATGTGACAGTCACCCCCTCCTCCTGTGTGTACAGTGCTGCGTATGTGCTATAGATGTGACAGTCACCCCCTCCTCCTGTGTGTACAGTGCTGCGTATGTGCTATAGATGTGACAGTCACCCCCTCCTCCTGTGTGTACAGTGCTGCATATGTGCTATAGAAGTGACAGTCACCCCCTCCTCCTGTGTGTACAGTGCTGCATATGTGCTATAGAAGTGACAGTCACCCCCTCCTCCTGTGTGTACAGTGCTGCGTATGTGCTATAGATGTGACAGTCACCCCCTCCACCTGTGTACAGTGCTGCATATGTGCTATAGAAGTGACAGTCACCCCCTCCTCCTGTGTGTACAGTGCTGCATATGTGCTATAGAAGTGACAGTCACCCCCTCCCCCTGTGTGTACAGTGCTGCGTATGTGCTATAGATGTGACAGTCACCCCCTCCTCCTGTGTGTACTGTGCTGCGTATGTGCTATAGATGTGACAGTCACCCCCTCCACCTGTGTACAGTGCTGCGTATGTGCTATAGATGTGACAGTCACCCCCTCCTCCTGTGTGTACTGTGCTGCGTATGTGCTATAGATGTGACAGTCACCCCCTCCTCCTGTGTGTACAGTGCTGTGTATGTGCTATGGATGTGACAGTCACCCCCTCCTCCTGTGTGTACAGTGCTGTGTATGTGCTATAGATGTGACAGTCACCCCTCCTCCTGTGTGTACAGTGCTGCGTATGTGCTATAGATGTGACAGTCACCCCCTCCCCCTGTGTGTACAGTGCTGCGTATGTGATATAGATGGTCACCCCCTCCGCCTGTGTACAGTGCTGTGTATGTGCTATAGATGTGACAGTCACCCCTCCTCCTGTGTGTACAGTGCTGCGTATGTGCTATAGATGTGACAGTCACCCCCTCCTCCTGTGTGTACTGTGCTGTGTATGTGCTATAGATGTGACACAGTCCCCCCTCCGTCTGTGTGTGCAGTGCTGCGTATGTGCTATAGATGTGACAGTCACCCCCTCCGTCTGTGTGTGCAGTGCTGCGTATGTGCTATAGATGTGACAGTCACCCCCTCCGCCTGTGTGTACTGTGCTGTGTATGTGATATAGATGTGACAGTCACCCCCTCCGCCTGTGTGTACAGTGCTGCGTATGTGATATAGATGTGACAGTCACCCCCTCCGCCTGTGTGTACAGTGCTGCGTATGTGATATAGATGTGACAGTCACCTCCTCCCCATGTGTGTACAGTGCTGCGTATGTGATATAGATGTGACAGTCACCTCCTCCCCCTGTGTGTACAGTGCTGCGTATGTGATATAGATGTGACAGTCACCC
This sequence comes from Pseudophryne corroboree, assembly GCF_028390025.1. NCBI lineage: Eukaryota > Metazoa > Chordata > Amphibia > Anura > Myobatrachidae > Pseudophryne > Pseudophryne corroboree. Next base: position 33,304,471 of record NC_086451.1, read on the forward strand.
CCTCCCCATGTGTGTACAGTGCTGCGTATGTGATATAGATGTGACAGTCACCTCCTCCCCATGTGTGTACAGTGCTGCGTATGTGATATAGATGTGACAGTCACCTCCTCCCCCTGTGTGTACAGTGCTGCGTATGTGATATAGATGTGACAGTCACCCCCTCCCCATGTGTGTACAGTGCTGCGTATGTGATATAGATGTGACAGTCACCTCCTCCCCCTGTGTGTACAGTGCTGCGTATGTGATATAGATGTGACAGTCACCCCCTCCCCCTGTGTGTACAGTGCTGCGTATGTGATATAGATGTGACAGTCACCCCCTCCCCCTGTGTGTACAGTGCTGCGTATGTGATATAGATGTGACACTATGGGGGAGATTCAAATGTCTGAAAAGTCGGTTGGGTGTCTGTGTTTTCCTGTATATTAGATAGGAAAAAACAGACTCCCAACTGACTTTTCAAACATTTGAATCTCCCCCAGTGTGTATAATAGATGTTATTATGATGTGCGCTATATAAATAACCAGCAATAAATAAATAAATAAAAGCTCAGCCTCCAGTGTGCATTCATATGACCTCCAGTCCCTCCTGCGCTGTCACTCGCTGGAAGCTGCAGCGCAGCGAATAAAGGGTGCTGCAGTATAACTGTCCCCAGCTATAGGAAACAGGAGCCAGGCAGCATGGTTCCTGCTTGTGACTACACCACAGGAATGAGAAGATGTGTGAAGAAGCAGTGACAAGAGTGGAGAAGTTGTCCATAGCAACTAATTTTAACAAGACAGTCACGTTTTTTGGGCGGGGCCGCAGCGTGTGTGTGTGTGTTCGGGTGGTGGTGGGGGGCAGGTGAGAGGCCCCCGTCATTCGCTGCTTAGCAGAGCAGCGGTGAATAGGAGCTGTGCTCATGCTCATTCCCCCACAGTGACCGAATTAGGGTTGGCCATTGACCATCGATGATTCAAAATCATCGATGGTATATGGCCGATGTCAAATGTTTATGCCATCGATGGGAGAGAACCAGATGGTTTCTCTCCATCGATGGCACAGCCTAAAATAAGATTTTAAACCTACCGGTAAATCTATTTCTCCTAGTCCGTAGAGGATGCTGGGGACTCCGTAAGGACCATGGGGTATAGACGGGTTCCGCAGGAGATAGGGCACCTAAAAAGAACTTTGACTATGGGTGTGCACTGGCTCCTCCCTCTATGCCCCTCCTCCAGACCTCCGTTAGAGAACTGTGCCCAGAGGAGATGGACAACACAAGGCAGGATTTAGCAATCCAAGGGCAAGATTCATACCAGCCCACACCAATCATACCATGTAACCTGGAACATACATAACCAGTTAACCGTATGAACAACAACAGTAACGGTCCAAGACCGATTTCAACTGTAACATAACCCTTATGTAAGCAACAACTATATACAAGTCTTGCAGAGTTTCCGCACTTGGACGGGCGCCCAGCATCCTCTACGGACTGGGAGAAATAGATTTACCGGTAGGTTTAAAATCTTATTTTCTCTTACGTCCTAGAGGATGCTGGGGACTCCGTAAGGACCATGGGGTTTATACCAAAGCATCCAATCGGGCTCGGGCGGGTGAGTGCGTATGACTCTGCAGCACCGACTGAGCAAACGCTAGGTCCTCATCAGCCAGGGTATCAAACTTGTAGAATTTAGCAAAAGTGTTTGACCCCGACCAAGTCGCCGCTCGGCAAAGTTGTAATGCCGATACGCCTCGGGCAGCCGCCCAAGAAGAGCCCACCTGCCTAGTGGAATGGGCCTTAACCGAATTTGGTACCGGCAATCCAGCCGTAGAGTGAGCCTGCTGAATCGTATTACAGATCCAGCGAGCAATAGTCTGCTTCGAAGCAGGTGCGCCAATCTTATTGGCCGCATACAGGACAAACAGGGCCTCTGTTTTCCTAATTCTAGCCGTCCTGGCTACATAAATCTTTAAGGCCCTGACTACGTCCAGGGATCTGGAATCCTCCAGGTCACTTGTAGCCACAGGCACCACAATAGGTTGATTCACATGGAATGAAGAAACCACCTTAGGCAAAAATTGCGGACGTGTCCTCAATTCGGCTCGATCCACATGAAAAATCAAGTAAGGGCTTTTGTGTGACAAAGCCGCCAATTCTGATACTCGCCTTGCCGATGCCAAGGCCAACAACATAACCACCTTCCAAGTAAGAAATTTCAACTCAACCTTGTTGAGCGGTTCAAACCAGTGTGATTTTAGAAACTGCAACACCACGTTGAGGTCCCACGGTGCCACTGGAGGCACAATAGGAGGCTGGATGTGTAGCACTCCCTTTACAAACGTCTGGACTTCTGGAAGAGAAGCCAATTCCTTCTGAAAGAAAATCGAGAGGGCCGAAATCTGAACCTTAACAGAGCCTAATTTCAGGCCCATATCCACTCCTGTCTGTAGGAAGTGGAGAAAACGACCCAGATGAAAATCTTCCGTAGGTGCATTCTTGGTCTCACACCAAGACACATACTTTCGCCAGATACGGTGATAGTGCTTAACCGTCACCTCCTTCCTAGCCTTTATTAAAGTAGGGATGACCTCTTCCGGAATCCTCTTTTTCGCTAGGATTCGGCGTTCAACCGCCATGCCGTCAAACGTAACCGCGGTAAGTCCTGAAATACACAGGGCCCCTGTTGCAACAGGTCTTCCCTCTGAGGAAGAGGCCAGGGATCTCCTGTGAGCATCTCTTGTAGATCTGAGTACCAGGCCCTTCGAGGCCAGTCTGGGACAACGAGTATCGTCTGTACTCTTCTTTGCCTTATGATCCTCAACACTTTTGTGATGAGAGGAAGAGGAGGAAACACGTAGACCGATTTGAACACCCACGGTGTTATCAGAGCGTCTACTGCCACTGCCTGAGGGTCCCGAGACCTGGCACAATACCTCCGAAGCTTTTTGTTGAGGCGTGACGCCATCATGTCTATTTGAGGAGTTCCCCAAAGACGTGTTATGTCTGCAAAGACTTCTTGATGAAGTCCCCACTCTCCTGGATGGAGATCGTGTCTGCTGAGGAAGTCTGCTTCCCAGTTGTCCACTCCCGGAATGAAGACAGCCGACAGAGCTCTTACGTGATTTTCCGCCCAGCGAAGAATCCTGGTGGCTTCCGCCATCGCGACTCTGCTTCTTGTCCCGCCTTGGTGGTTCACATGAGCCACTGCTGTGACATTGTCTGATTGAATCAGAACCGGTAGGTTTCGAAGAAGACTCTCCGCTAGTCGAAGGCCGTTGTAAATGGCCCTGAGTTCCAACACATTGATGTGTAGACAGGACTCCTGGTCTGACCAAAGTCCCTGAAAATTTTTCCCCTGTGTGACCGCTCCCCATCCTCGGAGGCTCGCGTCCGTGGTAACCAGGATCCAGTCCTGAATTCCGAACCGGCGACCCTCCAGCAGGTGAGCACTTTGCAACCACCACAGGAGAGACACTCTGGCCCCTGGGGACAGAGTTATTTTCCGATGTAAGTGCAGATGGGACCCGGACCACTTGTCCAGAAGGTCCCATTGAAAAGTCCTTGCATGGAACCTTCCGAAGGGAATGGCCTCGTAGGCTGCCACCATTTTTCCCAGAACTTGAGTGCATTGGTGAACTGACACCCTTTTCGGTTTTAGCAGGTCTCTGACCATGTTCTGGATGTCCTGGGCTTTCTCTATTGGGAGGAAGACCTTCATTTGTTCCGTATCCAGTATCATACCTAGGAACGGTAGTCGAGTTGTCGGAGTCAACTGTGACTTCGGTAGATTTAGAATCCAACCATGTTGCTGGAGCACTCTCAGAGAGAGTACCACACTGCTCAGCAATTTCTCCCTTGATCTCGCTTTTATCAGGAGATCGTCCAAGTATGGGATAATTGTGACTCCATGCTTGCGCAGGACCACCATCATTTCCGCCATTATCTTGGTGAAAATCCTTGGGGCCGTGGAAAGTCCAAACGGCAACGTCTGAAATTGGTAATGACAATCCTGTACAGCGAATCTCAGGTATTCCTGATAGGGGGCATATATGGGGACATGAAGGTATGCATCCTTTATGTCCAGAGACACCATAAACTCCCCCTCCTCCATGTTGGCTATTATCGCTCTGAGTGATTCCATTTTGAATTTGAATCTTTTTATGTACAGGTTTAGGGATTTCAGATTCAAAATAGGTCTGACCGAACCATCCGGTTTCGGGACCACAAATAGGGTTGAGTAGTAACCTCTTCCCTGCTGGTGCAGGGGAACCTTAATTATCACTTGCTGTATACACAGAGTTTGAATTGCAGCTAACACTACATCCCTTTCCGATGTGGAAGCTGGTAGGGCCGATTTGAAAAATCGGCGCGGGGGCACCTCCTCGAATTCCAGTTTGTACCCCTGGGAAACTATTTTTACCACCCAGGGATTCAGGTCTGAACTGACCCAGGCCTGACTGAAAAGTCGAAGACGTGCCCTCACCGGTGCGGACTCCCTCAGGGGAGCCCCAGCGTCATGCTGTGGGTTTTGGAGCAGCCGGGGAGGACTTTTGTTCCTGGGCACCTGCCGAAGCAGGTGCTCTCTTGCCTCTGCCCTTACCTCTGGCAAGGAAGGAGGATCCCCGACCTGTTCTGTACTTGTGCGACCGAAAGGACTGCATCTGATAGGGTGTTACTTTCTTTTGCTGTTGGGGAATATATGGTAAAAAATTTGATTTACCTGCTGTAGCTGTGGAAACCAGGTCCGTCAGCCCATCCCAAACAATACATCACCCTTATAGGGTAGTACTTCCATATGTTTTTTGGAATCCGCATCACCCGTCCATTGGCGAGTCCATAAGGATCTTCTCGCTGAGATAGATATGGCATTGGCCCTAGAAGCCAGCAATCCAATATCCCTTTGAGCATCCCTCATAAATAAGACTGCGTCTTTTATATGGGCTAGAGTTAAGAATATAGTTTCCTTATACATATTATCAAATTGATCTGTCAGCTCATCTGTCCAAGCTGCAATTGCGCTACACACCCATGCCGACGCAATTGTCGGTCTTAGCACAGCCCCCGTATGAGAATAAATACACTTTAAGGTAGTTTCTTGCCTGCAATCTGCAGGGTCCTTAAGGGCCGCTGTGTCAGGAGACGGTAGCGCCACTTTCTTGGACAAGCGCGTCAGGGCCTTGTCCACAGTGGGGGATGATTCCCAAATCTCCCTGTCCTGCTTAGGGAAGGGGTATGCCATATAAATTCTTTTGGGGATCTGCTGTCTCTTTTCCGGAGTCTCCCAAGCTTTTCCAAAGAAATCATTTATTTCATGAGATGTGGGAAAAATAAGATTTTACTCACCGGTAAATCTATTTCTCGTAGTCCGTAGTGGATGCTGGGACTCCGTAAGGACCATGGGGAATAGCGGCTCCGCAGGAGACTGGGCACAACTAAAGAAAGCTTTAGGACTACCTGGAGTGCACTGGCTCCTCCCACTATGAGCCTCCTCCAGACCTCAGTTAGGATACTGTGCCCGGAAGAGCTGACACAATAAGGAAGGATTTTGAATCCCGGGTAAGACTCATACCAGCCACACCAATCACACCGTATAACTCGTGACACTATACCCAGTTAACAGTATGAAATATAACTGAGCCTCTCAACAGATGGCTCAACAATAACCCTTTAGTTAGGCAATAACTATAAACAAGTATTGCAGACAATCCGCACTTGGGATGGGCGCCCAGCATCCACTACGGACTACGAGAAATAGATTTACCGGTGAGTAAAATCTTATTTTCTCTGACGTCCTAAGTGGATGCTGGGACTCCGTAAGGACCATAGGGATTATACCAAAGCTCCCAAACGGGCGGGAGAGTGCGGATGACTCTGCAGCACCGACTGAGCAAACTCTAGGTCCACCTCAGCCAGGGTATCAAACTTGTAGACTCTTGCAAAAATGTTTGAACCCGACCAAGTAACAGCTCGGCAAAGTTGTAAAGCCGAGACCCCTCGGGCAGCCGCCCAAGAAGAGCCCACTTTCCTCGTGGAATGGGCTTTTACAGATTTAGGGTGCGGCAGTCCAGCCGCAGAATGTGCAAGTTGAATCGTGCTACAGATCCAGCGAGCAATAGTCTGCTTAGAAGCAGGAGCACCCAGCTTGTTGGGTGCATACAGGGTAAATAGCGAGTCAGTTTTCCTGACTCCAGCCGTCCTGGAAACATATACTTTTCAGGGCCCTGACTACGTCCAGTAACTTGGAATCCTCCAAGTCCCAAGTAGCCGCAGGCACCACAATAGGTTGGTTCACATGAAAAACTGATACCACCTTAGGAAAGAATTGGGAACGAGTCCTCAATTCCGCCTTATCCATATAAAATACAGATAAGGGCTTTTGTATGACAAAGCCGTCAATTCTGATACACGCCTGGCCGACGCCAAGGCCCACAGCATGACCACTTTCCACGTGAGGTATTGTAGCTCCACGGATTTAAGTGGCTCAACCCAATGCGACTTCAGGAAATCCAACACCACGTTGAGATCCCACGGTGCCACTTGAGGCGCAAACGGGGGCTGACCATGCAGCACTCCCTTAACAAAAGTCTGAACTTCAGGCAGTGAAGCCAGTTCTATTTTGGAAGAAAAACGATAGAGCCGAAATCTGGACCTTAATGGAACCCAATTTTAGGCCCATAGTCACCTCTGACTGTAGGAAGTGCAGAAATCGACCTAGCTGAAATTCCTCCTTTGGGGCCTTCCTGGCCTCACAGCACGCAACATATTTCCGCCATATGCGGTGATAATGGTTTGCGTTCACTTCCTTCCTAGCTTTAAATAGCGTAGGGATAACTTCCTCCGGAATGCCCTTTTCCTTCAGGATCCGGCGTTCAACCTCCATGCCGTCAAACGCAGCCGCGGTACGTCTTGGAACAGACAGGCCCCCTGCTGCAGCAGGTCCTGTCTGAGCGGCAGAGGCCATGGGTCCTCTGAGATCATTTCTTGGAGTTCTGGGTACCAAGCTCTTCTTGGCCAACGCGGAACAATGAGTATAGTTCTTACTCCTCTCCTTCTTATTATTCTCATTACCCTGGGTAAGAGAGGCAGAGAAGGGAACACATACACCGACTGGTACACCCACGGTGTTACCAGAGCGTCCACAGCTATCGCCTGAGGGTCCCTTGACCTGGCGCAATATCTTTGTAGCTTTTTGTTGAGGCGGGACGCCATCATGTCCACCTGTGGCCTTTCCCCACGGTGTACAATCATTTGGAAGACTTCTGGATGAAGTCCCCACTCTCCCGGGTGGAGGTCGTGTCTTCTGAGAAAGTCTGCTTCTCAGTTGTCCACTCCGGGAATGAACACTGCTGACAGTGCTAACACATGATTTTCCGCCCATCGGAGAATCCTTGTGGCTTCTGCCATCGCCATCCTGCTTCTTGTGCCGCCCTGTCGGCTTACATGAGCGACCGCCGTGATGTTGTCTGACTGGATCAGCACCGGCCGGTGTTGAAGCAGGGGTCTAGCCTGACTTAGGGCATTGTAAATGGCCCTCAGTTCCAGAATATTTATGTGTAGGGAAGTCTCCTGACTTTTCCATAGCCTTGGAAGTTTCTTCCCTGTGTGACTGCCCCCCAGCCTTGAAGGCTGGCATCCGTGGTCACCAGGACCCAGTCCTGTATGCCGAATCTGCGGCCCCCTAGAAGATGAGCACTCTGCAGCCACCACAACAGCGACACCCTGGCCCTTGGAGACAGGGTTATCCGCCGATGCATCTGAAGATGCGACCCGGACCACTTGTCCAACAGATCCCACTGGAAAATCCTTGCATGGGACCTGGCGAATGGAATTTCTTCGTAAGAAGCTACCATCTTTCCCAGGGCTCGCGTGCATTGATGCACCGACACCTGTATTTGTATTAGGAGGTCTCTGTCTAGAGACGACAACTCCTTGGACTTCTCCTCCGGGAGAAACCCTTTTTATCCTGTTCTGTGTCCAGAACCATACCCAGGAACAGTAGACGCGTCGTAGGAACCAGCTGCGACTTTGGAATATTCAGAATCCAGCCGTGCTGTTGTAGCACTTCCCGAGATAGTGCTACTCCGACGAACAACTGCTCCCTGGACCTCGCCTTTATAAGGAGATCGTCCAAGTACGGGATAATTATTTCGGCCATTACCTTGGTAAATACCTCGGTGCCGGGGACAGACCAACGGCAACGTCTGGAATTGGTAATGACAATCCTGTACCACAATTTTGAGGTACTCCTGGTGAAGAGGGTAAATAGGGACATACAGGTAAGCATCCTTGATGTCCAGTGATACCATGAAATTCTCCAGGCTTGCAATAATCGCCCTGAGCGATTCCATTTTGAACTTGAACCTTCGTATATAAGTGTTCAAGGATTTCAATTTTAGAATGGGTCTCACCGAACCGTCTGGTTTCGGTACCACAACATTTTGGAATAGTAACCCCGGCCTTGTTGAAGGAGGGGTACCTTGATTTCACCTGCTGGAAGTACAGCTTGCGAATTGCCGCCAGTACTACCTTTCTCAGAGGGCAGCAGGCTAGGCTGATGTGAGGTAACGGCGAGGGGGAGTCGCCTCGAACTCCAGCCTGTATCCCTGTGATACTACTTGCAGAACCTAGGGATCCACCTGTGGGCAAGCCCACTGGTCCCTGAAGTTCCCGAGACGCGCCCCCACCGCACCTGTCTCCACCTGTGGAGCCCCAGCGTCATGCGGTGGACTCAGAGGAAGCGGGGGAAGATTTTTGATCCTGGGAACTGGCTGTCTGGTGCAGCTTTTTCCTTCTTCCCTTGTCTCTGTGCAGAAAGGAAGCGCCTTTGACCCGCTTGCTTTTCTGAAGCCGAAAGGACTGTACCTGAAAATACGGTGCTTTCTTAGGCTGTGAGGAAACCTGAGGTAAAAATTTTTTCTTCCCAGCTGTTGCTGTGGATACGAGGTCCCAGAGACCATCCCCAAACAATTCCTCACCCTTATAAGGCAGAATCTCCATGTGCCTTTTAAAGGCAGCATCACCTGTCCACTGCCGGGTTTCTAATACCCTCCTGGCAGAATGGACATTGCATTAATTCTGGATGCCAGCCGGCAAATATCCCTCTGTGCATCTTTAATATGCTCTATGTTAGCAAAATATTATCCCTGTCTAGGGTATTAATATTATCTGACAGGGTATCAGACCACGCTGCAGCAGCACTATTTATGCTGAGGCAATTGCAGGTCTCAGTATAGAACCTGAGTGTGTATATACAGACTTCAGGATAGCCTCCTGCTTTTTATCAGCAGGCTCCTTTAAGGTGGCCGTATCCTAAGACGGCAGTGCCACCTTTTTTTGACAAACGTGTGAGCGCCTTATCCACCCTAGGGGATATCTCCCAACGTGACCTATCCTCTGGCGGGAAAGGGTACGCCATCAGTAACTTTTTAGAAATTACCAGTTTCTTATCGGGGGAACCCACGCTTCTTTACACACTTCATTCACTCATCTGATGGGGGAACAAAACACTGGCTGCTTTTTCTCCCCAAAAATAAAACCCCTTTTATGTGGTACTTGGGTTCATGTCAGAAATGTGTAACACATTTTTTATTGCCGAGATCATGTAACGGATGTTCCTAGTGGATTGTGTATATATCTCAACCTCGTCGACACTGGAGTCAGACTCCATGTCGACATCTGTGTCTGCCATCTGAGGTAACGGGCGTTTTTTGAGCCCCTGATGGCCTTTGAGACGCCTGGGCAGGCGCGGGCTGAGAAGCCGGCTGTCCCACAGCTGTTACGTCATCCAGCCTTTTATGTAAGGAGTTGACATTGTCGGTTAATACCTTCCACCTATCCATCCACTCTGGTGTCGGCCCCACAGGGGGCGACATCCCATTTATCGGCCTCTGCTCCGCCTCCACGTAACCTTCCTCATCCAACATGTCGACACAGCCGTACCGACACACCGCACACACACAGGGAATGCTCTGACTGAGGACAGGACCCCACAAAGTCCTTTGGGGAGACAGAGAGAGAGTATGCCAGCACACACCAGAGCGCTATATAATGCAGGGATTAACACTATGACTGAGTGATTTTTCCCCCAATAGCTACTTGTATACATATATTGCGCCTAAATTTAGTGCCCCCCCTCTCTTTTTAACCCTTTGAGCCTGAAAACTACAGGGGAGAGCCTGGGGAGCTGTCTTCCAGCTGCACTGTGAAGAAAAAATGGCGCCAGTGTGCTGAGGGAGATAGCCCCACCCCTTTTTCGGCTGACTTTTCTCCCGCTTTTTTATGGATTCTGGCAGGGGTAATTTATCACATATATAGCCCTGGGACTATATATTGTGATGATTTGCCAGCCAAGGTGTCTTATATTGCCCTCAGGGCGCCCCCCCCCCAGCGCCCTGCACCCATCTGTGACCGGAGTGTGAGGTGTGCATGAGGAGCAATGGCGCACAGCTGCAGTGCTGTGCGCTACCTTGTTGAAGACAGAACTCTTCTGCCGCCGATTTTCCGGAACACTTCTTGCTTCTGGCTCTGTAAGGGGGCCGGCGGCGCGGCTCCGGGAACGAACACCAAGGTCGGGTCCTGCGGTCGATCCCTCTGGAGCTAATGGTGTCCAGTAGCCTAAGAAGCCCAAACTACCACCTGTTAGGTAGGTTCGCTTCTTCTCCCCTTAGTCCCTCGCTGCAGTGAGTCTGTTGCCAGCAGATCTCACTGTAAAATAAAAAACCTAAATATACTTTCTTTCTAGGAGCTCAGGAGAGCCCCTAGTGTGCATCCAGCTCAGCCGGGCACAAGATTCTAACTGAGGTCTGGAGGAGGCTCATAGTGGGAGGAGCCAGTGCACACCAGGTAGTCCTAAAGCTTTCTTTAGTTGTGCCCAGTCTCCTGCGGAGCCGCTATTCCCCATGATCCTTACGGAGTCCCAGCATCCACTTAGGACGTCAGAGAAATTAATAATCTGTTTCTTTTCCTTAAACATGTGTACCCTTGTGTCAGGGACCGACGGTTCATCCTCAATATGCAACACCTCCCTTATTGCCACAATCATACACTGAATGGTTTTAGTCACCCTAGGGTGCAATTTTACTTCGTCATAGTCGACACTGGAATCAGAATCCGTGTCGGTAGTAGTGTCTTGTGTTAAGGGACGCTTTTGATACCCCGACGGGCCCTGTGAGTCGGTACAATCCGAGGATTGACCCCCTGATGTCCCCCCTAATTCAGCCTTATCAAGCCTTTTATGTAAAGATGCCACACTTGCATTCAACATATGCCACATGTCCATCCAATCCGGAGTCGGCACAACCGACGGGGACACTCCACTCATTTGCTCCACCGCCTCCTTGGAGAAGCATTCCGCCTCAGGCATGTCGACACACACGTACCGACACCCCACACACACAGGGATTAACCTATAAGGGGACAAAACCCCAACCAGGCCCTTAGGAGAGACAGAGAGAGAGTATGCCAGCACACACCAGCGCTTAAAAACACTGGAATATATATACCAGATAGCGCTTTTTATATATATAGCCTTAATTCCCACTCACTGTGTTCCAAAGTGCCCCCTCCTCTTTTTTCCAGCCTATGAAGGTTCAGCAGGGGAGAGATCAGGGAGCCAGCTTTTCCTCATGCAGTTTCTGTGGAGAAAATGGCGCTGGTTAGTGCTGAGGATCAAGCCACGCCCACCCGACGGCGGGCTTCGGTCCCAGTAAACTTATATAAAAAATGGCCGGGGATTTGTGGATTTACCGTGCCACAGCCTAATCCTGCTTATATTGCCACAAAAGTGAGGAATATTGCTGCCCAGGGCGCCTTCCCCTGCGCCCTGCACCCTTCAGTGCCTGTTTATGTGTGAGTACTGGGAGCAATGGTGCGCAGCTTACCGCTGCACGCTTACCTCATGAAGATCTGATGTCTTCTGCCGCCTGATGTCTTCTTGCCTTCTCATACTCACCTGGCTTCTATCTTCGGCATCTGTGAGGAGGACGGCGGCGCGGCTCCGGGACGAACCCCAGGTGAGACCTGTGTTCCGACTCCCTCTGAAGCTAATGGTGTCCAGTAGCCTTAGAAGCAGTGCCCAACTTGACAAGCCAGCTCTGTTTCTCTCCCCTCAGTCCCACGATGCAGGGAGCCTGTTGCCAACAGGACTCCCTGAAAATAAAAAACCTAACAAAATTCTTTAAAACAGAAAACTCTGGAGAGCTCTCTGCATTGTACCCTTTCTCCTCTGGGCACAAGATCTAACTGAGGTCTGGAGGAGGGGCATAGAGGGAGGAGCCAGTGCACACCCATAGTCAAAGTTCTTTTTAGGTGCCCTATCTCCTGCGGAGCCCGTCTATACCCCATGGTCCTTACGGAGTCCCCAGCATCCTCTAGGACGTAAGAGAAATTAATATGTATTTATTTTGCAAGGGGCCGGGACAGGGAGCATAGCTCCGCCCCTGACATCCGCTAAGCCCCACCTCCTCTTCTTCTTTTTTATTGGCCCGGCCAGCACCTTTCAGTGATGGCCATTGAGTGGTTCAAACCATCGATGGTTCGCATCAATGGTTTTCACAGGTGGTGCAATTGATGGCAATCATCGATGGCAGCCCACCGATGGCCATCCCTAGACGGAATACAGGGATGTGGCTCATTGGTACAGTATTTCCTGTGAGACCACCCCCCCCAGCCATACCCCCCATTTCAGACGCTTGTCTGCAGCATGTGCACGTCACTCTTGCAGCCCAGATGAAGTTAGGAGGGATGCAATGTGCAACTTCTCCACTCTTTCCACTGCTAGTGAAGGGGGTGGGGAAGGGGGGGTGTGTGCGTTCTCAAAAAGGGGGCGTGGCTTTGCAGTAATGCTCCGGACACGAGCCACGCCCCCATTCTCCATCACTATGGGCTGCTGGCATGCCCCCAGTCCCTTTTGTCTCCATGAATAGATGCTGTGCACATGCGCACAGCGTCTAATCATCGCTGAGCAGCGAGTGACAGAGCCTCCCAACTGCCACCCCCAGAAAACGGGACTGTGCCGCGAAAATCGGGACAGTGGGGAGGTATGTTAACCTGTTCAACACAGGTGTCTGCAATCATACATTAAGAGAAAAATCCAGAAGCAGAGCATTGTGTCCCTCCTGGAGAGGGTCATGTTGGATGGTATGCCATAGGGTAGGGAGCACTTTTGTGCTAATGTTGGATTCATGCGGGCAAAGGGCATGAAATGCAGTATCAGCGTTTAAACGATGCAGCAATGGCGATTTGCACCATTTGCCTGCAACTGAATCCCCCCCTCCCCCCCACCCAATGACTTTATTGCACTGGATCCCAAACTTGATCCTTAAGGCACCCTAACAGTCCAGGTTTTAATGATACCCATGCTTAAACACAGGTGACTTAATTAGTACCCCAGTGAGTTTGATTATACAATCTGTGCACAAACATGGATATCCTTAAAACCTGAAGCGTTAGGATGCCTTGATGACTGGGTTTGGGAAACCTGCTTTATAGCAATCCCTTTAAATGTATCACTATTATTACTATAAGAGAATCACATAACCTATGGCTGTATATTCATTATAGATCACTTGGCAGTGGCACATGTTGTGCCTGCTGAGGTTCTTCAGTCTGCTGGGCACAGTTCTGCAGCTCCTCAGTATCAAGAGACATTTATTACTATATCGTATTGCAGTGGTCCTCAATCTCTACGCTGATATGCTGCTGGGGGTCTGGCAGCAATCGCCGGAGGGGGGAGTTTTCACTGTAGCCACTCCAGCAGCCAAGATGGTAGTACATCTTGCCGCTGCTGCTTCACCTCGGTAAAGAGGTGAAGCAGGAAGCGTTATACCCGCACGATCTGTATCATACATTTACCCCATAGTCCACAGATCCCCCAAACAGTTCATGTTTTCCAGGTCACCCAGCCTGTACACAGGTGTACTCATTACTCACTAACACATTTTCAAAAGTCCACAGGTGGAGCTGATTATTTCCTTTGTAATTCTGTGAGGAGACCTGGAAAACATGCACCGTTTGGGGTCCTGAGAACAGAGCTTGAGAAGCTGTGTCCTATTGATAATTGGAGACCCTAGATCAGGCCTGGCCAACCTGTGGCTCTCCAGATGTTGTGAAACTACACATCCCAGCATGCCCTGCCACGATTTTAGCATTCCTTAATAGCAAAACTGTGGCAAAGCATGATGGGACTTGTAGTTTTACAACAGCTGGCGAGCCACAGGTTGGCTAGGCCTGCCCTAGATCAGGCATTCCCAACCTCGGTCCTCAAGGAACACTGACAGTGCAGGATTTAGTGATATCCATGCTTGAGATCACAGATGGTTATATCAAAATAACCGAGGTATTAATTAAGTCCCCTGTGCTCAAGTATGGCTATACTGAAAACCTGGACTGTTATACCCGTTTTCCACTGCCACTAAAATCCTGGGTTATTTGCGTGAACCTCAGTGGAAAAGTGTTTTACCCAGGTTCAGTGACCCGGGGATGCAACCTAGCTAGTTTGCAGGGTTGGTCCTCAGGTTCATGGTGCAGTGAAAATGAGTAGGCCAGGTCCTGTTTACAGCACAGGGGAAGCCGGAGCTAGATGATCTCATCTCCAAGCGTCGGCACTAGTCACCTGTCCAGTGATGTCACTGACCCGGCAACAAGCAGAGTCCAGCCGCCACACTGTGAAAGGGGTCTCAGCCGGGGTGCACCCACATACAAAATGTATGAGTTCCTGGCCCCCAGTATTGCAGCACTGTGATTGATATAAAGCGAGGATGTGATAGATATATATATATATATATATATATATATATATATATATATATATATATATATGTGCTCTGCTCCTGGGTTTCCCACTTAATATATGATTGCAGAAGAGGAAAGTCCAAGTGCAGAGCATTTGGACCAGATGGAAGGGGTCATGTTGGAGGGTATGCAAAATGGCGACATGTTCATTATGTCGACAGTAAAAAGCCGACATACCATTTTCACTAACTTAGCCTAACCCTAAACCTAGCACTGAAATGCTGTCGACATTTTGACTGTTGAGCAGACTGAAATTTTCTCTATTTGCGTCATCACTCCTTAAAGACGTGACCTGAGATACTACCAGCGATCCAAAATTGCGCCGCCACCACCACTGCATAATGATGGCGCACAGCTAGAGGTTGGCGGCTGTGAACGTGCCGCCTCATCACCGGACTCTAGGACCCCACCTCTCAGAGTAGGTCATTATGTTTTTCTGTAATGCACCCACTATGAAGTGGGACTCACATGGTGATCAGGGGAGGTCAGCAGGTGGTAGTCAGCACGTTACATGCACTGAAGACTGGCGGCACAGTGGCTAGCCTTGGTACCTCACAGCACTGGGACGATCTCGTTTATTATTGTACTGTGCATGTGCACAAAATGGCTGCCATCCACATGTTGATTCGGTCACCTTATGCACTTACAACTACT
This sequence comes from Pseudophryne corroboree, assembly GCF_028390025.1. Taxonomy (NCBI): domain Eukaryota; kingdom Metazoa; phylum Chordata; class Amphibia; order Anura; family Myobatrachidae; genus Pseudophryne; species Pseudophryne corroboree. The sequence continues at coordinate 33,319,896 of NC_086451.1, forward strand.
CAACTTCGAGAAGCAGAACAGGAGGGCAAGTGGTGAGAGAAAGCCTGTTCCCCTCCTGGCAGAAAACTGGAACACATAACCGTGTTTTCACCGGGCGTGAAACTGGCACATTTGCTACCCATACAATAGACCGACACATCCAAACCGCAGGCTACAGAAACGTCCTATTTTTCTGCAGCATTCTACTCCTGCATTTTTCGCACAAAGTGCGTCCAACTCTGCGTCAGCTCCTGTGTGCTCCTTGCAGAAAGAGAGGACACCTCCCAATATTTAAAATGACCGGAAAAAAAAAAAAGGACACTCATTATCCCCTTTATTTACAGAGGTTTGCAGTAGACTTTTAGATAATACTACTCATAGATGCAGGCTCCAAAAGGTGGTCAGAACCGCAGAGAAGATAATCGGGGCCGACCTTCCCTCAGTCCAGGACCTGTACTTGTCCAGAGCTAAAAAGCGGGCAATGAAGATAGTAAAAGACCAGCTACACCCCGGCCACAGCATGTTTAACTTGCTTCCTTCAGGCAGGCGTTACAGGGCTGTCCCCACCAGAAGCCTCAAAAGTTTCTTTCCCCAAGCGGTCCGCCTGCTGAACGCCTGAACATTGACTGACTAGACGTACATGTAACTAACTTGTGTCCCTACGGCAGGCATTCCCAACCGCGGTCCTCAAGGCACACCAACAGTGCAGGTTTTAGTGATATCCAGGCTTCAGCACAGATGGTTAAATCAAAATAACTGGAGGTACTAATTAAGTAACCTGTGTTCAAGCCTGGATATCACTAAAACCAGGACTGTTAGTGTGCCTTGAGGACCGTGGTTGGGAAACACTGCCCTACGGTATACCTATCTGTGTAACTTTACTCCCCCCCACCCCCCCCCACACACACACACACACACACACCTGCTTACCTGTTACCTACTTGGCTGTTGTATAGCAAACCGAAGACAAATTCCTAGTATACGCAAGTTTACCTGGCCAATAAAGCGGATTCTGATTCATAGAACGTAGCTGTAAGCAGCATAAAACGGTAAAATAAGTAATAAATAGTAGATGCTGTTATATATATATATATATATGCAGCTGATGAATTGTGGAATGGTTAAGACAGCTTTCTTTGAAAATTGTTGAATATCTCCTGATGATGGTCTGCAAGGACCGAAAACGTTTGAGATACCCTGTATGCTGGAAGGTACAACTGTTACCGTATATGCTGTAAGGCACAGCTGAATCATGCTGTCAATATAATAAACCTGGTGCATATTTAAAAACTAAGACTGGTGAGTGCTCCATTTTTCTGCTATATATATATATATATATATATATATATATATATATATATATATATATATATATATTATTGTAGTCAAGCAAATCACTTTAGGAGGCAAAAGAGGAGCTTTTTCAATGGTTATGGACCCATTTATGAGGGGGAGGGTTTAGCGGATACAAGGACAGGGCCAGGATAAGGGTTATACGGAGTAGATGACAGGCTGGGGAGATCTTAAGAGGTTAGGGACTAAAGTGAGGGTTAGGGACAGGGGCAGCACAGAAATAAGAGGTTGGTTCAATAAGTGAGGTAACAAGACCTCTCACGTGTGTAATGTTCTCTATTTCATACTAATTCCCCGCCAGGCCAGAGCAGGTAGACGGCTGCTTCCCCTCACGGCCATTAGACTGCGCCTCATATCAGTCATACTGTCCAAGCATCAGGTGTAAGATGGCGGGAACACGAACACACATTGAGGTGCGTATTGTGAGGAGATTTCTGCGTCTGAAGAGCACACCAGCAGCTGACATTCATCGCCAACTTGTGGAGGTGTACAGTGATAACGTCATGTCATAGGAACAGGTTTCGGTTTGGTGCACTGCCTGTGCTGGACGTATTTGGCCGGCCGGATCGCGGCTCATCTTGAACGTCTGTCCTGCCATTAACAGAGGCAGTGCACCAAACCCGTTTCAGTGACACGACGTTTCAAAGCTCCACTGTCTGGATGCCATGCAACTATCATATATGTTACTAAATGTACCTTACAGAACACTTAAAAGTAAATGAAGAACACGCGGAAGAGGTGAATTAACAAACAAACCCTGCAATGCCATTAGTGTGTAAAAAACATGGAAATAAAAATGCAAGAAATGCAGAAATATAAAGTATCATTTTATTTTGGTCTAAATTTATACAAGAACAATTGTGCGGTTCATACATACAGGATATTATGCTCCCTATGCAGCGGCACACCGTTTCCATATATGACTGTATAATACAAGCGGCCTCAGCTGTGCTTTAATTGCTAAGAAAAAGGTGGCGGACTCATCTAAAGTTACTATTTGGTACAAGACTCACAGCGGCATCACGTGCCTACTTTATTCATTTAACGGTTTATCCGATGACTTTCTATTTTTGTGAACCACTTATAAAAGTTAAAAATGACGCACAAAAAATAAGAATTTACTTACCGATAATTCTATTTCTCATAGTCCGTAGTGGATGCTGGGACTCCGTCAGGACCATGGGGATTAGCGGGCTCCGAAGGAGACAGGGCACATCTAAAAAAGCTTTTAGGTCACATGGTGCGTACTGGCTCCTCCCCCTATGACCCTCCTCCAAGCCTCAGTTAGGTACTGTGCCCGGACGAGCGTACACAATAAGGAAGGATCTTGAATCCCGGGTAAGACTCATACCAGCCACACCAATCACACCGTACAACTTGTGATCTGAACCCAGTTAACAGTATGATAACACAAACGAAGTAGCCTCTGAACAGATGGCTCACAACAACAGTAATAACCCGATTTTTGTAACAATAACTATGTACAAGCATTGCAGACAATCCGCACTTGGGATGGGCGCCCAGCATCCACTACGGACTATGAGAAATAGAATTATCGGTAAGTAAATTCTTATTTTCTCTAACGTCCTAGTGGATGCTGGGACTCCGTCAGGACCATGGGGATTATACCAAAGCTTCCAAACGGGCGGGAGAGTGCGGATGACTCTGCAGCACCGAATGAGAGAACTCCAGGTCCTCTTTAGCCAGAGTATCAAATTTGTAAAATTTTACAAACGTGTTCTCCCCTGACCACGTAGCTGCTCGGCAAAGTTGTAATGCCGAGACTCCTCGGGCAGCCGCCCAGGATGAGCCCACTTTCCTTGTGGAATGGGCCTTTACAGATTTAGGCTGTGGCAGGCCTGCCACAGAATGTGCAAGTTGGATTGTACTACATATCCAACGTGCAATCGTCTGTTTAGACGCAGGAGCACCCAACTTGTTGGGTGCATACAATGTAAACGAGTCAGATTTTCTGACTCCAGCTGTCCTTGAAATATATATTTTTAATGCTCTGACAACGTCCAGTAACTTGGAGTCCTCCAAGTCGCTAGTAGCCGCAGGCACCACAATAGGCTGGTTCAAGTGAAATGCCGAAACCACCTTAGGGAGAAATTGAGGACGTGTCCTCAATTCTGCCCTGTCCGAATGGAATATCAGATATGGGCTTTTGTATGACAAAGCTGCCAACTCCGAAACTCTCCTGGCTGAAGCCAGGGCCAACAGCATGGTTACCTTCCATGTAAGGTATTTTAAATCTACCGATTTTAAAGGCTCAAACCAATGAGATTTGAGAAAATTTAGAACCACTGGAGGCACTATTGGGGGTTGTATATGTAGTACACCTTTGACAAAAGTTTGTACTTCAGGCACTGACGCCAATTCCTTCTGGAAGAAAATTGATAAGGCCGAAATTTGAACTTTAATGGACCCCAATTTGAGGCCCATAGACAATCCTGCTTGCAGGAAATGTAAGAATCGACCCAATTGAAATTCTTCCGTTGGAGCCTTCTTGGCCTCACACCACGCAACATATTTTCTCCAAATGCGGTGATAATGTTGTGCGGTCACTTCTTTCCTGGCTTTAATTAAAGTAGGAATAACTTCCTCAGGAATGCCCTTCTCTTTTAGAATCCGGCGTTCAACCGCCATGCCGTCAAACGCAGCCGCGGTAAGTCTTGGAACATACAAGGTCCCTGCTGAAGCAGATCCCTTCTTAGAGGTAGAGGCCACGGATCCTCCGTGAGCATCTCTTGAAGTTCCGGATACCAAGTTCTTCTTGGCCAGTCCGGAGCTACCAGTATTGTTCTTACTCCTCTTTTCCGTATAATTCTCAGTACCTTTGGTATGAGAGGCAGAGGAGGGAACACATACACTGACTGGTACACCCACGGTGTTACCAGAGCGTCCACAGCTATTGCCTGAGGGTCTCTTGACCTGGCGCAATACCTGTCCAATTTTTTGTTGAGGCGAGACGCCATCATGTCCACCTTTGGTTTTTCCCAACGGTTCACAATCATGTGGAAAACTTCTGGATGAAGTCCCCACTCTCCCGGGTGAAGGTCGTGTCTGCTGAGGAAATCTGCTTCCCAGTTGACCACTCCCGGGATGAACACTGCTGGCAGTGCTACGACATGATTCTCCGCCCAGCGCAGAATCCTTGCAGCTTCTGCCATTGCACTCCTGCTTCTCGTGCCGCCTTGTCGGTTTACGTGGGCGACTGCCGTGATGTTGTCGGACTGGATCAACACCGGCTGACCCTGAAGCAGCGATTTTGCCAGGCTTAGAGCATTGTAGATCGCTCTTAGCTCCAGTATATTTATGTGAAGAGACGTCTCCAGGTTTGACCACACGCCCTGGAAGTTTCTTCCCTTTGTGACTGCTCCCCAACCTCGTAGGCTGGCATCCGTAGTCACCAGGACCCAGTCCTGTATGCCGAATCTGCGGCCCACTAACAGATGGGCAGTCTGCAACCACCACAGGAGAGACAACCTTGTTCTCGGTGACAGTGTTATCCGCTGATGCATGTGCAGATGCGATCCGGACCATTTGTCCAGCAGATCCCACTGAAATGTTCGTGCATGGAATCTGCCGAATGGAATCGCTTCGTACGAAGCCACCATCTTTCCCAGGACTCTTGTGCATTGATGTACTGACACAGTTCCTGGTTTTAGGAGGTTCTTGACAAGTTCGGATAACTCCCTTGCTTTCTCTTCCGGGAGAAATACCTTTTTCTGAACCGTGTCCAGAATCATGCCCAGGAACAGCAGATGTGTTGTCGGGGTCAATTGAGATTTTGGAAGATTTAGAATCCACCCGTGTTGCTGAAGCACTACTTGTGTTAGCGCTACACCGACTTCCAGCTGTTCTCTGGACTTTGCCCTTATCAGGAGATCGTCCAAGTAAGGGATAATTAATACGCCTTTTCTTCGTAGAAGAACCATCATTTCGGTCATTACCTTGGTAAAGACCCGAGGGGCCGTGGACAACCCAAACGGCAGCGTTTGAAACTGATAATGACAGTCTTGTATCACGAACCTGAGATACCCTTGGTGTGAGGGGTAAATCGGGACATGTAGATAAGCATCTTTTATGTCCAAGGACACCATGAAGTCTCCTTCTTCCAGATTCGCTATCACTGCTCTGAGTGACTCCATCTTGAACTTGAATTTCTTTATGTACAGGTTCAAGGATTTCAGATTTAGAATAGGCCTTACCGAACCGTCCGGTTTCGGTACCACAAATAGTGTGGAATAATACCCCTTTCCCTGTTGTAGGAGGGGTACCTTGACTATCACCTGCTGAGAATACAGCTTGTGAATGGCTTCCAAAACCGACGTCCTTTCTGAGGGAGACGTTGGTAAAGCAGACTTTAGGAACCGGCGAGGGGGAGACCTTTCGAACTCCAGCATGTAACCCTGAGATACTATCTGCAGGACCCACGGGTCCACTTGTGAGTGAACCCATTGATTGCTGAAAATCTTGAGTCGACCCCCCACCGTTCCTGAGTCCGCTTGTAAAGCCCCAGCGTCATGCTGATGGCTTTGTAGAAGCCGGGGCGGGCTTCTGTTCCTGGGCAGGGGCTGCTTGCTGCCCTTTCTTACCCTTTCCTCTGCCTCGCGGCAGATAAGACTGTCCTTTTGGTCGCTTTTTATAGGAGCGAAAGGACTGCGGCTGAAAAGACGGTGTCTTTTTCTGTTGGGAGGGGGTCTGAGGTAAAAAAGTGGATTTGCCGGCAGTTGCCGTGGCCACCAGGTCCGAAAGACCGACCCCAAACAATTCCTCTCCTTTATATGGCAATACTTCCATATGCCTCTTGGAATCCGCATCACCTGACCACTGTCGCGTCCATAAACTTCTTCTGGCAGATATGGACATCGCGCTTACTCTGGATGCTAGAGTACAAACATCCCTCTGAGCATCTCGCATATAAAGGAAAGCATCCTTTAATTGCTCTAGAGTCAATAAAATACTGTCCCTATCCAGGGTATCAATATTTTCAGTCAGAGAATCCAACCACACTACCCCAGCACTGCACATCCAGGCTGAGGCTATTGCCGGTCGCAGTATAACACCAGTATGTGTGTATATACTCTTCAGTGTAGTTTCCAGCCTCCTATCTGCTGGATCCTTGAGGGCAGCCGTATCAGGAGACGGCAACGCCACTTGCTTTGATAAACGTGTGAGCGCCTTATCCACCCTAGGGGGTGTTTCCCAGCGCGCCCTAACCTCTGGTGGGAAAGGGTATAATGCCAATAACTTCTTGGAAATTAGCAGTTTTCTATCGGGGTTAACCCACGCTTCATCACACACGTCATTCAATTCCTCTGATTCTGGAAAAAATACAGGTAGTTTTTTCACCCCCCACATAATACCCCTTTTTGAGGTACCAGCAGTATCAGAGATCTGCAAAGCCTCCTTCATTGCCGTGATCATATAACGTGTGGCCCTATTGGAAAATACGTTTGTTTCTTCACCGTCGACACTAGATTCATCTGTGTCGGTACCCGTGTCGACTGACTGAGGTAAAGGACGTTTTACAGCCCCTGACGGTGTCTGAGACGCCTGAACCGGTACTAACTGGTTTGCCGGGCGTCTTATTTCGTCAACTGACTTTTGTAATGTGCTGACATTATCACGTAATTCCATAACTAAAGCCATCCATTCCGGTGTCGACTCCCTAGGGGGTGACATTACCATCATCGGCAATTGCTCTGCCTCCACACCAACATCGTCCTCATACATGTCGACACACACGTACCGACACACAGCAGCCACACAGGGAATGCTCTAATCGAAGACAGGACCCCCTAGCCCTTTGGGGAGACAGAGGGAGAGTTTGCCAGCACACACCAAAAGCGCTATAAATGTATATAAACAACCCTAGAAGGTGTTGTTTACTATATATGCGCTCTTAATATATAAATATCGCCAATTTATGCCCCCCTTCTCTTTGTTACCCTGTTTCTGTAGTGCAGTGCAGGGGAGAGACCTGGGAGCCTTCCTCACCAGCGGAGCTGAGCAGGAAAATGGCGCTGAGTGCTGAGGAGAATAAGCTCCGCCCCTTTTTCGGCGGGCTTTTCCCCGGTTTTTAAGAAACTGGCCTGGGTTAAAATACATACATATAGCCTTAATGGCTATATGTGATGTATTTATTTTGCCACTAAAGGTAATTATATTGCTGCCCAGGGCGCCCCCAGCAGCGCCCTGCACCCTCCGTGACTGAGTCAGTGAGCCGTGTGACAACAATGGCGCACAGCTGCCGTGCTGTGCGCTACCTTCAAGAAGACTGAGGAGTCTTCTGCCGCCTGCTTTCCGGACCTCCGTTCTGCCGTCTCTTCAGCGTCTGTAAGGGGGATCGGCGGCGCGGCTCCGGGACGAACCCCAGGCTGACCTGTGTTCCGACTCCCTCTGGAGCTAAGTGTCCAGTAGCCTAAGACTCCAATCCATCCTGCACGCAGGTGAGTTGGAAATCTCTCCCCTAAGTCCCTCGATGCAGTGATCCTGTTGCCAGCAGGAATCACTGAGATTGAAACCTAAAAAAAAACTTTTCTAAACAGCTCTTTAGGAGAGCCACCTAGATTGCACCCTCTCGGACGGGCACAAAAACCTAACTGAGGCTTGGAGGAGGGTCATAGGGGGAGGAGCCAGTACGCACCATGTGACCTAAAAGCTTTTTTAGATGTGCCCTGTCTCCTGCGGAGCCCGCTAATCCCCATGGTCCTGACGGAGTCCCAGCATCCACTAGGACGTTAGAGAAAATAAACTTAAAAATTGGTGGCACCGCTGAGTCTCGTCAGAAACACATAGATCAAGACAAACCAATCGTCGTCATCGCCTCCGTCTGGCTAAGAACACTTCGGGTTAAAGGCATATTTATACAAACTAGATAAAAACACACAAAACACATAAAATCGTTTTTTAAATTAAACCTTAAAAATGCGAATTGGGGTGAAATCTTCCTTCCAGAGGGCTGTATATATCCCTAAACTACATTATAGGCTGGGTGACATTACTAGTCACAAGACCACGCTTCATGTCTGAGCCACTGACTCCCATATAGAGCTGATCGGTCGACAGACAAAAATGTAAAAATATTAAAAAGGAAACCTCAGCTGTAAAAGGGCTGTGAAATCCACCTGCACCTCAGCGGAACACTAAACCCAATATACAAGTGCCATGTAAGACCTGCCAATAACCATACTTTCTGACTTCTGGGAGAAGGCAACCAGGTCAGTGAAGTGGGGGACGTGGTGTGGTGTGATTCATTGTGGTCTCCCCCGCGCACTATGCAATGCCATGATTACTGGGCATTGTACAGCGGGTTGCAGGGCCATTATGATATATATAAGGGTCACATAACTAGATGTCACGTGAAATTATATTTACATAGGCCGACTGCGTTGTCATGCAAATAGTATTACAGACCGGAAACCTGCCGTGTGCAGGAAAATATCTACCTCCGAGATCGCAACTTCCTATCAAATACTCCGATTTCTGATAAGTTCCTGGAACTTTTCAGCTGGTCACACATTGGCAGATCCACGGTCACTTTCCGATCAAGGTCGTGTTGTGCAATATCGGGATAATTCCCCCTCGTATCAGCTGTTTTATCACAATGTGTATGGGCACCTTCATATTGATTTGTGGATGTCCTCACTGCCATTTTAGAGAATTCAATTTGCATGTTAGGATTAGTGGCTCTTTGATGGATTTCCATAACAAAGATGGACATTCTGGTCTCATTTCCCTGCGCTGTTATGAATTTGTTTGCACTAACAAAAATACACTTTATAGAAGACAAGTTTTGTTTGGGGACAATCTCTTGCTGCAAAGATTAGTCGCCTCCATAGCGTTTAATGGCTCAGGTATTTGATCACTGTAGCCTAAGATGTTCTAGTCTGAGGGGCCATGTTGACCATTGAAGTGAAGCATTCTGGGAAACTAGGAGGAATCTGATGTAGCGACAGAAAATACACTTGTGTTTCAATTGTGGGGGCCAGTAATAACTTGCAATTAATTACACTAGATCACGCAGCATTACACAGACTAGAGACTGTGCTATTTACTTATAGCAGGTTTTCCAGATGACCCGACATGTGAAATAGGAAGTGTTGGCAATTCCTTTGGACAAGGTTATCAAACCTTAATCTAAGACCGGGGTGGGGGGTATGGAGGTAGGGGGATCTGTCTCCAGCTGTTTTGGAACAACAAGTGCCCCAGGACAAATCTATTAAATTTAAAGCTAAAACACGGTCACACGGTTCTATTCGATAAACAAGACATTGATGAAAACTGGTGCTCAGGGAGCCCTGTAATCTATAGCAACAAAACCACATGATCATTTAATAAAGTAGAGAAATCAACATTTGATTGATTGCCATGGGTACAGAAGCTGTTTTTTTTTTTGTAAGCTAGCACCCAGACCTCTCGACTGTACCCACATGCAATACTGTAAAGCCAGCTGCCGCCAGTACAGCGTCCTTACGTAAAACAGATAACAAAAGTAATATGGGGAAAAAAAAAATCTTAAAATAAAACAAATAAAACAAAAAAAACGGGGAAATGAAAAATAAAAAGTTTTGCAAACCAATTATGGTCTGCGCACTAAGGTCTAAATGTATCAAGCCTTGGAGAGCGGTAAATAGCACGGTGATAAAGCACCAACCAATCAGCTCCTGTCATTTTTCAAACACAGCGTGTAACATGGCAGTTAGGAGCTGATTGGCTGGTACTTTATCTCGGTGTAATGTATCACTCTCCAAGGCTTGATAAATCTGGGCCTAAGAATATAAATGTCTGGAATAGGTCTGTAGGTGTAAATAAAACACAGATAAGCTGCAGCCTATCGGTTACATGAACACAAGGGGACATTATGAATCTTTGATGTTTTGCAGCCAGCATGATAGGATTACTACACCTACTGTAACTATAGTACAAACACTAGAATTAAATCCCAGCAATATTTCCAGTTACAATTTGGCGACTTGAGCCCAGCGACAGAGCAAGCGCAGTCGCAGAATGCGTCAGCTTCCAGGATTCCATTACAATTCTTTTATCCACTTGAGGAGTTGGGGAACGTAATAGGTTATAATGATGTCAGCACCTGCGGGAGAAGATAGGAGTGATGCATTTATTAATGACAAGACATAAGGACATTTATGACAAACAGGAAAAAGGTTTACTATTTAGAAGGTCACTGGTTGCCACGGGTTACTGCAACTGATGCTCAAACTGGTTACAGAGCACATGTATGAGAGGAAGACAGATGTGAATGGAACCAGAGTAGACTGTACTACATGGACTTTGCAGGTGAAAATGGCAGACACATACCCGCTTATAAGGAGGGAGGAGGGCAAGGCGATAGCCACCAAACCCACATATGCTGGTGCACGCATTAAGATCCGGTGGCAATGCCCGACTGGCTGGACGATGTAAACAAATTTAGTTTTCTTGAGGTTGTCACCATGACAATAAGGAATAAACCCAGTAGTGAAACGAGACCCGGTAAAAACAGAGAGACAGAGGTAAAAGGGCCCTGCTCGTAAGCTTACGGTCTAGAGGAAAAATAAGAATTTACTTACCGATAATTCTATTTCTCATAGTCCGTAGTGGATGCTGGGAACTCCGTAAGGACCATGGGGAATAGCGGCTCCGCAGGAGACTGGGCACAAAAGTAAAAGCTTTTAGGTCACCTGGTGTGCACTGGCTCCTCCCCCTATGACCCTCCTCCAAGCCTCAGTTAGGATACTGTGCCCGGACGAGCGTACATAATAAGGAAGGATCTTGAATCCCGGGTAAGACTCATACCAGCCACACCAATCACACCGTACAACTTGTGATCTGAACCCAGTTAACAGTATGATAAACGTAGGAGCCTCTGAAAAGATGGCTCACAACAATAAACAACCCGATTTTTGTAACAATAACTATATACAAGTATTGCAGACAATCCGCACTTGGGATGGGCGCCCAGCATCCACTACGGACTATGAGAAATAGAATTATCGGTAAGTAAATTCTTATTTTCTCCGACGTCCTAGTGGATGCTGGGAACTCCGTAAGGACCATGGGGATTATACCAAAGCTCCCAAACGGGCGGGAGAGTGCGGATGACTCTGCAGCACCGAATGAGAGAACTCCAGGTCCTCCTCAGCCAGGGTATCGAATTTGTAAAATTTAGCAAACGTATTTGCCCCTGACCAAGTAGCTGCTCGGCAAAGTTGTAAAGCCGAGACCCCTCGGGCAGCCGCCCAAGATGAGCCCACTTTCCTTGTGGAATGGGCTTTTACAGATTTTGGCTGTGGCAGGCCTGCCACAGAATGTGCAAGCTGAATTGTACTACAAATCCAACGAGCAATCGTCTGCTTAGAAGCAGGAGCACCCAGCTTGTTGGGTGCATACAGGATAAACAGCGAATCAGATTTTCTGACTCCAGCCGTCCTGGAAACATATTTTCAGGGCCCTGACTACGTCCAGCAACTTGGAGTCCTCCAAGTCCCTAGTAGCCGCAGGTACCACAATAGGCTGGTTCATGTGAAACGCTGAAACCACCTTAGGGAGAAATTGAGGGCGAGTCCTCAGTTCTGCCCTGTCTGAATGAAAAATTAGGTAAGGGCTTTTATATGATAAAGCCGCCAATTCAGAGACACGCCTGGCTGAAGCCAGGGCTAACAGCATGACCACTTTCCATGTGAGATATTTCAATTCCACAGTGGTGAGTGGTTCAAACCAATGTGATTTTAGGAGACTCAACACTACATTGAGATCCCAAGGTGCCACTGGAGGCACAAAAGGAGGCTGTATATGCAGTACCCCTTTGACAAACGTCTGAACTTCAGGCACTGAAGCCAGTTCTTTTTGGAAGAAGATTGACAGGGCCGAAATTTGAACCTTAATGGACCCTAATTTTAGGCCCATAGATAGTCCTGTTTGCAGGAAATGCAGGAAACGACCCAGTTGAAATTCCTCTGTAGGGGCCTTCTTGGCCTCACACCACGCAACATATTTCCGCCAAATGCGGTGATAATGTTTTGCGGTTACATCCTTTCTGGCCTTGACCAGGGTAGGGATGACTTCATCTGGAATGCCTTTTTCCTTCAGGATCCGGCGTTCAACCTCCATGCCGTCAAACGCAGCCGCGGTAAGTCTTGGAACAAACAAGGTCCCTGCTGGAGCAGGTCCTTTCTGAGAGGTAGAGGCCACGGGTCCTCCGTGAGCATCTCTTGAAGTTCCGGGTACCAAGTCCTTCTTGGCCAATCCGGAGCCACGAGTATAGTTCTTACTCCTCTCCTTCTTATGATTCTCAGTACTTTGGGTATGAGAGGCAGAGGAGGGAACACATACACTGACTGGTACACCCACGGTGTTACCAGAGCGTCCACCGCTATTGCCTGAGGGTCCCTTGACCTGGCGCAATATCTGTCTAGTTTCTTGTTGAGACGAGACGCCATCATGTCCACCTTTGGTTTTTCCCAACGGTTTACAATCACGTGGAAGACTTCTGGGTGAAGTCCCCACTCCCCCGGGTGGAGGTCGTGTCTGCTGAGGAAGTCTGCTTCCCAGTTGTCCACTCCCGGAATGAACACCGCTGACAGTGCTGTCACATGATTTTCCGCCCAGCGAAGAATTCTTGCAGCTTCTGCCATTGCCCTCCTGCTTCTTGTGCCGCCCTGTCTGTTTACGTGGGCGACTGCCGTGATGTTGTCCGATTGGATCAAAACCGACTGACCCTGAAGCAGAGGCCTTGCTTGACTTAGGGCATTGTAAATTGCCCTTAGTTCCAGGATATTTATGTGAAGAGACGTTTCCATGCTTGACCACAAGCCCTGGAAGTTTCTTCCCTGTGTGACTGCTCCCCAGCCCCTCAGGCTGGCATCCGTGGTCACCAGAATCCAGTCCTGAATGCCGAATCTGCGGCCCTCTAGAAGATGAGCACTCTGCAACCACCACAGGAGAGACACCCTTGTCCTTGGAGATAGGGTTATCCGCTGATGCATCTGAAGATGCGATCAGGACGATTTGTCCAGCAGATCCCACTGAAACGTTCTTGCATGGAATCTTCCGAATGGAATCGCTTCGTAAGAAGCCACCATCTTTCCCAGGACCCTTGTGCATTGATGCACTGACACTTGTCCTGGTTTCAGGAGGTTCCTGACTAGCTCGGATAACTCCCTGGCCTTCTCCTCCGGGAGAAACACCTTTTTCTGGACTGTGTCCAGAATCATCCCTAGGAACAGCAGACGTGTTGTTGGAATCAGCTGCGATTTTGGAATATTTAGAATCCACCCGTGCTGACGTAGCACCACCTGAGATAGTGCTACTCCGACCTCTAACTGTTCCCTGGACCTTGCCCTTATCAGGAGATCGTCCAAGTAAGGGATAATTAAGACGCCTTTTCTTCGAAGAAGAATCATCATTTCGGCCATTACCTTGGTAAAGACCCGTGGTGCCGTGGACAACCCAAACGGCAGCGTCTGAAACTGATAATGACAGTTCTGTACCACAAACCTAAGGTACCCTTGGTGAGAAGGGTAGATTGGGACATGGAGATAAGCATCTTTGATGTCCAGAGACACCATATAGTCCCCTTCTTCCAGGTTCGCTATCACTGCTCTGAGTGATTCGATCTTGAATTTGAACCTTTTTATGTAAGTGTTCAATGATTTCAGATTTAAAATCGGTCTCACCGAGCCGTCCGGCTTCGGTACCACAAACAGCGTGGAATAATACCCCTTTCCCTGTTGTAGGAGGGGTACCTTGATTATCACCTGCTGGGAATACAGCTTGTGAATAGCTTCCAATACTGCCTCCCTGTCGGAGGGAGATGTTGGTAGAGCAGACTTCAGGAACCGGCGAGGGGGAGACGTCTCGAATTCCAGTTTGTACCCCTGTGATACTACCTGCAGGATCCAGGGGTCCACTTGCGAGTGAGCCCACTGCGCGTTGAAATTTTTGAGACGGGCCCCCACCGTGCCTGAGTCCGCTTGTAAAGCCCCAGCGTCATGCTGAAGACTTGGCAGAAGCGGGGGAGGGCTTCTGATCCTGGGAAGAGGCTGCTTGCTGCAGTCTTTTTCCCCTTCCTCTGCCCCGGGGCAGAAATGAGTGGCCTTTTGCCCGCTTGCCCTTATGGGGACGAAAGGACTGAGTTTGAAAAGACGGTGTCTTTTTCTGCTGAGAGGTGACCTGGGGTAAAAAGGTGGATTTCCCAGCCGTCGCCGTGGCCACCAGGTCTGATAGACCGACCCCAAATAACTCCTCCCCTTTATACGGCAAAACTTCCATATGCCGTTTTGAATCCGCATCACCTGACCACTGTCGTGTCCATAAACTTCTTCTGGCAGAAATGGACAACGCACTTACTCTTGATGCCAGGGTGCAAATATCCCTCTGTGCATCTCGCATATATAGTAATGCATCCTTTAAATGCTCTATAGTCAATAATATACTGTCCCTATCCAGGGTATCAATATTTTCAGTCAGGGAATCCGACCAAGCCACTCCAGCACTGCACATCCAGGCTGAGGCGATTGCTGGTCGTAGTATAACACCAGTATGTGTGTATATACCTTTTAGGATATTTTCCAGCTTTCTATCAGCTGGTTCCTTGAGGGCGGCCGTATCAGGAGACGGTAACGCCACTTGTTTTGATAAGCGTGTGAGCGCCTTATCTACCCTAGGGGGTGTTTCCCAACGCGCCCTAACCTCTGGCGGGAAAGGGTATAATGCCAATAATTTATTAGAAATCAGCAGTTTTTTATCGGGGGAAACCCACGCTTTGTCACACACCTCATTTAATTCATCTGATTCAGGAAAAACTATGGGTAGTTTTTTCACACCCCACATAATACCCTTTTTTGTGGTACTTGTAGTATCAGAAATGTTCAAAGCCTCCTTCATTGCCGTGATCATGTAACGTGTGGCCCTACTGGACATTACGTTTGTCTCGTCACCGTCGACACTGGAGTCAGTATCCGTGTCTGGGTCTGTGTCGACCATCTGAGGTAACGGGCGCTTTAGAGCCCCTGACGGTGTTTGAGACGCCTGGACAGGCACTAACTGATTTGCCGGCTGTCTCATGTCGTCAACAGTTTTTTGCAAAGTGCTGACACTGTCACGTAATTCCTTCCATACGACCATCCAGTCAGGTGTCGACTCCCTAGGGGGTGACATCACTATTACAGGCAATTGCTCCGCCTCCACATCATTTTCCTCCTCATACATGTCGACACAATCGTACCGACACACAGCACACACACAGGGAATGCTCTGATAGAGGACAGGACCCCACGAGCCCTTTGGGGAGACAGAGGGAGAGTTTGCCAGCACACACCAGAGCGCTATATATATGCAGGGATAACCTTATATAAGTGTTTCTCCCTTCTATAGCTGCTGTATATGTATTTTCTGCCAATTAGTGCCCCCCCTCTCTTGTTTTACCCTGATTCTGTAGCAGGACTGCAGGGGAGAGTCAGGGAGCCTTCCTTCCAGCGGAACTGTGAGGGAAAATGGCGCTTGTGTGCTGAGGAGATAGGCTCCACCCCCTTCACGGCGGCCTTTTCTCCCGCTTTTTTTAGGAAAACTGGCAGGGGTGAAATGCATCCATATAGCCCAGGAGCTATATGTGATGTATTTCTTTAGCCATATAAGGTTTAAACATGTTTTATTGCGTCTCAGGGCGCTCCCCCCCAGCGCCCTGCACCCTCAGTGACCGGAGTGTGAAGTGTGCTGAGAGCAATGGCGCACAGCTGCAGTGCTGTGCGCTACCTTATTGAAGACAGGAACGTCTTCTGCCGCCGATTTTTCCGGACCTCTTCGCTCTTCTGGCTCTGTAAGGGGGCCGGCGGCGCGGCTCCGGGACCCATCCAGGCTGAACCTGTGATCGTCCCTCTGGAGCTAATGTCCAGTAGCCAAGAAGCCCAATCCACTCTGCAGTCAGGTGAGTTCGCTTCTTCTCCCATTAGTCCCACGATGCAGTGAGCCTGTTGCCAGCAGGTCTCACTGAAAATAAAAAACCTATTTAAAACTTTTACTCTAAGCAGCTCTGGAGAGCTACCTAGCATGCACCCTTCTCGGCCGGGCACAAAAATCTAACTGAGGCTTGGAGGAGGGTCATAGGGGGAGGAGCCAGTGCACACCAGGTGACCTAAAAGCTTTTACTTTTGTGCCCAGTCTCCTGCGGAGCCGCTATTCCCCATGGTCCTTACGGAGTTCCCAGCATCCACTAGGACGTCAGAGAAATAGGAATTGTAGGATACATGATAATAAGGCTACATATTGCAAATTGATCCAATCACATGGCAATGCTGGCTTGGTAGTCATTGGGATGTGTGAGTGTAGAAAGAGAACACATATAAGTTTTGTGTGAACTGTGTAGAGGGTAGATAACTGGGTACAACAGCTTAGGGAGTGTATGGGGGTGGTTCTGGAATTTGATCTAGTAAAACTGCCACGTGTATCACCAGCGGTAATCTTAGTATCCATCCTTTCACGTGGGTTCAATAAGTGAGCCCAGGTTAATGCAGTCTGTCTGCGGTAAATATGGGTCAGACAAATGTCCCCAGGATCGAATGACGTCTTCGAAGGCAGATACAACTGCTGCACTCACCGGCTCTCCGGAATCCGGTCATGGCCTCCAGTACGGCAACCTTCAGGTCAAAGGCTCCCGCTTGTGCGCCATGCCAGAGCATGGCGTATTCCCCTGACACGTGATACACAGCTAGTGGGAGGTCCGGGTGCTGGAACACAGACCGGAACATCGTTACACAGAGCCTCAGATGATCAGCGTCTGGCTACAATACACTCATCACCCACTTTCGTAGACTTGTCACTCATCTATGAAGTGTAAGCACCCACATGCAGGACCCTCCCTCCCCTCTGTATCATGAACGCACCCTTGCTATCATCCTCATATGTACGCACTAATGTAACAAGTTCATTTTGTAGTAACATTTAGTTTGCCCAAAACC
Source organism: Pseudophryne corroboree (assembly GCF_028390025.1). Lineage (NCBI taxonomy): Eukaryota > Metazoa > Chordata > Amphibia > Anura > Myobatrachidae > Pseudophryne > Pseudophryne corroboree. The sequence goes on from NC_086451.1 coordinate 33,337,193, forward strand.
GGGCATCTCCCCGTCCACTCACCTTGTCCTTCACTTCTCTCACAAGGTCCAAATACGGCATTCCCGGCTTCACCATAAGCATGTCTGCTCCTTCACGTACATCCCGGTCCTGCCCAGACAAGCAAGGACAGTAAGAAAGGGCAGATTCGGATCGCAGGGATATCTGTCCTGGTCAGTGCCAATAATGGCCACACGCATAAACATATTGCATGCACAAACATATTACACACTCCATCCGCCTCTCATACTGTACATAAACATATTACACGCACACTCCTTCAGCATTGTTTGTACATAAACATATTACCCACTACTTCAACCTCGCTTATACATATATTAGACCCACTCCTTCAGCCTTCTTTATACACAAACATATTACACGCACTCCTTCAGCCTTGCTTATACATTAACATATTACACATACTCCTCAAGCCTTGCTTCTACACAAACATATTACACCTACTCCTTCAGCCTCGCTTATACACAAACATATTACATGCAGTCCTTCAGGCTTGCTTACACATGAACAAATTACACATACTCCTTCAGCCTTGCTTGCACACAAACATATTATATATTTTGTCCACCTCGCTTATACATAAACATATTGCACCCATTCCTTCAGCATCGCTTAAACACAAACATATTACACACAGTCCTTCAGCCTTGCTTATACATAAACATATTTCCCACTTGTTATACATAAACATATCTTACTCACTTCTTCAGTCTTGCTTATACACAAACATATTACAAACATTCTCTTTCATCTGCATTTATGCATAAACATATTACACACCTTCATTCTGGCAAGAACTTTCCCAAACTCTGCCATTACAGTTAAGGTTTTAAAGATTCTTGGGCACAGGTGACTTAATTAGTACTTTAGTCAAATTGATATAATCTGTACTCAAGTATGGATATCCTTAAAACCTGGACTGAACTGGTGGAGTTTGGGAAACTCTGTTCTAGCATATACATGAAAATACCACACTCACTCCTTCATCTTAGCTTATACAAAAACATTTATTACAACCACTGCATCAGCCTCGCTTATACATCATCATTTTACATCAACTCACTATCTCTAGAGTAGACAAACATATATTACACCAACTGCATCAGCCTCGCTTATACATAATTTTACACCAACTCATTATCTCTAGATTACACATAAACATATTACACCCACTGCATCAGCCTCGCTTATACATCATTTTACACCAACTCATTATCTCTAGATTACACAAACATATTACACCCACTGCATCAGCTTCACTCATACATCAACTCACTATCTCTAGATTAGACAAACATATATTACACCCACTGCATCAGCCTCGCATATACATAATTTTACACCAACTCATTATCTCTAGATTACACATAAACATATATTACACCCACTGCATCAGCCTCGCTTATACATCATCCTGTTACATCAACTCACTATCTCTAGATTACACATAAACATATATTACACCCACTTCATCAGCTTCACTTATACATCATAATTTTACACCAACTCATTATCTCTATATTATACATAAACATATATTACACCCACTACATCATCCTCGCTTATACATCATTTTACATCAACTCATTATCTCTAGATTATACATAAACATATTACACCCACTGCATCAGCCTCGCTTATACATCATTTTACATCAACTCATTATCTCTAGATTAGACATATATTACACCCACAGCATCAGCCTCGCTTATACATCATTTTACACCAACTCATCTCTAGATTACACATAAACATATATTACACCCACTGCATCAGCCTCGCTTATACATCATTTTACACCAACTCATTATCTCTAGATTAGACGAACATATATTACACCCACAGCATCAGCCTCGCTTATACATCATTTTACACCAACTCATTATCTCTAGATTACACATAAACATATTACACCCACTGCATCAGCTTCACTTATACATCAACTCACTATCTCTAGATTAGACATAAACATATATTACACCCACTGCATCAGCCTCGCTTATACATCATCTTACATCAACTCATTATCTCTAGATTATACATAAACATATATTACACCCATTGCATCAGCCTCGCTTATACATCATTTTACATCAACTCATTATCTCTAGATTATACATAAACATATATTACACCCACTGCATCAGCCTCGCTTATACATCATTTTACATCAACTCATTATCTCTAGATTAGACAAACATATATTACACCCACAGCATCAGCCTCGCTTATACATCATTTTACACCAACTCATTATCTCTAGATTACACATAAACATATTACACCCACTGCATCAGCTTCACTTATACATCATCATTTTACACCAACTCATTATCTCTAGATTACACAAACATATTTCTCTAACGTCCTAAGTGGATGCTGGGGACTCCGTAAGGACCATGGGGATTAGCGGCTCCGCAGGAGACTGGGCACAACTATAAAGAAAGCTTTTAGACTACTGGTGTGCACTGGCTCCTCCCACTAAGACTCTCATCCAGACTTCAGTTAGATTCTTGTGCCCGGCTGAGCTGGATGCACACTAGGGGCTCTCCTGAGCACCTAGAAAGAAAATAAGAATTTACTTACCGATAATTCTATTTCTCGGAGTCCGTAGTGGATGCTGGGGTTCCTGAAAGGACCATGGGGAATAGCGGCTCCGCAGGAGACAGGGCACAAAAGTAAAGCTTTCCGATCAGGTGGTGTGCACTGGCTCCTCCCCCTATGACCCTCCTCCAAGCCAGTTAGGTACTGTGCCCGGACGAGCGTACACAATAAGGGAGGAATTTTGAATCCCGGGTAAGACTCATACCAGCCACACCAATCACACCGTACAACTTGTGATCTAAACCCAGTTAACAGTATGATAACAGCGGAGCCTCTGAAAAGATGGCTCACAACAATAATAACCCGATTTTTGTAACTATGTACAAGTATTGCAGATAATCCGCACTTGGGATGGGCGCCCAGCATCCACTACGGACTCCGAGAAATAGAATTATCGGTAAGTAAATTCTTATTTTCTCTATCGTCCTAGTGGATGCTGGGGTTCCTGAAAGGACCATGGGGATTATACCAAAGCTCCCAAACGGGCGGGAGAGTGCGGATGACTCTGCAGCACCGAATGAGAGAACTCCAGGTCCTCCTTAGCCAGGGTATCAAATTTGTAGAATTTAGCAAACGTGTTTGCCCCTGACCAAGTAGCTGCTCGGCAAAGTTGTAAAGCCGAGACCCCTCGGGCAGCCGCCCAAGATGAGCCCACCTTCCTTGTGGAATGGGCATTTACATATTTTGGCTGTGGCAGGCCTGCCACAGAATGTGCAAGCTGAATTGTATTACACATCCAACTAGCAATAGTCTGCTTAGAAGCAAGAGCACCCAGTTTGTTGGGTGCATACAGGATAACAGCAAGTCAGTTTTCCTGACTCCAGCCGTCCTGGAACATATTTTCAGGGCCCTGACAACATCTAGCAACTTGGAGTCCTCCAAGTCCCTAGTAGGTGCAAGGCACCACAATAAGCTGGTTCAGGTGAAACACTGACACCACCTTAGGGAGAGAACTGGGGACGAGTCCGCAGCTCTGCCCTGTCCGAATGGACAAACAGATATGGGCTTTTTTGAGAAAAAAAAAAAAACCACCAATTTGACACTCGCCTGGTCCAGGCCAGGGCCAAGAGCATGGTCACTTTTCATGTGAGATGCTTCAAATCCACAGATTTGACTGGTTTTAAACCAATGTGATTTGAGGAATCCCAGAACTACGTTGAGATCCCACAGTGCCACTGGAGGCACAAAAGGGGGTTGTATATGCAATACTCCCTTGACAAACTTCTGGACTTCAGGAACTGAAGCCAATTCTTTCTGGAAGAAAATCGACAGGGCCGAAATTTGAACCTTAATGGACCCCAATTTGAGGCCCATAGACACTCCTGTTTGCAGGAAATGCAGGAAACGACCGAGTTGAAATTTCTTTGTGGGGCCTTCCTGGCCTCACACCACGCAACATATTTTCGCCACATGTGGTGATAATGTTGTGCGGTCACCTCCTTTCTGGCTTTGACCAGGGTAGGAATGACCTCTTCCGGAATGCCTTTTTCCCTTAGGATCCGGCTTTCCACCGCCATGCCGACAAACGCAGCTGCGGTAAGTCTTGGAACAGACATGGTACTTGCTGAAGCAAGTCCCTTCTTAGCGGCAGAGGCCATAAGACCTCTGTAAGCATCTCTTGAAGTTCCGGGTACCAAGTCCTTCTTGGCCAATCCGGAGCCATGAGTATAGTTCTTACTCCTCTACGTCTTATAATTCTCAGCACCTTAGGTATGAGAAGCAGAGGAGGGAACACATACACCGACTGGTACACCCACGGTGTTACCAGAACGTCCACAGCTATTGCCTGAGGGTCTCTTGACCTGGCGCAATACCTGTCCCGTTTTTTGTTCAGGCTGGACGCCATCATGTCCACCTTTGGTATTTCCCAACGGTTTACAATCATGTGGAAAAAACTTCCCGATGAAGTTTCCACTCTCCCGGGTGGAGGTCGTGCCTGCTGAGGAAGTCTGCTTCCCAGTTTCCATTCCCGGGATGAAACACTGCTGACAGTGCTATCACATGATTTTCCGCCCAGCGAAAAGTCCTTGCAGTTTTTGCCATTGCCCTCCTGCTTCTTGTGTCGCCCTGTCTGTTTACGTGGGCGACTGCCGTGATGTTTTTCCCACTGGATCAATACCGGCTGACCTTGAAGCAGAGGTCTTGCAAAGCTTAGAGCATTATAAATTTACCCTTAGCTCCAGTATATTTATGTGGAGAAAAGTCTCCAGACTTGATCACACTCCCTGGAAATTTTTTCCTTGTGTGACTGCTCCCCAGCCTCTCGGGCTGGGCTCCGTGGTCACCAGCATCCAATCCTGAATGCCGAATCTGCGGCCCTCTAGAAGATGAGCACTCTATAACCACCACAGGAGAGACACCCTTGTCCTTGGATATAGGGTTATCCGCTGATGCATCTGAAGATGCGATCCGGACCATTTGTCCAGCAGATCCCACTGAAAAGTTCTTGCGTGAAATCTGCCGAATGGAATTGCTTCGTAGGAAGCCACCATTTTTACCAGGATCCTTGTGCAATGATGCACTGTTTTTAGGAGGTTCCTGACTAGCTCGGATAACTCCCTGGCTTTCTCTTCCGGGAGAAACACCTTTTTCTGGACTGTGTCCAGAATCATCCCTAGGCACAGCAGACGTGTCGTCGGGATCAGCTGCGATTTTGGAATATTTAGAATCCACCCGTGCTGTTGTAGCAGTATCCGAGATAGTGCTACTCCGACCTCCAACTGTTCCCTGGACTATGCCCTTATCAGGAGATCGTCCAAGTAAGGGATAATTAAGACGCCTTTTCTTCGAAGAAGAATCATTATTTCGGCCATTACCTTGGTAAAGACCCGGGGTGCCGTGGACAATCCAAACGGCAGCGTCTGAAACTGATAGTGACAGTTCTGCACCACGAACCTGAGGTACCCTTAGTGAGAAGGGCAAATTTGGGACATAGAGGTAAGCATCCCTGATGTCCCGGGACACTATATAGTCCCCTTCTTCCTGGTTCGTTATCACTGCTCTGAGTGACTCCATCTTGATTTGAACCTTTGTAAGTGTTCAAAAAAATTTTTTTAGAATAAGTCTCACCTAGCCTTCTGGCTTCAGTACCACAATATAGTGTGGAATAATACCCCTTTTCTTGTAGTAGGAGGGGTAATTTAATTATCACCTGCTGGAATACAGCTTGTGAATTTTTTTCCCATACTGCCTCCTTGTCGGAGGGAGACCTTGGTAAAGCAGACTTCAGGAGCCTGCGAAGGGGAAACGTCTCGACATTCCAATCTGTACCCCTGGGATACTACTTGTAGGATCCAGGGGTCCTGTACGGTCTCAGCGCCATGCTGAGAACTTGTCAGAAGCGGTGGAACGCTTCTGTTCCTGGGAATGGGCTGCCTGCTGCAGTCTTCTTCCCTTTCCTCTATCCCTGGGCAGATATGATCTTATAGGGACGAAAGGACTGAGGCTGAAAAGACGGTGTCTTTTTCTGCAGAGATGTGACTTAGGGTAAAAACGGCGGATTTTCCAGCAGTTGCCGTGGCCACCAGGTCCGATGGACCGACCCCAAATAACTCCTCTTCCTTTATACGGCAATACACCTTTGTGCCGTTTGGAATCTGCATCACCTGACCACTGTCGTGTCCATAACATCTTCTGGCAGATATGGACATCGCATTTACTCTTGATGCCAGAGTGCAAATATCCCTCTGTGCATCTCGCATATATAGAAATGCATCCTTTAAATGCTCTATAGTCAATAAAATACTGTCCCTGTCAAGGGTATCAATATTTTTAGTCAGGGAATCCGACCAAGCCACCCAGCTCTGCACATCCAGGCTGAGGCGATCGCTGGTCGCAGTATAACACCAGTATGTGTGTATATACTTTTTATGATATTTTCCAGCCTCCTGTCAGCTGGTCCTTGAGGACGGCCCTATCTATAGACGGTACCGCCACTTGTTTTGATAAGCGTGTGAGCGCCTTATCCACCCTAAGGGGTGTTTCCCAACGCGCCCTAACTTCTGGCGGGAAAGGGTATACCGCCCATAATTTTCTATCGGGGGGAACCCACGCATCATCACACACTTTATTTAATTTATCTGATTCAGGAAAAACTACGGTAGTTTTTTCACATCCCACATAATACCCTCTTTTGTGGTACTTGTAGTATCAGAAATATGTAACACCTCCTTCATTGCCTTTAACGTGTGGCCCTAATAAGGAATACGTTTGTTTATTCACCGTCGACACTGGATTCAGTGTCCCTGTCTGTGTCTGTGTCGACCGACTAAAGTAAACGGGCGTTTTAAAAACCCCTGACGGTGTTTTTGAGACGTCTGGACCGGTACTAATTGTTTGTCGGCCGTCTCATGTCGTCAACCGACCTTGCAGCGTGTTGACATTATCACGTAATTTCCTAAATAAGCCATCCATTCCGGTGTCGACTCCCTAGAGAGTGACATCACCATTACAGGCAATTGCTCCGCCTCCACACCAATATCGTCCTCATACATGTCGACACACACGTACCGACACACAGCAGACACACAGGGAATGCTCTTAACGAAGACAGGACCCCACTAGCCCTTTGGGGAGACAGAGGGAGAGTTTGCCAGCACACACCAAAAGCGCTATATATGACAGGGATAGCCTTATAATAAGTGCTCCCTGTATAGCTGCTTTTATAATATAATTTTTGCCACTATTTTGCCCCCCCTCTCTTGTTTTACCCTGTTTCTGTAGTGCAGTGCAGGGGAGAGATCTGGGAGCCGTCCTGACCAGCGGAGCTGTGTAAGGAAAATGGCGCTGTGTGCTGAGGAGATAGGCCCCGCCCCTTTTCCGGCGGGCTCGTCTCCCGCTCTTTAGTGTATTCAGGCAGGGGTTAAATATCTCCATATAGCCCCGGAGGCTATATGTGAGGTATTTTTTTAGCCAAATAGGTTTTCATTTGCCTCCCAGGGCGCTCCCCTCCCAGCGCCCTGCACCCTCAGTGACTGCCGTGTGAAGTGTGCTGAGAGGAAAATGGCGCACAGCTGCAGTGCTGTGCGCTACCTTTAGAAGACTGAGGAGTCTTCTGCCGCCGATTCTGGACCTCTTCATGTTTCAGCATCTGCAAGGGGGCCGGCGGCGAGGCTCCGGTGACCATCCAGGCTGTACCTGTGATCGTCCCTCTGGAGCTGATGTCCAGTAGCCAAGAAGCCAATCCATCCTGCACGCAGGTGAGTTCACTTCTTCTCCCCTAAGTCCCTCGTTGCAGTGATCCTGTTGCCAGCAGGACTCACTGTAAAATAAAAAACCTAAGCTAAACTTTCTCTAAGCAGCTCTTTAGGAGAGCCACCTAGATTGCACCCTTCTCGGCCGGGCACAAAAATCTAACTGGCTTGGAGGAGGGTCATAGGGGGAGGAGCCAGTGCACACCACCTGATCGGAAAGCTTTACTTTTGTGCCCTGTCTCCTGCGGAGCCGCTATTCCCCATGGTCCTTTCAGGAACCCCAGCATCCACTAGGACGATAGAGAAAGTATATTTAGGTTTTTTATTTTCAGTGAGATCTGCTGGCAACAGACTCACTGCAGCGAGGGACTAAGGGGAGAAGAAGCGAACCTACCTAACAGGTGGTAGTTTGGGCTTCTTAGGCTACTGGACACCATTAGCTCCAGAGGGATCGACCGCAGGACCCGACCTTGGTGTTCGTTCCCGGAGCCGCGCCGCCGCCCCCCTTACAGAGCCAGAAGCATCAAAGAGGTCCGGAAAATCGTCGGCAGAAGACTTCGGTCTTCACCAAGGTAGCGCACAGCACTGCAGCTGTGCGCCATTGCTCCTCACGTACACCTCACACTTCGGTCACTGATGGGTGCAGGGCGCTGGGGGGGGGCGCCCTGAGGGCAATAAATAACACCTTGGCTGGCAAATATACATCATATATAGTCCTAGAGGCTATATAGATGTAAAATTACCCCTGCCAGTATTACAGAAAAAGCGGGAGAAAGTCCGCCGAAAAGGGGGCGGGGCTTCTCCCTCAGCACACTGGCGCCATTTTTCCCTCACAGTTCCGCTGGAAGGAAGCTCCCTGGCTCTCCCCTGCAGTCTGAATACTACAGTAGGGTAAAAAAGAGAGGGGGGGCACTAAATTTAGGCGCAGTATAGTTATTATATATACATAAGATATATAAAAAAAGCAGCTATAGGGAAAACACTCATTGATAGTGGGATCCCAGTGTTATATAGCGCTCTGGTGTGTGCTGGCATACTCTCTCTCATTCCCTGTGTGTTTGCGGTGTGTCGGTACGGCTGTGTCGACATGTTTGATGAGGAGGCTTATGTGGAGGCGGAGCAGATGCCTGTAAATGTGATGTCAACCCCTGCGGGGTCGACACCTGAGTGGATGGTGCTGTGGAAGGAGTTACGTGATAGTGTCGACTCCTTACATAAAAGGTTTGACGACATACCAAATGTGGGACAGCCGGCTTCTCAGCCTGTGTCTGCCCAGGCGTCTCAAAAGCCATCAGGGGCTCTAAAACGCCCGCTACCTCAGATGGGTGACACAGATGTCGACACGGATACTGACTCCAGTGTCGACGACGATGAGACTAATGTAACTTCCAGTAGGGCCACACGTTACATGATTGAGGCAATGAAAAATGTGTTGCACATTTCTGATGTTACCCCCGGTACCACAAAAAAGGGTATAACTACCAGTAGCTTTTCCTCCATCTGAAGAGTTAAATGAAGTGTGTGAAGAAGCGTGGGCTTCCCCTGATAAAAAGCTGGTAATTTCTAAGAGGTTACTAATGGCGTACCCTTTCCCGCCAGAGGATAGGTCACGCTGGGAAACATCCCCTAGGGTGGATAAAGCGCTCACACGCTTGTCAAAGAAGGTGGCACTACCGTCTCCGGATACGGCCGCCCTGAAGGAATCTGCTGATAGAAAGCAGGAGGCTATCCTGAAGTCTATATATACACACACACAGGTGTTATATTGAGACCGGCTATAGCTTCAGCCTGGATGTGCAGTGCTGCTGCTGCATGGTCAGATTCCCTGTCAGAAAATATAGATACCCTAGACAGGGACACTATTTTGCTAAACGTAGAGCATATAAAAGACGCACTTTTATACATGAGGGATGCACAGAGGGATATTTGCCGGCTGGCATCTAAAATAAGTGCAATGTCCATTTCTGCCAGGAGAGGGTTATGGACTCGGCAGTGGACAGGTGATGCAGATTCCAAACGACACATGGAAGTTCTGCCTTATAAGGGTGAGGAATTGTTCGGGGATGGTCTCTCGGACCTCGTTTCCACAGCAACAGCTGGGAAGTCTACATTTTTACCCCATGTTCCCTCACAACCAAAGAAAGCACCGTATTATCAGGTACAGTCCTTTCGGCCCAGTAGGGGCAAGCGGGTTAAAGGCGCGTCCTTTCTGCCCAGAGGCAGAGGTAGGGGGAAAAAGCTGCAGCATACAGCCAGTTCCCAGGAGCAAAAGTCCTCCCCCGCTTCCTCTAAGTCCACAGCATGACGCTGGGGCTCCACAGGCGGAGCCAGGTACGGTGGGGGCCCGTCTCAAAAATTTCAGCAATCAGTGGGCTCGCTCACGGGTGGATCCCTGGATCCTTCAAGTAGTATCTCAGGGGTACAAACTGGAATTCGAGACGTCTCCCCCCGCCGTTTCCTCAAATCTGCCTTGCCAACCACTCCCTCAGGCAGGGAGGCAGTGTTACAGGCAATTCAAAAGCTGTATTCACAACAAGTGATAGTAAAGGTGCCCCTACTTCAACAAGGAAGGGGTTACTATTCCACAATGTTTGTGGTACCGAAACCGGACGGTTCGGTGAGACCCATTTTAAATTTGAAATCCTTGAACACGTATATAAAAAAATTCAAGTTCAAGATGGAATCGCTCAGGGCGGTTATTGCAAGCCTGGACGAGGGGGATTACATGGTATCACTAGACATCAAGGATGCTTACCTACATGTCCCCATTTACCATCCTCACCAAGAGTACCTCAGATTTGTGGTACAAGATTGTCATTACCAATTCCAGACGTTGCCGTTCGGTCTCTCCACGGCTCCGAGGGTCTTTACCAAGGTAATGGTGGAAATGATGATACTCCTTCGAAGGAAGGGAGTTTTAATTATCCCGTACTTGGACGATCTCCTGATAAAGGCGAGGTCCAGAGAGCAGTTGTTGGTAGGGGTAGCAATATCTCGGGAAGTGCTACAACAGCACGGCTGGATTCTAAACATTCCAAAGTCACAGCTGGTCCCTACGACACGCCTGCTGTTCCTAGGGATGGTTCTGGACACAGAACAGAGAAAAGTGTTTCTCCCGCAGGAAAAGGCCAAGGAGCTGTCATCTCTAGTCAGAGGCCTCCTAAAACCAAAACAGGTGTCGGTGCATCACTGCACGTGGATCCTGGGAAAAATGGTAGCTTCCTACGAAGCGATTCCATTCGGCAGGTTTCATGCAAGAACCTTTCAGTGGGACCTGTTGGACAAGTGGTCCGGATCGCATCTTCAGATGCATCGTCTGATAACCCTGTCTCCGAGGACAAGGGTGTCTCTGCTGTGGTGGCTGCAGAGTGCTCATCTTCAAGAGGGCCGCAGATTCGGCATACAGGACTGGGTCCTGGTGACCACGGATGCCAGCCTTCGAGGCTGGGGAGCAGTCACACAGGGAAGAAACTTCAAAGGACTATGGTCAAGTCAGGAGACTTCCCTGCACATAAATATTCTGGAACTAAGGGCCATTTACAATGCCCTAAGTCAGGCAAAACCCCTGCTTCAAAACCAGCCGGTACTGATCCAGTCAGACAACATCACGGCGGTCGCCCATGTAAATCGACAGGGCGGCACGAGAAGCAGGACGGCGATGGCAGAAGCCACAAGGATTCTCCGATGGGCGGAAAATCACGTGTTAGCACTGTCAGCAGTGTTCATTCCGGGAGTGGACAACTGGGAAGCAGACTTCCTCAGCAGGCACGACCTCCACCCGGGAGAGTGGGGACTTCATCCAGAAGTCTTTCAAATGATTGTAAACCAGTGGGAAACACCACAGGTGGACATAATGGCGTCCCGCCTAAACAAAAAGCTAGAAAAATATTGCGCCAGGTCGAGAGACCCGCAGGCGATAGCTGTGGACGCTCTGGTAACACCGTGGGTGTACCGATCGGTTTATGTGTTCCCTCCTCTTCCTCTCATACCAAAGGTACTGAGGATAATAAGGAGAAGAGGAGTAAGAACTATACTCATTGTTCCGGATTGGCCAAGAAGAGCGTGGTATCCGGAACTTCAAGAAATGATGTCAGAGGACCCATGGCCTCTACCGCTCAGACAAGACCTGCTGCAGCAGGGGCCCAGTCTGTTCCAAGACTTACCGCGGCTGCGTTTGACGGCATGGCGGTTGAACACCGGATCCTGAAGGAAAAGGGCATTCCGGAGGAAGTCATTCCTACGCTGATTAAAGCTAGGAAAGAAGTAACCGCAAACCATTATCACCGCATATGGCGAAAATATGTTGCGTGGTGTGAGGCCAGGAAGGCTCCAACGGAAGAATTTCAGCTGGGCCGGTTCCTGCACTTCCTACAGTCAGGGGTGACTATGGGCCTTAAATTAGGTTCCATTAAGGTCCAGATTTCGGCTCTATCGATTTTCTTCCAGAGAGAATTGGCTTCACTACCTGAAGTTCAGACTTTTGTTAAGGGAGTGCTGCATATTCAGCCCCCTTTTGTGCCTCCAGTGGCACCTTGGGATCTCAACGTGGTGTTAGATTTCCTAAAGTCACATTGGTTTGAGCCACTGAAAACCGTGGATTTGAAATATCTCACGTGGAAAGTGGTCATGTTGTTGGCCTTGGCTTCGGCCAGGCGTGTTTCAGAGTTGGCGGCTTTGTCATGTAAAAGCCCTTATCTGATTTTCCATATGGATAGGGCAGAATTGAGGACTCGTCCCCAGTTTCTCCCCAAAGTGGTATCAGCTTTTCATCTGAACCAACCTATCGTGGTGCCTGCGGCTACAAATGACTTGGAGGCTTCCAAGTTGTTGGATGTAGTCAGGGCCCTAAAAATTTATGTTTCCAGGACAGCTGGAGTCAGGAAGACTGACTCGCTCTTTATCCTGTATGCGCCCAACAAGTTGGGTGCACCTGCTTCTAAGCAGACTATTGCTCGCTGGATCTGTAGTACGATTCAGCTTGCACATTCTGCGGCTGGACTGCCGCATCCTAAATCAGTAAAAGCCCATTCCACGAGGAAAGTGGGCTCTTCTTGGGCGGCTGCCCGAGGGGTCTCGGCTCTTCAACTTTGCCGAGCTGCAACTTGGTCAGGGGCAAACACGTTTGCAAAATTCTACAAATTTGATACCCTGGCTGAGGAGGACCTTGAGTTCTCTCATTCGGTGCTGCAGAGTCATCCGCACTCTCCCGCCCGTTTGGGAGCTTTGGTATAATCCCCATGGTCCTTACGGAGTCCCCAGCACCCACTTAGGACGTTAGAGAAAATAAGAATTTACTCACCGGTAATTCTATTTCTCATAGTCCGTAGTGGATGCTGGGCGCCCATCCCAAGTGCGGATTGTCTGCAATACTTGTATATGGTTATTGCTTAACTAAAGGGTTATTGTTGAGCTATCTGTTGAGAGGCTCAGTTGTTATCATGCTGTTAACTGGGTATTGTATCACGAGTTATACGGTGTGATTGGTGTGGCTGGTATGAGTCTTACCCGGGATTCAAAATCCTTCCTAATTGTGTCAGCTCTTCCGGGCACAGTATCCTAACTGAAGTCTGGAGGAGGGTCTTAGTGGGAGGAGCCAGTGCACACCAGTAGTCTAAAAGCTTTCTTTATAGTTGTGCCCAGTCTACTGCGGAGCCGCTAATCCCCATGGTCCTTACGGAGTCCCCAGCATCCACTACGGACTATGAGAAATAGAATTACCGGTGAGTAAATTCTTATTATTACACCCACTGCATCAGCCTCGCTTATACATCATTTTACACCAACTCATTATCTCTATATTATACATAAACATACATTACACCCACTGCATCAGCCTCGCTTATACATCATCATTTTACACCCACCTATTCACCCTAGCTTATACATAAACATATTACACACACTGCTTCAGACTTATATATATATATATATATATATATATATATATATTAAATGCACTCCTTTACTTTCACACATACATAAACAATATTACATTCGGGGCTTTATTTAAGAAGACTGTGCAATGTACACGGTTTGCTGGAACACAAAGCAACCAATCAGATGATAGATGTCATTTTCCAGAAATATGACATCTTTCTATATATACTGTATATTTTGCAAAAGGTTATTAAATAAGCCCTGCGGACCTGAAGAGGTTAATTGCTCCTTACCACCGCCCTGCTGGCCAGTCCTCTTGCACCAGGAGGCAACTGGTAACATTTCCGATCTCCAAACGCAGGTTTGGACTGTGCCGCATCTCTTTGAAATAAAAAAATGACAATGAATATTAAGCCTTTGCTTCAGTCTCCCACGTAGCGACCGCCGGATTCTCACCACTGACTGATAATTAAGTAGTGTAAACAGCATTCATTGGCAGAAATGTGTGTACAAAACAGGCCACAAAAGATAAATACCGGCATGGATTCTCGCCAGTGGGAAATCTATAAATAATATTCTCTCCCTTATAAACACAAAACCAAGTCCAAAGTCCCACACAACACAAGAACACAGCTCTGACTGATAACCTCTTTCTGTCAGGGACACCGAGAACCTGAAACCAAGATGGCCGCCTCAGCTGACAGGAAACATTGTCAATGCGTCGCCCTTACCTGAACGGGCCGTAGAAGCAAGAGGCAAACTTTGCACTGTAGCTCATGACCGACACCTGGGAAATAACAATGAGAGAGGATGATACGAAGTTTATTTGTCTTTTATTGCTGTTGCGGATTAAAAATGATGTTTTAATAAACCCTCTAAAAAGGGCAAAAGCAAAATCCCGAAACTGACTTTTATGCAACAGATAAGACCATTCAGAAATATATACAGACACTGCTAAAAGTTCACAGAACATGAAGGAAACCACTCTTACCTAATCTTGCTAGCACATATAGGGGGACATTTACTAAGAAGTGATAAGAGCGGAGAAGTGAGCCAGTGGAGAAGTGGCCCCATCAACCAATCAGCAGCTCTGTATCATTTTATAGTATGCAAATTATAGCAGTTACTTCAGTGCTGATTGGTTACCATGGGCAACTTCTCTACTGGCTCACTTCTCCGCTCTTATCACTGCTTAGTAAATGTCCCCCTTACTTACAAAACCCCTTCTCACAGTTACTCAACTTATTTTCAGTTTAGCACAACAGAGGAACGTATATGTGTGTGCGCATTACAGGACCTATGCCCGTCAGCGGAACCCTGGCAGGTTGCACGAGAATGAGTCTCACCTTGTTTCCTAGGTCATTGGATATCAAAGCCTTCTTAATGGCGCCAATCCTGCCATCCATCATATCAGATGGTGCCACCACATGGCATCCTGCGACAAAGAACAATGGATTAATGGTCTGGGGGTCTTGGGGACCCCACCAAAGTACACACAAATTAACCACACTTTACAGGTATGTGACTAAATAATGTGAAATACATCCATACAAAATAAGCACAAGACAAGATCCCCAAAACAGTACCTGCACGGGCGTAAGCCAATGCCACCTCTGCCAGCCGCTGGCAGCTGGTCTCGTTCTGAATGCTGCCATCTTCTCGCAGAATCCCTGGGGGAACACAAATACCCAGCGGTCAGTCAATCTACATATATCTAGATGGGCCCCAACACCTTTCAGCGGTGAGATATATTTTGGGCCTCCTCAATGTGCAGAGTTGTGTAATCTCTCGGCTGGGTACACACTTGCCAATATCACATCAGATGTGACATCGTGCAAAATCCCCCCCCCCCCCACAAACGATATTGTTCATACACACTGAACGATATCGTTTGCGCCCCCCGTCAGTGACGGCACCCAGCCACATCCAGGTGCACGCCGTCTTGTACAATATCTTCAGATTTCAAGCTGAAAACGAAAGATATTGTACATCGTTAACGACCAGCGGGAGCGCGCATCGCTAACGATATAGGGAATACACACTTGCCGATGTATAAGATATATCGTGTGTACAGAGTCTTAAGGCCCGTACACACTGGTCGATATATCGGCCGTTCTCTTGAACGGCCGATATATCGCAGGTCCGTCGGCCAATGTGTACGACCGATACGTCTGTGAACTCCGTCGTTCACAGACGTATCGCGTCGGCCGCGCAGCACAGCCGACGGCCAATATATCTACCGATATATTGGCGCGTTGCTGTGTGTGTACGGGGCGGTCAGCCGACCGCCCGTACACATGCTGTGGCGGCCGGCAGTGATTGACAGCTGAACTGGGCGGGCGTGTGTACACGCCCGCCCAGTTAATGACGTCAGTCCCCGACAGATTGGGCAGTGTGTATGCACAACACACTGCCCGATCCGTCCATAGATATATCTGCAGATCAATTGATCTGCAGATATATCTATTAGTGTGTACCCACCTTAAGACTTATCTCCATAGATGGGGTGAGCCGGAGGGTTGTAATTTTACTTTGTACTACCCACTTGCAATACAGATGTGTCCTTTTATAGTGTGGCTTCAGTCGTGCCAAATAGCACCTCAGCGCGTCAAGTTCTTTGCGAATGGCCACACTCCGTGTCTTTTATCAAATTGTGCGGCTTATTCGCACAATGGGGGTCATTCTGACCCGTTCGCTTGCTGCGTTTTAACGCAGCAGAGCGAACGGGTCCCTGCTGCGCATGCACCGGCACCGCAGTGCGCCGGCGCATGCCAGACGGCCGATGGCCGTAGCAGGGATGCGATTGCCTCTGCCTGATTGACAGGCAGAGGCGATCGCTGGGCGGTAGGGGGCGGAACGGCGGCGTTTGTCCGCCGTTTCGTGGGTTTGGTCCGGCAAACGCAGGCGTGGGTGGACCAAACGGGGGGCGGGCCGCAGCGGCTGCGTGACGTCACACGCAGCCGCTGCGGGCCGGGGAGCGATGAGTAGCTCCCGGCCAGCACGCTAAAGCTGCGCTGGCCGGGAGCTACTCTTGAAGTGCAAAGGCATCTGACATGCGGGGCGTGTCAGGGCAGATGATCGTAGCTGTGCTAAATGTAGCACAGCTACGATCAACTCGGAATGACCCCCAATAACTGAAGTGACAAAGCTGCATTGCTAACGTACACAGACTCTTGGGGTGTGTGGTGTTTGTACATCTGTGCGTGACTGAGTCTGAAGGTGTGTAAGAAAGGCTCTGATGCAGGTGGCTGACCAAGTAACGTTGTGCTTCATCCACGAGCTTGGACGTGGTAAAACAGATTATTCTGCCGTTAAAATCGCAACGCAGCATCTCAAGTGCGCAGTGAGTGGTGTTTCGCTGCGTCTGCAAAATGTACAGAAAGATACAGCTCCATCTCGGAACGTCTCAGCCGGCCGGGTGTCCCACACTGTATGGCTGTATGTAGATTCGACAGCCATTTATACAGAAATACGGACATTCTAGAATCCTGATTTCGAGGCGGTGTAGCAATGCAAGAACCCAGTACCCCCTAGCGTTAGAAATACATTATTGCAGACACAGCGCCACATCGGGCAGACACAAAGACGGCAGAAGGGTCACGTTTCCCCAACCACGGAAATGATGGAGCAAATAGACCTGCAACACTGCCATGAGACACCAAGGCTTCTTACCACAGTGTCCGTGGGACGTATAGGGGCAGAGACACACGTCACAGGTAATGAGCAGCTGGGGAAAGACGGTGCGGATCTTCCGTATAGCCAGGATCGCTGGAGTATCATCCGAGTCCGCCTGCGAGCCTCGATCATCCTGTGCACAGAATAGCCGGAGTTAACGCCATAATTCCCTGAGGTCACATGACATCCTGTCTATCACATGCCACCGTTAATTCTGGGTGCAGTTTAAGCATTGTATATCTATCATCTAGAAGCCCGGTCATGTGATCTGTAAGAGATGGGCGCACAACGCGTTTCTCTGCCCCCTGAGTTTTAAACAATAAGTAAACCACACACAGACAGTATCAGTTACCTTTGCAACTTTGCCAGGGACGCCAAAGATCAGCACGCACTTCAGACCGTCCTCCACCAGGGGGCGCAGCAACTGCTCCAGCTTGTTCACTCCATGCCTGCAAATAGCAACGACAGAGTCAGTCGCATTGTAAATGCTGGTGAGAGCGGAACCAGGCATACAATAGTATATATAAATATTTGTAGCACAAAAACACATGTGTAAATTTATATTTAGCCTACGACGCGCTAGAGTGGGAAGACTTTGGCGTGAGTTGATCAGCTGAACATGTGTTATGATATGTAATAATAATTTTATTTGTATAGCACCAGCATCCACAGAGGGGATTAGCACACTGAATTACGGCTGCGGTATAGAGGATTGCAGTATCTGGCGTGTGCTTGTATATCAGGCCCAAACAGCAGAGGTCCTGGCTCCAGGAGTCTTATCTGACAGTGTGACAGAGGGAGGAGACCCCACTGGCTGTGCGCGGTCAGCAGATAGCAGGGCAGACGGGAAGCATGGGAGCGACACGCTGCACAGAGGGTTTTCTTAGCTGGTTTATGGATCAGCCCTGGGTTTCTGAACAACTGAGCTTACAGTCTAAACTGGTAGCTTGATCAAGAATCCAGAATAGTAGTTACCCAAAGCTTAATATGGAAGGTGTGACTGCATCAGTCTCTGTGTGATACAGTGGCAGAGAATGGATTGGTATGTACAACCCTCACTCCAATCAGCAGACCCTCATTACAAGGGGCCTAATTTAGACCTGATCGCTCCTCTGTGAATTTGCAGAGGTTTGCGATCGGATAGTCGCCGCCCAGACAGAGTGAAAATCCGCCCCGTGCCAGTCTGCGTACGCCGTGCGAAAAGCTTCGCAAACGCCGGTCAGCTGCAAATTCATTTGCAACTCACTCACCATCGAATGATTATTCCAGTCTGTGCGTAGCCCAGTACTTACTCCTACAGTGCTTTAGAAACAGGCTGATCGGGGCCGGAGCGGACGTCACACACCCGCCCTGAAAACACTTGGGAACGCCTGCGTATTTCCTGACACTCCCAGAAAATGGCCAGTTACCACCCCCAAACGTCCGCATCCTGTCAATTAACCTGCGTTTGGCTAGCGATAAAAAAAAAGACGCAGATTTCACTTCACAGTCTGGCCTCGCGCCTGCGCATTACGATCCGTACGCATGCGCAGTCATTCCATAATCGGCCGCCTAGTGATTTCGCACAACAGCGTTCAGGTCTGAATTAGGCCCAGTATTACAACGTGTGCAAATTGGGCAATGTTACCCACATGTCTAAGCTGTTACTCCTGGCATAAACCTGGCACATGCATTGCCATTCCTCCTGAGGTAAACCTGGTCCGATTACAAATATCATGGTGCTGGGCACTTCGGCTCAGTGCATACACAGAATTGCGTCTTGTTTCGGACGCATTTTACACTTGCGCTTTTGACGTAATCTGCGTCCAATTCTACATGAGCCCCACTGTAAAAATGTTATGTTTAGTGAACACCAGAGTGTGACCTGTGCATTACACCTGTGCCTAAGCAGGGATAGAATTAGGTGGCACGGCCCAGTAATCAGCGGGCACTTCCACACCTTCGGCCACAGGTTTACGTCTCTCACCTGGCCTGCCCGGGCAGACTGTGAATCGGTTCAACGGCATCAGGATTGTCTCTGGAAGGCAAGAATGATATGTAAGAGGTCATATAATCAGCGAGAATGTTCCATAGCGCATAGCGCCACTGGCGGGCCACTCACGTGATGAAGATGGGGTACATGAGATTGGTGGCATGGAGGCTGGTGGCAGAAGCCTGCCAGGCGCGGAGAACCGGGTGGAAGTAGCCACTGTGCAATATGCCGTCAGCCTGCATCTTGTCAGTACGGCAGCTGTACAGGAGGAAGACAGATATGCGTCATAAAGGAAAGCAAGCAGGAAGCGGCCATTTCACATTCGGTGATCCTAATAAAATGGCGGCCCTGCCGTGGGAACCATCACAGACTAGGGGGTCTATTCATGAAGCAGTGAAAAGAGTGGTGAAGTGAGCCTGTGGAGAAGCTGCCCATGGCAACCAATCAGCTGCACCGTACAACTGTATAGTATGCAAATTATAAATGTTACTTCAATGCTGATTGGTTGCCATGGGAAACTTCTCCACACTTCTCACTGCTTCATGAATAGACACCTATCTATATGTGAAACAATTCAGATAGTTTTAAAACTTGTTGCGTATGATAAGTGGTGCTCCAGCCAATCAGCTCCCGACTGTTAATTTTTCAAACACAAGTAGGGAGCTGATTGGCTGGAGCACTGTTTATAATACGCAACGAGTTTTAAAACTTGTAGCATATGATGAAACTTGTTAAAATGGACCCCACAGTAAATACTTGAGGGCCCTCTGCATAAAATAGGTTGTGAATCTAAGTTGAAGTGGAAAGACAATAAAAATAAGAATTTACTTACCGATAATTCTATTTCTCGGAGTCCGTAGTGGATGCTGGGGTTCCTGAAAGGACCATGGGGAATAGCGGCTCCGCAGGAGACAGGGCACAAAAAGTAAAGCTTTAGGATCAGGTGGTGTGCACTGGCTCCTCCCCCTATGACCCTCCTCCAAGCCAGTTAGGTACTGTGCCCGGACGAGCGTACACAATAAGGGAGGAATTATGAATCCCGGGTAAGACTCATACCAGCCACACCAATCACACCGTACAACTTGTGATCTAAACCCAGTTAACAGTATGATAACAGCGGAGCCTCTGAAAAGATGGCTCACAACAATAATAACCCGATTTTTGTAACTATGTACAAGTATTGCAGATAATCCGCACTTGGGATGGGCGCCCAGCATCCACTACGGACTCCGAGAAATAGAATTATCGGTAAGTAAATTCTTATTTTCTCTATCGTCCTAGTGGATGCTGGGGTTCCTGAAAGGACCATGGGGATTATACCAAAGCTCCCAAACGGGCGGGAGAGTGCGGATGACTCTGCAGCACCGAATGAGAGAACTCCAGGTCCTCTTTTGCCAGGATATCAAATTTGTAGAATTTTACAAACGTGTTCTCCCCTGACCACGTAGCTGCTCGGCAGAGTTGTAATGCCGAGACCTCTCGGGCAGCCGCCCAAGATGAGCCCACCTTCCTTGTGGAATGGGCCTTAACCGATTTAGACTGTGGCAGGCCTGCCTCAGAATGTGCAAGTTGAATTGTGTTACAAATCCAACGAGCAATCGCCTGCTTAGAAGCAGGCGCACCCAACTTGTTGGGTGCATACAGTATAAACAGCGAGTCAGATTTTCTGACTCCAGCTGTCCTGGAACATATTTTCAGGGCCCTGACAACTCCTAGCAACTTGGAGTCCTCCAAGTCCCTAGTAGGTGCAAGGCACCACAATAAGCTGGTTCAGGTGAAACACTGACACCACCTTAGGGAGAGAACTGGGGACGAGTCCGCAGCTCTGCCCTGTCCGAATGGACAAACAGATATGGGCTTTTTTGAGAAAAAACCACCAATTTGACACTCGCCTGGTCCAGGCCAGGGCCAAGAGCATGGTCACTTTTTATGTGAGATGCTTCAAATCCACATATTTGACTGGTTTTAAACCAATGTGATTTGAGGAATCCCAGAACTACGTTGAGATCCCACAGTGCCACTGGAGGCACAAAAAAGGGGTTTGTATATGCAATACTCCCTTGACAAACTTCTGGACTTCAGGAACTGAAGCCAATTCTTTCTGGAAGAAAATTTACAGGGCCGAATTTGAACCTTAATGGACCCCAATTTGAGGCCCATAGACACTCCTGTTTGCAGGAAATGCAGGAAACGACCGAGTTGAAATTTCTTTGTGGGGCCTTCCTGGCCTCAC
This sequence comes from Pseudophryne corroboree, assembly GCF_028390025.1. Classification (NCBI taxonomy): domain Eukaryota; kingdom Metazoa; phylum Chordata; class Amphibia; order Anura; family Myobatrachidae; genus Pseudophryne; species Pseudophryne corroboree. The sequence goes on from NC_086451.1 coordinate 33,358,765, forward strand.
ACCACGCAACATATTTTCGCCACACGTGGTGATAATGTTGTGCGGTCACCTCCTTTCTGGCTTTGACCAGGGTAGGAATGACCTCTTCCGGAATGCCTTTTTTCCCTTAGGATCCGGCTTTCCATCGCCATGCCGACAAACGCAGCTGCGGTAAGTCTTGGAACAGACATGGTACTTGCTGAAGCAAGTCCCTTCTTAGCGGCAGAGGCCATAAGACCTCTGTAAGCATCTCTTGAAGTTCCGGGTACCAAGTCCTTCTTGGCCAATCCGGAGCCATGAGTATAGTTCTTACTCCTCTACGTCTTATAATTCTCAGCACCTTAGGTATGAGAAGCAGAGGAGGGAACACATACACCGACTGGTACACCCACGGTGTTACCAGAACGTCCACATCTATTGCCTGAGGGTCTCTTGACCTGGCGCAATACCTGTCCCGTTTTTTGTTCAGACGGGACGCCATCATGTCCACCTTTGGTATTTCCCAACGGTTTACAATCATGTGGAAAAAACTTCTCAATGAAGTTTCCACTCTCCCGGGTGGAGGTCGTGCTGAGGAAGTCTGCTTCCCAGTTTCCATTCCCGGGATGAAAAACTGCTGACAGTGTTATCACATGATTTTCCGCCCAGCGAAAAGTCCTTGCAGTTTCTGCCATTGCCCTCCTGCTTCTTGTGTCGCCCTGTCTGTTTACGTGGGCGACTGCCGTGATGTTTTTCCCACTGGATCAATACCGGCTGACCTTGAAGCAGAGGTCTTGCTAAGCTTAGAGCATTATAAATTTACCCTTAGCTCCAGTATATTTATGTGGAGAAAAGTCTCCATACTTGATCACACTCCCTGGAAATTTTTTCCTTGTGTGACTGCTCCCCAGCCTCTCAGGCTGGGCTCCGTGGTTACCAGCATCCAATCCTGAATGCCGAATCTGCTGCCCTCTAGAAGATGAGCACTCTATAACCACCACAGGAGAGACACCCTTGTCCTTGGATATTGGGTTATCCGCTGATGCATCTGAAGATGCGATCCGGACCATTTGTCCAGCAGATCCCACTGAAAAGTTCTTACGTGAAATCTGCCGAATGGAATTGCTTCGTAGGAAGCCACCATTTTTACCAGGACCCTTGTGCAATGATGCACTGTTTTTAGGAGGTTCCTGACTTGCTCGGATAACTCCCTGGCTTTCTCTTCCGGGAGAAACACCTTTTTCTGGACTGTGTCCAGAATCATCCCTAGGCACAGCAGACGTGTCGTCGGGATCAGCTGCGATTTTGGAATATTTAGAATCCACCCGTGCTGATTGTAGCAGTATCCGAGATAGTGCTACTCCGACCTCCAACTGTTCCCTGGACTATGCCCCTATCAGGAGATCGTCCAAGTAAGGGATAATTAAGACGCCTTTTCTTCGAAGAAGAATCATCAATTCGGCCATTACCTTGGTAAAGACCCCAGGGTGCCGTGGACAATCCAAACGGCAGCGTCTGAAACTGATAGTGACAGTTCTGCACCACGAACCTGAGGTACCCTTAGTGAGAAGGGCAAATTTGGGACATAGAGGTAAGCATCCCTGATGTCCCGGGACACTATATAGTCCCCTTATTCCTGGTTCGTTATCACTGCTCTGAGTGACTTCATCTTAATTTGAACCTTTGTAAGTGTTCAAAAACAAATTTTTAGAATAAGTCTCACCTAGCCTTCTGGCTTCAGTACCACAATATAGTGTGGAATAATACCCCTTTTCTGTAGTAGGAGGGGTAATTTAATTATCACCTGCTGGGAATACAGCTTGTGAATTTTTTCCCATACTACCTCCTTGTCGGAGGGAGACTTGGTAAAGCAGACTTCAGGAGCCTGCGAAGGGGAAACGTCTCGACATTCCCATCTGTACCCCCGGGATACTACTTGTAGGATCCAGGGGTCCTGTACGGTCTCAGCGCCATGCTGAGAACTTGTCAGACGCGGTGGAACGCTTCTGTTCCTGGGAATGGGCTGCCTGCTGCAGTCTTCTTCCCTTTCCTCTATCCCTGGGCAGATATGATCTTATAGGGACGAGAGGACTGAGGCTGAAAAGACGGTGTCTTTTTCTGCAGAGATGTGACTTAGGGTAAAAAACGGTGGATTTTCCAGCAGTTGCCGTGACCACCAGGTCCGATGGACCGACCCCAAACAAGTCCTCTTCCTGTATACGGCCATACTGTGCCGTTTGGAATCTGCATCACCTGACCACTGTCGTGTCCATAACATCTTCTGGCAGTTATGGACATCGCGTTTATTCATGATGCCAGAGTGCAAATATCCCTCTGTGCATCTCGCATATATAGAAATGCTCTATAGTCAATAAAATACTGTCCCTGTCAAGGGTATCAATATTTTTAGTCAGGGAATCCGACCAAGCCACCCTAGCTCTGCACATCCAGGCTGAGGCGATCGCTGGCCGCAGTATAACACCAGTATGTGTGTATATACTTTTTATTATATTTTCCAGCCTTGTCAGCTGGTCCTTGAGGACGGCCCTATCTATAGACGGTACCGCCACTTGTTTTGATAAGCGTGTGAGCGCCTTATCCACCTTAAAGGGTGTTTCCCAACGCGCCCTAACTTCTGGCGGGAAAGGGTATACCGCCCATAATTTTCTATCGGGGGGAACCCACGCATCATCACACACTTTATTTAATTTATCTGATTCAGGAAAAACTATGGTAGTTTTTTCACATCCCACATAATACCCTCTTTTGTGGTACTTGTAGTATCAGAAATACGTAACACCTCCTTCATTGCCTTTAACGTGTGGCCCTAATAAGGAATACGTTTGTTTATTCACCGTCGACACTGGATTCAGTGTCCCTGTCTGTGTCTGTGTCGACCGACTAAAGTAAACGGGCGTTTTAAAACCCTTGACGGTGTTTTTGAGACGTCTGGACCGTACTAATTGTTTGTCGGCCGTCTCATGTCGTCAACCGACCTTGCAGCGTGTTGACATTATCACGTAATTTCCTAAATAAGCCATCCATTCCGGTGTCGACTCCCTAGAGAGTGACATCACCATTACAGGCAATTGCTCCGCCTCCTCACCAACATCGTCCTCCTACCTGTCGACACACACGTACCGACACACAGCACACACACAGGGAATGCTCTGATAGAGGACAGGACCCACTAGCCCTTTGGAGAGACAGAGGGAGAGTTTGCCAGCACACACCAAAAACGCTATAATTATATAGGGACAACCTTATATAAGTGTTTTCCCTTATAGCATCTTAATATATATATAAGCATATCGCCAAATTAGTGCCCCCCCTCTCTGTTTTAACCCTGTTTCTGTAGTGCAGTGCAGGGGAGAGCCTGGGAGCCTTCCCTCCAGCCTTTCTGTGAGGGAAAATGGCGCTGTGTGCTGAGGAGATAGGCCCCGCCCCTTTTTCGGCGGCCTCGTCTCCCGCTCTTAACGGATTCTGGCAGGGGTTAAATATCTCCATATAGCCTCCGGAGGCTATATGTGAGGTATTTTTAGCCAAAATAGGTATTCATTTGCCTCCCAGGGCGCCCCCCTCCCAGCGCCCTGCACCCTCAGTGACTGCCGTGTGAAGTGTGCTGAGAGGAAAATGGCGCACAGCTGCAGTGCTGTGCGCTACCTTTAGAAGACTGAGGAGTCTTCTGCCGCCGATTCTGGACCTCTTCTTACTTCAGCATCTGCAAGGGGGCCGGCAGCAAGGCTCCGGTGACCATCCAGGCTGTACCTGTGATCGTCCCTCTGGAGCTGATGTCCAGTAGCCAAGAAGCCAATCCATCCTGCACGCAGGTGAGTTCACTTCTTCTCCCCTAAGTCCCTCGTTGCAGTGATCCTGTTGCCAGCAGGACTCACTGTAAAATAAAAAACCTAAGCTAAACTTTCCTAAGCAGCTCTTTAGGAGAGCCACCTAGATTGCACCCTTCTCGGCCGGGCACAAAAATCTAACTGGCTTGGAGGAGGGTCATAGGGGGAGGAGCCAGTGCACACCACCTGATCCTAAAGCTTTACTTTTTGTGCCCTGTCTCCTGCGGAGCCGCTATTCCCCATGGTCCTTTCAGGAACCCCAGCATCCACTAGGACGATAGAGAAATGTGGATATGGGTGCGGAATAAATGCACAAAAAGCTTCAGGGCTTTACATTTTCGCAGGAGCATTATTTCTAATGTTTTCTCATACGTCCTAGAGGATGCTGGGGATACCCAAGTCTCTATGGGAAGGGGGGGGGGGGGGGGGAATTCAATTGCACCCTCATGCAAACTGAACGTATTAGATTGCCAAAGCTATCCTGACGCTTTCATTAAATATTTTGCTTTATCTGTTTACCTTCTTTCTGCCTTTTTTTTCTTACATACATAACTGGTAACAAAGAATTGCCCTTGGAGTGACACAGATTAGCTCTGCACATTGGAAAAAAGTTGTAATCAAAGAGGAGTCTGCGTCGTATCCAAGGGCTATAAACAAAATGTAACAATGTGGCATACATGATATAATACTTCGAAGGATACTTAAAATCGTTAAGATTTGCAGGAGGGAAAATCCAAAGACATTTATTAAAGTAGTCTGAAGGTACGAAAATACTATAATCCTTTTTTTTAATCAAATTGAATAATAAAAGGAAAATGAATATAAACAGATTCCAGGAAACGAGTATGACCTCGACTCCTCGTATCAACAAGAGGAGGAGACAATTCAGATTTATCAGGCGCTCGAGGTTCAAAAAAATGATAACACATTAAAAACACAACTTAATGTGAGAGATCTGTGGGAACACAATCCTATTATTCCTCCCTTCCACAAGTCTCAGCCCAACAGGAATGATCAAATATAGGTCCCATGACTGAGCTGGAATCTGGCATATTGCAGCCTGGCCACCAGTGATGCAATAGCAACTGGGTGGGTCAGGGGGGGGTTCACAGTGACTGCCGGGAATTCTGCCAGCAGAGGTTACGCACGGTCTGGTGGGCACAGATAAGAGAAACGCTGAGTGTGAGGGAATCATACTGATGGGAAAGAGATTGGAATGGCTATTATTTATTAGCAGTTGCTTATATAGCGCACACGTATTCAGCAGCGTTGTACAGAGAATATTTGTTAGTCGCTTCGGTTCCAGCCCCAGTGGAGCTTATAATCTATGGGGGGGGATTCAATGCAACGTGCCCTTCTGTAACGGCATATAGTGCCCATTGGTATCGTGAGTTTCCCTTGCACCCTATTGAGAAGTGAGGGAGAATTTGGGATACTGGCAGGTATTTAAGCAGCCGGGCATGGCGGAACATCACGCTGAATTGAATTCCCCCCTCTATTCCGTACCACATGCAGAGATATACAGTAGGGTTAGGTTATTTGACAATAGCCAATTAACCAAACAGTATGTTTTTGGAGTGTCGGTGGAAACCGAAGCACCCAGAGTTATTCCATGCAAACCTGGGGAGAACATACAAACTCTGCACATATGACTGGAAATTGAACCGGTCATCCCAGGGATGTGCTAGAACCCTGCGCATCTGCGGTCAAACGCGTGTGGTGATCTCACACGTGCTGGGGCCTGGAGCAATGTCTGGGAACAGGGAATACCCTACACCAACCCTAAGGAAAAGATGTTTAAAAGAAAGTTCCAGACTCGTGCAGGAGAGATGCCGCTAAAATGTCGGCAGTCCTTTTGTGAGCTGGGCCAAATATGAGCTTGTTTGTTCATTAGGAGCAATAGACATAAGGGAAGATGGAAAGGGCCCCATACACTAGAACGATAATGCCCGATTTCATCAGATTTCGGGCATTCAGGTGAAATTGGGCATTTTGGAGGTGTTTCCGATCCGATGTGCATTCCCGTAAGCATCAGATCGGATCCCCTAGATTGAATGTAACATAGTATCTAAGGTTGAAAAAAGACAATTTGTCCATCGAGTTCAGCCTATTTGTAGTCTCCTATGCAGGATTATTTGGTCTATAATTTTGACTGATGCTGATGTCTGCCGTTACGTTGTACCCTGTTTTTGTAGTATCTATAATGCGTGACTACGCACCATAACCCTGGATATCCTTATCCATTAGGAATTTATCTAACCCATTCTTAAAGGTGTTGACTGAGTCCGCCATTACAACTCCCTCAGGCAGGATATTCCAAACACGTATCGTCCTTACCGTGAAAAAGCCTTTACGCCGTATTGTGTGGAATCTCCTCTCCTGTAACCTAAGCGAGTGTCCACGTGTCCTCTGTGCTGATCTTACCAATAACAGGTCCTGCGCAAGCTCTATGTATTGTCCCCTTATATATTTGTAGATGTTGATTATGTCCCCTCTTAGTCTCCTCTTTTCCAGTGTAAACATGCCTAGTCTTGCAAGCCTTTCCTGGTATTCCAGCTTCTCCATGCCCTTAATTAGTTTGGTCGCCCGCCTCTGAACCTTTTCTAGCTCCAGGATATCCTTTTTGTAGTATGGTGCCCAGAATTGTACGCAGTATTCAAGGTGTGGCCTCACTAGTGATTTATATAATGGGAGTATAACACTCTCGTCCCTTGCATCAATTCCCCGTTTAATGCATGCTAGTATCTTATTAGCCTTCTTTTCTGCACTCCTACTTTGGGTACTGCACTAACGATCATGTCTGACCCCGCAGGCATGGCTGGGATCGCATAAGATACATGCGATCGTGCTGCCGGGGTGGTCGCCTGCGACACGAGGGTCGGACATTTCGCGTTAGTGTATGGGGACCTTTACAAGCCTTGTAGAGTGAAAAAGTTGAGATAAAGTTCCAATCAGCTCCCCCTGTCCGTTTCCAAACACAGCCTGTAACATGGCAGTTAGGAGCTGATTGGCTGGTACTTTACCTCTCTCCACAGTTTAGTACATCTGCCCCCTGAGTGTTGTCACTGGATCCTAGGTAATGGATAGGCCGCATTCTTACAAACGGTCAGTAACACGAGAGAGAATAATACCGCAGTACTACATAAAATATGGCACCAGCAATAAATGGAGCCCAGAGTGCCGTATGGTCTGCGGCACAATCCTAGCACAATATGAGAATGTCGCTCAAGCAAAAGGGTGAAACTATCATAGCTGAATACTAGCTGGATAATGCCAACATTATCCTCACAAAAAAACGCTTGGGAATTACTTTGAATGAGCCCCAGCGTTGATGCCTGGTACTTTGCTCCAACCAACAGGGCAGGAGGGAACAAAATACACAATAAATACATCATTTAAAAGAAAACAAAACTATAGATAGCACCAATGAAATCCATCCAGCCAGTGAGCCCAGAAGCCGCTAGGACAGGTGGGACCAGGTTTCACATACCGCATATTCCAAGAAAAATAAAACCAGGGATAAAAAACGCGTTGTGGATGATAAATGGTGATGCAGCCAATCAGATCCTTTCATGTGTTCAACGCCTAACTGTCATGTGTTTGAAAAATGTCAGTTGGGAGCGGATTGGCTGGAACACCACTTATCATACGCACAAAGTTTCTTTTTATCGCTCAATGATAAATGGGCCCCTATGTCTGGCTGTAACCTTAGCGATTTATAAAGATGCAGAATAAGCAGGATGAATATATGAGTATTCATAGGAGCTTACAATCTAAAAATGTTGTGTGTTTCAACAAAAGTTGGCAAAAGTTGTATTACGGATACAACACAGAGAGGGGCTGGAAGTTTGTGGCACAGTATCTGGACTTGCCGATCAGCTATTATCCACATTATCCAGATGAACACGCATGCTACACACAGCAACTCAGAGGCATATATGTATAGCAGGCTCCATAGAAAACATCAGTAATGACCAACCGTCAGTAAACTTACTGACACCCAAAAAGACCTTGGACCCCTTTTACCTAAAAATACTGCAATGTTCACTATGGGCAAAAAAAAGCAACAACATAACTACATAAAGAATGAGTCAGTGTAATGTTAAGTATTAAGAATAAAAATATTTAGAAAAGATGGAAACCCTGAAAACATGTCCCTGCTCAGACACAGCATATATTAGTGGGATGCATACACTTTACAGACTCAGAGGGTGTAACTACATATTGCAACAATGTCTACTATATATCATATAATAATCCCAGTAATAATGTATAATTCCTATACTCCCTGCACAGGGCTAATAAGAAGAGCTACAGCACAGCTGCACATACATGTATGACATACCATATAACCTAACATGCATAACTCACCCTGTCCCTGCTGATATGTGTGTGTGTGCTAGTGTCCTCTGAGCCTGCACTCTGCACTGCACAGCAGCCAGCACTCACATGTTACCCTCCCACATGGTGCAACCAGGAAGTGGTCACAGCACCGCCCCTTCATTGCCATACACCACCCATCTGCTCAGTGTTACAGACAGGTGGACACCTAGTGGTTAGTTTTGAGTACAGCAGCATCATACAGAAGATAAAGTCAGTATCACCCAAGACTATTATTATTATTATTATTATTATTATTATTATTATTATTATTATTATACATTTTCTTATTATTATTAGTATTGTTATTGTTATTATACATTTTATTATTATTATACATTTTATTATTATTAGTATTGTTATTATTATTATTATTATTATTAATATTATTATTATACATTTTCTTCTTCTTCATTTTATTATTATTATTATACATTTTCTTATTATTATTATTATTATTAGCATCCTCCATTATTTATATGGTGCCACAGTTTTGCTTACAGCCCCCCGCACTACCCCTCGGCCGCCCACAGCAGAGAACATGTGGGTGGTACGTGGGGGATACGATGACGCGATTTGTGCTGAATCGCGTCATCGTAGCTGCGCCCCCCGCTGTACAGTGCCTGTTTTCTCTGCACTGTCTAGCAGGAGAGGGGCCACGATGACGCGATCATGATGCCATGCCCCCGGACTGCTCACGTTCCCCACCGACCACGCCCCCGGGCTGCCCACTTTGCTCCCGGAGGAGGGTGCAGCAAGGTAGGCACCTATGGGCTGAACCCAAGGGTTTGGTGGCATTGTTTGCAGTGGGGGCATGTGATGGTATAAGGGAGGGATGGAAAAGCACATAAGGGAAGAGGGCCCTGCCCATGAGAGCTTACACTCTAAAGATAGTAGCAGCGATCTAACATAGTAGTAACGGGATCCAGTCATTAGGTCGACAGTGAGTAGGTCGACACTGTCTAGGTCGACCACTATTAGTTGACAGTAAGTAGTCGCCATGCGAGGGGACACGGTGCACTAATTGGGGTTCCCGGTCACTGTACAGAGAAAACGACACCAAAAAAAGAAAAAAAAAACTAATGTTGACCTTTTCTCATGTCAACCTAGTACATGTCGACCTAGAGTCCCTGTCGACCTACAAAACACATCGACGTACTTACTGTTAACCAATAGTGGTCGACTTAGACACTGTCGGCCTAAGTCTATTCTACCTAACTTACCACACCCAGTCGTAACATACTTACCAACTTTTTCCCTCCAGAGAGGAGAAGCAGCCGTCACGGTAAATCCCGCTAATCGCGGATCCTCTGGAGAAGGGTCAGAGGTAAAATGATGGTATTTTGTGTCCTTTTAGCGCGCCCCCTCCATACGGACCTGTGATTTTCACGATGTCCTGCCCACCTCACTAGGGAGCAGGCGGGATGCCCGTAATATCGGGAGTCCCCCATGATTTCCGGGACAGTAGGAAAGTATGAGCAGCAACCCTTCAAATGTCTCAAATGCATGTGCAAACATCAGGGATATCTCTGGGGCCTCAACAACCCACCTTGACCGCACCCACCCCATTTTACAGCAGTGGGTGGTATTCAAAAAAATAGTGTGTGTGTGTGTGTGTGTGTGTGTGTGTGTGTGTGTGTGTGTGTATATATATATGTATATGTATATGTATATATATATACTATATATATATATATATATATACAGTACACTGCTCAAAAAAATAAAGGGAACACTAAAATAACACATCCTAGGTCTGAATGAATGAAATATTCTTATTAAATACTTTGTTCTTTACATAGTTGAATGTGCTGACAACAAAATCACACAAAAATGATCAATGGAAATCAAATTTATTAACCCATGGAGGTCTGGATTTGGAGTCACCCTCAAAATTAAAGTGGAAAAACACACTACAGGCTGATCCAACTTTGATGTAATGTCCTTAAAATAAGTCAAAATGAGGCTCAGTAGTGTGTGTGGCCTCCACGTGCCTGTGTGACCTCCCTACAACCCACACAAGTGGCTCAGGTAGTGCAGCTCATCCAGGATGGCACATCAATGCGAGCTGTGGCAAGAAGGTTTGCTGTGTCTGTCAGCGTAGTGTCCAGAGCATGGAGGCGCTACCAGGAGACAGGCCAGTACATCAGGAGACTTGGAGGGCAACAACCCAGCAGCAGGACCGCTACCTCCGCCTTTGTGCAAGGAGGAACAGGAGGAGCACTGCCAGAGCCCTGCAAAATGACCTCCAGCAAGCCACAAATGTGCATGTGTCTACTCAAATGATCAGAAACAGACTCCATGAGGGTGGTATGAGGGCCCGACGTCCACAGGTGGGGGTTGTGCTTACAGCCCAACACCGTGCAGGACGTTTGGCATTTGCCAGAGAACACCAAAATTGGCAAATTCGCCACTGGCACCCTGTGCTCTTCACAGATGAAAGCAGGTTCTCACTGAGCACATGTGACAGACGTGACAGAGTCTGGAGACGCCAAGGAGAACGTTCTGCTGCCTGCAATATCCTCCAGCATGACCGGTTTGGCAGTGGGTCAGTAATGGTGTGGGGTGACATTTATTTGGGGGGCCGCACAGCCCTCCATGTGCTCGCCAGAGGTAGCCTGACTGCCATTAGGTACCGAGATGAGATCCTCAGACTCCTTGTGAGACCATATGCTGGTGCGGTTGGCCTTGGGTTTCTCCTAATGCAAGACAATGCTAGACCTCATGTGGCTGGAGTGTGTCAGCAGTTCCTGCAAGACGAAGGCATTGATGCTATGGACTGGCCCGCCCGTTCCCCAGACCTGAATCCAATTGAGCACATCTGGGACATCATGTCTCGCTCCATCCACCAACGCCACGTTGCACCACAGACTGTCCAGGAGTTGGCGGATGCTTTAGTCCAGGTCTGGGAGGAGATCCCTCAGGAGACTATCCGCCACCTCATCAGGAGCATGCCCAGGCGTTGTAGGGAGGTCATACAGGCACGTGGAGGCCACACACACTACTGAGCCTCATTTTGACTTGTTTTAAGGACATTACATCAAAGTTGGATCAGCCTGTAGTGTGTTTTTCCACTTTAATTTTGAGGGTGACTCCAAATCCAGACCTCCATGGGTTAATACATTTGATTTCCATTGATAATTTTTGTGTGATTTTGTTGTCAGCACATTCAACTATCTAAAGAACAAAGTATTTAATAAGAATATTTCATTCATTCAGATCTAGGATGTGTTATTTTGGTGTTCCCTTTATTTTTTTGAGCAGTGTATATATATACTGTACATATACACATATATACAGATAGATAGATAGATAGATAGATAGATAGATAGATAGATAGATAGATAGATAGATAGATAGATAGATTTCTCTAACGTCCTAGTGGATGCTGGGGACTCCGTCAGGACCATGGGGAATAGCGGCTCCGCAGGAGACAGGGCACAAAAGCAAGCTTTTAGGATCACATGGTGTGTACTGGCTCCTCCCCCTATGACCCTCCTCCAAGCCTCAGTTAGGTTTTTGTGCCCGGCCGAGAAGGGTGCAATCTAGGTGGCTCTCTTAAAGAGTTGCTTAGAAAAAGTTTTTAGGTTCTTTATTTTCAGTGAGTCCTGCTGGCAACAGGCTCACTGCATCGAGGGACTTAGGGGAGAGATTTTCAACTCACCTGCGTGCAGGATGGATTGGATTCTTAGGCTACTGGACATAGCTCCAGAGGGAGTCGGAACACAGGGCTCGCCCTGGGGTTCATCCCGGAGCCGCGCCGCCGACCCCCCTTGCAGATGCTGAAGATGAAGAGGTCCGGAACCAGGCGGCAGAAGACTCTCAGTCTTCATCAGGTAGCGCACAGCACTGCAGCTGTGCGCCATTGTTGTCAGCACACTTCACACAGCGGTCACGGAGGGTGCAGGGCGCTGGGGGGGGCGCCCTGGGCAGCAATGTATAATACCTGTATGGCGAAAAATACATCACATATAGCCCTTGAGGCTATATGGATGTATTTAACCCCTGCCAGATATCTAAAACTCCGGAGAAGAAGCCCGCCGAAAAGGGGGCGGGGCCTATTCTCCTCAGCACACAGCGCCATTTTCCCTCACAGAAAGGCTGGTGGGAAGGCTCCCATGATCTCCCCTGCACTGCACTACAGAAACAGGGTTAAAACAGAGGGGGGGGGGGCACTGATTTGGCGATATGTATATATATTAAAATGCTATAAAAGGAACACTTATATAAAGGTTGTCCCTGGATAATTATAGCGTTTTGGTGTGTGCTGGCAAACTCTCCCTCTGTCTCCCCAAAGGGCTAGTGGGTCCTGTCCTCTATCAGAGCATTTCCCTATGTGTGTGCTGTATGTCGGTACGTGTGTGTCGACATGTATGAGGAAAATATTGGTGAGGAGGCGGAGCAAATTGCCTGTAATGGTGATGTCACTCTCTAGGGAGTCGACACCGGAATGGATGGCTTATTTATGGAAATTACGTGACAATGTCAACACGCTGCAAGCCGGTTGACGACATGAGAGGGCCGGCGAACAAATTAGTATCTGTCCAGGCGTCTCAAACACCGTCAGGGGCTGTAAAATGCCCATTTACCTCAGTCGGTCGACACAGACCCAGACACGGACACTGATTTCAGTGTCGACGGTGAAGAAACAAACGTATTTTCTTTTAGGGCCACACGTTAAGGGCAATGAAGGAGGTGTTACATATTTCTGATACTCCAAGTACCACAAAAAAGGGTATTATGTGTGAGGTGAAAAAACTACCTGTAGTTTTTCCTGAATCAGATAAATTAAATGAAGTGTGTGATGATGCGTGGGTTTCCCCCGATAGAAAATTATTGGCGGTATACCCTTTCCCGCCAGAAGTTAAGGCGCGGTGGGAAACACCCCTCAGGGTGGATAAGGCGCTCACACGCTTATCAGAACAAGTGGCGGTACCATCTACGGATAGGGCCGTACTTAAGGAGCCAGCTGATAGGAGGCTGAAAAATATCCTAAAAAGTATACACACACATGCTGGTGTTATACTGCGACCAGCGATCGCCTCAGCCTGGATGTGCAGAGCTGAGGTGGCTTGGTCGGATTCCCTGACTAAAAATATTGATACCTTTGACAGGGACAGTATTTTATTGACTATAGAGCATTTAAAGGATGCATTTCTATATATGCGAGATGCGCAGAGGGATATTTGCACTCTGGCATCAAGAGTAAATGCGATGTCCATATCTGCAAGAAGATGTTTATGGACACGACAGTGGTCAGGTGATGCAGATTCCAAACGGCACAAAGATGTATTGCCGTATAAAGGGGAGGAGTTATTTGGGGTCGGTCCATGGGACCTGGTGGCCAGGGCAACTGCTGGAAAATCCACCGTTTTTTACCCTAAGTCACATCTCTGCAGAAAAAGACACCGTCTTTTCAGCCTCAGTCCTTTCGTCCCTATAAGAGTCATATCTGCCCAGGGATAGAGGAAAGGGAAGAAGACTGCAGCAGGCAGCCCATTCCCAGGAACAGAAGCCCTCCACCGCTTCTACCAAGTTCTCAGCATGACGCTGGGACCGTACAGGACCCCTGGATCCTACAAGTAGTATCCAAGGGGTACAGATTGGAATGTCGAGAGGTTTCCCCCCTCGCAGGTTCCTGTAGTCTGCTGTACCAATGTCTTCCTCCGACAGGGAGGCAGTATTGAAAACAATTCACAAGCTGTATTCCCAGCAGGTGATAATAAAATTACCCCTCCGACAACAAGGAAAGGGGTATTACTCCACACTATATGGTGGTACTGAAGGCTAGGTGAGACCTATTCTAAATCTGAAAAATTTGAACACTTGCAAGGGTTCAAATCCAGATGGAGTCACTCAGAGCAGTGATAGCAAAGAACAAGGGGACTATATGGTGTCCCGGGACATCAGGGATGCTTACCTCCATGTCCCAAAATTTGCCTTTTCTCACCAAGGGTACCTCAGGTTCGTGGTACAGAACTGTCACTATCAGTTTCAAGACGATGCCGTTGGATTGTCCAAGGCACCCCGGGTCCTTACCAAGGTAATGACCGAAAGGAGGATTCGTCTTCAAAGAAAATGGACGACCTCCTGATAAGAACAAGGTCCAGAGAACAGTTGGAGGTCGGAGTAGCACTATCTCAAGTAGTTCTACGACAGCACGGGTGGATTCTAAATATTCCAAAACCGCAGTTGTTCCGACGACACGTCTGCTGGTCCTAGGGATGATTCTGGACACAGTCCAGGAAAAGGTGTTTCTCCCAGAGGAGAAAGCCAGGGAGTTATCCGAGCTAATCGGGATCCTCCTAAAACCAGGAAAAGTATCAGTGCATCATTGCACAAGAGTCCTGGTAAAAATGGTGGCTTATTACGAAGCGCTTCCATTCGGCAGATTTCACGCAAGAACTCTTCAGTGGGATCTGCTGGACAAATGGTCCGGATCGCATCTTCAGATGCATCAGCGGATAACCCTATATCCAAGGACAAGGGTGTCTCTCCTGTGGTGATTACAGAGTGCTCATCTTCTAGAGGGCCGCAGATTCGGCATTCAGGATTGGATGCTGGTGACCACGGAGGCCAGCCTGAGAGGCTGGGGAGCAGTCACACAAGGAGTGTGATCAAGTCTGGAGAATTCTCTCCACATAAATATACTGGAGCTAAGAGCAAATTTATAATGCTCTAAGCTTAGCAAGACCTCTGCTTCAAGGTCAGCCGGTATTGATCCAGTGGGATAACATCACGGCAGTCGCCCACGTAAACAGAAAGGGCGGCACAAGAAGCAGGAGGGCAGTGGCAAAACTGCAAGGATTTTTCGCTGGGCGGAAAATCATGTGATAGCACTGTCAGCAGTGTCATTCCGGGAGTGGACGACTGGGAAGCAGACTTCCTCAGCAGGCACGACCT
Source organism: Pseudophryne corroboree (assembly GCF_028390025.1). Lineage (NCBI taxonomy): Eukaryota > Metazoa > Chordata > Amphibia > Anura > Myobatrachidae > Pseudophryne > Pseudophryne corroboree. The sequence continues at coordinate 33,373,851 of NC_086451.1, forward strand.
CCACCCGGGAGAGTGGGAACTTCATCGGGAAGTTTTCCGCATGATTGTGAACCGTTGGGAAAGACCAAAGGTGGACATGATGGCGTCCCGCCCGAACAAAAAATGGGACAGGTATTGCGCCAGGTCACGAGACCTTCAGGCGATAGCTGTGGACGTCCTGGTAACACCGTGGGTGTAACAGTCGGTGTATGTGTTCCCTCCTCTGCTTCTCATAACCAAGGTATTGAGAATTATAAGACATAGAGGAGTAAGAACTATACTCGTGGCTCCGGATTGGCCAAGAGGGACTTGGTAACCGGAACTTCAAGAGATGCTCACAGAGGACTAATGGCCTCGGGAGCTAAGAAGGGATTTGCTTTCAGCAAGTACCATGTCTGTTCCAAGAGGAACCGTGGCATCGGCCTTTAAGAAAGGACCTGCTCCAGCAGGGACCTTGTCTGTTCCAAGACTTACCGCGACTGCGTTTGACGGCATGGCGGTTTGAACGCCGGATCCTAAGGGAAAAGGCATTCCGGAAGAGGTCATACCTACCCTGGTCAAAGCCAGGAAGGAGGTGACCGCACAACGTTATCACCACATGTGGTAAAAATATGTTGCGTGGGTGAGGCCAGGAAGGCCCCACGAAAAAATTTCAACTAGGTCGATTTCTGCACTTCCTGCAAACAGGAGTGTCTATGAGCCTCAAATTGGGGTCCATTAAGGTTCAAGTTTCGGCCCTATAGATTTTCTTCCAGAAAGAATTGGCTTCAGTTCCTGAAGTCCAGACGTTTGTCAAGGGAGTATTGCATATACAGCCCTTGTGTGCCTCCAGTGGCACCGTGGGATCTCAACGTAGTGTTGGGATTCCTCAAATCATATTGGTTTGAACCACTCAAATCTGTGGATTTGAAATATCTCACATGGAAAGTGACCATGCTGTTGGCCCTGGCCTCGGCCAGGCGATTGTCAAAATTGGCGGCTTTGTCTTACAAAAGCCCATATTTGATTTTCCATTCGGACAGGGCAGAACTGCGGACTCGTCCCCAGTTTCTTCCTAAGGTGGTGTCAGCGTTTCACCTGAAACAACCTATTGTGGTGCCTGCGGCTACTAGGGACTTGGAGGACTCCAAGTTGCTAGACGTTGTCAGGGCCCTGAAAATATATATATATATATATATAATTCCAGGACGGCTGGAGTCAGAAAGTCTGACTTGCTGTTTATATTGTAGGCACCCAAAAAGCTGGGTGCTCCTGCTTCTAAGCAGACTATTGCTCGTTGGATTTGTAGTACAATTCAGCTTGCACATTCTGTGGCAGGCCTGCCACAGCCAAAATCTGTAAATGCCCATTCCACAAGGAAGGTGGGCTCATCTTGGGCGGCTGCCCGAGGGGTCTCGGCTTTACAACTTTGCCGAGCAGCTACTTGGTCAGGGGCAAACACGTTTGCAAAATTCTACAAATTTGATACCCTGGCTGAGGAGGACCTGGAGTTCTCTCATTCGGTGCTGCAGAGTCATCCGCACTCTCCCGCCCGTTTGGGAGCTTTGGTATAATCCCCATGGTCCTGACGGAGTCCCCAGCATCCACTAGGACGTTAGAGAAAATAAGATTTTACTTACCGATAAATCTATTTCTCATAGTCCGTAGTGGATGCTGGGCGCCCATCCCAAGTGCGGATTGTCTGCATTACTTGTACATAGTTATTGTTACAAAAAATCGGGTTATTATTGTTGTGAGCCATCTTTTTTAGAGGCTACTTCATTGTTATCATACTGTTAACTGGGTTCAAATCACAAGTTGTACGGTGTGATTGGTGTGGCTGGTATGAGTCTTACCCGGGATTCAAGATCCTTCCTTATTGTGTACGCTCGTCCGGGCACAGTACCTAACTGAGGCTTGGAGGAGGGTCATAGGGGGAGGAGCCAGTACACACCATGTGATCCTAAAAGCTTGCTTTTGTGCCCTGTCTCCTGCGGAGCCGCTATTCCCCATGGTCCTGACGGAGTCCCCAGCATCCACTACGGACTATGAGAAATAGATTTATCGGTAAGTAAAATCTTATTTAAAAACATGTGTATCACACATATTTCATTGGGAGCTGGGAGTGTTCAAGTGACTACTTTTCAGTACAATGTCAATGTGAAATGATGACACAGTATCTGTGCCAGCCAAAAGAACTCACCACAGCCAGTTTGTTTGTAGGGAGCGGTCAGGGGCTATAGGCGTCTGCTGTGTGGAGCCTCAGTCTGACTGTCAGTGTGCCCAGCCGCAGCGGTTGGCAGTTTTCCTGCGGCAGTGGAAGGGACAGACAAGGCAGGATGAACAGCGTTTTATTGGGACTGTCCCGCTGTCGCACCCGTGGGCAACAGTGTCCCACGTTAGGGGGGGACAGTTGGGAGGCTCCTGCACTCGCTGCAGAGCAGGGTGTATAGACGCTGTGCGCATGCGCACACAGCGTCTATTCACGGAGACAGAGGTACTGGGAGCATGCCAGCAGCTCACTGAGCGCTGGCCATACCCCCATAGTAACGAGAACGGGGGTCGTGGCTCGCGATGGCGGCGTTGACACGAGACCACGCCCCCTTTATGTGAAGCCTTGCCCATTTTATGTCACCACGCCCCCTTTCTTCGGCGGGCACGGCTCCGCCGCCCATGAGGTCCCGCTTGCTAATCCTTGAAAGTTGGGAGGTATGAGGGAGGACCACCAGGACTGGACCAAGTGACAGGGTAACCGGGGAGGGGGTGGGGAGAAGCTGGTGCAGCCTGTCAATTGTGTTTTTTAATTTGCAGGCAGCTGGAGCATAAATTAGAAAGCATTTCTAGGTGCTGCAACCCGTTTTTTTGTCCCCTGATCATTGGGAGCCCCCCCTGAACCTCGGGGCCCCATACAGTAGTCACCTTTGACCCCCTTTCTGATGCTGGTCCTGGCAAACATAGCCTTGCTTGTCTAGCTTCATCATATCTATACACCCTTTTACCGAGGCCACAGCCTTTTCAGGTGCACTTGCAGAAGTCCTGATCTTAGCCTACTAAATGTTGGGAGGTATGTTGGCACTACAAGTCCCAGCATGCCCTTCCAGCCATAATAGTTGAAGAGTCTAGATTTATTAGGTAACTGGACAGATTTTAAATAAAGTTTTAATTGTCTTGTGATATCTTTAGATGAGGTAAACATTGTTTGGAAACATAACTGCTTAATCCTATATTTAAAACTAAAAATGAAAGATAATTTTTGCTACCTCTTGTGCTGCCCATGGGGGTCATTCCGAGTTGTTCGCTCGTTATTTTTTTCTCTCGCAACGGAGGGATTAGTCGCTAATGCGCATGCGCAATGTCCGCAGTGCGACTGCGCCAAGTAAATTTGCTATGCAGTTAGGAATTTTACTCACGGCATTACGAGGTATTTTCTTCGTTCTGGTGATCGTAATGTGATTGACAGGAAGTGGGTGTTTCTGGGCGGAAACAGGCCGTTTTATGGGAGTGTGTGAAAAAACGCTACCGTTTCTGGGGAAAACGCGGGAGTGGCTGGAGAAACGGAGGAGTGTCTGGGCGAACGCTGGGTGTGTTTATGACGTCAAACCAGGAACGAAACTGACTGAACTGATCGCACTGGAAGAGTAAGTCTCGAGCTACTCAGAAACTGCACAGAGAAGTCTTTTCGCAATATTGCGAATCTTTCGTTCGCAATTTTGATAAGCTAAGATTCACTCCCAGTAGGCGGCGGCTTAGCGTGTGCAAAGCTGCTAAAAGCAGCTTGCGAGCGAACAACTTGGAATGAGGGACAATGTCGGGCCACTTGTACAAAATATTACAGGGCCATCTTTAGTTACCAATCCACCGCTAGTCTGCAGCAAAAGATACAAGAAAGGCAAATGCATAAAATCAGGCCCTATGAGGAGGGATCTCGCCCACCTCAATAGACCCCACCCCCTCATCAGACCACACCCCCTTTAGGGCTGATTCAATAAATTTCCCAGGCTGGTTTTCCATCCCAATCCGCCCCTGTACAATATTAAATCATTTTAATTGATTCAATAAAAGTTAGATTTCATTCGATTTTTGTGCACCATTTACGGACCATTTATTGAATCCTTCCTGGTGAACACAGCAGGAGTGTAGACACCAGAAAGTAGTGGGTGATGGTGGCCTCCCTGTCGACCTTAAGCACTGTCACCCTATTGACCATGCTGACATTTTGTACCTGTCGACCATATGGGGTCAACCTTATTACTGTTGACCTATCATCCGGATACCAGTATCATGGCAACCAATCAGATTTGAGTATACCTACTTATAGATATATTTCCTTCTACAACAAAACACGAGATGAAAATACTCCAGGAATGTGCTGACAAGTCTTGGTGCAAAACCCCAAATCAGACTGGATTGTGTGCAGCTGACTGGGTGTGAGGTGTTGGTGCAGCGTTACCAATCTGCACGCCTGGCTGAGCCGTGAAATCAAATTAAGAGATTCTGGTCATGTAATACTCGCCATTTCCCCCCTTTCTTTTCAGGCTAATGTGAATAGACCTCACATGCCTTTACTAACACAGCGATTAAACACGTTTCTGAGGGATTGATTTAAGGTGACCACATTCTACAGATCTTGCACCAGGTTTCCTGAAGTCAGCCCTGGCGCACCCTCAACAGTCCATGTTTTCAAGATTCCTGCCTGTGGAAACAGGTAGGATAATTGTTGAATATGTGTGTACTATTTGGTGATGGTATAAACAGAGTAAATAGTACACAGGTCAGGATATCACAGGGTCTCTTGGAGCTACGATGAACAACCCCGTGCCCCTCTAACAGTGACAAAATGGCAGCGTGCATGCGCAGAAGACCAAGCAGTGACCATCTCGGTATAAGACAGATGCCTCCCTAAAATACATTTGTGGTTTCTGTATGATTAGCATTTGGGAGAAGAGAGAAGCCGAAGTGGATGTAGCTAATGAAGCTAACCGAGTAATTAGACAAGTCAGTTGGGCACGCAGGTAACAATACTATAAACACGCCATCACATGTACAAGCCGCAGTAATCACTCAAGAGAAACCGTCAGCTGCTGGTTTTAAATAGTCAGTGCTTCCCCTGATTGGCCACCGATTAGGATAACGGTTTCCTGGGATTTTGATTTTAAACAGAATGGACAAAGGTCTATTAAATAAAATAAAAAAAACAACAACAACTTTTCAACCACCTAATGAATGCGGCGGGAGCAGCTAGTCCTCGCTTCTCACCATCCTCCTCCTCCTCGGCCACAATCTCTCAGCGGTTATAGGGGGTAATTAGCATTTTAGGCTGCCAACATTTTAGTTGCTAAGTATATTAGTGCAAAGTAGGATGATATAATCTATGGAGATATACGGAGATAAACAGGAGAGAAACAGAGGGACAGCAGACTACCTCCCCCCACCTCCACAAAAGAACTACAACCAACAGACTACAGTGAGTTACCCATACCACTACCAGTAATGCCTGCAGCCTGCACAGCCTGGATACTGAACAACCTGTCTGATTAAGTAGCAGCCCTACTGCTTTCACACATTGCTCACACTCTCATTTACACAATCTACAACCACTGTGTATCCATCTCAGCCTTTCCATTCCTAACATTATTTCTTAAAATACTGTTTGCACTGTCTTTTGCTTACATTACACCCCACATACTCCTTGTTCATTCTATATTACACCTACACCATTCTATTCCCCTTAACACTACTGTACCAAATTATGGCTCCTCGATCCTGTCACATACCAATCCTCACTGCCAGGTCTCACCCCCCGAATTCAAAATCACCCACAAACACTCAGAACCCAGCCAACCTTATCCCTATCTCCCCTGTCCCCTCCCTTCCTTTCTCCTGTGCACTCTGGAATGCTAGATCAATCTGCAACAAGCTGCCAACTATCCATGACCTCTTCATCTCCCACTCTTTTCACCTTCTCGCCATCACTGAAACCTGGCTCTCCTCCTCTGACACCACCTCCCCTGCTGCCCTCTCCTACGGAGGCCTCTCCTTCACCCACACAGTCAGAACTGATGGTCGCCAGGGTGGAGGCGTGGGCGTCCTTCTCTCCCCTAACTGCACCTTTCGTGTCATCCCACCTGAACCCTCTCTCACCTTCTCCACCTTTGAGGTCCACACTATCCGCCTCTTCTACCCCATTCACCTCCTTGTGGCAGTGATCTACCGCCCCCCTGGCCACTGTTCACCTTTCCTTGACAACTTTGCTGCCTGGCTTCCCCACTTTCTCTCCTCTGACCTCCCCTCTGTCATCCTCGGAGACTTTAACATCCCTATTGACATCACTAATGCCGCTTCCACTAATCTTCTCGCCCTTTCCACCTCCTTTGGACTTTCTCAATGGACCTCCACCGCTACTCACAATCTCGGCCACTCCCTCGACCTTGTCTTCACCCACCGATGTGATCTCTCTGATTTCTCAAACTCTCCCTTCCCTCTCTCTGACCACCATCTGCTTTCTTTCACCCTCTCATCCTCCCTCCTCCTCTCCACGCCCAGACCCACCACCACCAGACGCAATCTTGGGTCTCTCAACCCCACTTTCATGTCCTCCCTCGAGACTTTCCTCTCTCCTCTTTCCACTATGACTTGTCCCAACCAGGCAGCCACCTTCTATAACTCTTCCCTAACCGCTGCTCTCGACTCTGTGGCCCCCCTCTCCTCTGTCCCCCTCCGCCGCTCCAAACCCCAACCCTGGCACACCAAACTAACACGTTTCTTACAAAAATGCTCACGCTCCGCTGAACGCTCCTGGAGGAAATCTCACTCTCTGCCGGACTTCCTCCATTTCAAGTTTATTCTCTCCTCCTACAGCTCTGCTCTTTCCCTCGCCAAGCAATCCTTTTTCCAAGCACTCATCTCTTCTCAGTCCTCCTGTCCACGCCGTCTCTTTGAAATTTCAACACTCTCCTTCGCCCCCCTCCTCCTCCCCTCCCATCCTCCCTCACTGCCACTGACTTTGCCTCCTTCTTCATCTCCAAAATTGAGGATATCCGACACGACATCTCCCGCCGTCACCCCTCTGCTACCCCCCTGCCCCCTCTATCCCTCCCCTCCATCTATCCCACCCTGTCCTCCTTCCATCCGACTTCAGAAAAGGAAGTCCACTCCCTCATCTTATCCTCCCCCCCCACCACCTGCCCCCTGGACCCCCTCCCCTCCCGTCTTCTCCGCTCCCTCTCCCCCACTGCCTGCTCCCACCTTGCTCACCTCTTTAACCTGTCCCTCTCCACCGGCATCTTCCCCTCACCATTCAAACATGCTCTGGTCTCACCTATTCTCAAAAAACCCAACCTCGACCCCTCATCACCCACTAACTACCGCCCCATCTCTCTTCTCCCTTTCGCCTCCAAATTACTTGAACGACTAGTCTACAGCCGTCTCACAAGCTATCTCTCTGACAACTCCATCCTCGATCCACTACAATCTGGCTTTCGCCCACTCCACTCAACTGAGACTGCCCTGGTGAAAGTCACCAATGACCTGCTTTCGGCCAAATCCAGGGGCCACTTCTCTCTGCTCATCCTTCTGGACCTCTCTGCTGCCTTTGACACCGTAGATCATCCTCTCCTCCTCGGCACACTCCAAAACGCTGGCCTCTCTAGCACTGTCCTTGACTGGTTTTCTTCTTACCTCACTAACCGCTCCTTCTCTGTGTCTGCCTCAAGCACCACCTCACACCCTTCCATCCTTCCTGTTGTTGTCCCTCAGGGTTCTGTCCTTGGACCCCTTCTGTTCTCTCTGTATACCTCTTCCCTGGGTGCGCTCATTAACTCATTTGGCCTTCAATACCACCTCTATGCTGATGACACACAACTCTACCTCTCATCTCCTGATCTGTCCCCCTCTGTCCTCTCTCAGGTTTCCAGCTGCCTCTCTGCAATCTCCTCCTGGATGTCTGAACGCTCTCTAAAGCTCAACATGGACAAAACGGAACTCATCATCTTCCCCCCATCCAGAGCAACACCCCCGACCAATATCTCCATCATTGTTGACAACACCACCATCTCCCCCGTTCCCCAACTCCGCTGCCTGGGCGTCACTCTTGACTCCTCCCTCTCCTTTGCACCCCACATCCAAGCTCTGGCACAATCCTGTCGTTTCCAGCTACGCAACATTGCTCGTATCAGGCCATATCTCTCCCAGAGTGCAACTAAACTCATCATCCACTCACTGGTCATCTCACGACTTGATTACTGCAATGTCCTCCTCACTGGCCTCGCTTGCTCCCATCTTGCTCCCCTCCAATCTGTCCTGAACTCCGCAGCTAGGCTTATCTTCCTCTCCCGCCGCACCACATCTGCCACTCCCCTTCAACAAAATCTACACTGGCTCCCATTCCCCTACAGAATCCTCTTCAAACTCCTCACCCTCACATACAAGGCCATCTCTAATTCCACTGCTCCCTACATCTCCAACCTCCTTTCCCTTCATACTCCCTCCCGCCCTCTACGGTCGACTAATGACCGTCGCCTCTCCACCGCCCTGGTCACTGCTTCCCATGCACGAGTTCAGGATTTTGCACGTGCTGCACCCCTTCAGTGGAACGCACTCCCCCGCTCCATTAGACTCTCCCCAACCTTGCAAAGCTTCAAACGGGCTCTAAAAACCCACCTATTCATCAAAGCGTACCCTTCTAATGCATAACCCAGAGCTGAAGCCGCGCCTCCACCCCCTGCCTCATGCCGTGAACATCTCAGCTTTGCTTGCATACTGCCATCAGGCTACCTCCCGCTTGCCTGCACCTCTTGTCATCTGTCTGTCGCCCCTCCCCAATAGATTGTTAGCTCTTCAGAGCAGGGCCCTCTTTCCTCTTGTTATCTAAGCCCTCGTCTCAACACATTTCACTCACAGCTCTCCCCTACTCAACGACCATTTTTATCCTGCTAGTAAAGGCTCATCTCCATCTATGACCACCAGCCTCTAGTAGTACGATGATCACTCCCTCAATACTTACATCTTAGCTGTATTATGTCTTGAGAATGTGTGGTGCTCTGTTACCTGTACTCTATTTCTGTTATTTATTTACTGTAATGCAATGTTTTGTCCCCTGTACTGTCCTTTGTACGGCGCTGCGAAACACATGTGGCGCCTTATAAATAAAATGTAATAATAATAATAATAATAATATCTGATCGCTAGGCAGCGATCAGATAGTCGCTGCCTACAAGGGAGTGTATTTTCACTGTGCAAATATGCGATCGCTTGTGTAGCAGAACTGCACAAACTGATTTTGTGCAGTCTCTGCGCAGCCCAGGACTTACTCAGCCGTTGCGATCACATCAGCCTGTTCGGAACCTGATTTGACGTCAGACACTCTCCCTTCAAACGCTTGGTCTCGCCTGCGCTTTTCAGACACTCCCTGAAAACGGTCAGTTGCCACCCACAAATGCCCTCTTCCTGTCAATCTCCTTGCAAACGCCCGTGTGAAGGGATCCTTCGCACAAACCCGTCGCTGACCGGCGATTCACTTTGCAGCCTACTGTTGCGCCTACGCATTATGGTGCATACGCATGCGCAGTTCGGGTCTGATCGCCCGGTGTGCGAAAACGCACAGGTGCGATCAGATCTGAATTACCCCCATGGTTAAAGAGCTCATATGATGCAGACCCTAGAAACGGTTACCCTCCAGTGACTGTGGACTCACTTATATCACAGACACGCCAGCGAGACTGCACGCAATGTTGTACTATAGCCTGGCAATAGCTCCAACTAGATGCCTATTACCCTCCCAAGAGTATATGCCCTGGGGCTACTTTTCCTTGTTCATTAGCCCCTGTCCTCCTTTTTCTCACTCCCCCTTATACCCGTTTAGTTACTTCTTGTCTCCTCCCACTCCTTTACATGACTATACTGCGCTGTTGGTGTATAGTATGTGAACTTTAAGGCCCCCATACACTACAGCGATATGTCTGAGGTTGAAGTCGGAGGTGATTTCCCTTGAACTCTCCCGGGACTGGTTCCATACGATTCCATACGATTTGGTACATTTTGCATGCGATATATATGAATCTCTATGCTCGTCCCCCAGTATTTTCCTCATTTGTGCATACTTTTTATCCACTCAATGTTATTTGATATAATATTGTGCTACAACTTCCCCACTCCCAAGCAAATACCCCCCACCCCCGCCGACATTCAGCTGCCGGGAAATACACATTTCATGTATTACGCTGGATTGTATTAAAGGGAAATCTCGGCGCTACAGATGGAAATGTTGTGTTTAATGACTATAGTTTAGTTATGAGAGCTTTATCTGTGTTATAGCTTGCAGGGGTCAGTGTTGCTTTTGCTGTGTATTACACAGATTACACAGGCTTCTATTGGGTAACGCCATCTACATATGGTGTTTCCCACTGCTCTGCCAGCCGAGCCAGGCTGATTCATAAGTCTGCCAGCTATGATTTGTATTCCACTGTGGAACCGGAAGTTGTGATGTGGTCCGGCAAGCTGGCACATACGGGTGGAAATAGGGGCATGGGGTTGGAGATACTGCCCCCAGTGTGGGCTCCCGGAGCCTATACCCGGAACCCGCAAGTGATGCTGTGGACGGTTCACGCAGGGACGCTGGGGAGAACCGTGGAGAATCCTGCTGCTGATGGACTATCTGAGCGCCTCTGACGCCCGGAGTCTGCTGCTGAGGCAGTGGGATTTACACACAGCACGATGCGCCAACAAACGGGAGATATATTGGCCAGTGTGTACCCAGCATTACCCTTCTGGATCCCGCTGTTCTCCTGATAGTCTGTGTGTGGGAGTGGTGACTGAAAGGATATGTCCCTATATTCTTTAACCCTCGATGTGATGGCCTCTCAGACGTCTGTGAGTGTAAACCTTTAGCCACAAGGAACATGCACAACACAAGCAGTAAAGATTCACACTGCTTTATTATGAGGTTAACAAAAGTATAAAAGACAATGCATATGGGTGTAACTGACATGTGCAAGCATATGATTGGATAAATAGAAGTAGCATACGACATTACATGCAGGATATTTTAGTAACACACAGAAGTAACAGTTTTGATCTGGTATGTAATTGTCCTTGAAGATAAGACACACACAAGCCTTATATTATATGAACAGACAAAGGCATCTTGTAGAGAGTGCGTACGTGTCTATTCAAACACATAACAATTCATATAGCATGTTTAACCCTTCAATCCCCTCTTAGAATCATTATTGTTATACTATATGATTCTTGCAAAGCTTACGTCTTTCTGCACACCAATGGCGCAATTTTTAGCCTGAGCGGGAGTTGCAGTAATTGTTGGGCATTTTAAGAAGGGTTAATCGTTGGGTTAATGATGTTCCGTGTTTATCCTTTTCATCTAAGGCTTCAGCGGGCTTATAGCCCCATGGGGTACCTGTGTTCCAGGCAGCCGCGGACCATGAGCTGCAATCATTTCCCCAGTTATGGCCTGTAACGCAAATATAGGGTACCTCGGGGCTTAGGTTGTCTGTGGTGTCAGCGCGGATCTGGTAGTCAACAGACTTTTGGACAGCAGCTAGTTGGGGGAATTGGAAATAATCTAGTATGTAGGTTGCGGTGTATGTGGTGGAAGAGTTATACCATAGTGTCAGTTTCCCTTATTCTGAGTTATATCAACCTCAGTCATTGAGAGGGGAAAATGGGCCAGTAGGGCTATCAAGATAGTCCCCAGGGTAAAGATAGGGGGCAGGTTCTTCATCGTTTTCTGTTCTTCTGTCTTCGCTAGGTGGGAGGTCAGGGCTGTCTGCCCCGGTTCGTACCTCACTGGAATCACTTGCTTCCCTCTCTAGGTCTGGTCTAGGAACCTTTTTTACTCGGGATGCATGGATCCAGGTAGGACTTTCCTCTGTCAGGACTGCTGTTCGGGTAACTGCTACGACCTCTGTCTCTGGACCATAGGTGAAGTCTCCTGGGCTCTTGTTCCTGGGGAGCACCTTCACCACGACTCTGTCTCTGACTTTAAAGGGGTGTGTAGGTTCCTGTGGATTCAAAGGGTTTTTACAAACAACCTCATGTTCAATTTCATTCAGTTTTGTTATCAGGGACCTGACATACTCTTCTCTTATAAATTCTAGATCTCCTTCCTGTATTACTAGTGGTTTCTTAGCCCAGGGTGTAGGAAAAGGGTCTACCCATTAGTATTTCAAAGGGTTCAAAGGGTGAGTATCCTAGCGTTTTCTGTGGGGTCATTCTGATTTCTGCTAGGATAATGGGAAGGACCTGCTTCCACTTGTGGAAGGTACCTCCTGTGGCCTTCCTTAGTTTGTCTTTGAGGGTCCTATTCATTCTTCCTACGACCCCTGAACTCTGCAGGTGGTACGGGATGTGAAACTTCCACTCCACCTGCAGAGCTTTTACTAAGGCCTGTGTGATTTTGGCTGTAAAGGCTGAGCCTTTATCACTATTTATTTGCAGGGGGCACCCCCATCTAGGGATGATTTTCTGTGTTAGGATTCTTGCTACTGTCTTGGCATCCTCTGACTTAGTTAGGAATACTTCTGGCCAGCGAGAGAACATATCTACAATGACCAGGGCATATTCTTGTTTACCTGTACCAGGGATATGGGTAAAATCAATTTGTAAGTGTGTAAAAGGGGTGGTGGGGTATTCAAGATGCTGGTGTTTAGCTTTATTAGGGTTGTTAGGGTTGTTCCTGAGGCAAGTGATGCATCTGCTAACATACTGGTCCACAAGTGATTTGGCATTAGTAACATAAAAATCATTGGTTAGTAGGAGGAGTGTTGTGGCTTCACCACGGTGACCAACACCACGGCACTGGGCAACGAGCAAAGGGGCACTGGACTGGGGTATACAGGGTTTCCCCTCTTTGCAGATTAATCCTGATTTAGGATTTTTTCTGCAGAATTGGGTAAGTCCAGTCGGAGAGATCAGTATTAGTCGCAGCAGCTTGAAGTTGAGTGAGCAGATGGACGCTGTCAAGGGAGGGACATGCTCTAGTGAGTGCAATGAGTTCTGCAGCTTGCGCGGACTGATAAGGTATTGGCAGGGTTTCCAACACAGTGTCAGGGAGGGTGACAATGGCATAGCCAGCCTGGTATGTATTGTCATTGGGCCTACTACAGGAGCCGTCAACAAAAACTATGTCTGCGCCTGGTATGGGAACGGGAGACATGTCAAGTCTGGGAGAAGTTTCAGCTTCAATGGAAGCAGCACAGTCATGTAGGTCGGGTGGTTCATCCTCGGGACCTTTCAAGCCTAAAAGGGCATTGAGAATGGGTGCAGGGCCAGAAGAACTAGCAGTGTACTTGATGGTAAGGGTAGGGTTACTCAAAAGGAGTACTTCATATCCACTAAGGCGTTGTGCTGACATGTGCTGTGTGTGCAAGCCTTTAAGTATTGCCAGGACATCATGTGTGGTGTGGAGTACTGTGATGTGGCCTAAAGTGAGGGTAGTGGCCATTTCTGCAACCATTGCACAGGCTGCCAAAGCCCTGAGGCAGGCAGGCATACCTTGCACAGACACTGGCATGACTTTGGAAAAAAAATGCCACGGGGCGCAACTTCCCTCCATGAAACTGTGTGAGCACCCCCGCCATGGTTTTACAATTGTCCCTTGCATATAGATGGAAAGGTAGTACATAATTGGGGAGGCCAAGTGCCGGACTTTTCATCAACATACATTTTAAACTTTCATATGCAGTTAACATTTCTTGTGACCATTGTACAGTTTTAGGTTTGTCCTTCAGTGTGGCTTGTCTCAAAATGTTATCATAATAAGAGCAATCAGATATCCACTGTCTGCAGTAATTTGCCATACCCAGGAAGGACAGTAGTTCCTTCTGGGTAGTTGGGGTGACCAGGCCCAATACAGACTGTATGCGTTGTGGACTGATTTTCCTCTCTCCCTGAGTGAGCACAAAACCTAAGTAATCAACATGCTTTTTACACCATTGCATTTTTATTTTGGACACCTTGTGTCCACATTCACAAAGCCAGTTTAGTAATGAAACACCATCCTCTCGGCAGGCCTCCTCAGTTTGACTACAGAGCAGCAGATCATCTGCATACTGTAGCAGGACTGAACCATGGTGAGGTTGCCAGGGCCCCAATGTGGCCTGGAGACAACAGGTGCGTCAATAATCTGCACCAGGTAAGTTGTTTACCCTTAAAAGAAAAGGCAAAAAGTAATTGTGTCTGTGAATCTACAGGTATGCTGAAAAAAGGCATTCTTCAAATCAATTACAGAGAAGAACGCAGCATCTGCAGGGATTGCAGAAATGAGTGAGTTTACATCTGGAACAATTGGTGCAATTGGGACAATTAACTGATTGATCGCTCTGAGATCCTGTACAAATCTTATACTGCCATCAGCTTTGGCAACAGGGTTCACAGGAGTACAGTATGGTGATACAATATGTCTGAGAATACCCTGTTGTAAGAATTGCTGTATCATGGGGCGGAGACCTTCTATCTTTTCTGGTGAGAGGGGATACTGCATAGGTCAGAACACAAAACACTGGTTGTTGCACCGCTGTCCACTAAAAAGGGAATTTTACTTCCATTTATAATAAGTGGCAGCAGAGGTGAATCTTTACTATGACGGGTGAGTTGAATAAAGGCTGGGATACCCTCCTCCGGGCCCCGTCAGTGCGCGGGGTCTTTGGAATGTAAGGGGGAGGGAGAGGGTTTTCAAAGATTTTACAGTTTCTCACTTCTTCGCTTCTGTGCTGTTGGGAACTGACATTTTTGTAATCCTCCATATAGAAAGGGTAATTACTGCCTTCCCGTAGGAATGGGTCCTGTCCTGCTTTCTCTGTCCATCCCGCTAAATTATCCACCCATGGGTTAACTAAGTAATACTCTGAGGTAGAGTTGCGGGCGACATACATCTTGCATGTCTCACCAGGGAGGGGCGGGGGATATGTAGTTTTTTTTTTTTTTACTCTGACTAGAGCCCATTGTCAGACAGTAATATAAATCAACAGTACAACTTTAAAAGAAAATATCTAAAATTTACAACACTCTACTTACTATATGCATCAGCTAACCAGTTAATTAGTCATTGACAATATCACAATATTATCTGTATAGTGAGAACATGAAATCTTTTGACGTGTACGATACTTACCATTCGTACAAGATGTCAGAAAAATACAGCGTTTTAAACAGGAAGCAGGAAAAGTGTTTGAGTAAAGATATCTGGCAGACGAAAACTTACCAGCCGTCTGGACCAAATATAAGAACTTATCTCACTACAAACATACAAGAATATATAGACGATCAAATCGAGGTATTCTCTACGTTACGTATAGACCCCAGGTCTATTTTTAAGTATCCCAGATACTAACGTCACGTTATGTATAGACTCCCAGGTCTATTTTAAGTATCCCAGATACTAACGTCTTTGGAGAATTGCGCTTGGACCCCTGGTCCCTTCTCAGACGTATCTTTAAGTCCCAGACATTAAAGATGTTTGGTCACGTGTTCCCAGAACACTGACACGGATTCAGCTTCAGTGTATGACCGCAATCCCGTATGGCAAAGACAGACAATAAATTCTCTATCCTTACCATCCAGGGACGATCACTGAATCGCGGACGTAGCCCCCACTTGAAAGGATATGTCCCTATATTCTTTAACCCTCGATGTGATGGCCTCTCAGACGTCTGTGAGTGTAAACCTTTAGCCACAAGGAACATGCACAACACAAGCAGTAAAGATTCACACTGCTTTATTATGAGGTTAACAAAAGTATAAAAGACAATGCATATGGGTGTAACTGACATGTGCAAGCATATGATTGGATAAATAGAAGTAGCATACGACATTACATGCAGGATATTTTAGTAACACACAGAAGTAACAGTTTTGATCTGGTATGTAATTGTCCTTGAAGATAAGACACACACAAGCCTTATATTATATGAACAGACAAAGGCATCTTGTAGAGAGTGCGTACGTGTCTATTCAAACACATAACAATTCATATAGCATGTTTAACCCTTCAGTGACCGACATGTAGATTGCCGTAATGTCCATCTGTCACTGAGCTAATTACTCCTTTATTGGGGAGTAGAAGTTCTGCAGCCACTAATTATATAGCATGAGGTGTGAAAATCTGGAGGAGCTTCATCTACTGAAACAGGTTTCTCCTGTCACAGAGTGTAACGGATATATCAGGTTCCAGGTTTCATTTCCATTCTTCTGACCCAGGGAGGGAATTATGCTGGAGGAACTGGTCAGGGAAGGTCACTGCAGAAGACGCCATCTTGAACCTGTCATCTGTTGGTTGGGGGGCAGGACTGGATTAAGGATGGTGGGGACCAGGGACAGTGAAGTTGTGGGGGCCCCCACCAGTGTCGTACTGGAGCATGAAGGGCCCATCAGGGAATGCAATAATAGGGACCCTTATTGAGGTGTGTGGCCAGTCACCACAGAGGTTTGGCTAACCACTAGAGAGTGCATGGTCTGGGCCTCTTGCTATATACAGTAAGTACTGCTAGTGCAGCATGATAATGTACCAGATTAATAACAGCATCCCTATTAATGTGTGCAAGAACATTACCTCATTTATAATCAGTGCCAACTTTACATAATGACTGGGGGTGCCCACCACATGGCTGAGCATGGCATGCATAGACGTGGGTAGTGGCAGCACAAATAATGGGGGGGGGCTCTTGTACCCACACAGCTGGCTCCATTGTCACCGATGAGGTGTACACTGTGCCCTCTTCCCCCACCATCATGCTTTCACTGCCCCCTCAGTGTCCACCCGGACTATACTCTTCCCTCATGATGAAGCTTACGATTGGTTGCCGCTGGTAACGTCTGCACTGGGCCCCTGTGGAGTGTACAATCCATCTCCTTCCATTCAATGAAACCTTCCCAGGGCTCTGAGATCTGGACTCTGTATACACATTAATATAATGAATGTGTGAGGACACCTGTACCATACCACTTCCAGAACAGATGGCAGGAGTTCCAGCACATAGGGAAGTGAGGTTAGGGTGGTTGCTGATTGCAGCATTATAGATATACTGTGAGAACAGAATATGGATGAGGTGCTGTATAGCTGACCACACTGAGCATTACATACTCATCTGCCATTAATTGCTTATATATTACTAGGTGCTTCATCGCGCCCTACGGGCGCTCTTCACACCGTCGAAAGGGGCTACGCCCCCTTAACCCCTGCACGCCTTGCTGCGGTTCAATATTTGTATGAGTATTACCTGCATTCCTAGGTTTGTTAGTGGTTAAATATTGCACAACGAAAGTGCTTCCAATGGTGAAGGGGGCATAGCCCCTTGCGACGGCGTGAACAGTGCCTGCAGAGCACGATGTACAGAATGTAGCGGGTGCGGGGGGTTCCGCGGATGAGGCAGGGAGTATGTAGATGCTGCGGGTGGACGGGGAGGTGGATGCAGGTGTGGGGGGGGTGGGGGTGCAGGACCTATACCTATGTCATTTTATTTGTAACAATATATACACGGATAAGGATGTATGTGATATAGACATACCCGCATGAAGAGGTAAATGGTGTCATTAGACACAGAGGGAAGTGCTGGTACAATGCGGAGCAGGGGCAGCTGTGTCCTCTCTCTACACCGTACCATCCTTCAGGTGTAGCAACACGAACATGTTGCGCACGCAAGGTCTCCACGCGGCCGCAGGTGCACCAGTCCCCTCTGCATGCGCTATGTGCGCGCCCCCCTCAGGTGCAGTAGGAGGAGGGGGCGATGGCTGGAGCTGGTACCAGGGCCAATGGGCATGGACAGCACGGTCATGTGCTCGGTGCTGGGCTTGCGTCCTGCGCCTGCTGTGTGAGAGATAGGGAGGAGGCGGCAGAGCGGAGCATCACCGATATACCGGTAACAATGGGGGGCACCGCAGGGGGTTATGGCTCCTGTACTCCTGGTGAGGGTTTGGCAGGGAGGTATCAAGGAGCCAGTGGTATGGACCGTGTATGGGATACAGGGCGGTAGGGAGGGGATACAGAGACGCGGGGCAGTAGGGAGGGGATACAGAAACGCAGGGCCGTAGGGAGGGGATACAGAAACGCAGAGCGGTAGGTAGGTGATACAGAGACGCAGAGCGGTAGGGAGGGGATTCAGAGACGCAGAGCGGTAGGGAGGGGATACAGAGACACAGGGCGGGAGGGGAAAGAGAGACGCAGAGCGGTAGGGAGGGGATACAGAGACACAGGGTGGTAGGGAGGGGATACAGAGACGCAGAGCGGTAGGGAGGGGATACAGAGACGCAGAGCGGTAGGGAGGGGATACAGAGATGCAGGGCGGCAGGGAGGGGATAGAGAGATGCAGGGCGGCAGGGAGAGGATAGAGAGACGCAGGGCGGTAGGGAGGGGATAGAGAGAAGCGGGGTGGTAGGGTGGGGATACAGAGGCGTGGGACGGTAGGGAGGGGATAGAGAGAAGCGGGGTGGTAGGGAGGGGATACAGAGACGTGGGACGGTAGGGAGGGGATAGAGAGACGCAGGGTGGTAGGGAGGGGATAGAGAGACGCGAGGCGGTAGGGAGGGGATACAGAGATGCAGGGTGTTGGGGAGGGGATACAGAGACGCGGGGCAGCAGGTAGAGGATACAGAGAGGCGGGGCGGCTGGGAGGGGATAGAGAGACGCGCGGCGGTAGGGAGGGGATAGAGAGATGCAGGGTGTTAGGGAGGGGATAGAGAGATGCAGGGTGTTGGGGAGGGGATACAGAGACGCGGGGCAGCAGGTAGAGGATACAGAGAGGCGGGGCGGCTGGGAGGGGATAGAGAGACGCGGGGCGGTAGGGAGGGGATAGAGAGACGCAGGGCGGTAGGGAGGGGATACAGACAGACGCAGGGCGGTAGGGAGGGGATAGAGAGACGCAGGGTGGCAGGGAGGGGATAGAGAGACGTGGGCGGTAGGGAGGGGATAGAGAGATGCAGGGTGTTGGGGAGGGGATACAGAGACGCGGGGCAGCAGGTAGAGGATACAGAGAGGCGGGGCGGCTGGGAGGGGATAGAGAGACGCGGGGCGGTAGGGAGGGGATAGAGAGACGCAGGGCGGTAGGGAGGGGATACAGACAGACGCAGGGTGGCAGGGAGGGGATAGAGAGACGCGGGGCGGTAGGGAGGGGATATAGAGACGCGGGGCGGTAGGGAGGGGATAGAGAGACGCGGGGCGGTAGAGAGGGGATAGAGAGACGCGGGGCGGTAGGGAGGGGATAGAGAGACGCGGGTCGGCAGGGAGGGGATAGAGAGACGCGGGGCGGTAGGGAGGGGATATAGAGACGCGGGGCGGTAGGGAGGGGATAGAGAGACGCGGGGCGGTAGGGAGGGGATAGAGAGACGCAGGGTGGCAGGGAGGGGATAGAGAGACGTGGGCGGTAGGGAGGGGATAGAGAGATGCGGGCGGTAGGGAGGGGATAGAGAGACGCAGGGCGGTAGGGAGGGGATAGAGAGACGCAGGGCGGTAGGGAGGGGATAGAGAGACGCGGGGCGGTAGGGAGGGGATAGAAAGACGCAGGGTGGCAGGGAGGGGATAGAGAGACGTGGGCGGTAGGGAGGGGATAGAGAGACGAGGGCGGTAGGGAGGGGATAGAGAGACGAGGGCGGTAGGGAGGGGTTAGAGAGACAAGGGGTGGTAGGGTGGGGATACAAAGGCGTAGGGAGGAGGGGATACAGACAGACGCGGGCGGTAGGGAGGAGATACAGAGACGCGGGGCGGTAGGGAGGGGATAGAGAGACGTGGGGCGGTAGGGAGGGGATACAGAGATGCAGGGTGTTTGGGAGGGGTTACAGAGACGCGGGGCGGTATGGAGGGGATAGAGAGACGTGGGGCGGTAGGGAGGGGATACAGAGACGCGGGGCAGCAGGTAGATACAGAGAGGCGGGGCGGCTGGGAGGGGATAGAGAGACGCGGGGCGGTAGGGAGGGGATACAGAGAGGCGGGGCGGCTGGGAGGGGATAGAAAGACGCGGGGCGGCTGGGAGGGGATAGAAAGACGCGGGGCGGTAGGGAGGGGATATAGAGACGCGGGGCGGTAGGGAGGGGATATAGAGACGCGGGGCGGTAGGGAGGGGATATAGAGACGCGGGGCGGTAGGGAGGGGATAGAAAGAAGCGGGCGGTAGGGTGGGGATAGAGAGACGCGGGCGGTAGGGAGGGGATAGAGAGACGCAGGGCGGTAGAGAGGGGATATAGAGACGCGGGGCGGTAGGGAGGGGATAGAAAGAAGCGGGCGGTAGGGAGGGGATAGAGAGATGCGGGGCGGTAGGGAGGGGATATAGAGATGCGGGTCGGCAGGGAAGCTGATGAAGAGAGGGGGAAAGTAGTGGAGGGGGAGGGCACCAGAAGAGGAGACATTTGTAAAGTGGGGACCACACATAGAATCAGTGGGTAGGATGGCCGGAGGGACTCACCGTTGAGGCTGTGGGCGGCTGCTGCAGGCTGGTAAACAGTAGTGTCCAGAGGCGTCACCGGGTGTCGGAGCTCAGTCTGTTCTATCACACATATCTCGCCCCCCCCCCCGCGGCCGAAAAGGGGGCGTGATCTGCTGTGAAAGGGGCGTGGCCTCACGGGTATGTTTTCTCTCGCTCCGGGGGTGTTTCCAGCTAGCCTGTTGATCCTGGCAGCCCCCGGAGACTGGAGTGTGTGTGGCGGCTCTTCTGTGTGACAGGAGGCGAGTGCTGCAGGAGATGACGTCACTGCAGCACTCGCCACCTGTCACAGCAGGAGAGCGGACAGCTGGATGTGTGCGGAGGAGGCGGCGGGTCTGTGTACGCGGGGCAGGGAGGGCTATGAAAGCCTTCTCCTGCACCACCCGTCCCTCCTAATGTGTATGCCGGGGGCGGCATCAGCCGTTGTTGTTGGCCCGGCGCCGCAGCCGGGGAGTCAGAGCTGCTGATGGGTGGGGGGAGGGGAGAGAGAGAGATGGACAGGCAGCAGGAGCAGAGACTTTCTGACTCCGCCCACCGCTGTGACTCCACCCAGCGTTACGGCCAGGCACAGAGTCACAGATGTAGCCAAATATATAGGAGATAGCATCAATTAATAAGTAGCAAAAAGAAATATCCAATTATCACATTGTTTTTTAATTGTGATTGAATCTGTGCTCAGCAGTAAAGTGGGTATTTGCTGGGCTGCTTGTTGCCGTAATGTGTTCAGTATAATAACAACCAGGACCCCCCCCCCCCCCCTTTTCAGCCCATCCTACCCCCAAAAAACAATGTGTACGTATGTTTGGATGGCTCCTTTGTAAGTTACACTGACATCAGATGGACGCGTGTGTGATATGTCTGTAGCCTGTAATAGGACAGGGGGAGAGCAATCAGCCAGCCGGCACTTAGTTACGGTAATTATGGATATGTGTAAGGTTATGTGCTTGTCTGTATTAGTCTGTACCCATGTAACGTGTTGTATGTGTAACCCCTATGCAGCCCGTGTGGTGCCATATACATTAGCTGCCTATCAGTTGATGGGCTTTAAACGGGTCTTAGCTAAAATCATAACAGGTAAACACATCCCCTCTTATTCCTGCTATAATGAACACACAATGTAATTACCAGTAAAGGTCAAAGTTTTATTAGGTGGAGAAACCTTGAGGACAATGAAAGCGTTGCAGCCAGTCACAGAAAACACGACTCCATATATGTGTACACCCTGGATGCAACCTGGACTATGGTGAACCCACCAACCCTTAACATGCCAGACTTGACCAGGCCAAGTCCCCTCTCGAGCAGGACACCTCGTCTTGCTTCTAGTGGAGCAGTGCCCCACAGTCACTGCATGATACAGCTATGGCCGCTGAAGAACAGTGATTAAACGCTCTAACGGCTGATGCACTCCACACTTCAGTCACACAAACTCAATCTATATATGAGAAATAAAGACTCGGACAACTGAATTGGAGTGAAAGGGGTCAGATTTTTATTTAAGGGATTTTAAATTATGGATTAAAATTGGGTATGGTGGCGGGGGGGGGGGGGAGGGGGAGAATGGCCTAGCTAAAGGAATAACTTATAACAAACCAAATGGGCCAACTCACACAAATTTGAAAGGATGAGGCCACCTGCCCCCATCCCTGCCGAACAACTCATAAGAGAAAAGGCCATCTGCCCGACCCCTTATAGGGACAACAACTTACAAGGGGAAAGGTCAACTGCCTCCATCACTATCAACTTCAGACACTAATCCATCCCCAGAGAGGTCAAGGACCCACCTGGTCTGGTGGTGCCCTTGAACCAAACTGATATCCACGCCTAGCCTGCTCCATCCGAAGCCAACACCGCAACTGGACGGGACAATCAAAAACACATGTGAAGCACCCAAAGCCCATTAAAAAGTCACCAGTATGAGTACTTTTGGGAAGAATACAGACCAGTTATCAGTATGGTAAACCAACTGACCGCAGAACCCGGTAAACCAACAAACCAAACCAAGCAAACAGCAACAACCACTAATGAACAGCACTAAATGGGCGGGGCCTAACTTAGTTTAGTGACAGGGGAGGGAGGGGGGATCCTTACTTGACTCAAGGCAAAAACATAAAACTTCCAACAGCCGGCTTAAGCCTCGGTTAAGAACTGGTGGTAAAACAAAAATTCCTTGAGACCCCCACCAAAGGTGGCGAGTAGCTAGTCCTCAAGTAAGGATTAAGAGCCAGACTGAAGTCTGATGTATGTCTTGTGCACATCAAACTTCCATCTGCCAAGCGACCGTATTATGACCATGGACCAGCCTGCCACAGTGTCAGCCATAGTGGTGCCAATGCGAAACAAGTCTGATCCACAGTTGACAGGCAACCGACCCAGCGCCGAGATGCAATGGTCCAAAACACAACCGAATTGCTAGCAAGTAAGCAGTGATGCATCAATGTGCCTCAACCATGCACCAGCAACATCTGGACAGAGCTTCAAAGTAGACACCTCCAAGACCACTGGGTAAAGTCTACGATCAGGGCAGCGCTCCAATTAAAAACCCAACGTCGCCTAGTGAGCTGGTCAGTCATGAAACATTGCAAGTTGAAAAACACAGAGCACTCTCAGATTATAAATGCAACAAAAGCAAATGTGAAACCACTGTTCCAAATGATGCAGCAATCTCCCCAACCCAAAACACTGCATGGAAGGCCATGGCAAAATCCAATGTAAAAAAGGTCTCAGACTGAGACGAACATACATCAAAAACTGGCTTCATGAGCTGCCTGAACAGCAGCCCAACAATAACAAATGCTAGATTCAAAGACATCGACTCCCACTTCCGTTACCTCAATGTCCCCACAGATCCTCCCGCAAAACATAAAGCTGAACATGTAGCAGGAGCCCAAAACCCATGAGCAAGACCGTCCATGTCAGCTATATCAGGAGGAGCACAATCACCAACTGGGTCCACATGTGCGGCCTTCAGACGAGATTTCACCCATCCAAGCGTGGAAGTGCATTAACGATGCCATTCTCCACCCCAAACACTCACTCAGAGCAAAATGATCAAATCTGCAAGCACCGTAACGCAATCTGCATGAGAACATAAAACAGTGGGCAAAGTTGGGCACTTCCTGCCCATTAAAACCCAGCACAACCACAATGTTGTTGCATCAGAAAACCTTGCCCAGTTCTCCAAGCACACACCCCTAACTCCAGGGCTGCCATTACAGGGAAAAGCTCAAGAAGAAGTAAATTCCACGTTAAAGCCCTCACTCACCCAATCTCCAGGCCTACTGTACTGTACTACTATATACTGGTGGTCACCACAATGCAGCACTGTACTACTATATACTGGTCACAACAATGCAGCACAGATATTGAGCACTGATCAGGATACTAGAACTGAGTCTGACACGGAGCTTCAAGATACAGCAATGGCCTACTGTACTGTACTACTATATACTGGTTGTTCACCACAATGCAGAACACTGAGCACAGATATTGAGCTTTTCAGGTAGAGAACGTAGCCACGTCCTCTTCGCTCAATCTACAATGCACGAATGAAAATGGCGGCGACGCGCGGTTCTTTATATGGATTACGAATCTCGCGAGAATCTGACAGCGGGATTATGACATTCGGCCTCGTTCGGGTTAACCGAGCAAGGCGGGAAGAACCGAAGCTGCCTCGGACCCGTGAAAACCACGTGAAGTTCGGGGGGGGTCGGATCTCAAAGAACCGAACCCGCTCATCTCTACTTAAAACCTACAGTCCTTAGTACCTCTCCGGTCCGGATCCAGTTCAGTATCACCAGTGTATTCATTCCGGGTCCGGTCCGGTTAGCACTCCAGTTTGGTTCAGTCCAATAAGTGATATTCCAGTTGTAGCCCAGTCAGCGCACCAATCCTGTTCTCAGTTT
The DNA here is from genome assembly GCF_028390025.1 of Pseudophryne corroboree. NCBI lineage: Eukaryota > Metazoa > Chordata > Amphibia > Anura > Myobatrachidae > Pseudophryne > Pseudophryne corroboree. The sequence continues at coordinate 33,398,130 of NC_086451.1, forward strand.
CAGTGCTACATCAGCTGTCCAACTCCAAGCCAAATCCATAGTTGTCTCCAGACTTTTTCCACAGTTCAGTCCTCATCCATCAGGTTCAGTCAGTATCAATAGTCCTAGTCCAGGAGACCCAGTCCGGGGGCCACGACCAGCCTGCCGGGTGCAATGAATCTCAAATCCCCTTGCGGGGTTCCCTGAAGAAGACCACCAGTGGGGTAAGACTCTGGGTCTAACCAACAACCTGATACCATTTCTAATAATTCTCTCAACTCTCCTCTGTACTCTAATCATCCTCATATCTTATAAGTAGGATTTATAGATGTAGCCACGCTGATCATGGCTACAACTTACCGTGATTGCGGCTTGTTAGATGTGACCGCACCTTGTTAGACGCAAACGCGTGCACGTCCAGGGCTTGCATGTGCCCCATTCACATGTTTGGTAACAGCAAATGCGGCAGCGCGGCTGCGCCTGGCCACGGTGAGTGCTAATTTAGCGCAGATGTAGCCACGATGAATGCGGCTACATCTGTATATCGGGCCACCAAGCTTCCGCCACAGCACAACTCCAAGTATCAGTGCTCCTGCCATAGGTTCAGAGATATCCAAATACCAGACTCCAACAATACGCCGTCAGCCAGACTGAACCCCCAAACAATAGATGTCGAAACTAAATACGTTCTAATGGAAACTGTGATTTTGTAACATAAAACCCCCATCCAGTGTAAAACCCATAAACCTAAATGCCGGACGGATGGAGCGGCGGCAGCGATAAACCGATTCAACATCTATTTTGCCCATCAGGGCTCCGTAGCCAAAGAAAAGCTCCATGTTGAAAAGCAGGACTACCCTTCTCAAAGCAGGACGGTTGTGGTGTGTACATAGGATGCCACCCAGTGCCGCACATAAGATGGGCACTGGCCTGTAGGAGCACAGTGGCCTGATTCAGATGAGGTTGGAGGTACAGCATGGGGCGTCGTGCCTCCAGCATGCATTACTGATCCCACCTACATTCTAGGATGCAGTATTCGATCTTCTACGACACTAACAGCCATCTGCATGAACCCTGAGGCCAAGCAAGCCAACCACCACATCTACTACAAAGAGACCAGGAAATCTCAGACCTCAGATGGAGATCCTGACCCCATCCCTCCCCAACAACAGAGGCAGCGATACAAATCCGTATTGGGAAGCGGAGGCTGCACATGCACAGTATGGGTCCAACACTTGTGCAAGGTTCCAAACATCCGTCCTCCAGGGGTAGATAACACAATGTACGGTGCTGGAGATCTTCATCTTCCTGCCGTACTCAGGAGATCCGCCACAGGACCGGCCTCGGGATGCAGTCTCTCCGGCACACAGGACAGCTGGGGTTTGTGTCCATCCACTGGTAGATGCAGCTGGTGTGGTACTTGTGGCTGCAGGGCAGGACAGTCACCCGTTCTCCATGTCCAAACTCCATCAAGCAGACCACACACGCCTGTGTGGCTTCATCCTCTGTGGTATGGTGAGATGGGAATCCGCTGATCTCTACCTCCATGACGGGGAGATTCTGCTCGTTGATCTCGGTCACCGTGGCTGGAAGATTGTGCCCGCTGATCTCTACCTCCATGGGCGGGAAATCCTGTCCGCCGATCACCATCATCATGGGTGGGAGATTCCGCATTCTGATCTCCACCAGGAAAGCCGGGAGATTCTGCTTAGTGAGCTCCACCACCATGGCCGGGAGATCCTGCCCATTCTCTGCTGGTTGATGAAAGGTGAGATGAAGATGACCAGGGAGATGATCTGGGTTTGGTCTCTCTGCAGCGTCGGGAGCAGGAAGGGGAGAACGGCTTCTCTCTCTGTTCTCCCTCTGAGGTCTCTGATCCTGACGAGCTCTTCTCTCTCCTCTCCGCTCGGACCGCAGCCTCTCCTCAAACACGGTCTCCGAAGCAACATCTGAAAAGATATAACATATATTACCCATAATAAGTAACTATAGATAACGTCAACAAATCAATTGTCGATCAATAAGTTGTGTTACAGCAATAACATTTTATATAGCATTGATAGTAGTGTTACAGTGTAAGTGGCTCTGTCAGAATAACAGGGTTGTTTCATTTATTGCACTTATTTATTTAAGGGATTTTATTTTATTGATTTTGAAGAAAAACGAGCACTAGGTACACAGGCCCTACCTGGGGGAACCCTGGCTTACATCATACAGTGACTTGGGGAACATGTATTGTGTGACTCCGGAGACACCATGTTATTTTGTGGCGACCTGGCTTTTGCCATCTCCATTCAGCTGCTGGGCCCAGATCTCAGCTGTCAGGGCCGTGTCCATAACTGGTTACCTGCCCCCTGACCTCAGCTGTCAGCTTCCTATTTCTCCATCTACAGTTCCCCAACACTACGCCCCTAACTCGCTAGTCTGCACCCATGCCTGCTGTGTTCCATGCACCCATACCTGCTGTGTTCCCTGCACCCATGCACTCTCAGGCCTACATAAGCAGGAACACCTCACACCCACAATTTATCCCCGCATGTCCGCTATCTAACACTGCACCTTCTCATGGCTGTTGGTGACATTCCACCCAACCTGGTCCCCGTGCAATCCTCACTATCTGCTCACCCTCCTTATTCCACCCCAAAACTATCCAACCAGCTCATGCTTCTAATCCCCCCAACCTGACCCACATATCTCCCCGGGGTCAGGATGCTGGGGGTCATGTGACCAACGCCGAAATCCTAACACCACCAGTGTCGAACTGGGGCATGAAGGCAGGAGCGGTTCTTGGTGCGGGCAAGCAGTGCCTGCGCCCGGGCGCTGTGGCCTGGGGACGTGGTCGCAGTCACCCCGCAGGCACCGCCGCCTACCCACACCCTGCTCCCTGGCTGCATCAGGCTGTGTGGGCGTCTGCTGCAGCCGGCTCCAGTGACAGACACTAGAGGTCATTATTGACCTCTAGTGTCTGTGCAGCGCTGCTATGGGAGAGACGTCATGACATCTCTCCCATAGAGAGGGGCCGCGGGATGCCAGATGGAGCAGCAGCAGCAGCGGTCGGGAAGCAGGAGCAGGGCAGTGGTAAGTATTGTTTTCTTTTATTTGTGTGTGTGTTCGTAAGTGGCTACTAAGGGGCACAGCGACAGGGGGCACAACTACTGGGGGAAAAGCAACAGGGGGCACAACTACTGGGGCAAATCTACTGGGGGCACAGCAACAGAGGGCACAACTACTTGGGGCAAATCTGGGGCACAGCTACTGGGGGCATAACTGTGGCCACACCGCTCCCCTATGAAGCCACGGCCCTATTTTTTGACGCGCACCTCCGGCGCACTCTAACTTTTACCGCGAGTGGGGGCGCCAGTGGAAACTTTCGCACTGGGCGCCACAATGTGTAGAACCGGCCCTGCATGAAGGGCCCACCGGGGAAATGCAGTGACAGAGGCCCTTGCTTAGAGGCTTGGCTAACCATTAGAGAGTGCACGGTCTGGGCCCCTTGATAAATCTATTTAGTAAATACTGCTAGTGCAAGCATGATAATGTACCAGATTAATAACAGCAATGCACTGTAGAAAATACACCATAGTCCTGTACAGTAATATAAGGTAACATATGTATAATGTATCATTCAAGTGCACAATCTAGAACCTGATCCCTAGAGGTAGGGGTGGGCCCACATGTAATATGGCCCATCGGGGGTTTACCCTGTACGCCTGTGGGCCAGTCCAGCCCTGAACATCACTCAACTCTGGTGCTGGTATGCCGACTGCCGACATACCAAATGAAAGTATTGGGGTGCCTGTAAGGGTTAGTGCCCGAGGGGGAAGGGGGTGTTGGGGATAGTGTTAGGCACTAGGGGGTGGGGTTAGTCCTGCCCACCCCCCCACCCCCCAAGTCTTAGCCCCATCCACAACCCCTGCTGTCTCAGCCCTAGCCAACATCCCAGGCGGGTTAGGGGAGGGGACAGGGGAGGGATAAAATTACCTCATCCCCTGTCGGCATGTTCTTTATCCAGATGCTGGTGTTGGTCATGTGACCACCGGCATCCCGATAGCAGGTCCCTCCGCCCCGCGCTACCTTATCTTTACACAAAAACATTTCAGTCACACATTATGAAGCCTTTATCTGCTCCTATATGGATGGAAATAATGACATAAAGACCAACAACTCAACTTATACTAATGATCTGACCGCTTGTAACAGCTCCATTCCCACCATAGATGACTGGCTGACATAAGCAGACTTCCTCTACTGTACGTGACCCATATATGAAGGAGACTACAAATCCCAGCAGCTCCTGTACCTTTAGCTTGGACACTAACTTTAATGAAAACGCATATAAAAGCAAAACTATAGCTGGCCTTAGTGCTGGGGAATATATATGTGTAATATATGGGTGGTCTTCAGTATGCCGGTTGTCGGGATCCCGGCGCACAGTATACCGGCGCCGGGATCCCGACAGCCGGCATACCGACACTTATTCTCCCTCGTGGGTGTCCACGAGACCCCTGGAGGGAGAATGCGCCACCGTGCCCGTAGCGTGGCGAGTGCAGCGAGCCCGCAAGGGGCTCATTTGCGCTCGCCACCCTGTTGGTAAGCCGGCGGTCGGGCTCCCGGCACCGGTATGCTGGTCGCCGGGAGCCCAACCGCCGGCAATCCGTAGTGAACCCGTAATATATAGGTAGTAACGCGATCCTTAGTTTCCACTGTATGATGTGATTCCACTATAGTACATGTAGTTCATCAGGAGCCTCTAGTTCTTTATGGGAATAGAGAAAGACATCTTCCTGGGCACCAGCTGTAATATAGAAGTATAAGTGCAGTAATATATGGGTATGAAGGACGGCTTGCCGTATAAGAACAATTCTTATCTATACTCATAAAGAGCTAGAGGTTCCTGATGAACAATACGTACTGTATATTTATTACACATATATATTCCCCAGCACAAAGGACAGCTATATATCTGCTTTATATTAGATGTGGGGGCTTTATCGTCCTCCTATAACAGCGGATCTAGCAGCAGGAGGAAGAGTTTGTATAAGCGCAGGGTGTCGTCTCATTTACATAATAATGCAAATACAGTGTAAACCTGATTTCAAGCAGGGTGATCAGCACTATATGGCCTATGTCAGCCAGCGATTCACGCCAAGCTGCTCGGATGTGATTGGGTCTGGCCGCTAGTTTGTGTTGCCTGACGTGTGGGAATATTCATAACTACAGTGTATACCTGACATGTATAGAAGACAGATTTGGGTATTTGTAATGTAATTCTCAGAGACAGAGGTGAAAACAATCCTTTAGTAACTGGCAATACAGACGCCTCAGATGCAGCATTGTTGTATTGTCTTCTTATTACTCAGTGGTCACTTACCTGCTACAGATGCTATTCAGGCCTTCTGCAACGTGTCAGAACGTGGTCCCTGTACAGCACTAGCACGTGTTCCCCTGTACAGCACTAGAACGTGGCCTCTGTACAGCACTAGAACGTGGCCCCTGTACAGCACTAGAACGTGTTTTCCTGTACAGCACGAGAATGTGGCCCCCGTGCAGCACGAGAACGTGGCCCCTGTACAGCACGAGAACGTGGCCCCTGTACAGCACTAGAACGTGGCCCCTGTACATCACTAGAACGTGGCCCCTGTGCAGCACTAGAACGTGGCCTCTGTACAGCACTAGAACGTGGCCCCTGTACAGCACTAGGCACTAGAACGTGTTTTCCTGTACAGCACGAGAATGTGGCCCCCGTGCAGCACTAGAACGTGGCCCCTGTACAGCACGAGAACGTGGCCCCTGTACAGCACTAGAACGTGGCCCCTGTACAGCACGAGAACGTGGCCCCTGTACAGCACGAGAACGTGGCCCCTGTACAGCACGAGAACGTGGCCCCTGTGCAGCACTAGAACGTGGCCCCTGTGCAGCACTAGAACGTGGCCCCTGTGCAGCACTAGAACGTGGCCCCTGTACAGCACTAGAATGTGGCCCCTGTACAGCACTAGAATGTGGCCCCTGTGCAGCACTAGAACGTGGCCCCTGTACAGCACTAGAATGTGGCCCCTGTGCAGCACTAGGACGTGGCCCCTGTACAGCACTAGAATGTGGCCCCTGTGCAGCACTAGAACGTGACCCCTGTACAGCACTAGAAAGTGGCCCCTGTACAGCACTAGAAAGTGGCCCCTGTACAGCACTAGGACGTGGCCCCTGTACAGCACTAGAACGTGGCCCCTGTACAGCACTAGGACGTGGCCCCTGTACAGCACTAGAATGTGGCCCTTGTGCAGCACTAGAAAGTGGCCCCTGTACAGCACTAGGACGTGGCCCCTGTACAGATCAAGGACGTGGCCCCTGTACAGCACTAGGACGTGGCCCCTGTACAGCACTAGCACGTGGCCCCTGTACAGCACTAGGACGTGGCCCCTGTACAGCACTATGACGTGGCCCCTGTACAGTACTAGGACGTGGCCCCTGTACAGCACTAGCACGTGGCCCCTGTACAGATCTAGGACGTGGCCCCTGTACAGCACTAGGACGTGGCCCCTGTACAGCACTAGGACGTGGTCCCTGTACAGCACTAGGACGTGGCCCCCGTACGGCACTAGAACGTTGCCCCTGTACAGCACTGCTGTGGTATTGCTCATGGAGAAACTTCATATCACCCTGGCGGATCACGCGGCTCTGACAAGTTGACAAATGCATATAAGCATCTTACCCAGAGATGACACCTTTGCTGAACACATATAGGGGGGAATTCAAGGTTGCACGCATACGCCGATGTTCAGGAAACATTGCAGACTGCGCATGTGCAGCGATCACACTGCGCACGCACCAAGGGACCTATGTAATCGCTACTGCCGCGGCCAGTCTGCGTAGCCATAGGGCTCCCCTTACAGTCAGTGTTCCGCGTTCCTGCGTATAGGCTATGAATGTGTACGCAGTTGTGAATAGTGTGAGATCGCGTCTTTATGCGTCTCTTGTTATTTCAGGGTGGCAGCGTCACTTGGTAACATAAGCAGCTCCGTAGCCTAAAGCATGTGCGCACAAACATGAATCACCCCTATAGTGCTGGAACTCTCAGGACATCTTCTTATTACAATTGCGTAACACCTGAAGACAAGTATCATGGCGGGAAACTCACACTAAAGATCACTGTGACATCACTATAACACAGATGTGTAACCTGCAGACTACAATCCCGAGGACACCGTGTGACAATGACATGTACAGTCGCTCCTCTCAGAACACACATTGTGGGAAATGGTAAAAGCAGCGCATTGCAAAGTCCCAACACACAATCATATTGTGCATTATTGTCACGTGTCCTCAGAGTAACAGATGGAGCAATATGACACGTCTGGGCGTCATTTACACACTGGACCCATGCTTAGGGCAGAACAGTAAGAGTAAGACGGGTGTATGTAGCTTCATATACATGTAGAGTAAACCATTAATAACTAACACCGCTAGTAATACACATTGGTAATGCTGCACATCTAAGATTGTCACACTACAGCACAATGACACATAATAGAGACTGTAAATCATTTTATTTGTCAGAGTAAAGTAGATCTGAAGATTCCCCAATCTGCGCCCATACAGTACAGATATATGTCAGTGATCTGCAGATCATTCTTAGTAAATACAGATCCGCTGACTCTGGACAGGCTCATCATTATACTAGAAGCGGTCTGCAAATCTGCTGATTGTTCCCATAAACCCCACATGTGATCCCCACACATTGTAGATTTAGGTTACACACTCATCTGCAAAATGCCAAATTGTCCCAATTCATTGCTGATGTATGGGGGCCACATCTCCAAATGCCACCCGCGTGCCACACAGGGTAAGGTGACATGGGGGGAGATGTATCAGTGCTTGGAGAGAGATAAAGTACCAGCCAATCAGCTGTGATCTGTCATGTGACAGGCTGTGTTTAAAAAAATAAGAATTTACTTACCGATAATTCTATTTCTCGTAGTCCGTAGTGGATGCTGGGGACTCCGTCAGGACCATGGGGGGGATAGCGGGCTCCGCAGGAGACAGGGCACATCTAAAAAAGCTTTTAGGTCACATGGTGTGTACTGGCTCCTCCCCCCATGACCCTCCTCCAAGCCTCAGTTAGGTACTGTGCCCGGACGAGCGTACACAATAAGGAAGGATCTTGAATCCCGGGTAAGACTCATACCAGCCACACCAATCACACCGTACCACTTGTGATCTGAACCCAGTTAACAGTATGATAACAAAACGAAGTAGCCTCTGAAAAGATGGCTCACAACAAGAATAACCCGATTTTTGTAACAATAACTATGTACAAGCATTGCAGACAATCCGCACTTGGGATGGGCGCCCAGCATCCACTACGGACTACGAGAAATAGAATTATCGGTAAGTAAATTCTTATTTTCTCTAACGTCCTAGTGGATGCTGGGGACTCCGTCAGGACCATGGGGATTATACCAAAGCTCCCAAACGGGCGGGAGAGTGCGGATGACTCTGCAGCACCGAATGAGAGAACTCCAGGTCCTCCTTAGCTAGAGTATCAAATTTGTAAAATTTTACAAACGTGTTCTCCCCTGACCACGTAGCTGCTCGGCAAAGTTGTAATGCCGAGACCCCTCGGGCAGCCGCCCAAGATGCGCCCACTTTCCTAGTGGAGTGGGCCTTTACAGATTTAGGCTGTGGCACGCCTGCCACAGAATGTGCAAGTTGGATTGTGCTACAGATCCAACGTGCAATCGTCTGTTTAGACGCAGGAGCACCCATCTTGTTGGGTGCATACAATATAAACAGCAAGTCAGACTTTCTGACTCCAGCCGTCCTAAACTATATATATATATATATATATATATTTTTAGGGTCCTGACAACGTCTATTAACCTGGAGTCCTCCAAGTCCCTAGAAGCCGCAGGCACCATAATAGGTTGTTTCAGGTGAAAAACCTGACACCCCCTTAGGAAGAAAACTGGAGACGAGTCCCAGTTCTGCCCTGTCCGAATGGAAATTTAAATATGGGCTTTTGTAAGACAAAGCCGCCCATTCTGACAATCGCCTGGCCGAGGCCAGGACCAACAGCATGGTCACTGTCCATGTGAGATATTGGTCAACAGCTTGTTCACTTTCCATGTGATATATTTCAAATCCACAGATTTGAGCGGTTCAAACCAATATGATTTTAAGGAATCCCAACACTATGTTGAGATCCCACGGTGCCACTAGAGGCACAAAAAGGGGTGTATATGCAATACTCCCTTGACAATCTGGACTTCAGGAACTGAAGTCAATTCTTTTCGGAAGAAATTCTACAGGGCCGAAACTTAAAACCTTAAAGAACCCCAATTTTAGGCTCAAAACACTCCTGTTTTCAGGAAGTGTAGAATTCGACCTAGTTGAATTTTCTTCGTGGGGCCTTCCTGGCCTCACCCACGCAACATATTTTCACCACATGTGGTGATGACGTTGTGCGGTCACCTCCTTCCTGGCTTTGACCAGGGTAGGTATGACCTCTTATGGAATGCCTTTTTCCTTCAGGATCCGGCATTCAACCGCCATGCCGTCAAACGCAGCCGCGGTAAGTCTTGGAATAGACATGGTACCTGCTGAAGCAAGTCCCTTCTTAGCTCCCCAGGCCCTTAGTCCTCTGTGAGCATCTCTTGAAGTTCCGGGTACCAAGTCCCTCTTGGCCAATCCGGAGTCACGAGTATAGTTCATACTCCTCTATGTCTTATAATTCTCAATACCTTGGTTATGAGAAGCAGAGGAGGGAACACATACACCGACTGTTACACCCACGGTGTTACTAGGACATCCACAGCTATCGCCTGAAAGTCTCATGACCTGGCGCAATACCTGTCCCGTTTTTTGTTCGGGCGGGACGCCATCATTTCCACCTTTGGTCTTTGCCAATGGCTCACAATCATGCGGAAAAACTTCCCTATGAAGTTCCCACTCTCCCAGGTGGAGGTCATGCCTGCTGAGGAAGTCTGCTTCCCAGTCGTCCACTCCCGGAGAGAACACTGCTGACAGTGCTATCACATGATTTTCCGCCTAGCGAAAAATCCTTGCAGTTTTTTCACTGCCCTCCAGCTTCTTGTGTCGCCCTTTCTGTTTACGTGGGCGACTGCCGTGATGTTATCCCACTGGATCAATACCGGCTGACCTTGAAGCAGAGGTCTTGCTAAGTTTAGAGCCTTATAATTTTGCTCTTAGCTCCATCTATGTGGAGAGAATTCTCCAGACTTGATCACACTTTCCTGGAAATTTTTTTCCCTGTGTGACTGCTCCCCAGCCTCTCAGGCTGGCCTCCGTGGTCACCAGCATCCACTCCTGAATGCTGAATCTGTGGCCCTCTAGAAGATGAGCACTCTGTAATCACCACAGGAGAGACACCCTTGTCCTTGGATATAGGGTTATCCGCTGATGCATCTGAAGATGCGATCCGGACCATTTGTCCAGCAGATCCCACTGAAGAGTTCTTGCGTGAAATCTGCCGAATGGAATTGCTTCGTAATAAGCCACCATTTTTACCAGGACTCTTGTGCAATGATGCATTGACACTTTTCCTGTTTTTAGGAGGATCCCGATTAGCTCGGATAACTCCCTGGCTTTCTCCTCTGGGAGAAACACCTTTTTCTGGACTGTGTCCAGAATCATCCCTAGGAACAGTAGACGTGTCCTCGGAAAAGCTACGATTTTGGAATATTTAGAATCCACTCGTGCTGTCGTAGAACTATTAAAGATAGTGCTACTCCGACCTCCAACTGTTCTCTGGACCTTGCCCTTATCAGGAAAGCGTCCAAGTTTCTTTTAAGAAGAATCATCATTTCGGCCATTACCTTGGTAAAGACCCGGGGCGCCGTGGACAATCCAAACGGCAGCGTCTGAACTGATAGTGACAGTTCTGTACCACGAACCTGAAGTACCCTTGGTGAGAAGGGCAAATTTGGACATGTAGGTAAATGTCCCTGATATCCAGTGACACCATCTCGTCCCCTTCTTCCTGGTTCGCTATCACTGCTCTGAGTGACTCCATCTTGATTTGAACGCTTGTATGTAAGTGTTCAAATATTTCAGATCTCACCGAGCCGTTTGGCTTCAGTACCACAATATAGTGTGGAATAATACCCCCTCCCTTGTTGTAGGATGGGTACTTTGATTATCACCTGCTGGGAATACAGCCTGTGAATTGTTTCCAATACTGCCTCCCTGTCGGAGGTAGACGTTGGTAAAACAGACTTCCGGAACTTGTGAGGAGGAGACGTCTCGAATTTCCAATGTACACCTGGGATACTACATGTAGGATCCAGGAGTCCCCTTGCGAGTGAGCCCACTGCGTGCTGAAACTCTTGAGATGACCCCCTACCGCACCTGAGTCCGCTTGTACTGTCATGCTGCGGACTTGGCAGAAGCTGTGAAGGGCTTCTGTTCCTGGGAATGGGCTGCTTGCTGCAGTCTTCTTCCCGTTCCTCTACCCCTGGGCAGATATGACTGGCCTTTGCCCGCCTGCCCGTATGGGGACGAAAGGACTGAGACTGAAAAGACTGTGTCCTTTTCTGCTGAGATGTGACTCGGGGAACAAAAGGTGGATTTTTCAGCTGTTGCCATGGCCACCAGGTCCGATGGACCGCCCCTTTATACGGCAATACTTCCATGTGCCGTCTGGAATCTGCCTCACCTGACCACTGTCGTGTCTTCGTCTGGCAGATATGGACATCACATTTACTCTTGATGCCAGAATGCAAATATCCCTCTGCGCATCACGCATATATAGAAATGCATCCTTAAAATGCTCTATAGACAATAAAATCTTGTCCCTGTCAAGGGTATCAAAATTTTCAGTCAGGAAATCCGACCAAGCCCCCTCAGCGCTGCACATCCAGTCTGAGGCGATTGCTGGTCGTAGTATAACACCAGTATGTGTGTATATACTTCTTAGGCTATTTTTCAGCTTCCTATCAGCTGGCTCCTTGAGGGCGGCCGTATCTGGAGACGGTAACGCCACTTGTTTTATAAGCGTGTGAGCGCCTTATCCACCCTAAGGTGTGTTTCCCAACTCGCCCTTACTTCTGGCGGGAAAGGGTATACCGCCCATAACTTTCTATCGGAGGAACCCCACGTATCATCACACACTTCATTTAATTTATCTGATTCAGGCAAAACTACAAGTAGTTTATTCACACCCTACAAAATACCCTTATTTGTGGTACTTGTAGTATCAGAAATATGTAACACCTCCTTCATTGCCCTTAACATGTAACGTGTGGCCCTAAAGGAAAATACGTTTGTTTCTTCACCGTCGACACTGGAGTCAGTGTCCGTGAGGTAAATGGGCGTTTTTACAAGCCCCTGACGGTGTCTGAGACGCCTGGACAGGTACTAATTTGTTTGCCGGTCGTCTCATGTCGTCAACCGGCTCGCAGCGTGTTGACATGATCACGTACTTCCACAAGTAAGCCATCCATTCCGGTGTCGACTCCCTAGAGAGTGACATCACCATTACAGGCAATTTGCTCCGCCTCCTCACCAACATTTTTCTCATACATGTCGACACACACGTACCGACATACAGCACCCACACAGGGAATGCTCTGATAGAGGACAGGACCCACTAGCCCTTTGGGGAGACAGAGGGAGAGTTTGCCAGCACACACCAAAATGCTATAATTATACAGGGACAACCTTTATAAAAGTGTTCCTCCCTTATAGCATTTAATATATATTTATATCGCCAAATCAGTGCCCCCCCTCTCTGTTTTAACCCTGTTTCTGTAGTGCAGTGCAGGGGAGAGCATGGGAGCCTTCCCCTCAGCCTTTCTGTGAGGGAAAATGGCGCTGTGTGCTGAGGAGAATAAGCTCCGCCCCCTTTTCGGCGGGTTTTTTCTCCCGGTTTTTAAGAACTGGCCTGGGTTAAAATACATACATATAGCCTTAATGGCTATATGTGATGTATTTATTTTGCCAATAAGGTACTTATATTGCTGCCCAGGGCGCCCCCAGCAGCGCCCTGCACCCTCCGTGACTAGGTCAGTGAGCCGTGTGACAACAATGGCGCACAGCTGCAGTGCTGTGCGCTACCTTCATGAAGACTGTGAAGTCTTCTGCCGCCTGTTTCCGGACCTCCGTTCTGCCGTCTTCTTCAGCGTCTGTAAGGGGGATCGGCGGCGCGGCTCCGGGACGAACCCCAGGCTGACCTGTGTTCCGACTCCCTCTGGAGCTCAGTGTCCAGTAGCCTAAGATCCCAATCCATCCTGCACGCAGGTGAGTTGGAGATCTCTCCCCTAAGTCCCTCGTTGCAGTGATCCTGTTGCCAGCAGGAATCACTGAATGAAACCTAAAAAAAAAAACTTTTCTAAACAGCTCTTTAAGAGAGCCACCTAGATTGCACCCTTCTCGGACGGGCACAAAAACCTAACTGAGGCTTGGAGGAGGGTCATGGGGGGAGGAGCCAGTACACACCATGTGACCTAAAAGCTTTTTTAGATGTGCCCTGTCTCCTGCGGAGCCCGCTATCCCCCCCATGGTCCTGACGGAGTCCCCAGCATCCACTAGGACGTTAGAGAAATGACAGTTAGGAGCTGGTTGGCTGGTACTTTATCTTCATCAATTTTACCTCTCTCCGAGTCTTAGTACATAGACCCCTTTTGGGCCCATCTATCATGATTTTTAGATATTTAAACCCATTGCATATGATAATGTGCTCCAGCCAATCAGCTCCCAACTGTCATTTTTTAAACACATGACAGGAGCTGATTGGCTGGAGCACCATTTATCATATACAATGATTTTAAATAGCTTAAACTTGTTAATAAATGGGCCCCTTTATCTCTCTCCAAGTCTTAGTACATAGACCTTTTATATCTCTCCCCAAGCTTTCATGAATCCCCCCCAGAGTATAAGGCAGGACATATAGGTGATGTGCAGCTCACTCCAACTGCCACCCGCATGCCACACAGGGTGAGAGGACATAGGGGAGATTTATCACAGCGTGTAGAAAGGTAAAGTGGGGAGAGATAAAGTACCAGCCAGTCAGCTCCTGTCATTTTTAATGACAGTTAGAAGCTGATTGTTTGGTACTTCATCTCTCTCCAAGCTCTGACTTATCTCCCCCTTACAGTAGATTGGAATCACTCCCCCAAATATCTCACTTACCAGGATCTCCATGACGGCTCCTCCACCGCCTCTGGTCCTCGAGGAGCCGCCTCAGTTCTCTCCGGCTCATCTCCGATGTCAAAAATAAAACCAAAAAATATTTAAAAAAAAGTCCAGAAAAGCACAGATTTTATGGTGCTCTGAACAGTAGGATACCGCAGGTAATACGCTGGAAGTAATACACTAGTTGCCGAAACAGACTAGCTCGCCCTTCCAGAGGCCAGACTCTAGCATCAGCCACAAAAGCTTCAACTGAAGAAATGCCACTGATGCTACTGTGCGCTGGGCAGTTATACCATGGCAAAATGGCCGACCTGCATTCAGGCGGCCATATTTCTTTCTGGCATGGGCAGCTACTGAGTATCTGTATTCCCATGAATTGTGCTATTGCTGCTGACTAGTTTACACAATATTACTACTAACATTACAATAAATCCCGCCCACTACCTCATAAGCACCTCCCCCTGCGAGGCCGCAGATTGGGGCTGTTTGTGTGCAACAGTGACAGTTGGCTGGTATGTCTCATGGTAAAATCTCATCTCTGTCCCATTGCTATCACAGCTCTATCCCAAATCATCACTCATCAGTCTGCAACATATTAATCCATAGGCCAATGGTTTCCAAACTTTTCTGAATCACGGCGTCCTGGAATATCAGAATTATTTTCACGGCACCCCTAGGCCAAAAATTTCTTATTGAGAAATTTAGAAAGAAATATTACATTAAGTAGATGGCGTTTATATGTCATCCTTAGGGTCAGTTGTGTGGTGAGGGACAAGATTTGATTCAATTTGGCCAATATTTAATGACTGGCAGCCACCAGCACTGGTTTTGCCTATTATATTGAGCATGAATAATTTGAATTGGTCCTGGACCACCAACCCAGGACACCCCTGCAAGTGTCCCGAGGCACCCCAGGGAGCCACGGCACACAGTTTGGGAACCTCTGCCATAGGCTCCAATGAATACTATAGTCATTTGCAATTTTATTTCCTCCACCTGCAATTAGCACCTTAAGATAGCTGATGTTATAATGTGCACTAATGAGGAAAATCGGGTCATGCGTCAGATTAATGGCAAGAAGGAAATAAGTTTTATAACGTCGTAAATTAAAATGAGATTGTGTAACAGAGAGGTTTTGGCATTTTCAGGTATTTCTAATTAAAAGAAAAACCATCAACATATGTTCTATGCTAAGTTGTTGGTTTTTGTCTTTGTTGTTTGGTGGGATAGACTTCATGAAGTCTACAAGTGTTTATACTGCTGAGATGTGCACATCTGCTTTTAGGCTGCAGGGAGGGGTGGGTTAGGGTTAGGCTGCAGGGAGGGGTGGGTTAGGGTTAGGCTGCAGGAGGGGTGGGTTAGGGTTAGGCTGCAGGAGGGGTGGGTTAGGGTTAGGCTGCAGGAGGGGTGGAGTAGGGTTAGGCTACAGGAGGGGTGGGTTAGGGTTAGGCTGCAGGAGGGGTGGAGTAGGGTTAGGCTGTAGGAGGGGTGGGTTAGGGTTAGGCTGCAGGAGGGGTGGAGTAGGGTTAGGCTACAGGAGGGGTGGGTTAGGGTTAGGCTGCAGGAGGGGTGGAGTAGGGTTAGGCTGTAGGAGGGGTGGGTTAGGGTTAGGCTGCAGGAGGGGTGGAGTAGGGTTAGGCTGCAGGAGGGGTGTTAGGGTTAGGTTGCTTGGAGGGGGAGGTTAGGCTGTGGGAGGGGTGGGTTAGGGTTAGGTTGCTTGGAGGGGGAGGTTAGGCTGTGGGAGGGGTGGGTTAGGGTTAGGTTGCTTGGAGGGGGAGGTTAGGCTGTGGGAGGGGTGGGTTAGGCTGCAGGAAGGGGTAGGTTAGGCTGCAGGAGGGGTGGGTTAGGGTTAGGCTGTAGGAGGGGGAGGTTACAGTTAGGCTATGGGAGGGGTACTTAGGTCAACAGGTTCAAAAAGTCTACATGCAAAGGGTCGACACGGAAATGTTGACACTTTATTATTTTAATCCTAACCTTCCCCTTCCACAGCCTAACCCTAACCCTCTCCCAAGTGCCTAACCCTAAAATTCATTAGAAACCATGTGTTGACATTTTCGGTGTCGACCATTCACATGGTAAAGTACCAACCAATCAGCTCCTATAATTTTTCAAACCCAACCTATATATAAGATGGCAGGTAGAAGCTGATTGTTTGGTACTTTATCTCTCTCCAAGGTTTGATACCTTCCCCTTGGTCAGTTAATTGAGATGGGCAGCTGGATCTCTTCCAGGTCACTGGGGTCATTGCTGTGGGAAGATGGCGGCACACACACAGGCTAATGATGGTCACCTGCCCCCCCACCTCTGTGACGCAGCTGCTGATGTTGCAGAGTGAGTGCCAGCTTAGGGTTACCTCACTGTAGGCTATAGACCACCTGCTACACATTCCGCCCACCATAATATAAGGATAGCATCTGCTATAGAACAGCCACAGAGCAGGACGCAGCTATGACGGGTGTAGCCCAGGGCCATCTTTTCGTATGGGCTCAATGGGCTCTTGCCCAAGGGCCCCAGGAGTAAAAAGGCCCTAAGCTGATAGCTGAGGGTCCCCTCTTTCCAGGGGTACCAGATTTTTGAAAATCGGCCCTGGGGAACCGGAGATATGTTCTTCCCAGCCAGATATCTTGGGTTCTGTCGAACTTAGAGTTTTTCTGAGGGTATACTCCGAAAGCTGGGACTCTCCCCTCTCAGTGGATACTGGCAGCTTGTCTCTACTATGCCCAGAACCAGAGATATCACCCTTCAAGCAGCTGGTCCCTGCTCCAGCTCCACACGCCTAATATGCAGTTTTATATTTTTGTTGGTGGATTGCTCTGGCTCCTGAACTCTGATCTCCAAGTCCCCGGTATCTCCTGAAAGGTGGGAATCTCTAGTTTTTTTTTTTTTTATCCCATTAAAGCTAAGATATCTATTTCTAGGAACTGGAGATATCTGCAGTAAAGCAAGCTGCCCTAACCGCAGGAAAATGATGAATATTAAGCCCACTCCACTATCCACCCCTCCCCTGTGTATTATACACCCCCCCTACCACCCTGGAAGTCATGTACCACGGCCCCTTCATTCAGCACAATGTCCCCTTCTACAGTTTAGTGTTCTCCTTCCCGCCCCATTTGTGCAGTAAAGGAGTAATTAGCAGAAATTATTTCTCAAGGTCCTACATGCTGAGCAGAAGATAGAACACCCCTACCCCCACGCGGAACATCAAAGCTGCCACTGATAGCACCCCCCACCTCTACCGCTGATGGGTGTATAGAGGGGCCCCAGTGTATTGCTGTGCCCAGGGGCCTACACTGATGTTAAGACGGCTCTGGTGTAGCCCAGTGGTCTCTACATTTACAAAAGGTCTCCGTTTAGCAGCCCACTGTGACACCTATGGGGGCTGTTTTTGTGATTGGACACAGCAGACCGCAGTAGGAGGAACGCCCAGGGTGATACAGACTGCCCCATCACATAGCCTACATCAATGGTTCCCAAACTCGGTCCTTGAGGAGCAATAAAGGTCCAGGTTTTATCTATATCCATGCTTGGCCACAGGTGACTTAATTAGCACCTCAGTCAATAGGATTTAACCATCTGTGCTAGGCCATGGATATACCTAAATCCTGGTCTGTTAGTGCTCGTTGAGGACAGAGTTTGGGAACCACTGCCCTACAATACATCATGACCCCTTCCACCAGGCACAGAATGCTCTGGACTTCCCACTTCAGTTACAATCGCAGTCACCAGTAGTGACTGACCCACCCTTCTCATCAATGAAGTAGTAACACAGGGGCGACTTTAATGATGAATGAAGTGGAAGGTCCAGGAGCGGAACATCTAGTACCTGGTGGAAGGGGTGATGTTGGAGGGTCTATCATCCAGGCCATGACCATTCCAGAAGAACATGCAGCAGGATCCAGCTGGGTGGCCTCCTCTGCCGCAGGCCTGGAGGTCTCCTTAGAATATGGACGTCACCTGGACATTCTGGGATAATGTTTCCTTAGTTATAGATGTAGCCACGCTCATCTAGCCTGCAGCTTGCCGATCATGCGTGTGCGCTCAAGTATGAACGCCTATAGGAATACATGGGCAGCGTACTAAGACGTGTGCTAGTGCGGCAATGCCGCAGGCTGGATGAGCGTGGCTATATCTGTACACGCCCCTGTTTTCTGGTATCCTGCCTGGCGTCACCCCAAACCGGCAGCAGCTTTTCAATCAGGCTGTGGCTTAGGGGGTACTGGGTGCAATGATGCAGCAACGGGTCCTGTGATTGCACAGTCCACCAACCATCAGAGATGTACCCAAACTGTGTACGCCATGTATCAAACATTAACATTCCCAAGATGAAGAGGATCCAAAACTACAACTAATACCCCTCTCAGACTGCGCCGCGACCCGGGATATTGCTGGCGGCCTGAAAGGGGTATTAGTTGTAGTTTTGGATCCTCTTCATATTGGGAATGTTAGTGTTTGATACATGGCCAGGTAAAATAATCTAGGTGGTCTGACCTGGTATTTGAACTGGGGTAGTGAGCAGGGCTGAACATGGGTTCAACTCGGCTTGCGCGGTTATTTTAGGCACGGGAAAAAGGCTATTTAATTGAATAGCCTTTTCTCACGCTGCAGTTAATTGAATATGCCCGAATTTGACAAGTTAGCTTTCAATTGCACAATAGGGAATAGGCGAGCAGCCCTAAATACATTTTCTGATACCTTCATTTAAAATATAAGTTATAATACATAGACAATATTACACTCATGTAATTCAGAAAACCAGTTATTAATAATATAAAAGTGAATGAAATCCACAGAGCAGCGTTACCAATGACTGTGACATTTGCTGCAGTGGAGCCTGTCCGACCCTTCTGTAACATAATACAGCTCTGGCAGAATGTTATCACAGAGGTCTGTTTCCTGCGTACTGGGAAATGGGATTGCCTGTCTAGTAATGATGTACAGAACAAGTCAAATCTCTGCGCCACGGCATCTGGCGGCACAGCTTAGCGCTTATTACAGTAAGCAATCAGTGAGCAAAGAAGCATTGCCGCAAAGAATCTCCACCACCAACGGGGGGCGCAATGGGGGGCGGGGGTAATGTGCATAATTTAGATCATTAATGGGCAGAAAAGTTCCAGGAGGCTTTGAATAGAAACAAACATATACTCCTTATTTATTAACAAAAAGCAAAACTTGTCTAGGTGCCGGCGTAACCAGTCGGCTGCAGACACCTCGTCTCCAGGTGAACAATTCTCCAGCCATGAATCAGTCCTAAGCTGTGGCCCCCAACCAGCTATGAAGAAGACGGAATAAGATACCAGGTCTGACAGATGAGAGGTGGCTGCCCAAACATCTTCCTGGTGGCACTGAGCTTACAGTCATAGTAATGTGGCCCCAATGTCCGGCAAAACGGGCGATTTCTCCTCAGTTCTCCACCTCCTCCTCTTCCGCTGCTTCATCCTCATCCATCTTTTCCTCTTCTTCCTCTACCTCTTCTTCCCGACTCCGATCTGGGTCGTCACCGTCAGTTTTCTTGTCCTTGTGTTTCTTCCTCAACTCGGTGGCTTCTTTCTTTCCCTTCTGGTCCCGTCTGTAAGCTGAGGGACAGGACAATCAATCATCTGTGCACGTGGCTATAGCACTCAGATAGACAACGCTACCACTTAGGAACGGCATCCCACAACCAGTCTTACTAATATATGGCACTCCGTGACCATCTACCCAACATTACCTACCATGTGCAACCCCTAATGTTGTTCCGTACAGGTCACACTTACAGCTGCACTGAAGCAAGTGTGCGCTGAATGCTGTACAACGAGAATCATGAGCAACCAATGAGGTATCACGCTCAGTACCCCCATACTTCTCATGTCTGGAAAGTAACCTTCAGTATTCACAGAGCGTCTACACAGGAAGGAAAACTCTTATACAGGGGAAAGCTACTGACTTCCAAGCAAAAGTTCCCTATACAACTACCCACCTATTCTGTTACTGGATTGGCTGTCTCACTGAGTGTAGTATGGTAAGCCGGCGGCCGGGCTCCCGGCGACCAGCATACCGGCACCGGGATCCCGACCGCTGGCATACTGACAGTGTGGCGAGCGCAAATGAGCCCGTTGCGAGTTTGCTGCGCTCACCACGCTGCGGGCACAGTGGCGCGCTACTTATTCTTCCTCCAGGGGGGTCGTGTCGGTATGCCGGCTGTCTGGATTCCGGCGCCGGTATACTGTGCGCCGGGATCCCGACAGCCAGCAAACTGAAGACCACCCGTCTCACTGACCCCCCTCCCGAGGCCACACCCTTTTTCAGATGTATACCTTTGGCTTGCTCAAGGTGTCCCTACTACCATCTCCTGTATTTTGGGAGGTATGATAGTCCAACACATAACACAGAGGAATGCTTAAAGTATGGGGACAACTGTCATACACTGTCTCCTGGTTTTGGGAGTGCCCACCTTCCAGGGACTCTTTCAGTGGCGTCAGGAACCGCTGACACTCCATCTCCTCCACAGCCGCCAACACATCCGTCACATTCAGCGTCTTCCTCTTCCCCTTCATTGCAAAGTTATTAGCACTAAAGAAATAACAGCATTCAAAGGACAATTAGAGCACAGGACATTGATATGTTCCCAGGCTGGGTAGGAAATCCCGGTAGTATGGATCTTGACTGTCAGAAGACAGACGGCGGAATTGTGACGGATCCCGTTATTTTCACTCAACCGTTATTTTCACTCAACCCCTAACCGACTTCACCGCCCCTGTAGCCTAACCCTAACCTCCCCCTCCCCGCAGCCTAATCCTAACCTCCCACTCCCACAGCCTAATCCTAACCTCCACCTCCCACAGCCTAACCCTAACTTCCCACTCCCGCAGCCTAATCCTAACCTCCACCTCCCGCAGCCTAACCCTAACCTCCCCCTCCCGCAGCCTAATCCGAACCTCCACCTCCCACAGCCTAACCCTAACCTCCCCCTCCCACAGCCTAATCCTAACCTCCACCTCCCGCAGCCTAACCCTAACCTCCCTCTCCCGCAGCCTAATCCTAACCTCCACCTCCCACAGCCTAACCCTAACCTCCCCCTCCCGCAGCCTAATCCTAACCTCCCCCTCCCGCAGCCTAACTCTAACCCTCCCCTCCCGCAGCCTAATCCTAACCTCCCCCTCCCGCAGCCTAATCCTAACTTCCCACTCCGGCAGCCTAACCCTAACCTCCCCCTTCCACAGCCTTACCCTCCCCTCCCGCAGCCTAACCCTAACCTCCCCTTTCCACAGCCTAACCCTAACCTCCACCTCCCACAGCCTAACCCTAACCTCCACCTCCCACAGCCTAACCCTAACCTCCACTTCCCACAGCCTAACCCTAACCTCCCCCTTCCACAGCCTTACCCTCCCCTCCCACAGCCTAACCCTAACTTTCCCCTCCGGCAGCCTAACCCTAACCTCCACCTTCCACAGCCTTACCCTCCCCTCCCGCAGCCTAACCCTAACCTCCTCTACTGGCTAAACGATATGACTGTAAAAATAGGATTTTGGTACTTACCAGATAAATCCTTTTCTTTGAATCCACATGGGGCACTGGAGTACTCTTGGGATTTTTTTACTGAGCCGAACAGGAGCAAAAGAGAAGCTGAACAATGGAGAATTACATATAACATTATAACAGAACGGTCAACTATAAAGTTGACACGACAAAAGATAACAATCACCTTAATATTTTAACAAGTTGGTGTGTGTGTGTTACCATAAGATATACTGAACTTACCACAAGCCAGGTGAAACTGCTCTGGGTGGGCGTCCAGTGACCCCTGTGGATTAAAAGAAAAGGAATTATCTGGTAAGTACCAAAATCCTATTTTCTTTTTCATCCACTAGGGGGCACTGGAGTACTCCTGGGATGTACCAAACTTTCCCCCTTGGGCGGGAGAGCTGGTTGGCACCTGTAACACTAGACGTCCAAAGCTAGATGCTGATGCCGCAAACGTATCAAACTTGTAAAAGCGCCCAAACGTGTGCACTGATGACCATGTAGCCGCACGGCGAAGTTGCGTCGTAAAAGCTCCACGACCTGTTGCCCATGACGTTCACACAGAATGTGTGGAATGTGCTGAAACGGATGCAGGCGGTTTTAGACTAGTATGAAAGTAAGTTTTATATTTTCGCCGGTGGATTACTCTAGCTTCTGAACTCTGATCCCCAAGTCCCCAATATCTTCTGAAACGTGGGACTCTCTAGGTATTTATCCCATTCAAAGGTAAGAAATATATTTCCAGGAACTGGAGATATCTGCATTCAAGCAAGCTGCCCTCCCACCGGAAAATGGTGAAGATTAAGCCCACTCCACTATCCACCCCTCCCCTGCATATTAAACACCCCATACAACCCTGGTAGTCATGTATCAGGGCCCCTTCATTCAGCCCAATGCCCCCTTATACAGGTTAGTATTCTCCTTCCTGCCGCATCTGTGCAGTAAAGGATTAATTAGCAGACATACATTTATAGGGAAACCTACATACACTCTACTACAGCGCTCTGGTGCTGTCTGCAGATGCCATTCTGACTAAGCAGCGACATACATGTATATGGGAAACTACACACACTCTACTACAGCGCTCTGGTGCTGTCTGCAGACGCCATTCTGACTAAGCAGCGGACATACATGTATAGGGAAACCTACATACACTCTACTACAGCGCTCTGGTGCTGTCTGCAGACGCCAATTTTGACTAAGCAGCGGACATACATGTATAGGGAAACCTACACACTCTACTACAGCGCTCTGGTACTGTCTGCAGACACCATTCTGACTAAGCAGCGGACATACATGTATAGGGAAACTACACACACTCTACTACAGCGCTCTGGTACTGTCTGCAGACGCCATTCTGAGTAAGCAGCGGACATACATGTATAAGGAAACCTACACACACTCTACTACAGCGCTCTGGTGCTGTCTGCAGACGCCATTCTGACTAAGCAGCGGACATACATGTATAGGGAAACCTACACACACTCTACTACAGCGCTTTGGTACTGTCTGCAGACGCCATTCTGACTAAGCAGCGGACATACATGTATAGGGAAACCTACACACACTCTACTACAGCGCTCTGGTGCTGTCTGCAGACACCATTCTGACTAAGCAGCGGACATACATGTATATGGGAAACTACACACACTCTACTACAGCGCTCTGGTGCTGTCTGCAGACGCCATTCTGACTAAGCAGCGACATACATGTATAGGGAAACCTACACACACTCTACTACAGCGCTCTGGTGCTGTCTGCAGACGCCATTCTGACTAAGCAGCGACATACATGTATAGGGAAACCTACACACACTCTACTACAGCGCTCTGGTGCTGTCTGCAGACGCCATTCTGACTAAGCAGCGGACATACATGTATAGGGGAACCTACACACACTCTACTACAGCGCTCTGCTGCTGTCTGCAGACGCCATTCTGACTAAGCAGCGGACATACATGTATAGGGAAACCTACACACACTCTACTACAGCGCTCTGGTACTGTCTGCAGACGCCATTCTGACTAAGCAGCGACATACATGTATAGGGAAACCTACACACACTCTACTACAGCGCTCTGGTGCTGTCTGCAGACGCCATTCTGACTAAGCAGCGACATACATGTATAGGGAAACCTACACACACTCTACTACAGCGCTCTGGTGCTGTCTGCAGACACCATTCTGACTAAGCAGCGGACATACATGTATAGGGGAAACCTACACACACTCTACTACAGCGCTCTGGTGCTGTCTGCAGACGCCATTCTGACTAAGCAGTGACATACATGTATAGGGGAACTACACACACTGTATTACAGCGCTACTGGTGCTGTCTGCAGACGCCATTCTGACTAAGCAGCGGACATACATGTATAGGGGAACCTACACACACTCTACTACAGCGCTCTGGTGCTGTCTGCAGACGCCATTCTGACTAAGCAGCGGACATACATGTATAGGGAAACCTACACACACTCTACTACAGCGCTCTGGTACTGTCTGCAGACGCCATTCTGACTAAGCAGCGACATACATGTATAGGGAAACCTACACACACTCTACTACAGCGCTCTGGTGCTGTCTGCAGACGCCATTCTGACTAAGCAGCGACATACATGTATAGGGAAACCTACACACACTCTACTACAGCGCTCTGGTGCTGTCTGCAGACACCATTCTGACTAAGCAGCGGACATACATGTATAGGGGAAACCTACACACACTCTACTACAGCGCTCTGGTGCTGTCTGCAGACGCCATTCTGACTAAGCAGTGACATACATGTATAGGGGAACTACACACACTGTATTACAGCGCTACTGGTGCTGTCTGCAGACGCCATTCTGACTAAGCAGCGACATACATGTATAGGGAAACCTACACACACTCTACTACAGCGCTCTGGTGCTGTCTGCAGACACCATTCTGACTAAGCAGCGGACATACATGTATAGGGGAAACCTACACACACTCTACTACAGCGCTCTGGTGCTGTCTGCAGACGCCATTCTGACTAAGCAGTGACATACATGTATAGGGGAACTACACACACTCTACTACAGCGCTCTGGTGCTGTCTGCAGACGCCATTCTGACTGAGCAGCGGACATACATGTATAGGGGAAACCTACACACATTTATGAAGTGAAAATAATGAAATTTAGGAATAAGACCTGTAGCTGGAGGAATTTACACTATAGCCCCCATCAGACAAGCATGGGCCTGTGGCAGATACAGAATAGTTATAATATTACTCACTGTATTATAGGGCTCAGCGCCTGTCCCAGAGCTTTGTGAAAATCCAGGGGAGGATGGAGAATCTCTGCTCCCAGAGTCAGATGATCGCGCCACGTCACAAACCACGGAGGCTACGGATCAGACAGACACTGCTACAGACCATATTGCCCCATACATTAATAAAGTGTATATGCTGAATGCTTTCTTTAATATTACGCAGAACATAGCTCAAGAACAAATGATAGAAGCGTGACTGCCACAACAGAGGCAGCCATTTTGTAAACGGAACAGGTTTTATCCAGAAAGCATCGCAAAGCTGAGAGAAAAAGTACCAAACAATCATCTTACAGATTATGAGTGAAAAAATAAGAATTTACTTACCGATAATTCTATTTCTCGTAGTCCATAGTGGATGCTGGGAACTCCGTAAGGACCATGGGGAATAGCGGCTCCGCAGGAGACTGGGCACAAAAGTAAAGCTTTAGGACTACCTGGTGTGCACTGGCTCCTCCCCCCATGACCCTCCTCCAAGCCTCAGTCAGATACTGTGCCCGGAAGAGCGTACACAATAAGGAAGGATTTTGAATCCCGGGTAAGACTCATACCAGCCACACCAATCACACCGTACAACTTGTGATCTGAACCCAGTTAACAGCATGATAACAGAAGGAGCCTCTGGATAGATGGCTCACAACAACAATAACCCGATTAGTTAACAATAACTATGTACAAGTATTGCAGACAATCCGCACTTGGGATGGGCGCCCAGCATCCACTACGGACTACGAGAAATAGAATTATCGGTAAGTAAATTCTTATTTTCTCCGACGTCCTAGTGGATGCTGGGAACTCCGTAAGGACCATGGGGATTATACCAAAGCTCCCAAACGGGCGGGAGAGTGCGGATGACTCTGCAGCACCGAGTGAGGGAACTCCAGGTCCTCCTCAGCCAGAGTGTCAAATTTGTAAGATTTTACAAAAGTATTTGACCCTGACCAAGTAGCAGCTCGGCAAAGTTGCAGAGCCGAGACCCCTCGGGCAGCCGCCCAAGATGAGCCCACCTTCCTTGTGGAATGGGCTTTTACAGATTTTGGCTGTGGCAGGCCTGTCACAGAATGTGCAAACTGAATTGTACTACAAATCCAGCGAGCAGTAGTCTGCTTAGAAGCAGGAGCACCCAGCTTGTTGGGTGCGTACAGGATAAATAGCGAGTCAGATTTTCTGACTCCAGCCATCCTGGAAACATATATTTTCAGGGCCCTGACAACGTCCAGCAACTTGGAGTCCTCCAAGTCTTTAGTAGCCGCAGGTACCACAATAGGCTGGTTCAGGTGAAAAGCTGAAACCACCTTAGGGAGAAACTGAGGACGAGTCCTCAATTCTGCCCTGTCCATATGAAAAATCAGATAAGGGCTTTTACAGGATAAAGCCTCCAATTCTGACACCCGCCTGGCCGAAGCCAGGACCAACAGCATGACCACTTTCCACGTGAGATATTTTAAATCCACCGTTTTAAGTGGTTCAGACCAAAATGATTTTTGGAAATTCAAAACAACATTTATATCCCAAGGTGCCACTGGAGGCACAAAAGGAGGCGGTATATGTAGCACTCCCTTAACAAACGTCTGAACTTCAGGCACTGAAGCCAGTTCTTTTTGAAAGAAACTCGACAGGGCCGAAATCTGAACCTTAATGGATCCCAATTTGAGGCCCATAGACACTCCTGCTTGCAGGAAATGCAGGAATCGACCCAGTTGAAATTCCTCCGTTGGGGCCTTTTTGGCCTCGCACCACGCAACATATTTCCGCCAGATGCGGTGATAATGCTTTGCGGTTACATCCTTTCTGGCTTTTATCAAAGTAGGGATGACTTCGTCTTGAATGCCTTTTTTCCTTTAGGATCCGGCGTTCAACCGCCATGCCGTCAAACGCAGCCGCGGTAAGTCTTGGAACAGACAGGGTCCCTGCTGGAGCAGGTCCCTTCTCAGAGGTAGAGGCCACGGGTCCTCTGTGAGCATTTCTTGAAGTTCCGGGTACCAAGTCCTTCTTGGCCAATCCGGAGCTACGAGAATAGTTCTTACTCCTCTCCGCCGTATAATTCTCAGCACCTTGGGTATGAGAGGCAGAGGAGGGAACACATACACCGACTGGTACACCCATGGTGTCACCAGAGCGTCCACAGCTATTGCTTGAGGGTCCCTTGACCTGGCGCAATATCTGTCTAGTTTTTTGTTGAGGCGGGACGCCATCATGTCCACCTTTGGTTTTTCCCAACGGTCTACAATCATGTGGAAGACTTCTGGGTGAAGTCCCCACTCTCCCGGGTGGAGGTCGTGCCTGTTGAGGAAGTCTGCTTCCCAGTTGTCCACTCCCGGAATGAACACTGCTGACAGTGTTATCACATGATTTTCCGCCCATCGGAGAATCCTTGCAGCTTCTGCCATCGCCCTCCTGCTTCTTGTGCCGCCCTGCCTGTTTACATGGGCAACTGCCGTGATGTTGTCCGACTGGATCAGCACCGGCTGACCTTGAAGCAGAGGTCTTGCTTTGCTTAGGGCATTGTAAATGGCCCTTAGCTCCAGGATATTTATGTGAAGTGAAGTCTCCAGGCTTGACCACAAGCCCTGGAAATTCCTTCCCTGTGTGACTGCTCCCCAGCCTCACAGGCTAGCATCCGTGGTCACCAGGACCCAGTCCTGAATGCCAAATCTGCTACCCTCTAGAAGATGAGCACCCTGCAACCACCACAGGAGAGACACCCTTGTCTTTGGTGACAGGGTTCTCCGCCGATGCATCTGAAGATGCGATCCGGACCATTTGTCCAGCAGGTCCCACTGGAAAGTTCTTGCGTGGAATCTGCCGAATGGAATTGCTTCGTAAGAAGCCACCATTTTTCCCAGAACCCTTGTGCATTGATGCACTGACACTTGGCCTGGTTTTAGGAGGTTTTTGACTAGCTCGGATAACTCCCTGGCTTTCTCCTCCGGGAGAAATACCTTCTTCTGAACTGTGTCCAGAATCATCCCCAGGAATAGAAGACGTGTCGTCGGGATCAGCTGCGATTTTGGAATATTGAGAATCCAACCGTGCTGCTGCAACACTACTTGAGATAGTGCCACCCCGACCACCAACTGTTCCCTGGATCTTGCCCTTATCAGGAGATCGTCCAAGTAAGGGATAATTAAAACTCCCTTTCTTCGAAGAAGTATCATCATTTCGGCCATTACTTTGGTAAAGACCCGGGGTGCCGTGGACAATCCAAACGGCAGTGTTTGAAACTGATAGTGGCAGTTCTGTACCACAAACCTGAGATACCCTTGGTGAGAAGGGTAAATTGGGACATGGAGGTAAGCATCCTTGATGTCCAGAGACACCATTGTAAGTGCTCAATGACTTTAGATTTAAAATGGGTCTCACCGAGCCGTCCGGCTTCG
This sequence comes from Pseudophryne corroboree, assembly GCF_028390025.1. Classification (NCBI taxonomy): domain Eukaryota; kingdom Metazoa; phylum Chordata; class Amphibia; order Anura; family Myobatrachidae; genus Pseudophryne; species Pseudophryne corroboree. Next base: position 33,426,426 of record NC_086451.1, read on the forward strand.
GTACCACAAATAGCGTGGAATAATACCCCTTTCCTTGTTGCAGGAGGGGTACCTTGATTATCACCTGCTGGGAATACAGCTTGTGAATAGCTTCTAATACCGCCTCCCTGTCGGAGGGAGTCGTCGGTAAGGCAGACTTTAGGAAAAGGCGAGGGGGAGACGTCTCGAAGTCCAATTTGTACCCCTGAGATACTACCTGAAGGATCCAGGAGTCCACCTGTGAGCGAGCCCACTGTGCGCTGAAATTTTTGAGACGGGCCCCCACCGCACCTGAGTCCGCTTGTAGAGCCCCAGCGTCATGCTGAGGACTTGGCGGAAGCGGGGGAGGACTTCTGTTCCTGGGAACTGGCTGTTTGTTGCAGCCTTTTTCCTCTCCCTCTGCCACGGGGCAGAATTGAGGAGCCTTTTGTCCGCTTGCCCTTATGGGGCCGAAATGGACTGCGCCTGATAATATGGCGTCTTCCTATGCTGAGAGGCTACCTGGGGTACAAACGTGGATTTCCCAGCAGTTGCTGTGGACACTAGGTCTGATAGACCTACCCCAAATAACTCCTCCCCTTTATAAGGCAATACTTCCATATGCCTTTTAGAATCGGCATCACCCGACCACTGCCGCGTCCATAAACCTCTTCTGGCGGATATGGACAGCGCACCGACTCTTGATGCCAGTCGGCAAATATCCCTCTGTGCATCACGCATGTATATAAATGCATCTTTTAAATGTTCTACAGTCAGTAATATACTGTCCCTATCAAGGGTATCGATATTTTCAGTCAGGGAGTCAGACCAAGCCACCCCAGCACTGCACATCCAGGCTGAGGCGATCGCTGGTCGCAGTATAACACCAGTATGTGTGTATATACATTTTAGGATAGTCTCCTGCTTTCTGTCAGCAGGATCCTTAAGGGCGGCCGTATCCGGGGACGGTAGCGCCACTTGTTTGGACAAGCGTGTGAGCGCTTTATCCACCTTAGGGGGTGTTTCACAACGTGCCCTATCCTCTGGCGGGAAAGGGTACGTTGCCAATAACCTTTTAGGAATTATCAGGAGAAACCCACGCTTCATCACATACTTCATTTAATTCCTCAGATGCAGGAAAAAATAAGATTTTACTTACCGATAAATCTATTTCTCGTAGTCCGTAGTGGATGCTGGGACTCCGTAAGGACCATGGGGAATAGCGGCTCCGCAGGAGACAGGGCACAAAATAAAAGCTTAAGGATCAGGTGGTGTGCACTGGCTCCTCCCCCTATGACCCTCCTCCAAGCCTCAGTTAGGATACTGTGCCCGGACGAGCGTACATAATAAGGAAGGATCTTGAATCCCGGGTAAGACTCATACCAGCCACACCAATCACACCGTACAACTCGTGATCTGAACCCAGTTAACAGTATGATAAATGCAAAGGAGCCTCTGAAAAGATGGCTCAAACAATAATAACCCGAATTTTTGTAACAATAACTATATACAAGTATTGCAGACAATCCGCACTAGGGATGGGCGCCCAGCATCCACTACGGACTACGAGAAATAGATTTATCGGTAAGTAAAATCTTATTTTCTCTGACGTCCTAGTGGATGCTGGGACTCCGTAAGGACCATGGGGATTATACCAAAGCTCCCAAACGGGCGGGAGAGTGCGGATGACTCTGCAGCACCGAATGAGAGAACTCCAGGTCCTCCTCAGCCAGGGTATCAAATTTGTAGAATTTAGCAAACGTGTTTGCCCCTGACCAAGTAGCTGCTCGGCAAAGTTGTAAAGCCGAGACCCCTCGGGCAGCCGCCCAAGATGAGCCCACTTTCCTTGTGGAATGGGCTTTTACTGATTTTGGCTGTGGCAATCCTGCCACGGAATGTGCAAGCTGAATTGTACTACAAATCCAACGAGCAATCGTCTGCTTTGAAGCAGGAGCACCCAGCTTGTTGGGTGCATACAGGATAAACAGCGAGTCAGTTTTCCTGACTCCAGCCGTCCTGGAAACATATATTTTCAGGGCCCTGACAACGTCTAGCAACTTGGAGTCCTCCAAGTCCCTAGTAGCCGCAGGCACCACAATAGGTTGGTTCATGTGAAATGCAGAAACCACCTTAGGTAGAAATTGAGGACGAGTCCTCAATTCCGCCCTGTCAGAATGAAAAATTAAGTAAGGGCTTTTATATGATAAAGCCGCCAATTCTGACACACGCCTGGCTGAAGCCAAGGCTAACAGCATCGACACCTTCCACGTGAGATATTTTAAGTCCACAGTGGAAAGTGGTTCAAACCAATGTGATTTTAGAAAACTCAATACAACATTGAGATCCCAAGGTGCCACTGGAGGCACAAAAGGAGGCTGTATGTGCAGCACCCCTTTCACAAATGTCTGAACTTCAGGTACTGAAGCCAGTTCTTTCTGGAAGAAAATCGACAAGGCCGAAATTTGAACCTTAATGGACCCTAATTTTAGGCCCATAGACAGTCCGGTTTGCAGGAAATGCAGGAAACGACCCAGTTGAAATTCCTCTGTAGGGGCCTTCTTGGCCTCACACCACGCAACATATTTACGCCAAATGCGGTGATAATGTTTTGCGGTTACTTCCTTCCTGGCTTTGACCAGAGTAGGGATGACTTCTTCTGGAATGCCCTTTTCCTTTAGGATCCGGCGTTCAACCGCCATGCCGTCAAACGCAGCCGCGGTAAGTCTTGGAACAGACAAGGCCCCTGCAGTAGCAGGTCCTTTCTTAGAGGTAGAGGCCACGGTTCGTCCGTGAGCATCTCTTGAAGTTCCGGGTACCAAGTCCTTCTTGGCCAATCCGGAACCACGAGTATAGTTCTTACTCCTCTCCTTCTTATGATTCTCAGTACTTTTGGTATGAGAGGCAGAGGAGGGAACACATACACTGACTGGTACACCCACGGCGTTACCAGAGCGTCCACTGCTATTGCCTGAGGGTCCCTTGACCTGGCGCAATATCTGTCCAGTTTTTTGTTTAGACGTGACGCCATCATGTCCACCTTTGGTTTTTCCCAACGGTTTACAATCAGGTGGAAGACTTCTGGGTGAAGTCCCCACTCTCCCGGGTGAAGGTCGTGTCTGCTGAGGAAGTCTGCTTCCCAGTTGTCCACTCCCGGAATGAATACTGCTGACAGTGCTATCACATGATTTTCCGCCCAGCGAAGAATCCTTGCAGCTTCTGCCATTGCCCTCCTGCTTCTCGTGCCGCCCTGTCTGTTTACGTGGGCGACTGACGTGATGTTGTCCGATTGGATCAACACCGCCTGACCCTGAAGCAGAGGTTTTGCTTGACTTAGGGCATTGTAAATGGCCCTTAGTTCCAGAATGTTTATATGAAGAGACGTTTCCAAGCTTGACCACAGGCCCTGGAAATTCCTTCCCTGTGTGACTGCTCCCCAGCCTCTCAGGCTGGCATCCGTGGTTACCAGGATCCAATCCTGAATGCCAAATCTGCGGCCCTCTAGTAGATGAGCACTCTGCAGCCACCACAGGAGAGACACCCTTGTCCTTGGTGACAGGGTTATCCGCTGATGCATCTGCAGATGCGATCCGGACCATTTGTCCAGTAGATCCCACTGAAATGTTCTTGCATGGAATCTTCCGAATGGAATCGCTTCGTAAGAAGCCACCATTTTCCCCAGGACCCTCGTGCACTGATGCACTGAGACCTGTCCTGGTTTTAGGAGGTTCCTGACTAGCTCGGATAACTCCCTGGCCTTCTCCTCCGGGAGAAACACCTTCTTCTGGACTGTGTCCAGAATCATTCCTAGAAACAGTAGACGTGTCGTTGGAATCAGCTGCGATTTTGGAATATTTAGAATCCACCCGTGCTGACGTAACACTACCTGAGATAGTGCTACTCCGACTTCTAACTGTTCCCTGGATCTTGCCCTTATCAGGAGATCGTCCAAGTAAGGGATAATTAAAATGCCTTTTCTTCGTAGAAGAATCATCATTTCGGCCATTACCTTGGTAAAGACCCGAGGTGCCGTGGACAATCCAAACGGCAGCGTCTGAAACTGATAATGACAGTTTTGTACTACAAACCTGAGGTACCCTTGGTGAGAAGGGTATATCGGGACGTGGAGATAAGCATCTTTGATGTCCAGAGACACCATATAGTCCCCTTCTTCCAGGTTTGCTATCACTGCTCTGAGTGACTCCATCTTGAATTTTAACCTTTTTATGTAAGTGTTCAAGGATTTCAGATTTAAAATTGGTCTCACCGAGCCGTCCGGCTTCGGTACCACAAACAGCGTGGAATAATACCCCTTTCCTTGTTGCAGGAGGGGTACCTTGATTATCACCTGCTGGGAATACAGCTTGTGAATGGCTTCCAAAACTGCCTCCCTGTCGGAGGGAGACTTTGGTAAAGCAGACTTCAGGAACCGACGAGGGGGAAACGCCTCGAATTCCAGTTTGTACCCCTGCGATACTACCTGTAGAATCCAGGGATCCACTTGCGAGTGAGCCCACTGCGCGTTGAAATTCTTGAGACGGGCCCCCACCATATCTGAGTCTGCTTGTAAAGCCCCAGCGTCATGCTGAAGACTTGGCAGAAGCAGGGGAGGGCTTCTGCTCCTGGGAAGCGGCTGCATGGTGCAGTCTTTTTCCTCTTCCTCTGCCCCGGGGCAGAAATGAGTGGCCTTTTGCTCGCTTGTACTTATGGGAACGAAAGGACTGAGTTTGAAAAGACGGTGTCTTTTTCTGCTGATGTGGAGTGCCCTGGGGTAAAAAGGTGGATTTTCCAGCCGTTGCCGTGGCCACCAGGTCCGATAGACCAGCCCCAAATAACTCCTCCCCTTTATACGGCAATACTTCCATGTGCCGTTTGGAATCCGCATCCCCTGACCACTGTCGCGTCCATAACGCTCTTCTGGCAGAGATGGACATAGCACTTACTCTTGATGCCAGGGTGCAAATATCCCTCTGTGCATCACGCATATATAGTAATGCATCCTTTAAATGTTCTATAGTTAACAAAATATTGTCCCTATCCAGGGTATCAATATTCTCGGTCAGGGAATCCGACCATGCGACTCCAGCACTGCACATCCAGGCTGAGGCGATTGCTGGTCGCAGTATAACACCAGTATGTGTGTATATACTTTTTAGGATATTTTCCAGCCTTCTATCAGCTGGTTCTTTGAGGGTAGCCGTATCAGGAGACGGTAACGCTACTTGTTTTGATAAACGTGTGAGCGCCTTATCCACCCTAGGGGGTGTTTCCCAACGCGCCCTAACCTCTGGCGGGAAAGGATATAATGCTAATAATTTTTTAGAAATTAGCTGTTTTTTATCGGGGGAAACCCACGCTTTTTCACACACCTCATTTATTTCCTCTGACTCAGGAAAAAATATTGGTAGTTTTTTCTCACCCCACATAATACCCTTCTTTGTGGTACTTGTAGTGTCAGAAAGGTTCAATGCCTCTTTCATTGCCGTGATCATGTAACGTGTGGCCCTACTGGACATTACGTTTGTCTCGTCACCGTCGACACTAGACTCAGTATCTGTGTCAGGGTCTGTGTCGACCCACTGAGGTAACGGGCGTTTTAGCGCCCCTGACGGTGTCTGAGACGCCTGGACAGGCACTAATTGATTTGCCGGCTGTCTCATGTCGTCAACAGTTTTTTGCAAATTGCTGACATTATCACTTAATTGTTTAAATACAATCATCCAGTCAGGTGTCGACTCCCTAGGGGGTGACATCACCAACACAGGCAACTGCTCCGCCTCCACATAATTTTCCTCCTCATACATGTCGACACACGCGTACCGACACACAGCACACACACCGGGAATGCTCTGATAGAGGACAGGACCCCACTTAGCCCTTTGGAGAGACAGAGGGAGAGTCTGCCAGCACACACCCAGCGCTATATATATATACAGGGATAACCTTATATAAGTGTTACTCCCTTATAGCTGCTGTTAATATATTTATTTGCTGCCAAACGTGCCCCCCCTTCTCTTTTTTACCCTGATTCTGAAGCAGGACTGCAGGGGAGAGTCAGGGAGCCGTCCTTCCAGCGGAGCTGTGAGGGAAAATGGCGCTTGTGTGCTGAGGAGATAGGCTCCGCCCCTTCACGACGTCCTTATCTCCCGCTTTTTTGTGTAAAATGGCAGGGGATTAAAATACATCCATATAGCCCAGGAGCTATATGTGATGTATTCTGTTTTGCCACCTAAGGTATTCTGTTATATTGCGTCTCAGGGCGCTCCCCCCCCAGCGCCCTGCACCCTCAGTGACCGGAGTGTGAAGTGTGCTGAGAGCAATGGCGCACAGCTGCGGTGCTGTGCGCTACCTTAGTCTGAAGACAGGATGTCTTCTGCCGCCGATTTCACCGGACCTCTTCGTCTCTTCTGGCTCTGTAAGGGGGACGGCGGCGCGGCTCCGGTGACCCATCCAGGCTGAACCTGTGATCGTCCCTCTGGAGCTAGTGTCCAGTAGCCTAAGAAACCCGATCCACTCTGCACTCAGGTGAGTCCGTTTCTTCTCCCCTTAGTCCCACGATGCAGTGAGCCTGTTGCCAGCAGGACTCACTGAAAATAAAAAAACCTAACTAAACTTTTATTCTAAGCAGCTCAGGAGAGCCACCTAGATTGCACCCTTCTCGGCCGGGCACAAAAATCTAACTGAGGCTTGGAGGAGGGTCATAGGGGGAGGAGCCAGTGCACACCACCTGATCCTTAAGCTTTTATTTTGTGCCCTGTCTCCTGCGGAGCCGCTATTCCCCATGGTCCTTACGGAGTCCCAGCATCCACTAGGACGTCAGAGAAACTACAGGTAGTTTTTTCTCACCAAACATAATACCCTTTTTAACGGTACCTGTTGTACTATCAGTAATATGTAAAACAGTTTTTATTGCCTCAATCATGTAACGTGTGGCCCTACTGGAAGTTACATTCGTCTCCTCGTCGTCGACACTGGAGTCAGTATCCGTGTCGACGTCTGTATCTGCCATCTGAGGTAGCGGGCGTTTTAGAGCCCCTGATGGCCTTTGAGACGCCTGGACAGGCCCAAGCTGAGTAGCCGGCTGTCCCATGTCATCAAACTTCTTATGTAAAGAGTTAACACTTTCACGTAATTCCTTCCATAAGCCCATCCACTCAGGTGTCGACCCCCTAGGGCAGCCTTTTTCAACAGGTGTGCCGCGGCACACTGGTGTGCCGCGAGCAGTTTCCAGGTGTGCCGCCTGCACACAGATCCGCTGCAGCCTACATACAGACCTGCCGCCGACCGCACACAAACCCGCTGCCGCCGACCGCACACAGACCCGCTGCCGCCGACCGCACACAGACCCGCCGCCGCCGACCGCACACAGACCCGCTGCCGCCGACCGCACACAGACCCGCTGCCGCCCGCCACACAGACTTGCCGCAGCAGCCAGCCAGATATGCCTAGTTGCCGGGCAGCGCTGAACTTCAATGACAGCCGGCTCGTGACCTATGGTGACTCATAGGTCACGCACCGCACGTCTCGTTCCCCCGTTTGCAGTGCACAGTACACTCGACACTCACTCGCTACTGCTCCTCCTCAATGCAGCCTCGTCCCAGTGCTCCTCACTTCTCCCCACAGACAGGGCAAGAGTTAAGGTTGCTATATATATATATATATATATATATATATATAACATTAATGTGTGAGGAATTACTATGGCGTTGGGAGGTGTGTGGAATTACTATAGGGTGGGGAAGGTGTGTGGAATTACTATAGGGTGGGGAAGGTGTGTGGAATTACTATAGGGGGGAAGGTGTGTGGTATTACTATAGGGGGGGAGGTGTGTGGTATTACTATAGGGGGGGAGGTGTGTGGTATTACTATAGGGGGGGAGGTGTGTGGTATTACTATAGGGGGGGAGGTGTGTGGTATTACTATAGTGGGGAAGGTATGTGGTATTACTATAGGGGGGGAGGTGTGTGGTATTACTATGCGGGGGTGCAGGTGTGTGTGTTTTATTACTGCAGCCCCGAAAAAAAAGATGGTGTGCCTCGGCAATTTTAAAATCTTGGTTAGTGTGCCACGAGTTTAAAAAGGTTGAAAATCACTGCCCTAGGGGGTGACATCTCCACTACAGGCAATTGCTCCGCCTCCACATCATTTTCCTCTTCATACATGTCGACACAGCAGTACCGACACACAGCACACACACAGGGAATGCTCTGATAGAGGACAGGACCCCACTAGAGCCCTTTGGGGAGACAGAGGGAGAGTATGCCAGCACACACCAGTACGCTATATATATGTAGGGATAACACTATATAGAGTGTTTTTCCCCTTATAGCTGCTGTATATAGTTATACTGCGCCTAATTAGTGCCCCCCCTCTCTTTTTAACCCTTTTCTGTAGTGCAGGACTGCAGGGGAGAGTCAGGGAGACGTCCTTCCAGTGGGGCTGTGAGGGAAAATGGCGCCAGTGTGCTGATGAGATAGGCTCCGCCCCCTTCTCGGCGGACTTTTCTCCCGCTTTTATCTGTAATCTGGCAGGGGTTAATATACATCCATATAGCCCTGGAGCTATATGTGATGTAACTTTAGCCAGCCAAGGTGTTTTTATTGCTTCTCAGGGGGCCCCCCCCCAGCGCCCTGCACCCTCAGTGACCGGAGTGTGAAGTGTGTATGAGGAGCAATGGCGCACAGCTGCAGTGCTGTGCGCTACCTTGGTGAAGACTGATGTCTTCTGCCGCCGATTTTCCGGACCTCTTCTTGCTTCTGGCTCTGTAAGGGGGCCGGCGGCGCGGCTCTGGGACCGGACTCCGAGGCTGGGCCTGTGTTCGGTCCCTCTGGAGCTAATGGTGTCCAGTAGCCAAGAAGCCCAAGCTGGCTGCAAGCAGGCAGGTTCGCTTCTTCTCCCCTTAGTCCCTCGATGCAGTGAGCCTGTTGCCAGCAGGTCTCACTGAAAATAAAAAACCTAAAACTAAACTTTTCCTAAGAAGCTCAGGAGAGCCTCCTAGATTGCACCCTGCTCGGTCGGGCACAAAAATCTAACTGAGGCTTGGAGGAGGGTCATGGGGGGAGGAGCCAGTGCACACCAGGTAGTCCTAAAGCTTTACTTTTGTGCCCAGTCTCCTGCGGAGCCGCTATTCCCCATGGTCCTTACGGAGTTCCCAGCATCCACTAGGACGTCAGAGAAATGACAGTTAGGAGCTGATTAGTTGGTACTTTATCTGTCTCCAAGGTTCAATAAATCTTCCCCCATATAAGAACATTAGCTAATTCCTATCCTTACACGTCAGATGACCGCTGGTGGCAAATCATCCTGTATCTGGATAGGAATTACCTTACTTGCACCTATCCCCTCTCTGTATGTTATTAGTAACATCCCAGCCATCATGCAGCCAGCCATTGTGACACAAGCACCATGCAACCAGCCAGTGTGACACATAGACAGGCGCCATTGTGACACGTGCGATGTGGCTTACATGCCCAGCACCTGACAGTTACCAAGCACTCAGTTCTAGGCAACGGAGGAAGATGGAGGCCTGCGATAGACTGGGAGTGCAGGATTGCACTGATGAGAGTACTGATGATTTCAGTGATTTCAGTGAGAATTTATCTATAGTGGATGAAGCTTGGGAGACCATCGACCCCAACCCCGACATCCAAGAGCTCTTCACGGAGTACAATGACGCTTTCTTCCAAGGGAAGTTGGCTGACGTACCCGTTGAGTGGAGCAATAGGCTGAAGACGTGAGTATGGCTACTGTCAGATCAATTTATTATGATATTCCTGCTAAGATATACACTATTTATTATCACCTGACACTGTGATGGCATTTATAGTATAATAAGCTTACTGTCACAGTCCAGATTACTATTTATTTAGATGGTCTTCAGAATGTTAGTTACATCTAAGCAATGACAGCACTTAATCAACATTTGGATGTATTAATAAAAACTAAAACTCACTGGCGTATCTATAGTGGGTGCAGGGGGGCCACACCGCACACTATGCACCCGTACAATTATTCTTACCTGTCCAGACTTCTGCACCGACCAGCACTGCAGACAGAAATCACAGGCAGATATTTTCCTGGTGATTTGCGTATGTGCAGTAGAAAATTCTCTGGGAACATCGCACAGGTGCCATTTTTATTGTAAGAATAACAATTATAAAACACAAGCCCTATGTGACCGCTGGAGAGCAGATTTTCCTCCTGCCTGTGACAGTGAGGATGAGGCATGAAGAGGCACAATCCAATTCGAGGTTCCCAGCTGTCAGTGTTACACTTGTGTTATTAATGGGTCAGGGGCCACGGGCCCCATAGCAACACTTTGCATATGGTGAAACAAATTTAGCATTTATAATTTTCAGGAAAACCATAACAAGGGCTTCTCTCTTTCCCACCTTTGGGCCACAGTCAGTGACACCTATTGGGGTGTGTATAACAGACATGTTCCCACTAATGGAAGCGTCTTCCCTAAATTGGGGCGTCTCACCTCCTTGTATGGAACTGATCAGACCAGGGATGTTCCTCATGTGTGATCTGTGTTTTCTCACCAGGATGGCCGGAGTCTTCCGGAAGCAGAAGCAGTTCGGGGGCCCGTGCCGCATCAGGTTGAGCAGACCCATCCTGGAGCAGATGCCCAGGAGGACAACAGTAGAGGTACTATAGGCTGTGTCTGTGCGCCAACCTGTTGCTAGAAGAACGTGTGATGAGGTGATAGCGTGTGCGCCTGAGTGCAGTTATTGCAGCAATATATGTAGCAGTGGGAAACAGGGTTATTCCTGCACCCTGTGTGCACCGAGGGACGTGAGGAAATGTCTGCAGGGGGGATAATATCTAGGGGTCCCAACATTGGGAATCAATGACTAATAACACTGAGACTGAGGAAGTAGCGGAATGATATAATGGGAGCAGAAGGTACATTTCCAGCAATGATGTAGCAGTACATGGTGCAGGGTTTGTCTCTGCTGATCTGGTGCAGCTCACACCTGGAGACATAAACCTCAGTCAGTGTAACACAGTAACTGTGTGTGATGTGTGTGTCAGTGTTACTATAACCGGCTCATTGCTGTGTGTGTTACAGTGTCTGCTGCATGAGATGATCCATGCGTACCTGTATGTGTCAGAGATACAGGACACCTCTGCGCACGGCGAGGAATTTGTGAAGGAGATGGAGCGGATCAACTACCTGACCGGCGCTAATGTTACTGTAAGTATATAATCAGCCATTAAGGGGCCAGTTATGTGGGAGGAGAGGGGAGGCCGACACACCGGCCAGCAATGTGTGGGAGGAGAGGAGAGGCTGACACACCGGCCAGCAATGTGTGGGAGGAGAGGAGAGGCTGACACACCGGCCAGCAATGTGTGGGAGGAGAGGGGAGGCCGACACACCGGCCAGCAATGTGTGGGAGGAGAGGAGAGGCTGACACACCGGCCAGCAATGTGTGGGAGGAGAGGGGAGGCTGACATACCGGCCAGCAATGTGTGGGAGGAGAGGGGAGGCCGACACACCAGCCAGCAATGTGTGGGAGGAGAGGGGAGGCTGACATACCGGCCAGCAATGTGTGGGAGGAGAGGAGAGGCTGACACACCGGCCAGCAATGTGTGGGAGGAGAGGGGAGGCCGACACACCAGCCAGCAATGTGTGGGAGGAGAGGGGAGGCTGACATACCGGCCAGCAATGTGTGGGAGGAGAGGAGAGGCTGACACACCGGCCAGCAATGTGTGGGAGAAGAGGGGAGGTGACACAATGGCCAGCAATGTGTGGGAGGAGAGGAGAGGCCGACACACCGGCCAGCAATGTGTGGGAGGAGAGGGGAGACTGACACACCGGCCAGCAATGTGTGGGAGGAGAGGAGAGGCCGACACACCGGCTAGCAATGTGTGGGAGGAGAGGGGAGGCCGACACACCTGCCAGCAATGTGTGGGAGGAGAGGAGAGGCCGACACACCGGCTAGCAATGTGTGGGAGGAGAGGGGAGGCCGACACACCGGCTAGCAATGTGTGGGAGGAGAGGGGAGGCCAACACACCGGCCAGCAATGTGTGGGAGGAGAGGGGAGGCCGACACACCGGCTAGCAATGTGTGGAAGGAGAGGGGAGGCCGACACACCGGCCAGCAATGTGTGGGAGGAGAGGGGAGGCCGACACACCGGCCAGCAATGTGTGGGAGGAGAGGGGAGGCCGACACACCGGCCAGCAATGTGTGGGAGGAGAGGGGAGGCCGACACACCAGCCAGCAATGTGTGGGAGGAGAGGGGAGGGCGACACACCGGCCAGCAATGTGTGGGAGGAGAGGGGAGGGTGACACACCGGCCAGCAATGTGTGGGAGGAGAGGAGAAGCTGACACACCGGCCAGCAATGTGTGGGAGGAGAGGGGAGGCCGACACACCGGCCAGCAATGTGTGGGAGGAGAGGGGAGGCCGACACACCGCCCAGCAATGTGTGGGAGGAGAGGGGAGGCTGACACACCGGCCAGCAATGTGTGGGAGGAGAGGGGAGGCTGACACACCGGCCAGCAATGTGTGGGAGGAGAGTGGAGGCCGACACACCGGCCAGCAATACCTGGGAGGAGAGGAGGGAACGCTAGCTTCTGGGATTATGCTTTATTATATTTCTACTATCTGATTAGATCTACCTCGACTTCTATGAGGAAGAGGATGCGCTGAAGACCCACTGGTGGCAGTGTGACCGCTGTCTTCTATACCGCAAGAAGATGGTGAACCGCGCCCCATCTATGACTTCTGAATGGTGGGCGCTACATGCACAGGTGTGCGGTGGAGAAATCCACAAAGTGATGGAGCCGCCCCGCCAAGGTAAAGAAAATAGCGCTTCTTCATATGCTCCGCCCACCCGCAATATCCTGATACACTGCCGGGGGAGGGAATCCAAATAATGCACACAGGCCCCAATCAGCACAGGAAGCGCCCTGTACACATCACACCACTGACGTTGGGTGAGGGAGTGGGGACAGGCGGCATACACCCATTTGTCATTACATCACATTATAACGTTACACATAGACAGTGCTTGGTGTGAGCAACCCTAACAATCAGACACCAGTGGCCTGACTGCATGATTATATGTAATATATCACCGTATATGTACTGAGCAGTGATAAAACACAGAACATCCCTGCATAGGAGGATCACCTCGCACAGTACACTTGCTGCGTTTCTAACGGATACTTGTGTATTATAGGAACTAAAAGACCGCGGACCGATGCTGGTGCACCTGGCGATACGGTTGCTCGCACACCTGTGAAGAAAGCGCGGAAGGCACACGCCAAGTAGAACACTGGTGGCCGTTTCCATCTCGGTGTCATGCTAGGGGAGGAGGGGAGGGACTTGCAGAAAATTGGGGTCCCTTGACGTGGGCTGCAAGCTTAAATGTTTTGATCAAAATATAACAGAGCCCCCTCTATTTTATTCACTACATACAGAAAGATTTGCAGTATATTAGTGTCAGTGCCAAAAGCAGAAGTCTGTTATGTAGCCATATAGAGCATTAATATTGCAATGCAGCTGGTGCCATGTACAGTATGGGTAACACCAATGTTTTGCACAGTGCTGTCATGGCAGCTGTCACTGACGGCTATAATAGGCCGAGTTGTGTTTAGCTCACAGGCCAGCCCTGTATAGATGTTCCCCTCTGTATCTGGGAGGTGAGTACAAGTAACTGCAATGTAATGGGGTGCTGAGCATACATGCTAGGGTAGGGACTTACTGAAAATTGGGGTCCTTTGACGTGGGCTGCAAGCTTAAATATTTTGATCAAAACATGACAAAATCCCCTCTTATTTTATTTGCTGCATACACACAGATATGCAGTACATTAGTGTTAGTGCTGATAGCAAAAGTCTTTCAGATTCCATTCCCGCCTCACCCCGGAAGAACATGAGAGCAGCTTCCGAGAGAAATGATGCCTGTATTGTGCCAGTCCTGGTCATATGCCTGGGTCCTGTCCCATAAAGTCAGGAAACGCCACCTCCTAACTGCAAATGGGTTGGTAAGGAATTTGGGCGCTTCGCAGGAGGCGGCTGCCCCTTTAGCACCTAGGATCTATCCCTGTGATCTTTATAAACTAGACTGACAAAAAGGTGGTGATGTAAGAAGAATGGCGCTACCTATGATGTCACTACACTGGTGGTAACAATGGTAATATTGCGGGTACAAGTCCCCAAAAGATTGTGGGCTAAAGAACCCTGATATACTCAGACTGTACGTTCCTTAACGTGGAGTGCAGAAGATCGTCTGGATGATTTTATTTCTCTCTTCTTTAACACCAGGATTCTCCGATCATGTATCATCATCATCATCACATATGGGAGATGGTAAGAAAAGCAGTGGAGACCACAATGTGTAGTAAATTCCACAACAGGATTATTCAACATTTTCAAGGTATTTTCTCCACGAGGTGCGTCTAAGGGGTATTTTCCCCAAGAGGTGCGTCTAAGGGGTATTTTCCCCAAGAGGTGCGTCTAAGGGGTATTTTCCCCAAGAGGTGCGTCTAAGAGGCATTTTTCCCAAAAAGTGCGTCTAAGGGGCATTTTCCACGAGAGGTGCGTCTAAGGGGTATTTTCCCCAAGAGGTGCGTCTAAGGGGTATTTTCCCCAAGAGGTGCGTCTAAGAGGCATTTTTCCCAAAAAGTGCGTCTAAGGGGCATTTTCCACGAGAGGTGCGTCTAAGGGGTATTTTCCCCAAGAGGTGCGTCTAAGGGGTATTTTCCGAGTGTGATGAAGCCATCACCAAAAAAACGTAAATAAACCCAAATATAGCGGGGGTTACGTACCAAAACTTGCTAAAAACAAACGTGTTTTTCTCATAAAGGTATCTTTACACGTATGGTCTGTACATGTATTAACAAACAACAAGCGATACGGCGTACTCTACGCACTCGGAGAATGGAGTAAGGCTGGTATGTAAAGTTATCTTTGGGGTACTAGAAGCGTGACGTTCTCAATCGTATCCGTACTCACAATATGCAAGGTTTCGACTATTACATCAAGGTATCTTTGTGATGGCCGGAGCTGACGTTTATGTAAAAATGTCTTAATAAATGGATATAACATGCAGCACTAATAAAGTAGATAACAATGGTGTTCTAGACAAAAAAAAAAAAAAGGGATGGCTTGCAAAAATGACAGATAGTCACGAAACGCGTCGGGTCAGGAGAAAACAGACAGTGGCGGTCCACAGCTACATCCTGGGAGGAGGTATGTTGCCGGGCGTGAAATTGTTACTTATGACCGCAACATCAGTCCCCGGGTCACCTCCTTCCAGATGTACTGTCGCCATCCGCGCGGTTTTATTTTATTGTGTCTAGAACACTATTGTTATCTGCTTTATTAATGCTGCAAGTTATATCCAATTATTAAGACATTTTTACATGTTACTATATTTGTGGTTATTTACTGTTGTTGGCGATGGCTTCATCACACTCGGAACATACCCCTTAGACGCGCCTGTAGGGGAAATACCCTGAAAATGCTGAACAATCCTGTTGTGGAATTTACTACACATTGGGGTCTCCACTGCTTTTCTTCCTGTCTCCATGATGATACATGATCGGAGGATCCCGGTGGTGGCGCAGAAACCACTGGGAAAATGGTGCGGCGGCCATGTTCCCAGCATTTTGCGGATGCCAGTAGGAAAATCACGGGGAAAATGGCCGTCGCACCATTTTCCCAGAGACCTGCACATGCGCACTACACTCTGGCACAGTGCGAGGGTCTCCTAATGCCCCTAGTGCTCAGAGTCTGTACTGCACTGCCAGCTAGAGAGGTGGGGGCCCAAATGGAGACTGAGCACGGCTCCTCCTCTCTTATACACCCCTGCTAAGTATATTACAGTTTTTTAGCCCACAATCCTTTGAGGACCTGGCTGTACCCACAATATTACCATATTTTACCACCCGTGTGGTGACATCATAGGTAGCACGCCCACCCACCCCCTCCCTTGTTGCACCACCACCTTTTTGTCAGCCCCCCCTCCCCAACTAATGGTGGAGAATTGTCACAGAAAAAATGAAATAAAGAACAATGTGATTATAAAACAGAAGCGTCCAGTTGTGTTTCTCTATGATATATGTGATTATTACATCGCTGGTACCGGCTGTGTCACATGGTTATTTTCTATCCACCTGACCAGTCAGAAGACCACACATTTCATGGCGTAATGTGTCATAAATCGGGGTGTCAGGATGTCCCCCAGATCTAATAGTAATATCAGTACTCATTACAAAATAAAGGTAGCAGTATAGTCTCCAATTTACTATATCTCACATGAAAATCAGCCAGTAGTATTTCTAGTTCCTTTTACAGCCCCAAAATATCAGTATGGATGAAATACTTCTATGCGCAGTGTTAGGGAATGCGCCTCCTGTCTGTAATCAGCCTCAGGAATAATTTGGGGAAATGTGAATCACCCAGAGAGAGGATTATGGTGCGAGGCTGCGGCCAGACCCTGATCTAGTGCTGTGAGTATAGTAACCCTACATAGTACATATGGGTATTCCCAGTCACAGTATATGGCACTGGTCACATATAACATGCAGAGCGGTGCAGGGAGCAGTATTATTAGGTATCTGGGATTAGCCCAGAGAGTATTATGGAGCATTCGTTATAGATCTGGGTGACAGTATGTTTATGCTGTACATAGATCCTAGTGATACAGGAGAGGGTTCCCTCGTTATATATTGTACATTCCCTAAAGCTGGGATTCCTGAGAGCTCCTATTACTGTATATATAGTGCCACCAAATTACCTGTTACATAAACGTCAGAAGCCGCACAGAGGGGGAGATGGAAACCCCGCGGCTCATTGTATCTGCCCCATAGTATAACAATAGTACCCAGTATACGAGGATGAGATAGGAGGACGCCATAATAGGGATGCATCTACCATAGTGTTCACGCTAGGCTGTTTCAGCAGGGTGCCGCGTCCCATGCTCCCTGCCCCTTTAGCTGCGCCCTGCTAAAACCGCCTGCCGTGCCGCCGCTGCGTGAATACATGCCGTGCGCCCACATCTACTCACATGAAAGGGAGCACTTGGGGGAACACTCCCCCATCAGGAACACTGACAGCTCCGGCAAACCCCATTAGTGATGTAGAGGGGGTTTCAGCAAACCGACCATCTATAACGCTACTGGCTTCTAGTGAGCGGACGGCTGTATTCTCATGAATATTACTTCCTGTCACACAATGGCGGCCTCCACGGTGGGAGTGCATTCATGTGTACAGCTACAGAAAGTCAGACTCATGCTTAGAATTACTACACATCATTCCAACACAGAAAGCACCATGGACACGTTCTCACAATACACAGTGACAGCGACATTATCCCCGCTCCCATGTGTATAGTCACCTTCCGGTGTCTCTGGGGCCTGATGCTTGTGGTAACTGAGAGCAGAATCTAGGTGGTAGGGGAAAAGTCCTATGCAGCCAAGCTGTCCAGGAGCCCTCAGCTTGTGGTATCGTTGCCTCTTGTCTGCTCTGTCATCTACATATGAAGGTGAACACAGGTATTATCACTCTGCAGCCGCTGCAACAGGCTTATAGGTAATTCCACTCACACATGGTTTTGTGTAACTAAAATCTTTCTTAGTACTAAACCATACTGAAATAATTCCTTGAAATCCTGAAATAGTCTATGGAAAACTGAGAAACACACTGCTGCTGCAATATGACCGACCTATATATCTCCTGGGAAACAAGATGTGCACTGAAAGGATTGTTTCCATGGCAACAGATGCTTCTAAGAAATATCAGTTACTGCCACTAATGGGCTAAATGGCAGCAGCAGTGTGTTTCTCTGTTTTCAATGGGCAATTTCGGGCAGTTCTATTTTCAGTAACAAGAGTCATTCCACATAATTATGCTAAATAATTTTTCTGTGGAGCTTCCCTATAATCCATATATTTTTCCCAGAGAATTAAATGTGGTATACATTAATAACGGTAATAAAGACAAGTATTTCTTCTTTAATGAAACAAGTATTTGTCTATCAGGATCCTTACGCTGTATATCACATATTCTCCTAGTATGTAATGGGGAATCCCGATTTACAGGAATAGTGTGCAGTATAGTGAGAGCAAAGCTGTTTCTAGGCAGACGGCTCAGCCATCCGGCCAATCCGCCGACCTATCTGACAATTGGTAAGCGCAATAACACTTACCAATCGTCGGCCCACCCAGTTGTGATGTCAGTCACCGGCGGACCCTGCAGCAAGTGCATCTGCAGATATATCGGCCATAGGCTGTGCTGCAGGGCTGACGGGATACGTCTGTGAATGACATCAGTCACAGACCTATCACCGGTACACACCAGCCAACCCACCCACGATATATCGGTCGTTCAACTGAATGGCCGATATATCGGCCAGTGTGTACCCAGCAATAGGCTATGAAAGCATGGGAAACCTCGTCCAAAGAAAGGCCAGGCAGTATATATCACCCATATCACATCCTCTTCCCCTATGCAATGCGGCCTGTGATGTGTCACTGCCCCGGGCAGGGGATGCCCCTCCCCCATTATCTTCATGTCCCAGGTGCTGTCCAGTTATTTACCTGATACACACCTGAGCTCTGTGTGCAGTCACCTGCCCCCATTTCTCACCAACCCAAGGAAGGGGATATGGCCGGGCCCCTGGCCCTTCCCTCGGGCCCTGATAAGCTGTACTCTCATCTCTATGTAGTGCCACCATAGTATGATGATCTGGTATGCATATATCATTTACCAGGTGGCTTTATTCTGCGGCTGGGTCTAGTCATGTCAATATACTTCTTCCACAGGTAATACTGGTTCCTGATGCTGTCCAAATTCATCTCCATGTTATCCAGGGCTGCAAACTGCTAGAAGACACAGTATAAAGTGTGAGCAACTGATACACAGGAGAGGCCTGGTCAGTATAGAATATTCCCATATATTTCACTATATTAGAACCTGGAGGAAACTCACACAGTAACAGGGAGAACACACAAACTCCACACAGATGGGCCATGGCTGGGAGTTGAACTCACGACCTCAGTGCTGTGAGGCAGTAATGCTAGCCACTTGTAACCAGACTTATGATGTGACGCCCTTATGTTTGCATAGAACATCTTTTCAGGATCTTTTCTCTATGGTGTAAAGGGCTTCAGTCACATAAACACAATGGCTCTCATTTACACAATGGATGCACAATGCTTTGGTATTGCACTGGGAGCTCCCACATGGTCTGCCAGCACCTATCAAGGCGCAAGTTTGCCCCCCACCCCTCTGCTCCTGTCTTCAGCTTTGGGGAGACATTGTCTGAGGCCGGGACAGTGACCTAGCACCGTCTAATGAGGGCATTACAAGTTACTGTACAACGCATTTCATGGGTACATGGCTGGAACACACCTGCTCATCCAGCCTGTACACCGGGCCTCCTGTGTGCGGTACAGCTGGGCTGTGCTGGCGCCTCGCCCTGGTATCATGCAGAACCACACGCCAGTTCTCCAGTAATGTGTTATCAAGAGCTGGATAAGCTTGGGAACCCATGTCTGGGAAATGGTCATAAAGCCTTCTCCTGTTCTTTGTCATCACCTCGGGGTGGTCCTTCACGGAGCTGAAAAGACGGCAGCAGTAACCTGAGGTCAGTATTAGCTTCTGAAGATGGGCTATAAGCAGAGGCGTAACAAGCAATCATCAGGCCACATAGCACAGGAGCGGTCTCTGCAATAATTGTCCACATGCACTCAGTATGTTCCACGTAGCACGTGTGTGGACAGTATACGTGTATAGCAAAACCCATCTGGCCTGTAGCTCCAGAACAACAAGCCGGTGCTCCACTATGCATGCGCTACCTGCATACCACCTCCCCCCATACACAGAAGAGCATGGGGCCTCCGGAGCAGTATGGCCAGACGCCTCACTGCCCAGCCCTAAACAAGCCACATGGGCTGTTCTGGAGGCTGTCTATAGCTATATGACAAAGAGATCTGCCTGGACTCACCGTCATCATTATCTGCAGCGCAGGACAGCCGGCAAAACAATTATATAAAATACAATTTACTTCTAAAATAAAACTTCTAAAATTCTACTTCTATAATAAAAAGGTCATACAAGGGTGACGAAGGCCGCGCAGATGTGAGACCCAGGCTACAGAGGATCCTGATCATGGGAACTCGCAGTCTACACGACGTCTTCATTTAAGATTTCGAACTTCCCATAAACGCAGAATACAACTAGCAATAAGCCATGTACAATATAAGGAGCAGTAGCAGATCTGACCTTCCTGACATCCAGGTCTTTGTGTGAGCCGGGACGGGCGGTGAGGAGCTGACAAGGGTCAGATTATGGGGGCACCCACCTGTCGGGGGTTTCTTCTTCCTATGTGCTGGCTAAACAGAAAGCAAACAGCCATTATATCTTATCCAGCACAAGCCATCGTACTCCGTCATGCTAATAGTCCAACCCAGGTAATAATGTCACTGTGTCCCAAGGTAATCCTCCTGTGCCATGATTCCTACACACACGTCTGGGAAGACCCTTGTGTAGAGTCATAATCGGATTATGTCGCTAGCTCCTATATGTCCAAAATAACAAGAGAACAGCCTAGAAATATCACCCACTGACCACTGACATAACCGTAATGATGTTTTATATCTATTTCATCTAATAGTCCTAGCCAAAGCACGGATATATATTTGGGGGTCAGGAACAGAAACGTTCTTGGAAACAAGAAGGATTAACAAGCGTTGTGATTGTGTGCGTGATTCAGAGGCTGCACAATGCCAGTGATTGCGCAGTTGTGCGATGTGTTTTACACTGCGCATGTTTCAGGGCTGCTCAGAGATCTGATGCTGCGTCTGATGTGCGACCGATGGCAGATCAGAGACGCCATCACTGGGTATCTATCTCAATACAAATCCCTGTAGCTGCGTCATGAGCATATATTCGTAGATCAGCTTCATCTGAATCAGGCCATACTGTCATATTAAACCACAACTAACAACATTCCGTCTCTGTGTTCTTATAGTATTTGTGTCACATAGGTATGTTGGGGGAGTTATATGGAAGGCTGCATTTACACAGGGAACTGTGCACTTTACTATAACCGATTATATTTCAGGGAGTAACCTAACGCTTCCTCAGAGGTCCAGTTCTCAAAGTAAATCTTACCTTAGCGGAAGCGGTGTTCTATGTATTATCAGCCACTGCCGGGGACATATTTGGTCTTTTAGTCAGACAGATCAGGGGGCTTCTGTATTAGCCTGAGAGATGCAGACACAGACACGGACACCATTCCGGCGACACTGCCCATATTTCTAAAGCAGCATTTACCTAAGCCTCTATTTCTGAAAGTGACCAGTTATTCTTTCATCTAATTCAGGTTAGATGACCCTTGGACCTCCAGTTGTTATAGAACTACAAGAAGCGACGGTCTCACCAGAGCTGGGTTCCAGGTTTTCCCCTTCTCTCCTCCAGGCATGTCTGCAAGTGTCAGGTATTTAATCTGGACCTTCGGTGGTTTCTCGCTGCAAACAAAGTGGAGAAATAAAGTTAGGCTCCGAGAAAGGGAGGGTTAGGGTTAGGCTGCGGGAGAGGAAGGGTTAGGATTAGGCTGCGGGAGAGGAAGGGTTAAGGTTAGGCTGCGGGTTAAGGGAGGGTTAGGGTTAGGCTGCGGGAGAGGAAGGGTTAGGGTTAGGCTGCGGGAGAGGGAGGGTTAGGCTGTGGGGGAGGGTTAGGCTGCGGGGAAGGGAGGGTTAGGGTTAGGCTGCGGAGAGGGGTGGTTAGATTTAGGCATCCTGGGGAGGGTTAGGGTTAGGCTGCAGAGAGGGGTGGTTAGGTTTAGGCATCCTGGGGAGGGTTAGGGTTAGGCTGCGGAGAGGGGTGGTTAGGTTTAGGCATCCCGGGGAGGGTTAGGGTTTGGCTGTGGGGGGAGGATTAGGGTTAGGCTGCAGGAAGGGGTGTTAGGTGTAGGCACCCCCAGGGAGGGTTAGGGTTAGGCTGCGGGAGAGGGAGGGTTAGGTTTAGGCTGCGGGAAGGGTTGTTAGGTGTAGGCACCCCCGGGAAGGGTTAGGGTGCGGGTATAACTACCTAGCCCGTCGGGATTCTCACCATCGGGATGCCAGGTCAGTCTTCTGACCACCGGCATACCATACCCAACCCAGTCCCCGGATTTCCCACATACAGTACCTGTCTTTCGTCTGAGGTTTCTGCTGGGCGTTTGGCACCCATATCATGGTCATGTGTCTGCTTCTTCCATCTTTGAAGTAGGGATCAACTACATCCACCTGAAAAGCAAGGCATTGTGGGTAGGGGACATGGGGTATATACAGCCATCCAGCTTCCTGAGGTATAAATGGAAAGTGCCCCTGTCACCTACCACCTACACACAATGGGCCTCACTCAGGGTTAGGGGCCTCTCCGCCTTAAGGGAGAACATTTGCAATGGAAGCAGACGTGTTGGTTGAGCCGCTATTCTGCCTGTTGATTGTTAAAGAATCAGTGTCATCACTGAGGCACGAGGCACCGTGTACTTCCACCCACAAGACAACATGTGCTTTACATGGCTCCATCCTCAGCCCTTACACAAACATTTATATACATATACATTTCGGTGCCCCCCTCCCCAATATCAGCTGCCCCAGCTTACCCCATCACAGGTCTCCGCTGGCCGTATCTAACAGTCAGAGGGAGCTGGGCAGTTGGTTAGATACACAGAATCATTTGGACGTATAACTGCCCTGGAAAACCACTCAGGCCCTCAGGGGTGGACGCTGCTGTGGCATCAGAGGCAACGGGCCAATGTTTTCAGTCCACGCATGCGTCTGAGCGTAATTTCAGGGGCGTTCCTTGGAGGTAACTGGGGGCTGGCTAGCCAGATGCGGGTGTGTCGCGGACGTATCACCGCCAGCAACTGCGGCTTTTTCCACAGTTGCACTGGCAGCGGCGGTTATGTTATGTCGGACATTCTGCGCTTCCATAGGGCTGGTGCAGTGTCCGATGGTGCATACAATGGTGCTTAATTGTACACACAGCGGCGAATAAGCGCCACAGCCAGTGCACATCTCAGAAGGAAGCCCATTGGCTGCAGCATTAGCATAAAGACGTAGTCTGCGCTGCCTCTGAATCAGGCCCGTAGTGAGGACCAGACCCTGCTCGCCTTCTCTCCGGAACGTTCCTGAGAATCATACATGTCAGGGAGTTTCCCACACACCAGGGAGATAAGAGCAGCCTCCCAGATGCCTGAGGGAGGGGGCACAGACACAGTGCTACACTATCACCCCCCCACCACCCCGGCCCTAGCGCCTCTTACCTGCGCAGTCTTCCTGTGAGAAGAGGCGTAAGATTCCGGGCTTCTAGACGGCCCTCTCATCCCCCTGAGCGAGTTCATACCCGGGAAGAGCACTTTGTCCATACTGAGAACACAAACAGAGGATTGAGCTGACGGCGGAGGCTTATGGCGGCCATCACTCCGCTGACACACCAGCATTACATACCGTTACAGGTAAGTGTCCTGTGATAACTGAAGGGTGACAAAACATACTACACCCAGTCAGGGGCAGAAATGCAGGAGGGCACCAATATGGCACCTGGCGCATGCCCAGAATATATAAGGTCATAGTGCTACAGTCTTAGCTATCTTCTGTGTACACACTGGCGCCACATTTCCAAACAGATCCCCAGTCAGATTGCTGACCAGTAACAACAGGGGAGCACATGTCTGGGGGAAAGAGAATATTACCCAAGCTGGAATGTGACGTAGACTAAGTACTGACTTATATAACTAAAGTCATTTTATCTATCGCTGTCTGCTGCTCTGGCCATCCTGTGATGGAGCTGTCGCTGGAGAAGAAGGGGCTTATTATCTACCACTTATATACAATTCCCAGACCTACCTGCAGGTGGCAGCACTGCTGTACAGGGTGCACTCTCTAGGAGCAGACTCTGCGCTGAATGTCAGTAAGGAGGACACGTGGAACTGATGAAGCTCATTGTCATTTGGTGGCGTTTGGCAACTTGGTAAAGTGGTTACACTCAGGAACGGGAGTCCACCTGCTTGAGATAGGAGCGCTTTATTCATATGGCTGTAGAAGCATGACCATAGTGCAGATCACATGACCACAGTACAGGTCACATGACCACAGATCGCATCATGTAAGGTACAATACAGCTATACTCAGAAGGTAGATGGGGGGCCTGACGCACCTGCGCACCTCGCTGTTACATGAATAATATGCTTCATGTGGGGTCTATAGAGATAGGCACAGGTATCACATAAAGCTCTTAAGTGCATCCCCACTGTGTATTTGGGGGGGTATATTTACTACAGTGCAGGATGTTGCCCATAACAACCAATCAGATTGCAACTATTATCTCCTAGAAGGTGCTAGATAAATCAGGATTTTGGTACTTACCGATAAATCCCTTTCTCCGATTCCACAGGGGCCACTGGAGTGCAGATACAATGGGGAAATAGTAGGCAGTAACTGGGAGCTGGCACTTTAAATTTATAACCATGTGACTAGCTCCTCCCCTACTATGTCCCCCCTCCAAGCCAGTCTAGTTAAAACTGTGCCCGAGGAGAGCTGGAAAAGACCAACGTTAAAGTAGAGGAGGTTCGCCAAGTCAACTAAAACAGGATAACCCCAAGGAAACCTGGAAACATAGTGCGAGGGTAACATGAACAAAACACGCAGTCACACAGTGACATGCAACCCGATAAGTGAAGTAGGAGGAAACAGTGCTGGGTGGGCGTCCAGTGGCCCCTGTGGAATTGGAGAAAGGGATTTATCGGTAAGTACCAATATCCTGATTTCTCCTTCATTCACTAGGGGCCACTGGAGTGCAGATACAATGGGGACATCCCAGAGCTCCCAAGACGGGAGGGAGAGCGCTGAGAGTCCTACAAAACCGCTCGGCCAAACTGTGACCCAGGGGCCGCAAAAGTGTCAAAAATGTAAAAAGTGACAAACGTATGATGGCCCGACCAAGCGGCATGGCGACATAAAGTAGTCACGGAAATCCCGTGGGCGGCCGCCCCCGAAGGTCACCCCCGAAAATGGAGTGCGCCTAAATGGAAGACGGAGACTCTCAAGCAACCGCCAAATAAACCTGTCCGATGGTCAAACGTATCCAACGGGAAAAAATCTGCTGGGGCCCCAGCCATCCAGGACGGGAGCATCGTATAGAACAAAGAAGAAATCAGACTGTTGAATAGCCGAAGACCTCTGTGCAGAGAGTCGGAGCGCTTTGACAACATCCAAAGGTCACGAATCCAGTGAATCCGCCGAGAGGGCCAAAAACACAAGTGGCAGATTTATGTGAAAAGCGGACATCACCCCTGGAATAAACGACAGCTGAGTATGAAGCTCAGCCTATCCTCATGGAATATCAGTCAAGAAGGCCGACAAGAGTGAGACAGAGAGATAGAGAGAGAGAGAGAGAGAGAGACCCCAAGCTTCGACATCCATCTGGCCGAAGCCAGAGCCAGGAGAAGGACCACCTTCCAGGTGAGATATTGCATCTCCACCAACTCCAAAAATTCAAATAACCGAGACTGCAGAAAAGTGAGAACCAGTATGAGGTCCCCTGATGCCGCTGGAGGGCGAAAGGGAGGCTGCATTTAGAGTACTCCCTGCAAAGAAGTCCGAACTTCCGTCAGCCAGGCTAATTTCCTTTGGAAGAAAACCGAAAGAGCAGAGACCTGCAACTCAGGTAAACCTAGTCGAAGCTCAACCGAGAAAACCACCTGGAGAAACCAAAGAAGGCGGCTAAATTAAAAAACCGAAGGGGAAAAAAAAAAATTTTTTTTTTCAAGAGAGGTCCCAAGAGTGACAAGCTCCCTTGGGCACAAATTAAAGACTGGCTTGGAGGGGGGACATAGTAGGGGAGGAGCTAGTCACATGGTTATAAATGTAAAGTGCCAGCTCCCAGTTACTGCCTACTATATCCCCATTGTATCTGTACTCCAGTGGCCCCTAGTGGATGAAGGAAAATGATAAATAGAATCTAATTGGTTGCTATGGGCAATGGTGGTCATTCCGAGTTGTTCGCATGCTGCCGTTTTTCGCTGTGCTGCGATCAGGTGAAAAATGCGCATGGTACGCAGCGCGCATGCGCTAAGCTATTTTACACAAAACTTAGTCGTTTTGCTGTTGCTCGAGCGGCGCTTTTCAGTCGCACTGCTGATCGGGGAGTAACTGACAGGAAAGGGGCGTTTCTGGGTGGTAACTGAGCGTTTTCCGGGAGTGTGCTAAAAAACGGAGGCGTGCCAGGGAAAAACGCAGGAGTGGCTGGAGAAACGGGGGAGTGGCTGGACGAACGCAGGGCGTGTTTGTGACGTCAAACCAGGAACTAAACTGAGGTGATCGCAATCTAGAAGTAGGTCTGGAGCTACTCAGAAACTGCAAGGAAATGTTTAATAGCAGAATTGCTAATCTTTCGTTCGCAATTCCGCTAAGCTAAGATACACTCCCAGAGGGCGGCGGCCTAGCGTGTGCAATGCTGCTAAAAGCAGCTAGGGAGCGATCAACTCGGAATGAGGGCCCATATCTCTACATCTATAAACCTGTACTTTAGTAAATATACCCCTTAGACTTTGTAATAATGGCCCTCATTCCAAGTTGTTCGCTCGCTAGCTGCTTTTAGCAGCATTGCACACGCTAGGCCGCCGCCCTCTGGGAGTGTATCTTAGCTTAGCAGAATTGCGAACGAAAGATTAGCAGAACTGCTACTAAATAATTATTTGCAGTTTCTGAGTAGCTCCAGACCTACTCACAGATTGCGATCAGCTCAGTCCGTTTAGTTCCTGGTTTGACGTCACAAACACGCCCTGCATTTGGCCAGCCACTCCCCCGTTTCTCCAGACAGTCCCGCGTTTTTCCCTGACACGCCTGCGTGTTTAAGCCAACGCCGTAAAACTGTTGAGTTGCCGCCCAGAAACGCCCCTTTCCTGTCAATCATTTACCGAACAGCAGTGCGACTGAAAAGCGTCGTACAAACACCAGCAAATCTACTAAGTTTTGTGTTAAATAACTTAGCGCATGCGCGCTGCGTACCATACGCATGCGCATTTAGCAACAAATCGCAGCATAGTGAAAATCGTCAACGAGCGAACAACTCGGAATGACCACCAATGTATGAAGGAAGAATAAAGAAGCAATAAAGCCATTTACTTCATCTGATGAGAGGATTATATACGCTCCACAGTACATTGGGCCTGATTCTGAGATAGGCGCAAACTCCATTTTGTCGCAGTTGAGTGATTATCGGCAATCTGCACACGCATCTGTCGCATGGCGCATGTTATGTGACGGTCTTGGGACGGCGGTCACAGAGAGGATTTATTTACAAAGCGACAGTCAGGGACGTCTGGGGAAGGTAACGGGGAGAGGTGGCAGAAACGCAGACGTGCTGCGGCCATATTGGGGGTGTGTATGAGGCTGCGATCCCATTACGTAGTAATCTGTGCTCAGTTATGGACGTCTCCATGTCAGCATGGCTCATTTGTACAACGTACCTGCATCCTGTGAGGGTAATGTGGTGACAGACCCGGGCGGCCGGTAACGCGGGTTACCCTGCTCTATCCTCCGGAAGGACACCCAGCACTGCGGATGCGGGCACAGCGTCCTCTTACACATGGTCTCATCCAGATCGCTGTGCGCTGCCATCCCATCCTGTGTGTGACAGAGGGGTCACATGTTATAGCTCTCCGCTCCACACTGTATACCTGACATAAGCACGGATCACCCACATGTACAGCCAGTGTAGCGTCCATATTGTAAATGCCGCCTCATACAGACCGGCGTGCTGTGACCCGCTATCAGTGGTAGGGCTGAAAAGAGGAGGGAGGTATTTACCCCTGCAGAGGGCAACATGTGATGGGGTTGTAGGCCACTCACCAACTGACCCATCCTCTTATACCAGCTGCCGATAGGTATCCATAAAGGTGATCCACTACTGATCACATTCACCGCCTGCACCCGCACATGCCACATCCACCGCCTGCACCCGCACATACCACATCCACCGCCTGCACCCGCACATGCCACATCCACCACCTGCACCCGCACATGCCACATGCACCCGCACATGCCACATCTACCCGTACATGCCACATCCACCACCTGCACCCACACACGCCACTTCTACCCGCACATGCCACATCCACCGCCTGCACCCACACACGCCACATCTACCCGCACATGCCACATCTACCCGCACATGCCACATACACCCAAACATGACACATCCACCAACCTGTACCCGCACATGCCACATACACTGCTTGCACACGCACATGCCATCTCTACCGCCTGCACCTGCCGCATCCGCCACCTGCACCCGCACATGCCACCTCTACCACCTGCACCCGCACATGCCACATGCACCGCCTGCACCCGCACAAGCCACATTAACCCACACATGCCACATCCGCCATCTGCACCCGCACATGCCACCTCTACCACCTGCATCTGCACATGCCATCTCTACCGCCTGCACCCGCCACATCCGCTACCTGCACCCACACATGCCACCTCTACCACCTGCACCCGCAACAGCCACCTCTACCACTTGCACACGCAACAGCCACATTAACCCACACATGCCACATCTGCCAACTCCACCCGCCTCCTCTACTGCCTGCACCCGCACATGCCACATGCACCGCCTGCACCCGCACATGCCACATGGACCGACTGTACCTACACATGCCACATGGACCGCCTGCACCCGCACATGCCACATCCACCGCCTGCACCAACACATACCACATGCACCGCCTGCACCCGCACGTCACATGCACCCACATATGCCATATCTACCACCTGCACCCACACATGCCACATCCACCGCCTGCACCCGTACATGCCACATCCACCACCTGCACCCACACACGCCACATCTACCCGCACATGCCACATCCACCCGCACATGCCACATACACTGCCTGCACCCACACACGCCACATCTACCCGCACATGCCACATACACCCAAACATGACACATCCACCAACCTGTACCCGCACATGCCACATACACTGCTTGCACCTGCACATGCCATCTCTACCGCCTGCACCTGCCGCATCCGCCACCTGCACCCGCACATGCCACCTCTACCCGCACATGCCACATGCACCGCCTGCACCCGCACAAGCCACATTAACCCACACATGCCACATCCGCCATCTGCACCCGCACATGCCACCTCTACCACCTGCACATGCCATCTCTACCGCCTGCACCCGCCACATCCGCTACCTGCACCCACACATGCCACCTCTACCACCTGCATCCGCAACAGCCACCTCTACCACTTGCACCCGCACAAGCCACATTAACCCACACATGCCACATCTGCCAACTGCACCCGCCTCCTCTACTGCCTGCACCCGCACATGCCACATGCACCGCCTGCACCCGCACATGCCACATGGACCGACTGTACCTACACATGCCACATGGACCGCCTGCACCCGCACATGCCACATCCACCGCCTGCACCAACACATACCACATGCACCGCCTGCACCCGCACGTCACATGCACCCACATATGCCACATCTACCACCTGCACCCACACATGCCACATCCACCGCCTGCACCCGCACATGCCACATCCACCGCCTGCACCCGCACATACACCCACACATACCACGTGCACCACCTGCACCCACACATGCCACATGCACCGCCTGCATCCGTACATGCCACATCCACCGCCTGCACCCGCACATGCACCCGCACATGCCACATCCACCGCCTGCACCCGCACATGCCACATCCAGCGCCTGCACCCACACATGCCACATCCACTGCCTGCACCAACACATGCCACATCCACCGACTGCACCCGCACGTCACATGCACCCACACATGCCACATCCACCGCCTGCACCCGCACATGCCACATCCACATACCACGTGCACCACCTGCACCCGTACATGCCACATCCACCGCCTGCACCCGCACATGCCACATCCACCGCCTGCACCAACACATGCCACATCCACCGCCTTCACCCGCATGTCAAATGCACCGCCTGCACCCACACATGCCACATCTACCACCTGCACTTACACATGCCACATGCACCCACACATGCCACATCTACCACCTGCACTTACACATGCCACATGCACCCACACATACCACGTGCACCACCTGCACCCGCACATGCCACATGCACCGTCTGCACCCGCACATGCCACATGCACCGTCTGCACCCGCACATGCCACATGCACCGTCTGCACCCGCACATGCCACATCCACCGCCTGTCCCCACACATGCCACATCCACCGCCTGCACCCGCACATGCCACATCCACCGCCTGCACCCGTACATGCCACATTCACCGCCTGCACCCGCACATGCCACATCCACCGCCTGCACCCGTACATGCCACATCCACCGCCTGCACCCGCACATGCCACATCCACCGCCTGCACCCGCACATGCCACATCCACCGCCTGCACCCGCACATGCCACATCCACCGCCTGCACCCGCGCATGCCACATCCACCGCCTGCACCCGCGCATGCCACATGCACCGCCTGCACCCGCACATGCCACATGCACCGCCTGCACCCGCACATGCCACATCCACCGCCTGCACCCGCACATGCCACATCCACCGCCTGCACCCGCGCATGCCACATCCACCGCCTGTCCCCGCACATGCCACATGCACCGCCTGCACCCGCACATGGCTGTTACACCCTTAGATACAATATATAAGCCTAATGTCATTTCTTTTTACATTTCCACATGGCATCAAATGAAATATAGAGATCAGAACGGAAGGAAATCCCATGTCCTGCTCCCGGGCTCATTCTGCGGTCACAGCACAGGGGCAGTCACACTGGATGATGCAGCATGTTCTCCTCCAGAGGTCACAGAAGAACTACAAGCCCCAGCATGCTTGGCTACACATATACACTGCCTAACCTTAGAGGGTCTCTCCCGGACACACACAGCAGCATCCTCCCCCCCGCCCCCCTTTGGTGAATGAGAGATATAAGTTAGTAAAAGTTAGTGATTATTATCAGCCACTCACCCAGCCCTGGTTACTATGACAGCCGGGAACGCGGTCCCGCCCCCTCCTCACTCCTACCGCCCCGCCTCCTCCTCACTACCCCCCGCCTCCTCCTCACTCCCGCCGCCCCCTTCTCACTTCTGGCGACCCGCCCCTCCTCACTCCCGCGTCCCGCCGCTCACTCCTCACTCCCGCCCCCTCCTCACTCCCGCCTCCCC
This sequence comes from Pseudophryne corroboree, assembly GCF_028390025.1. Taxonomy (NCBI): domain Eukaryota; kingdom Metazoa; phylum Chordata; class Amphibia; order Anura; family Myobatrachidae; genus Pseudophryne; species Pseudophryne corroboree. The sequence continues at coordinate 33,457,597 of NC_086451.1, forward strand.
GCTCCCTCCTCCTCCTCCTTACTCCTGCCGATCCGCCCCCTCCTCACTCCTGCCACCCCACCTCAAGAGGAGAAGAGGAGACTGGCAGCGCTTCCCTGACTTAAGATGGCAGAAGGCGAGTCAAACGCATGCGCAGTGGGATGCAGGAGGAAAAGATGGCGGCGGGCGGTGGAACGCATGCTGTGTGCACTAGGGGGCAGCACAGGGTCAGACACTTGTAGTGTGCTCGGGAAGTTGATGCTGCTGAGCAGGTCCTGGCGGGAACTGAGCTCGCAGCAGCAGCAGCTGAGCCTGAGCCGGAGAGCAGAGACACCTGGCGGGTATGAATATTGTTTACATAGAGTGGCACTACAAGCACCAGCATGCCCTGTTGTTCCCTGATAGCTGCTGTTTGCTTCCTGTTGCTGTAGAGTCTTGTCCCCTGGTGTCAGAATCCCCCTTTGTCTGTGTGGTCTGACAGATTATCCTTACTCTTGGGCTGGTCCCCCCTATGTGCCTGTGGGGCTCAGCGGCTATCATTACCTCCTATGGGGTGTATGTACGCAGGCGCAGCGCTGAGAGCCTGTACTAATGATGCTCTATTGTGGCCACGTGGATTCTAGTAGTTGCATCGCTATTTAGCATTAGGGGGCTCCTCGGGGTGTGTCCTCCGCTCCCACCGCCATCCTGGCGCTGCCCGCGAGGGGTCGCTATGTAACGCACATGCACCCGCTAGCTGTATCCGCTGCAGATGACGTGAGGCCGGACTGACTTTGTATATCCCCCATTGCAGGGTATAGCTGACGCCTTTCCTGCCATTGGTTAATTGCGCAGACACCACAGGCCATGAGGCCATACAGGGGCTTCAAGATAAATCAGAGATTACCCAGCGGTATCCCTGTTTCCAAGCAGGAGGTAGCGGGTATAACCCCATCATCTGGGGGGAAAATGCCACAGAAAGGGGTATCGGTCACTGCCTCAAGTAGACCCCTATACATGCTGCCATTACAGTGCACGGGTGTAATTCATATTACAGGGCTGATGTGACCCCACCGTGTGTTACTACTGGTTTTTTTAATGTATGTTAATACCTGGGAATAGTAATAGACACAATACAGCTTTTCTGATATAAACGTCCCCAGGGAGCGGATGGGCCGGCGTGGTCCTGGGTTGGCTGACAGCAGCGAATGACTGATCCATTTATACTCTGGTGATGCCTGGAAATTCCAACACTAAATTGTCACAATGGGGGTCATTCCGAGTTGCTCGCTAGCTGCTTTTAGAAGCATTGCAAACGCTAGGCCGCCGCCCTCTGGGAGTGTATCTTAGCTTAGCAGAATTGCGAACGAAAGATTAGCAGAATTGCTACTAAATAATTCTTTGCAGTTTCTGAGTAGCTCCGGACCTACTCACAGATTGCGATCAGCTCAGTCCATTTAGTTCCTGGTTTGACGTCACAAACACGCCCTGCGTTCGGCCAGCCACTCCCCCGATTCTCCAGACAGTCCCGCGTTTTTCCCTGACACGCCTGCGTTTTTTGCATACGCCGGGAAAACGCTGAGTTACCACCCAGAAACGCCCCTTTCCTGTCAATCATTTACCGAACAGCAGTGCGATTGAAAAGCGTTGCTGAAGCCACAGCACTAAGCGCATGCGCAATTAGCAACAAATCGCAGCATAGCGAAAATCGGCAATGAGCGAACAACTCGGAATGACCCCCAATGTCCCTTTTATAGCTGTAGCTGATCAAGATGGCCGAGAGACCGGAGGATCTGAATCTGCCCAATGCCGTCATCACACGCATCATTAAGGAAGCTGTAAGTATTGTTGGTTCTTTATTACTATGTAGGCTCACCATACTATCCTTATACACCGGGACACTCATGCATTACACAGGTTCTGTGGCTGATTATAACCAGGTGATGTGCAGGCTTGAGGTCAGCCAGCCACAGAACCTGTGTAATTCATGAGTGTCCTGGTGTAAAGGGATAGTGTGGTCAGCCTATTACTATATAGTGTGGACTATGGGGGTAATTCTGAGTTGATTGCAGCAGGAAATTTTTTAGCAGTTGGGCAAAACCATGTGCTCTGCAGGGGAGGCAGATATAACATGTGCAGAGAGCGTTAGATTTGGGTGGGTTATTTTGTTTCTGTGCAGGGTAATTACTGGATGCTTTATTTTTACTCTGCAATTTAGATTGCAGATTGAACACACCCCACCCAAATCTATCTCTCTCTGCACATGTTATATCTGCCCCACCTGCAGTGCACATGGTTTTGCCCAACTGCTAACAAAGTTCCTGCTGCGATCAACTCAGAATTAGCCCCTATGTCAGCTGTACTCCGCAGCGGAGGGACTGTACCTCCTCCCAGTCACCTGCACCAGCGTCCTGACATTTCATAGCTGCTATAGGGGCTAAGGGCCTCATTCAGACCTGACCGCTGTTGTGCGAAATCGTAAGATGGCCGTTTATCGAACGACTGCGAATGCGCACGGATCGTAATACGCAGGCGTGAGGCCAAACTGCTAAAGATACCAGTGTCTTTTTTTTTTTTTGATCATTAGCCAAACGCAGGTTGATTGCCATGAAGCTGACGTTTGGGGGTGGTAACTGGTCATTTTCTGGGAGTGTCAGAAAAAATACAGACGTTCCCAAGCGTTTTCAGGAATGGTGACGTCAACTCCGGCCCCGATCAGCCTGTTTCTATCGCATAGACTGTAAAAAAAACATTTGATGGTGAGCGAGTTTCGAACAGATGTGCAGCTTACCGGCGTTTGCAAAACTTTTTCACACAGCGTGCGCAGGTTTGAACGGGGCGGATTTTCACTCTGTCTGTCTGGGCGGCGAATATCTGATCGCAAACTTGTGCAAATTTTCAAAGAAGCGATCGGGTCTGAATTATGCCCTAAATGTAATAGGCTGCGAGAAGGCGGGGGTGCAGGACCGTGTGTGAGACTGCCTGTATTTTTATTTACAAGGCAAAACCAGCCCAGTTTTGCATTGTAAATGATCGCCGCTTTAAAAATACTCTTGCATGAAGACCCACACCTCCACCCTCTTGCAGGATATTACATTTAGCCCCAGGTCTCCTCTACATAAATAATAGGTAGTAGAAGGTAATAGACGTGAAGCATTATTTCTGGGGGGGGTGTAAAGCGATTATGGAACCCCTGGTGTGTAACACTACGCCATGTGTATTTTATTAAACTGTGGAAACAAGAATTTGTTGTTGTGGCCGCAAAGTGTGATCTTCGCAGAGCGTCTCATCTATAATATTACATGCATGTATCCTTCACGTCACAGGTCCCCGATGAGAAAGCTCAGGGGTATAAAGTATTCCTTACAAGGCGTAAGCTTTTCCCCGGTGACACTGACTGGCCTCAGTATGGCAGCCAGCTGCAACACAAGTAAATATATCCACCGAAACCCAGGCTGAGGTTCCCCGTCTGATGGACGTGTGAAGATCAGCCAATCAGAGGCCTGAAGGCGAGCAGAGAGGCGACACAATGACACTGACGTCCGGGGCCACAATTCCCTTACCGCAGTGTAGTATTATTGTGGGGGTTGGAAAGCTACACGACGGGTGGCACGTTATGTAGCCTATAAATCAAGCATGTCCAAACTGCGGCCCTCCAGCTGTTGTGAAACTACACATCCCAGCATGCCCTGACACAGTTTTGCTGTCAGAGAATGCTAATGCTGTGTCAGGGCATGCTGGGATGTGTAGTTTCTCAACAGCTGGAGGGCCGCAGTTTGGACATGCCTGCTATAAATGCACACTGTGACGTATCTGAGGATCCTCCCTGTTCTCTCTCATCAGCTTCCAGAGGGCGTCAACATTTCAAAGGAAGCGCGCAGTGCAATCTCGCGGGCAGCCAGCGTCTTCGTGTTGTACGCCACCTCCTGGTACGTGTCCGCCATATGGAGTATTGTATGGTTACTTTGTTTTTTTCTCTGTTAATACATCACCATTTCTATATCGATAAGGAGAAAGGGGAGGTTTATTGCAAGCCAACTCTGGCAGATGGATAATTCCTTTAATATCCCCTTTGAAAGTGTTCTATACATCACATTGTATTTTGGGATGTATTCTCTGCTTTTCAATGTTGACTTTATAGCATCAGGTGTTTGTATTTCATGTTGTCCTTTGTAATGTGTCTGACACAATTCTGTTATGTTCAGTATTGAGAGCAGCTTTATTCAGGTAGACTACAACATAATCGTTCTGTCTGATATAAAATCACACCATGGTGCATACACAGATACAGCAATGAGCTTAGTAAATGTTACAGGATGGAGTGCACAGAGCAGTAAATCAAAGTCCCCTGAAGGTGGAGTCAATTGTTTAAATTAAAAATTATATCGCACCGAAATCCATTTTCTCATACATCCTAGAGGATGCTGGGGACGACATCAAGACCATGGGGTATAGACGGGATCCACAGGAGACATGGGCACTCTAAAGACTTTTCATTGGGTGTGAACTGGCTTCTCCCTCTATGCCCCTCCTACAGACCTCCGTTTTAGAAATGTGCCCAGGCAGACTGGATGCACTCTGAGGAACTCTACTGAGTTTCTCTGAAAAGACTTATGTTAGGTTTGTTATTTTCAGGGAGATCTGCTGGCAACAGGCTCCCTGCTTCGTGGGACTGAGGGGGCAGAAGTAGGAACCAACCTCCTGAAGAGTTTCATGGCTCTGCTTCTGGCTGACAGGACACCATTAGCTCCTGAAGGGTACTGAACGCTAGCCGTGCCTAGATGCTCACTCCCACAGCGTGCTGTCACCCCCCTCACAGAGCCAGAAGACAGGTGAGTAGAAGAAGACAGATCTTCTATCAAGAAAAGTGACGGCTGAGGTACAGCGCGGCTGGCGGCAGCGCAGCGCGCCATTGCTGCCCACACACAGGCACTGCGGGGGGGGGGGCCTGGGCAGCAAAAACACCTCTATAAACTGGCAAAAAGGGGGCATAAGATGCCCAGGCACAGCCCTACCCCCGCCAGTATAAATATTCTGAAAAGATTCTGAGGTAAAAAGGGCGGAGCTTCTTCCTCAGGCAGCCAGCACACTGCTCAGTGCCATTTTCTCTCTCCTCAGGCTGCAGAGACATCGCTGGTCCTCCTTCACTTCTGACTACAAGTATCAGGGTGCAAAACGGGGGGGGGAGCACAAGCGAGTTTGGTGCTTTACAAGTGTGTTTTACTGTGTAAAAAGCGCTGCATGTCAGTGGGCATTCTGTGTTCACAGGCATTAGATACAGGCGCTGGGGTTGTGAACTGGCTGCTCCTAAACTGTGTTTCTCTGACAGGTTTTACTGTGGGTCTGTCCCCTATAAGTCCCAGTGTGTGTTGTGCACGTGTGTAAGACATGTCAGAGGCAGGGAGTTTATCCCTGGAGGAAACCATTTTAGGGACACAGAAGTGTAATGTGGTGGCGCTGCCGGCAAACCAAGAGCCTGCATGGGTGAAAGAAATACGTGATAGTATGCATCATATCAATAGGAGATTAGATAAGTCTGAATCTCATGCTGAGTGCTGGAGAAAATCTGTGGAAGATGTGATTTCAGGGCTCTGTTCCATCCGCAAGCGACCCCTCTGGGTCACATAAGAGACCATTTGCAAATATTGTGAATACTGATACCGACATGGACACTGATTCTTGTGTCGACGATAGTGACTCCAGGGAAATAGATCATAAATTGGCAAAAAATATACAATATATTATTGTGGCTATAAGGGAAGTTCTGGAAGTCACGGAAGCCACCCCTGTACCTCAGGAGAAGGCTTATTTCTATAAAGAAAAGAAATCTAAGGTCACTTTCCCTCCTTCCCACGAGCTTAATACACTCTTTAAAGGGATGTGGGTGAATCCCGAAAATAAATTTCGTATTCCCAAGAGAATTCAGATAGCTTATCCTTTCCCGGTGGAGGACAGGAAAAAATGGGAGTCACCCCCTGTGTTAGACAGAGCACTGTCCAGGTTGACCAGCACGGCTTCACTAAAAGAGCCGGAAGACCGAAAGATGGAAACTACATTGAAATCCATTTATGTTGCCAATGGTACGCAGCTCAGGCCCACAATTGCTTGCGCGTGGGTGAGTCGCGCTATTGAAAAATGGTCAGAAAGTGTGTCATCAGAAATTGACATGATTGATAAAGATGTGATACTCCTTAAGTTAGGGAATATCAAAGACGCTGCCGCATACATGCTAGAAGTGATGAAAGATATTGGACTCCTGAGTTCACAAGCCGCTACCATGGCAGTATCGGCTCGGCGGGCGTTGTGGATTCGCCAGTGGAACGCGGATGCCGATTCCAAAAGAAATATGGAGGCTCTCCCATATAAAGGTGAGGCCTTATTTGGCGATGGACTGGATGCGTTAGTCTCGGCGGCTACCACAGGTAAGTCAACATTTTTGCCCTCTGAGCCTGCATCGACAAAAAAGACATATCACCCGCACATGCAGTCCTTTCGGCCCAATAAATACAAAAAAGCGAGAGGTTCCCCCTTCTTTGTGGGTAGGGGAAGGGGAAAGGGAAAGAAGTCCACAGCAGCTTCAGGTTCCCAGGAGCAGAAGTCTACCCCTACTTCTGCCAAATCTTCAGCATGACGCTGGGGCTCCTTTGCGGGAGGCCGCTCGGGTGGGGGCACGTCTCAAACTGTTCAGCCAAGGTTGGATTCTGTCTGACCTGGATCCCTGGGTGTTGCAGATAGAGTCCCAGGGATACAAGCTGGAGTTTCAAGACGTTTCCCCATGCCGATTTTTCAAATCGACCTTGCCAGCTTCTCTTACTGAAAGGGAAGCAGTAACAGCGGCTATCCAAAAATTATATCAGGATCAGGTCATAGTCCTGGTACCTTTGTCACAACCAGGGGAGGGGTTTTATTCAAGCCTTTTTTGTAGTTCCGAAGCCGGACGGCTCGGTCAGACCGATCCTAAACCTGAAAAATCTGAATCTCTACTTGAAACGATTCAAGTTCAAAATGGAATCACTGAGGGCAGTGATTTCCAGTCTGGAGGAGGGGGACTACATGGTGTCGGTAGACATAAACGATGCTTACCTGCATGTTCCCATTTATCCTCCTCACCAGGCTTATCTGAGATTCGCGGTTCAGGATTGCCATTACTAATTCCAGACGTTACCTTTCGGTCTCTCCACGGCGCCGAGGGTATTCACCAAGGTGATGGCGGAGATGATGGTTCTCCTGCGTCAAAAATTAGTCAATATAATTCCTTATCTAGACGATCTCCTGATAAAGGCGAGATCCAGGGAGCAGTTGTTACAAAACATCTCACACTCCCTGTCAATACTCCAACAACACGGTTGGATCATAAATTATCCAAAGTCACAGTTGGAACCGACGACAAGATTGTCTTTTCTCGGGATTATTCTGGACACAGAAGTTCAGTGAGTATTTCTTCCGGTGGAAAAGGCTCTGGAAATCCAGAAAATGGTAAAACAGATATTGAAACCATCGAGTGTGTTGATCCATCAGTGCATTTGGTTGTTGGGGAAGATGGTGGTGGCCTAAGAGGCCATACAGTTTGGCAGGTTCCATGCCAGGGTATTCCAGTGGGACCTGTTGGACAAGTGGTCGGGATCCCACCTACACAGGCACCGGAAGAAAATCCTGTCGTCAAAAGCCAGGATTTCGTTCCTGTGGTGGCTACACAGTTCTCACCTACTAGAGGGACGCAGATTCGGGATTCAGGACTGGCTCCTGGTAACCACGGATGCAAGTCTCCGAGGCTGGGGAGCTGTCACTCAGGGAGAAAGCTTCCAGGGAAAATGGTCATGTCAGGAAGCCTGCCTTCACATAAACGTGCTGGAATTGAGAGCCATATACAATGGCCTTCAACAAGCGGTACATCTTCTTCAAGATCGTCCCGTGCAGATCCAGTCGGACAATGTAACAGCAGTCGCGTACATAAACAGGCAGGGCGGAACGAAAAGCAGAGCGGCAATGGCAGAGGTGACGAAGATCCTCCTCTGGGCAGAAAGACATGTAAAGGCTCTGTCGGCAATTTTCATTCCGGGAGTAGACAACTGGGAAGCAGACTTCCTCAGCAGACACGATCTCCATACAGGAGAGTGGGGCCTACAACAAAGAAGTCTTCACAGAGGTGACAAGTCTTTGGGGAGTTCCTCAAGTAGACATGATGGCATCTCATCTCAACAAGAAGCTTCAGAAATATTGTTCCAGGTCGAGAGACCCTCAAGCAATAGCAGTGAATGCGCTGGTGGCCCAATGGGTGTTCCGGTCGGTGTATGTCTTCCCTCCAATTCCGCTGATCCCAAAAGTGCTCAGGATCATAAGAAGAACAAGAGTTCGAGCAATCTTCATTGCCCCAGACTGGCCAAGGAGGGCTTGGTACCCAGATCTTCAGGAGTTGCTCATAGAAGATCCTCGGCCTCTTCCTCTTCGCAATGACCTGCTAGCAGGGGCCGTGCGTGTATCAAGACTTACCACGGCTACGTTTGACGGCATTGCTGCTGAGCGCTGGATCCTAGCCCGAAAGGGTATTCCCAAGGAAGTCAACCCCACCCTTATTCAGGCCAGGAAAGGAGTAATGTCGAAACATTACCACCGTATTTGGAGAAAATATGTGTCTTGGTGTGGATCCAAGAAGGCTCCTACGGAAGAGTTTGAGTTGGGACATATACTCCATTTTCTGCAGGCTGGTGTGGAGGCGGGCCTACGATTGGGATCAATCAAGGTCCAGATTTCGGCCTTGCCAGTGTTCTTCCAAAAACAATTGGCCTCTCTTCCAGAGGTTCAGACCTTCGTGATAGGGGTGCTGCACATCCAGCCTCCATTTGTGCCTCCAGTGGCACCATGGGACCTTAACGTGGTGTTGCAGTTCCTTCAATCAGATTGGTTTGAGCCTCTACAAGAGATAGAGTTGAAGTTTCTCACTTGGAAAGTGGTGATGCTTTCGGCATTGGCATCCACGCAGCGGGTGTCTGAATTGGGGGGCCTTGTCTCACAAGAGCCCTTACCTGATCTTCCATGAAGATAGGGCAGAGTTGAGGACTCGTCTACATTTTCTTCCGAAGGTGGTTTCATCTTTCCACATAAACCAACCTATTGTGGTGCCAGTAGTTACTGACACGTTCACTGAGTCAAAGTCTCTAGATGTGGTTAGGGCTTTGAAGATTTATGTCGCTAGAACAGCTTGTATACGGAAAACAAGAGTCTTTGTTTGTCCTGTATGCTCCCAACAAGATTGGGTTTCCTGCTTCCAAGCAGACTATTGCGCGTTGGATCAGAAGTACGATTCAGCACGCTCATATTACGGCTGGATTGCCGTTACCGACGTCGGTGAAGGCCCATTCCACTAGGAAGGTGGGCTCATCCTGGGCGGCTACCCGGGGGGTCTCGGCATTACAACTTTGCCGAGCAGCTACTTGGTCAGGGTCACACATTTGCAAAGTTCTACAAGTTTGACACCTTGGCCGATGAAGACCTCAAGTTTGGTCAATCGGTGTTGCAGGGTCATCCGCACTCTCCCGCCCGTACTGGAGCTTTGGTATAGACCCCATGGTCTTGATGTTGTCCGCAGCATCCTCTAGGACGTATGAGAAAATAGGATTTTGATACCTACCGGTAAATCCTTTTCTCCTAGTCCGTAGAGGATGCTGGGCGCCCGTCCCAGTGCGAACTTTACCTGCAGTTTAGTTATTAGAGTTACACAAGTTGTGTTACCTTTAGTTTTCAGCATGTTGCTGCAATTGGTTCATGCCTGTTGGCGTGTGTTATGTTGAATGCCACGTGTGCGGCATGGTTGAGGGTGTTATTTGGTAGATATCTCACCACTAGTTTAAATAATTCTTTCCCTCGAAATGTCAGTCTCCCTGGGCACAGTTCCTACAACTGAGGTCTGGAGGAGGGGCATAGAGGGTGGAGCCAGTTCACACCCAATGAAAAGACTTTAGAGTGCCCATGTCTCCTGCGGATCCGGTCTAAACCCCATGGTCTTGATGTCGTCCCCAGCATCCTCTACGATCTAGGAGAAAAGGATTTACCGGTAGGTATCAAAATCCTATTATTTTTTTTCGGTAGGGGTTGAGTTTGTGTAGATCCCTTCTCATTGAGCATGACTGGTGACTGAGCAATGTATTGTTCAAATATTGGGGGTAATTCCAAGTTGATCGCAGCAGGAAATTTTTTAGCAGTTGGGCAAAACCATGTGCACTGCAGGGGAGGCAGATATAACATGTGCAGAAAGAGTTAGATTTGGGTGGGTTATATTGTTTCTGTGCAGGGTAAATACTGGCTGCTTTATTTTTACACTGCAAATTAGATTGCAGATTGAACACACCACACCCAAATCTAACTCTCTATGCACATGTTATATCTGCCTCCCCTGCAGTGCACATGGTTTTGCCCAGTTGCTATCAAAAATCCTGCTGCGATCAACTTGGAATTACCCCCATTGTTACTTGGCGAAGATGAGCAAATAACACAAGTTTTACAGTCATATCGTTTAGCCAGTAGAGGAGGATAGGGTTAGTCTGCGGGAGGTGGAGGTTAGGTTGCAGGAGGGATGAAGTGGGTTAGGGGCATCTGTCTTCTGACTGTCAATATCCAAACTACAGGGATTTCATACCCAGCCTGGGAACATATCAATGTCCTGTGCTCTAATTGTCCTTTCAATACTGTTATTTCTTTAGTGCTAATAACTTTGCAATGAAGGGGAAGAGGAAGACGCTGAATGTGACGGATGTGTTGGCGGCTGTGGAGGAGATGGAGTTTCAGCGGTTCCTGACGCCACTGAAAGAGTCCCTGGAAGGTGAGCGCTCCCAAACCCAGGAGACAGTGTATGATAGTTGTCCCCATACTGTAACCATTCCTCGGTGTTATGTGTTGGACTATCATACCTCCCAAAATACAGGAGATGATAGTAGGGACACCTTGAGCAAGCCAAAGGTATACGTCCAGAAAAGGGTGTGGCCTCGGGAGGGGGGGTCAGTGAGACAGCCAATCCAGTAACAGAATAGGTGGGTAGTTGTATAGGGAACGTTTGCTTGGAGGCTCTGTGAAAACTGAAGGTTACTTTCCGGATATCAGAAGTATGGGGGTACTGAGCGTGATACCTCATTGGTTGCTTGTGATTCTTGTTTTGCAAGATTCAGTGCAACTTTAAGTGTGACCTGTGCAGAACAACATTACCTACCATGTGTAACACCCCTAATGTTGGGTAGATGGTCACGGAGTGCCATATATTAGTAAGGCTGGTTGTGGGATGCCGTTCCTAAGTGGTAGCATTGTCTATCTGAGTGCTATAGCCACGTGCACAGATGATTGATTGTCCTGTCCCTCAGCTTACAGACGGGACCAGAAGGGAAAAAAAGAAGCCACCGAGTTGAGGAAGAAAGACAAGGACAAGAAAACTGATGGCGACGACCCAGATCGGAGTCGGGAAGAAGAGGTAGAGGAAGAAGAGGAAAAGATGGATGAGGATGAAGCAGCGGAAGAGGAGGAGGTGGAGAACTGAGGAGAAATCGCCCGTTTTGCCGGACATTGGGGCCACATTACTATGACTGTTAGATCAGTGCCACCAGGAAGATGTTTGGGCAGCCACCTCTCATCTGTCAGACCTGGTATCTTATTCCGTCTTCTTCATAGCTGGTTGGGGGCCACAGCTTAGGACTGATTCATGGCTGGAGAATTGTTCACCTGGAGACGAGGTGTCTGCAGCCGACTGGTAACGCTGGCACCTAGTCATGTTTTGCTTTTTGTTAATAAATAAGGAGTATATGTTTGTTTCTATTTAAAGCCTCCTGGATCTTTTCTGCCCATTAATGATCTAAATTATGCACATTACCATTGCGCCCCCCGTTGGTGGTGGAGATTCTTTGCGGCAATGCTTCTTTGCTCACTGATTGCTTACTGTAATAATCGCTAAGCTGTGCCGCCAGATGCCGTGGCGCCGTGACGCAGAGATTTGACTTGTTCTGTACATCATTACTAGACAGGCAATCCCATTTCCCAGTACGCAGGAAACAGACCTCTGTGATAACATTCTGCCAGAGCTGTATTATGTCACAGAAGGGTCGGACAGGCTCCACTGCAGCAAATGTCACAGTCATTGGTAACGCTGCTCTGTGGATTTCATTCACTTTTATATTAATAATCACGGCTTTTCTGAATTACATGAGTGTAATATTGTCTACGTTTTATAACATACATTTTAAATGAAGGTATCAGAAAATGTATTTAGGGCTGCTCGCCTATTCCCTATTGTGAAATTGAAATCTAACCTGTCAAATTCGGGCATATTCAATTAGCTGCAGCGTGAGAAAAGGCTATTCAATTAAATAGCCTTTTTCCCTGTGCCTAAAATTGGGGGGATAACCGCGCAAGCCGAGTTGAACCCGTGTTCAGCCCTGCTCACTACCCCAGTTCAAATACCGGGTCATACCACCTAGATTATATTACCTGGCCATGTATCAAACACTAACATTCCCAAGATGAAGAGGATCCAAAACTACAACTAATACCCCTTTCAGGCCGCCAGCAATAACCCGGGTCGCGGCGCAGTCTGAGAGGGGTATTAGTTGTAGTTTTGGATCCTCTTCATCTTGGGAGTGTTAGTGTTTGATACATGGCGTACACAGTTTGGGTACATCTCTGATGGTTGGTGGACTGTGCAATCACAGGACCCGTTGCTGCATCATTGCACCCAGTACCCCCTAAGCCACAGCCTGATTGAAAAGCTGCTGCCGGTTTAGGGTGGCGCCAGGCAGGATACCAGAAAACAGGGGCGTGTACAGATATAGCCACGCTCATCCAGCCTGCGGCATTGCCGCACTAGCACACGTCTTAGTACGCTGCCCATGTATTCCTATAGGCGTTCATACTTGAGCGCACACGCATGATCGGCAAGCTGCAGGCTAGATGAGCGTGGCTACATCTATAACTAAGGAAACATTATCCCAGAATGTCCAGGTGACGTCCATATTCTAAGGAGACCTCCAGGCCTGCGGCAGAGGAGGCCACCCAGCTGGATCCTGCTGCATGTTCTTCTGGAATGGTCATGGCCTGGATGATAGACCCTCCAACATCACCCCTTCCACCAGGTACTAGATGTTCCGCTCCTGGACCTTCCACTTCATTCATCATTAAAGTCGCCCCTGTGTTACTACTTCATTGATGAGAAGGGTGGGTCAGTCACTACTGGTGACTGCGATTGTAACTGAAGTGGGAAGTCCAGAGCATTCTGTGCCTGGTGGAAGGGGTCATGATGTATTGTAGGGCAGTGGTTCCCAAACTCTGTCCTCAATGAGCACTAACAGGCCAGGATTTAGGTATATCCATGGCCTAGCACAGATGGTTAAATCATATTGACTTGAGGTACTAATTAAGTCACCTGTGGCCAAGCATGGAAATAGTTAAAACCTGGACCTTTATTGCTCCTCGAGGACCGAGTTTGGGAACCACTGATGTAGGGTATGTGATGGTGCAGTCTGTATCACCCTGGGCGTTCCTCCTACTGCGGTCTGCTGTGTCCAATCACAAAAACAGCCCCCATAGGTGTCACAGTGGGCTGCTAAACTGAGACCATTTGTAAATGTAGAGACCGCCGGGCTACACCTGTCATAGCTGCGTCCTGCTCTGTGGCTGCTCCATAGCAGATGCTATCCTTATATTATATTATGGTGGGCGGAATGTGTAGCAGGTGGTCTACAGCCTACAGTGAGGTAACCCTAAGCTGGCACTCACTCTGCAACATCAGCAGCTGCATCACAGAGGTTGGGGGGCAGGTGACCATCATTAGCCTGTGTGTGCGCCGCCATCTTCCCACAGCAATGACCCCAGTGACCTGGAAGTGATCCAGCTGCCCATCTCAATCAACTGACCAAGGGGAAGGTATCAAACCTTGGAGAGAGATAAAGTACCAACCAATCAGCTTCTACCTGCCATGTTGTAGGCTGGGTTTGAAAAATGACAGGAGCTGATTGGTTGGTACTTTAACATGTGAATGGTCGACGCTGAAAATGTCAACACATGGTTTATAATGAATTTTAGGGTTAGGCACTTAGGAGAGGGTTAGGATTAAAATAATAAAGGGTCAACATTTCTGTGTCGACCCTTTGCATGTAGACCTTTTGAACCTGTTGACCTAAGTATCCCTCCCATAGCCTAACTGTAACCTCCCCCTCCTGCAGCCTAACCCTAATCCACCCCTCCCACAGCCTAACCCTAATCCACCCCTCCCGCAGCCTAACCCACCCCTCCTGCAGCCTAACCCACCCCTCCTACAGCCTAACCCTAACCCACCCCTCCTACAGCCTAACCCTAACCCACCCCTCCTGCAGCCTAACCCTAACCCACCCCACCTGCAGCCTAACCCACCCATCCTGCAGCCTAACCCTAATCCACCCCTCCCGCAGCCTAACCCTAACCCACTCCTCCTGCAGCCTAACCCTAACCCACCCCTCCTGCAGCCTAACCCACCACCCCTCTCGCAGCGTAACCCTAACCCACCCCTCTCGCAGCGTAACCCTAACCCACCCCTCCCGCACCCTAACCCTAACCCACCCCTCCCGCAGCCTGACCCTAACCCACCCCTCCTGCAGCCTAACCCACCCCTCCTGCAGCCTAACCCACCCCTCCTGCAGCCTAACACTAACCCACTCCTCCTGCAGCCTAACCCTAACCCACCCCTGCTGCAGCCTAACCCACCCCTGCTGCAGCCTAACCCACCCCTGCTGCAGCCTAACCCACCCCTCCCGCAGCCTAACCCTAACCCACCCCTCTCGCAGCCTAACCCTAACCCACCCCTCTCACAGCCTAACCCTAACCCACCCCTCTCGCAGCCTAACCCTAACCCACCCCTCCCGCAGCCTAACACTAACCCACCCCTCTAGCAGCCTAACCCACCCCTGCTGCAGCCTAACCCTAACCCTATCCCACCCCTCCCGCAGCCTAACCCTATCCCACCCCTCCCGCAGCCTAACACTAACCCACCCCTCTCGCAGCCTAACCCACCCCTGCTGCAGCCTAACCCACCCCTGCTGCAGCCTAACCCACCCCTCCCGCAGCCTAACCCTAACCCACCCCTCCCGCAGCCTAACCCTAACCCACCCCTCTCGCAGCCTAACCCTAACCCACCCCTCCCGCAGCCTAACACTAACCCTCCCTGCAGCCTAAAAGCAGATGTGCAAATATCCACAGTATAAACACCTGCAGACTCCATGACGTTTCTCCCACCAAACACCAAAGACAAAAACCAACAATTTAGCACAGAACATATGTTGATGTTTTTCTTTTAATTAGAAATACATGAAAATGCCAAAACCTCTCTTACACAATCTCATTTGAATTTCAGACGTTATAAAACTTATTTCCTTCTTGCCATTAATCTGACGTACGACCGGATTTTCCTCATTAGTGCCCATTATAACATCAATTACCTTAAGGTGTAACTTTCAGATAAAAGAAATAATAAGCAGATGACTACAGTATTAATTGGAGCCTATGGATTAGTATGTTGTAGACTGATGAGTGATGATTTGGGATAGAGATGTGATCGCAATGGGACAGAGATGAGACTTTGCCATGAGACATACCAGCCAACTGTCACTATTGCCCACAAACAGCCCCAACTTGCGGCCTCGCAGGGGGAGGTGCTTATGGGGTAGTGGGCGGGATTTATTGTAATGTTCGTAGTAATACTGTGTTAACTAGTCAGCAGCAATAGTCGGCACAATTCATGGGAATACAGATACTCAGTAGCTGGCCATGCCAGAAAGAAATATGGCCGCCTGAGTGCAGGTCGGCCATTTTGCCATGGTATAACTGCCCAGCGCACAGTAGCATCAGTGGCATTTCTTCAGTTGAAGCTTTTGTGGCTGATGCTAGAGTCTGGCCTCTGGAAGGGCGAGCTAGTCTGTTTCGGCAACTAGTGTATTACTTCCAGCGTATTACCTGCGGTATCCTACTGTTCAGAGCACCATAAAATCTGTGTTTTTCTGGACTTTTATTGATTAATTTTGTGTTTTTATTTGACATCGGAGATGAGCCGGAGAGAACTGAGGCGGCTCCTCGAGGACCAGAGGCGGTGGAGGAGCCGTCATGGAGATCCTGGTAAGTGAGATATTTGGGGCAGTGATTCCAATCTACTGTAAGGGGGGGATTTATCAGTGCTTGGAGAGAGATGAAGTACCAAACGATCAGCTTCTAACTGTCATTAAAAATGACAGGAGCTGACTGGCTGGTACTTTATCTCTCCCCACTTTACCTTTCTACACGCTGTGATAAATCTCCCCTATGTCCTCTCACCCTGTGTGGCATGCGGGTGGCAGTTGGAGTGAGCTGCACATCACCTATATGTCCTGCCTTATACTCTGGGGGGGATTCATGAAAGCTTGGGCACAGATATAAAAGGTCTATGTACTAAGACTTGGTGAGAGATAAAGGGGCCCATTTTTATTAACAAGTTTTAGCTATTTAAACTCGCTGTATATGATAATTGGTGCTCCAGCCAATCAGCTACTGTCATGTGTTTAAAAAATGACAGTTGGGAGCTGATTGGCTGGAGCACATTATCATATGCAATGGGTTTAAATAGCTAAAAATCATGATAGATGGGCCCAAAAGGGGTCTATGTACTAAGACTTGGAGAGAGGTAAAATAGACGAAGATAAAGTACCAGCCAACCAGCTCCTAACTGTCATTTTTGAAACACAGCCTGTCACATGGCAGATCACAGCTGATTGGCTGGTACTTTATCTCTCTCCAAGCACTGATACATCTCCCCCATGTCACCTTACCCTGTGTGGCACGCGGGTGGCATTTGGAGATGTGGCCCCCATACATCAGCAATGAATTGGGACAATTTGGCATTTTGCAGATGAGTGTGTAACTTAAATCTACAATGTGTGGGGATCACATGTGGGGTTTATGGGAACAATCAGCAGATTTGCAGACCGCTTCTAGTATAATGATGAGCCTGTCCAGAGTCAGCGGATCTGTATTTACTAAGAATGATCTGCAGATCACTGACATATATCTGTACTGTATGGGGGCAGATTGGGGAATCTTCAGATCTACTTTACTCTGACAAATAAAATGATTCACAGTCTCTATTATCTGTCATTGTGGTGTAATGTGACAATCTTAGATGTACAGCATTACCAGTGTGTATTACTTGTAGTGTTGGTTATTAATGGTTTACTCTACATGTATATGAAGCTACATACACCCGTCTTACTCTAAAGGGGCCTACACACTGGGCGATGTATTCGTCCAACAATATCATCGATGGCCGATTTCACCTACACACTGGAGAATACCGATGGTCAGTTTGGACGATCTGAGAGTACATACATCTATATTGTCCAAATTGACTGGTATGTAGCAACAATGATCGATAAACGATGAATGATTGCGGGCACGCACATCGTTCATCGTTGATGCATCCACACTGAAAGATATGAGCGATTTATCATTTATTTATGAACGATATCGTTCATATCTATCAAGATATCGCCCAGTGTGTAGGCCCCTTTACTGTTCTGCCCTAAGCATGGGTCCAGTGTGTAAATAACGCCCAGACGTGTCATATTGCTCCATCTCTTACTCTGAGGACACGTTACAATAATGCACAATATGATTGTGTGTTGGGACTTTGCAATGCGCTGCTTTTACCATTTCCCACAATGTGTGTTCTGAGAGGAGCTACTGTACATGTCATTGTCACACTGTGTCCTCGGGATTGTAGACTGCAGGTTACACATCTGTGTTATAGTGATGTCACAGTGATCTCTAGGGTCAGTTTCCCGCCATGATACTTGTCTTCAGGTGTTACGCAATTGTAATAAGAAAATATCCTGAGAGTTCCAGCACTATGGGGGTGATTCATGTCTGTGCGCACATGCTTTAGGCTACGGAGCTGCTTATGTTACCAAGTGACGCTGCCACCCTGAAATAACAAGAGACGCATAAAGACGCAATCTCACACTATTCACAACTGCGTACACATTCATAGCCTATACGCAGGAACGCGGAACACTGACTGTAAGGGGAGCCCTATGGCTACGCAGACTGGCTGCGGCAGTAGCGATTACATAGGTCCCTTGGTGCGTGCGCAGTGTGATCGCTGCACATGCGCAGTCTGCAATGTTTCCTGAACATCGGCGAATGCGTGCAAACATGAATTCCCCCCTATATGTGTTCAGCAAAGGTGTCATCTCTGGGTAAGATGCTTATATGCATTTGTCAGCTTGCCAGAGCCGCGTGATCCACCAGCGTGATATGAAGTTTCTCCATGAGCAATACCACAGCAGTGCTGTACAGGGGCCACGTCCTAGTGCTGTACAGGGGCCACGTCCTAGTGCTGTACAGGGGCCACGTCCTAGTGCTGTACAGGGGCCACGTCCTAGTGCTGTACAGGGGCCACGTCCTAGTGCTGTACAGGGGCCACGTCCTAGTGCTGTACAGGGGCCACGTCCTAGTGCTGTACAGGGGCCACGTCCTAGTGCTGTACAGGGACCACGTCCTAGTGCTGTACAGGGGCCACGTCCTAGTGCTGTACAGGGGCCACGTCCTAGTGCTGTACAGGGGCCACGTCCTAGTGCTGTACAGGGGCCACGTCCTAGTGCTGTACAGGGGCCACGTCCTAGTGCTGTACAGGGGCCACGTCCTAATGCTGTACAGGGGCCTTGTTCTAATGCTGTACAGGGGCCACATTCTAGTGCTGTACAGGGGCCACCTTCTAGTGCTGTACAGGGGCCACCTTCTAGTGCTGTACAGGGGCCACCTTCTAGTGCTGTACAGGGGCCACATCCTAGTGCTGTACAGGGGCCACATCCTAGTGCTGTACAGGGGCCACGTTCTAATGCTGTACAGGGGCCACATTCTAGTGCTGTACAGGGGAACACATTCTAGTGCTGTACAGGGGCCACGTCCTAGTGCTGCACAGGGGCCACGTTCTAGTGCTGTACAGGGGCCACGTCCTAGTGCTGCACAGGGGCCACATTCTAGTGCTGTACAGGGGCCACGTCCTAGTGCTGTACAGGGGCCACGTCCTAGTGCTGTACAGGGGCCACGTCCTAGTGCTGTACAGGGGCCACGTTCTAATGCTGTACAGGGGCCACCTTCTAGTGCTGTACAGGGGCCACCTTCTAGTGCTGTACAGGGGCCACCTTCTAGTGCTGTACAGGGGCCACGTCCTAGTGCTGTACAGGGGCCACATCCTAGTGCTGTACAGGGGCCACGTTCTAATGCTGTACAGGGGCCACATTCTAGTGCTGTACAGGGGAACACATTCTAGTGCTGTACAGGGACCACGTCCTAGTGCTGTACAGGGGCCACGTCCTAGTGCTGTACAGGGGCCACGTCCTAGTGCTGTACAGGGGCCACGTCCTAGTGCTGTACAGGGGCCACGTCCTAGTGCTGTACAGGGGCCACGTTCTAGTGCTGTACAGGGGCCACGTTCTAGTGCTGTACAGGGGAACACATTCTAGTGCTGTACAGGGGCCACGTCCTAGTGCTGTACAGGGGCCACGTCCTAGTGCTGCACAGGGGCCACGTCCTAGTGCTGCACAGGGGCCACGTTCTAGTGCTGCACAGGGGCCACGTTCTAGTGCTGTACAGGGGAACACATTCTAGTGCTGTACAGGGGCCACGTTCTAGTGCTGTACAGGGGCCACGTTCTAGTGCTGTACAGGAGCCACGTCCTAGTGCTGTACAGGGTCCACGTCCTAGTGCTGTACAGGGGCCACGTCCTAGTGCTGTACAGGGGCCACGTCCTAGTGCTGTACAGGGGCCACGTCCTAGAGCTGTACAGGGGCCACGTTCTAGTGCTATACAGGGGCCACATCCTAGTGCTGTACAGGGGCCACATCCTAGTGCTGTACAGGGGCCACGTTCTAATGCTGTACAGGGGCCACATTCTAGTGCTGTACAGGGGAACACATTCTAGTGCTGTACAGGGGCCACGTCCTAGTGCTGTACAGGGGCCACGTCCTAGTGCTGTACAGGGGCCACGTCCTAGTGCTGTACAGGGGCCACGTCCTAGTGCTGTACAGGGGCCACGTCCTAGTGCTGTACAGGGGCCACGTTCTAGTGCTGTACAGGGGCCACGTTCTAGTGCTGTACAGGGGCCACGTTCTAGTGCTGTACAGGGGCCACGTTCTAGTGCTGTACAGGGGCCACGTTCTAGTGCTGTACAGGGGCCACGTTCTAGTGCTGTACAGGGACCACGTTCTAGTGCTGTACAGGGGAACACGTTCTAGTGCTGTACAGGGGCCACGTCCTAGTGCTGTACAGGGGCCACGTTCTAGTGCTGTACAGGAGCATGTCCTAGTGCTGTACAGGGGCCACGTCCTAGTGCTGTACAGGGGCCACATGCTAGTGCTGTACAGGGGCCACGTCCTAGTGCTGTACAGGGGCCACGTCCTAGAGCTGTACAGGGGCCACATTCTAGTGCTGTACAGGGGCCACATTCTAGTGCTGTACAGGGGCCACATTCTAGTGCTGCACAGGGGCCACATTCTAGTGCCGCACAGAGCCATGTTTTAGTGCCGCAGAGGGGCCACATTCTAGTGCCACACAAGGGCCACGTTCTAGTGCCGCACAGGGGCCACGTGCTAGTGCTGTACAGGAAAACACATTCTAGTGCTGTACAGGGGCCACGTTCTAGTGCTGTACAGGGGCCACGTTCTAGTGCTGCACAGGGGCCACGTTCTGACACTTTGCAGGCCTGAATAGCATCTGTAGCAGGTAAGTGACCACTGAGTAATAAGAAGACAACACAACAATGCTGCATCTGAGGCGTCTGTATTGCCAGTTACTAAAGGATTGTTTTTACCTCTGTCTCTGAGAATTACATTACAAATACCCAAATCTGTCTTCTATACATGTCAGGTATACACTGTGGTTATGAATATTCCCACACGTCAGGCAACACAAACTAGCGGCCAGATCCAATCACATCCGAGCAGCTTGGCGTGAATCGCTGGCTGACATAGGCCATATAGTGCTGATCACCCTGCTTGAAATCAGGTGTACACGGTGTTTGCATTATTATGTAAATGAGACGACACCCTGCGCTTATACAAACTCTTCCTCCTGCTGCTAGGTCTGCTGTTATAAAGCCCCCACATCTAATATAAAGCAGATATATAGCTGTCCTTTGTGCTGGGGAATATATATGTGTAATAAATATACAGTACGTATTGTTCATCAGGAACCTCTAGCTCTTTATGAGTATAGATAAGAATTGTCCTTATACGGCAAGCCGTCCTTCATACCCATATATTACTGCACTTATAGTTCTATATTACAGCTGGTGCCCAGGAAGGTGTCTTTCTCTATTCCCGTAAAGAACTAGAGGCTCCTGATGAACTACATGTACTATAGTGGAATACAGAGACCGCTCTTCTCATCTCTGCCAATCACATCGTACAGTGGAAACGAAGGATCGCGTTACTACCTATATATTACACATATATATTCCCCAGCACTAAGGCCAGCTATAGTTTTGCTTTTATATGCGTTTTCATTAAAGTTAGTGTCCAAGCTAAAGGTACAGGCACTGCTGGGATTTGTAGTTCCCTTCATACATGGGTCACCTACAGTAGAGGAAGTCTGCTTATGTCAGCCAGTCATCTATGGTGGGAATGGAGCTGTTACAAGCGGTCAGATCACTGGTATAAGTTGAGTTGTTGGTCTTTGTGTCATTATTTCCATCCATATAGGAGCAGATAAAGGCTTCATAATGTGTGACTGAAATGTTTTTGTGTAGAGATAAGGAAGAGTGGGGCGGAGGGACCTGCTATCGGATTGCCGGTGGTCACATGACCAACACCAGCATCTGGATAATGAACATGCCGACAGGGGATGAGGTAATTTTATCCCTCCCCTGTCCCCTCCCCTAACCCGCCTGGGATGTTGGCTAGGGCTGAGACAGCAGGGGTTGTGGATGGGGCTAAGACTTGGGGGCCGTGGGCAGGACTAACCCTACCCCCTAGTGCCTAACACTATCCCCAACACCCCCTTCCCCCCCAGGCCCTAACCCTTACTGTCACCCCAATACTTTCATTTGGGATGTCGGCAGTCGGCATACCAGCACCAGAGTTGAGTGATGTTCAGGGCTGGACTGGCCCACAGGCGTACAGACCGTGCACTCTCTAATGGTTAGCCAAGCCTCTAAGCAAGGGCCTCTGTCACTGCATTTCCCCGGTGGGCCCTTCATGCAGGGCCGGTTCTACACATTGTGGCGCCCAGTGCGAAAGTTTCCACTGGCGCCCCCACTCGCGGTAAAAGTTAGAGTGCGTCGGAGGTGTGCGTAAAAAAATAGGGCCGTGGCTTCAAAGGGGAGCGGTGTGGCCGCAGTTATGCCCCCTGTAGCTGTGCCCCCAGATTTGCCCCAAGTAGTTGTGCCCTCTGTTGCTGTGCCCCCAGATTTGCCCCAGTAGTTGTGCCCCCTGTTGCTTTGCCCCCAGTAGTTGTGCCCCCTGTCGCTGTGCCCCTTAGTAGCCACTTACAAACACACACACAAATAAAAGAAAACAATACTTACCACTGCCCTGCTCCTGCTTCCCGACCGCTGCTGCTGCTGCTCCATCTGGCCTCCCGCGGCCCCTCTCTATGGGAGAGATGTCATGACGTCTCTCCCATAGCAGCGCTGCACAGACACTAGAGGTCAATAATGACCTCTAGTGTCTGTCACTGGAGCCGGCTGCAGCGGACGCCCACACAGCCGCCAGCGCCTGCGGCAGCCGGGGAGCAGGGTGTGGGTAGGCGGCGGTGCCTGCAGGGTGACTGCGACTACGCCCCCAGGCCACAGCGCCTGGGCGCAGGCACTGCTTGCCCGCACCAAGAGCCGCTCCTGCCTTCATGCCCCAGTTCGACACTGGTGGTGTTAGGATTTCGGCGTTGGTCACATGACCCCCAGCATCCTGACCCCGGGGAGATATGTGGGTCAGGTTGGGGGGATTAGAAGCATGAGCTGGTTGGATAGTTTTGGGGTGGAATACGGAGGGTGAGCAGATAGTGAGGATTGCACGGGGCCCAGGTTGGGTGGAATGTCACCAACAGCCATGAGAAGGTGCAGTGTTAGATAGCGGACATGCGGGGATAAATTGTGGGTGTGAGGTGTTCCTGCTTATGTAGGCCTGAGAGTGCATGGGTGCAGGGAACACAGCAGGTATGGGTGCATGGAACACAGCAGGCATGGGGGCAGGGAACACAGCAGGCATGGGTGCAGGGAACACAGCAGGCATGGGTGCAGGGAACACAGCAGGCATGGGTGCAGACTAGCGAGTTAGGGGTGTAGTGTTAGGGAACTATAGATGGAGAAATAGGAAGCTGACAGCTGAGGTCAGGGGGCAGGTAACCAGTTATGGACACGGCCCTGACAGCTGAGATCTGGGCCCAGCAGCTGAACGGAGATGGCAAAAGCCAGGTCACCACAAAATAACATGGTGTCTCCGGAGTCACACAATACATGTTCCCCAAGTCACTGTATGATGTAAGCCAGGGTTCCCCCAGGTAGGGCCTGTGTACCTAGTGCTGCTTTTTCTTCAAAATCAATAAAATAAAATCCCTTAAATAAATAAGTGCAATTAATGAAACAACCCTGTTATTCTGACAGAGCCCCTTACACTGTAACACTACTATCAATGTTATATAAAATGTTATTGCTGTAACGCAACTTATTGATTGACAATTGATTTGTTGATGTTATCTATAGCTACTTATTATGGGTAATATATGTTATATCTTTTCAGATGATGCTTCGGAGACCGTGTTTGAGGAGAGGCTGCGGTCCGAGCGGAGAGGAGAAAGAAGAGCTCGTCAGGATCAGAGACCTCAGAGGGAGAACAGAGAGAGAAGCCGTTCTCCCCTTCCTGCACCCGACGCCGCAGAGAGATCAAACCCAGATCATCTCCCTGGTCATCTTCATCTCACCTTCCAGCAACCAGCAGAGAATGGGCAGGATCTCCCGGCCATGGTGGTGGAGCTCACTACGCAGAACCTCCCGGCTTTCCTGGTGGAGATCAGAATGCAGAATCTCCCACCCATGATGATGGTGATCGGCGGACAGGATTTCCCGCCCATGGAGGTAGAGATCAGCGGGCACAATCTTCCAGCCACGGTGACCGAGATCAACGAGCAGAATCTCCCCGTCATGGAGGTAGAGATCAGCGGATTCCCATCTCACCATACCACAGAGGATGAAGCCACACAGGCGTGTGTGATCTGCTTGATGGAGTTTGGACATGGAGAACGGGTGACTGTCCTGCCCTGCAGCCACAAGTACCACACTAGCTGCATCTACCAGTGGATGGACACAAACCCCAGCTGTCCTGTGTGCCGGAGAGAGTGCATCCCGAGGCCGGTCCTGTGGCGGATCTCCTGAGTACGGCAGGAAGATGAAGATCTCCAGCACCGTACATTGTGTTATCTACCCCTGGAGGACGGATGTTTGGAACCTTGCACAAGTGTTGGACCCATACTGTGCATGTGCAGCCTCCGCTTCCCAATACGGATTTGTATCGCTGCCATTGTTGTTTGGGAGGGGTGGGGCCAGGATCTCCATCTGAGGTCTGAGATTTCCTGGTCTCTTTGTAGTAGATGTGGTGGTTGGCTTGCTTGGCCTCAGGGTTCATGCAGACGGCTGTTAGTGTCGTAGAAGATCCAATACTGCATCCTAGAATGTAGGTGGGATCAGTAATGCATGCTGGAGGCGTGACGCCCCATGCTGCACCTCCAACCTCATCTGAATCAGGCCACTGTGCTCCTACAGGCCAGTGCCCATCTTATGTTTGGCACTGGGTGGCATCGTATGTACACACCACAACCGTCCTGCTTTGAGAAGGGTAGTCCTGCTTTTCAACAAGGAGCTTTTCTTTGGCTACGGAGCCCTGATGGGCAAAATAGATGTTGAATCGGTTTATCGCTGCCGCCGCTCCATCCGTCCGGCATTTAGGTTTATGGGTTTTACACTGGATGGGGGTTTATGTTACAAAATCACAGTTTCCGTTCTCACGTATTTAGTTTCCACATCTATTGTTTGGGGGTTCAGTCTGGCTGATGACGTATTGTCGGAGTCTGGCATTTGGATATCTCTGAACCTGTGGCAGGAGCACTGATACGTGGAGTTGTGCTGTGGCGGAAGCTTGGTGGCCCGATATACAGATGTAGCCGCATTCATCGTGGCTACATCTGCGCTAAATTAGCACTCACCGTGGCCAGGCGCAGCCGCGCTGCCGCATTTGCTGTTACCAAACATGTGAATGGGGCACATGCAAGCCCTGGACGTGCACGCGTTTGCGTCTAACAAGGTGCGGTCACGGTAAGTTGTAGCCATGATCAGCGTGGCTACATCTGTAAATCCTACTTATAAGACATGAGGATGATTAGAGTACAGAGGAGAGTTGAGAGAATTATTAGAAATGGTATCAGGTTGTTGGTTAGACCCAGAGTCTTACCCCACTGGTGGTCTTCTCCAGGGAACCCCGCAAGGGCATTTGAGATTCATTGCACCCGGCAGGCTGGTCGTGGCCCCCGGACTGGGTCTCCTGGACTAGGACTATTGATACTGACTGAACCTGATGGATGAGGACTGAACTGTGGAAAAAGTCTGGAGACAACTATGGATTTGGCTTGGAGTTGGACAGCTGATGTAGCACTGAAACTGAGAACAGGATTGGTGCGCTGACTGGGCTACAACTGGAATATCACTTATTGGACTGAACCAAACTGGAGTGCTAACCGGACCGGACCCGGAATGAATACACTGGTGATACTGAACTGGATCCGGACCGGAGAGGTACTAAGGACTGTAGGTTTTAAGTAGAGATGAGCGGGTTCGGTTCTTTGAGATCCGAACCCCCCCCCCCCCCCTGAACTTCACGTGGTTTTCACGGGTCCGAGGCAGCCTCGGTTCTTCCTACCTTGCTCGGTTAACCCGAACGAGGCCGACTGTCATAATCCCGCTGTCAGATTCTCGCGAGATTCGTATTCCATATAAAGAACCGTGCGTCGCCGCCATTTTCACTCGTGCATTGTAGATTGAGCGGAGAGGACGTGGCTACGTTCTCTACCTGAAAAGCTCAATATCTGTGCTCAGTGTGCTGCATTGTGGTGACCACCAGTATATAGTATTACAGTACAGTAGGCCATTGCTGTATCTTGCAGCTCCATGTCAGACTCAGTTCTAGTATCCTGATCAGTGCTCAATATCTATGCTGCATTGTTGTGACCAGTATATAGTAGTACAGTGCTGCATTGTGGTGACCACCAGTATATAGGAGTACAGTACAGTAGGCCATTGCTGTATCTTGCTGATCTGTGTCACTTCTAGTATCCTGATCAGTGCTCAATATCTGTGCTGCATTATGGTGACCACCAGTATATAGTAGTGCAGTGCTGCATAGTGGTGACCACCAGTATATAGTAGTACAGTACAGTAGGCCATTGCTGTATCTTGCAACTCCGTGTCAGACTCAGTTCTAGTATCCTGATCAGTGCTCAATATCTGTGCTGTATTGTTGTGACCAGTATACGTCGGGTATCGGTTACTGGTTTTTTTTTTATTTTGCCGGTCAGGTACTTCCCATGCGTATGGTGTTTGGTAGGAGAATTCAAAGAGTAATTGCGGAAATGCGGTGGTCCCTTAATTTAATTTAATTTAATTTGGCTGGATAGGGAGATTCTTCGGTACCTTCTTTTGTGTATCATTTTTTTTTAACAGTTATGAGGATATGAATCGGGATTTTCCAGCCAGTTTCACATCTGCCTCTCCAGTTTTTGCGGACATTGATGGATCCTCATCTTTGGCCCCGCATTTTTCTATGCAAAACTGCGTGCGGTGCCTGGGCCTGGAGATTGGGTGAGTGAGGGCTTTAACGTGGAATTCACTTCTTCTTGAGCTTTTCCCTGTAATGGCAGCCCTGGAGTTAGGGGTGTGTGCTTGGAGAACTGGGCAAGGTTTTCTGATGCAACAACATTGTGGTTGTGCTGGGTTTTAATGGGCAGGAAGTGTCCAACTTTGCCCAATGTTTCATGTTCTCATGCAGATTGCTTTACGGTGCTTGCAGATTTGATCATTTTGCTCTGAGCGAGTGTTTGGGGTGGAGAATGGCATCGTTAATGCACTTCCACGCTTGGATGGGTGAAATCTCGTCTGAAGGCCGCACATGCGGACCCAGTTGGTGATTGTGCTCCTCCTGATATAGCTGACATGGACGGTCTTGCTCATGGGTCTTGGGCTCCTGCTACATGTTCAGCTTTATGTTTTGCGGGAGGATCTGTGGGGACATTGAGGTAACGGAAGTGGGAGTCGATGTCTTTGATCTAGCATTTGTTTTTCTTGGGCTGCTGTTCAGGCGGCTCATGAAGCCAGTTTTTTATGTATGTTTGTCTCGGTCTGAGACCTTTTTTAGATTGGATTTTGCCATGGCCTTCCATGCAGTGTTTTGGGTTGGGGAGATTGCTGCATCATTTGGAACATTGGTTTCACATTTGCTATTGTTGCATTTATAATCTGAGAGTGCTCTGTGTTTTTCAATTTGCAATGTTTCATGACTGATCAGCTCAGTAGGCGACGTTGGGTTTTTCATTGGAGCGCTGCCCTGATCGTAGACTTTACCCAGTGGTCTTGGAGGTGTCTACTTTGAAGCTCTGTCCAGATGTTGCTGGCGCATGGTTGAGGCACATTGATGCATCACCGGTTACTTGCTAGCAATTCGGTTGTGTTTTGGACCATTGCATCTCGGCGCTGGGTCGGTTGCCTGTCAACTGTGGATCAGACTTGTTTCGCATTGGCACCACTATGGCTGACACTGTGGCAGGTTGGTCTATGGTCATAATATGGTCGCTTGGCAGATGGAAGTTTGATGTGCACAAGACATACATCAGACTTCAGTCTGGCTCTTAATCCTTACTTGAGGAATAGCTACTCGCCACCTTTGGTGGGGGGTCTCAAGGAATTTTTGTTTTACCACCAGTTCTTAACCCAGGCTTAAGCCGGCTGGTGGAAGTTTTGTGTTTTCGCCTTGAGTCAAGTAAGGATCCCCCCTCCCTCCCCTGTCACCAAGTTAGGCCCCGCCCATTTAGTGCTGTTAATTAGTGGTTGCTGCTGTTTTGCTTGGTTTGATTTGTTGGTTTACCGGGTTCTGCGGTCAGTTGGTTTACCATACTGATAACTGGTCTGTATTCTTCCTGAAGGTACTCAAACTGGTGACTTTTTAATAGGTTTTGGGTGCTTCACATGTGTTTTTGATATTGCCGTCCAGTAGTGGTGTTGGCTCCGGATGGACAAGGCTAGGCGTGGATACCAGTTTGGTTCAAGGGCACCACCGGACCAGGTGGGTCCTTTGCCTCTCTGGGGATGGATTAGTGCCTCAAGTTGATAGTGATGGAGGCAGTTGGCCTTTTCCTATGTAAGTTGTTCGGCAGGGATGGGGGCAGGTGGCCTCATCCTTTCAAATCTGTGTGAGTTGGTCCATTTGGTTTATTACAAGTTATTCCTTTAGCTAGGCCATTCTCCCCCTCCCCCCCCCCCCGCCACCATACCCAATTTTAAGCCAAAATTTAAAATCCCTTAAATAAAAATCTGACCCCTTTCACTCCAATTCAGTTGTCCGAGTCTTTATTTCTCATATATAGATTGAGTTTGTGTGACTGAAGTGTGGAGTGCATCAGCCGATAGAGCGTTTAATCACCGTTCTTCAGCGGCCATAGCTGTATCATGCAGTGACTGTGGGGCACTGCTCCACTAGAAGCGAGACGAGGTGTCCTGCTCTTGGGAGGGGACTTGGCCTGGTCAAGTCTGGCATGTTAAGGGTTGGTGGGTTCACCATAGTCCAGGTTGCATCCAGGGTGTACATGTATATTGTGTCATGTTTTCTGTGACTGACTGCAACGCTTTCATGGTCCCCAAGGTTTCTCCACCTAATAAAACTTTGACCTTAACTGGTAATTACATTGTGTGTTCATTATAGCAGGAATAAGAGGGGATGTGTTTACCTGTTATGGTTTTAGCTAAGACCTGTTTAAAGCCCATCAACTGATAGGCAGCTAATGTATATGGCACCACAAGGGCTGCATAGGGGTTACACATACAACACGTTACATGGGTACAGACTAATACAGACAAGCACATAACCTTACACATATACATAATTACTGTGACTAAGTGCCGGCTGGCTGATTGGTCTCCCCCTGTCCTATTACAGGCTACAGACATATCACACACGCGTCCATCTGGAGTTGTCAGTGTAACTTACAAAGGAGCCACCCAAACATACGTACACATTTTTTTGGGGGTAGGATGGGCTGAAAAAGGGGGAAGGGGGGGGGGGGTGTCCTGGTGGTTATTATACTGAACACATTACTGCTAGTGGGCAACAAGCAGCCCAGCAAATACCCATTTTACTGCTGAGCACAGATTCAATCACAATTCAAAAACAATCTGATAATTGGACATTTATTTTTGCTAATTATTAATTGATGTTATAATATATAAGCAATTAATGGCAGATGATTATTTAATGCTCAGTGTGGTCAGCTATACAGCACCTCATCCATATTCTGTTCTCATAGCATATCTATAATGCTGCAATCACCAACCACCCTAACCAGTGGCGTAAGTTCGTCAGTCGCCCGGAGGCAATATAAATATTGGTGCCCCCCTATTTCCTATATTAAGATAAATATATGTATGTGTGTGTGTGTATATGGAGTGTTTTGAAAAATAATTATATACTGTATTTATACATTTAATTGTCTTTTATTTTAAATCACACATTCTTAGCAGTCATACCCAGGATTGGAACCCATGACCTGTTACACTAACAGCAGACACTTTACTGATAGAGTTATTTGCTCCTGTAGAGGAGGCATGAGAATTCTAACTATATGAAGTTACGTGTCATTCTCAGAGATGTAACTTCATATAGTTAGAATTCTCATATTTCCTATACAGGAGCAAACAGCTTCATCAGTAAGGTGCCGCATCCAGTGTAATAGGTTGTGGTTTCTAATCCTGGGTATGACCCTTGTAAAATGTGTATATTCAGTATAATAAAGTGGGTGTGATTTGTAAGGTGCAGGGACCAGTGAGGAAGTCGGCCACTGAAAAGACAGCGGCAGCTATCAATTAACTTAATTCAATGGTGTCACAGAATGGGAGGAGAGGTGCCCCCTTCAGAGCAGGAGCCCGGCGGCAGATGACTCCGTTGCCTCCCAGAGTTCTGCCTCTGACCCTAACCTCACTTCCCTATGTGCTGGAACTCCTGCCATCTGTTCTGGAAGTGATACGGTGCAGGTGTCCTCACACATTCATTATATTAATGTGTATACAGAGTCCAGATTTCAGAGCCCTGGGAAGGTTTCATTGAATGGAAGGAGATGGATTGTACACTCCACAGGGGCGCAGTGCAGACGTTACCAGCGGCAACCAATTGCAGTCTTCATCAGGAGGGAGGAGTATAGTCCGGGTGGACACTGAGGCGGCAGTGAAAGTATGATGGTGGGGGAAGAGGGCACAGTGTACACCTCATCTGTGACAATGGAGCCAGCTGTGTGGGTACAAGAGCCCCCCCCCATTATTTGTGCTGCCACTACCCACATCTATGCATGCCATGCTCAGCCATGTGGTGGGCACCCCCAGTCATTATGTAAAGTTGGCACTGATTATAAATGAGGAATGATCTTGCACACATTAATGGGGATGCTGTTATTAATCTGGTACATTATTATGCTGCACTAGCAGTATTTACTATATATAGCAAGAGGTCCAGACCATGCACTCTCTAGTGGTTAGCCAAACCTCTGTGGTGACTGGCCACACGCCTAAACAAGGGCCCTATCACGGCATTCCCCGGTGGGCCCTTCATGCTCCAGTACAACACTGGTGGGGGCCCCCAAAACTTCACTGCCCCTAGGTCCCCACCAGCCTTAATCCAGTCCTGCCCCCCAACCAACAGATGACAGGTCCAAGATGGCGTCTTCTGCAGTGACCTTCCCTGACCAGTTCCTCCAGCATAATTCCCTCCCTGGGTCAGAAGAATGGAAATGAAACCTGGAACCTGATATAATCGTTACACTATGTGACAGGAGAAACCTGTTTCAATAGATGAAGCTCCTCCAGATTTTCACACCTCATGCTATATAATTAGTGGCTGCAGAACTTCTACTCCCCAATAAAAGAGTAATTAGCTCAGTGACAGATGGACATTATGGCAATCTACATGTCGGTCACCACTCCCACACACAGACTATCAGGAGAACAGCGGGATCCAGAAGGGTAATGCTGGGTACACACTGGCCGATATATCGCCCGTTTGTTGGCGCATCGTGCTGTGTGTACGGGTGGTCTGCCGACTGCTATACACAAGCTGCGGGGGCCGACGTCACAGCTGGGCGGGCAAACTCAAATGCAGGCCAAGCTGCATGACAGGGGCCAACAAATCGAGTAGCCGACCGGTAGGTGTGTACACTTACCTTGACTGGCCGTTCAGTATGAAGCAACGGCGGGTCCACAGACATATGTGTCAGGTGTGTACCCGGCCTTAGGTAGAGTATACGTTAGGTGATATATTGGATGATATATATCATTTAGACCTGGTTCAGAACGACATATCGTCCTTTTCGCTCAGTGTGTACCCGCGATTACACACTTCCGTCCGTCGTCACCCTATGGCTGGGTAAACATCTGGACAATGTGTGTCCCAGCCGGCACGAGGACTGATGGAACAATATATCGTGCGTCTGCACACAATGCATGATCCGGTGTATGTCCGTGCAATATATCGTTACCCACCGCATTCACCTGCATGTCTTCAGCGGCTGGGTCAGCTCATCTGATGCGCGGCGCCCTTTAACATTAGTTTTGCGAGGAGGAAGAGCACTAGGGGAACACAGGGTGTAATGCAGAGATCAGACCTTCCTGTGACTGGTTATTTCAGTTATCCTGGGTGCTGACACAATGGTAAATCCCACTGCCTGAGCAGCAGACTCTGGGCGCCAGAGGCGCTCAGATAGTCCAGCAGCAGTATTCTCCACGGTTCTCCCCAGCGTCCCTGCATGAACCGTCCACAGCATCACTTGCGGGTTCTGGGTATAGGCTCCGGGAGCCCACACTGGGGGCAGTATCTCCAGCTCCATGCCCCTGTTCCCACCCGTATGTGCCAGCTTGCCGGACCACATCACAACTTCCAGTTCCTCAGTGGAATACAAATCATAGAAGCACTGCTGCCAGCCTGGCAGACTTATGAATCAGCCTGGCTCGGCTGGCAGAGCAGTGGGAAACACCATATGTAGATGGCGTTACCCAATAGAAGCCTGCGTAATCTGTGTAATACACA
Organism: Pseudophryne corroboree; assembly: GCF_028390025.1. Taxonomy (NCBI): domain Eukaryota; kingdom Metazoa; phylum Chordata; class Amphibia; order Anura; family Myobatrachidae; genus Pseudophryne; species Pseudophryne corroboree. The sequence continues at coordinate 33,489,906 of NC_086451.1, forward strand.
GCAAAAGCAACACTGACCCCTGCAAGCTGTAGCACATATACAGCCCTCATAACTAAACTATAGTCATTAAACCATAGCCAGATTAAGGGGGGGATGCAGGTCATACTGTACCCCGGGCCCCCCTCTTTTAAGGCCCCCCCCCCAGCCAGAGCACACTGACATCACTAGCTCTCCCTCTTGTGCAGCAGCAGAACCAGGCTACCAGGATGTGAGACGGACAGTATGCATTGCAGGCAGAGATACAGGAGTAGCAGGTTTCATGAGATGCCAACAGAGCTTCCTGACCAGAGGAAAGATAGCCAAGGGGAGAAAGCTGTAAATGACCCAGGGATTCCAGCTTCTCCTCCTCCTGCCTAGGCGTCAGGGTACTGTGTAACCTGATATCTAATGAGAGCGTTTATGTCTCGAAAGACACACACAAAGCATCCTCCTGAGTCCTGTCCCAGTGTGTTAGTAGTACAGAGGCTGCTGCGAATGCATTTTTGCAAGATAAATTACAGATTTTCTTTTTCTATGTGTATTTTAAGGATGTTTAACTTGTCTTTGTTCCACTACAGGAAAACATTATAAAATAGTTGTCTCTCTATTAGGTGGAGATATAAACAGTACCTAAACTATTAGTTTAAATCTGATATACACCATTGGTTTATATTTAATATATACAATCCATACCTCCCTACATGACCCATTCCAGGAGGGACAAAATGCTCTCTACCTGGACTTCCCTGTTAATTTATGATTGTAATCATTTTTGTTGAAATACCTTTTTTAACAATGTAATTGGTCAACATATGTGATACCAATCATATATTAAAAGGGATGTCCAGGGGGAGAAAAAGTTCTCCCTCCCCGAATGGGTCATGTCAGGAAGTATGCACAATCTAATACACACCCTCCCCCTCCACCAGGCCCCCCCAAGGCTTAATCCGACCCTGCATTAAACACAACATTTACATCTGTAGCGCGCCACAATCCAGCGTAATACATGAAATGTGTATTTTCCGGCAGCTGAATGCCGGTGGTGGGAGGAGGGTGGGGGTTGATTGGTGGGGGATGGGGGGTGTTGCAGCACAATATTATATCAAATAACATTAAGTAGATAAAATTTATGCACAAAAGAGGAAAATACTGGGGGACGCGCATAGAGATTCATATACCCACCCTCTTCTCAAATTAGATATATGGGGTCTATTCATGAATCAGTGAAAAGTGTGGAGAAGTGAGCCAGTGGAGGATGTTGCCCATGGCAACCAATCAGCATTGACGTAACATTTATAATTTGCATACTATACAGTTGTACGGGGCAGCTGATTGGTTGCCATGGGCAACTTCTCCACAGACTCACTTCTCCGCTCTTTTCACTGCTAATCATACAGAAATCACAAATTTATTTTAGGGAGGCATCTGTCTTTTACCAAGATGGCCACCGTTTGGTCTTCTGCGCGTTAGAGGGGCACAGCTTCAAGAGACCCTGTGATATTCTGACCTGTGTATTATTTACTTTACTTATACCATCGCCAAATAGAACACACATACTCGACAATTATCCTGTTTCCACAGACAGGAATTCTGAAAACATGGACTATGAAGGGTGCGCCAGGGCTGACTTCAGGAAAACCCGGTGCAAGATCTATAGAATGTGGTCACCTTCAATCAATCCCTCAGAAACGTGACTCTGGACTTCCCGCCAGACTTGGAAACCATAACGAGGCAAAACGTCATCATCCCGCTGTCGGAATCTTACGGGTTTTGGATTCCATATAAACAGCCGCGCGTCGCCGCCACTTTCCCTCTGGACTTGGAGAGTGAGGGAGACAGACCTCTGTCTCTCTCTGTGGGTGGTGGCGTGGGGTGGGGTTAGTGTGTGCTCTATAGGGGTGCTGCTGCAGTCACTATGGTGTACCTGTGCTGTGTTAGGGGGGCAGTCCTGGCTGTCATTGGTGTTTCATGTGCTGCAGCTGTACATGGGTGTTGCTGTTCTGGCTGTCACTGTGTTGTACAGGGTGCAGGGGCACTGTCCTCCTGTATGCTGGAAAATATAGGGGTGCTGCTGGCCCTGTATGTTGGTAGTATGGAAGGGGTGGAGGGTAACTAAATTAAATATTTAAATGTGCCTATCCCTGCTAACGCCCCGTCCATATCCCAAGAGTACTCCAGTGCCCCCTGTGGATTCAAAGAAAAGGATTTATCTGGCATGTAACAAAATCCTATTTTCAACCACCTAATGAATGCGGTGAGAGCAGCGACTCCTCGCTCCTCTCCATCCTCCTCCTCCTCGGCCACAATCTCACAGCGGTTATAGAGGACTGATCTGTATACGACAATGGAAGATAGAATGTCCATAGCCCTTGACAAGAACGGAATGTACTGCTGTATTATAGGATGGGCCACGATGTACGGATTGTGATGGTTACAGAGATCATATGATGCAGACCCTAGAAACGGTTACCCTCCAGTGACTGTAGACTCACCCATATCACAGACACGCCAGCGAGACTGTACTCAATATTGTACTATAGCCTGGCAATAGCTCCAACTAGATGCCTATTACCCTCCCAAGAGTATATGCCCTGGGGCTACTTTTCCTTGTTCATTAGCCCATCCTCCTTTTTCTCACTCCCCCTTATACCCCTTTAGTTACTTCTTGTCCCCTCCCACTCCTTTACATGACTACGCTCCGCTGTTGTTGTATAGTTTGCACATTGCCGCTGCTGTAGAACACAAGGCTATGCTGCCTTAGTAATGTTACTCTATACTTGTGGCGTGCCAGTCATTACAGGATTCCCTTCCATCATTCTTTTTTTTTTTCCAAAATATTTTTATTGAGGTCAAAAAGGCATGTTGAATCATAACAGATGATGACATATAATGACATATAATTCAACTGTACCTGGGGCCACATTAGCCACCCGGGACAGTTGTGTGTGAAAAGAAAGAGAAAATAGAATCCAAAGCCTAGAACAGAGAACCTCACATTTTCACTTTTTACATCGATACATTTAGATATATGTTATATCATAGTATTGTGTAACCAAATAGCAAAGTTAGTAAACATAAAATATGATGGAACAGTTAATGTGTTCCTGCTAATTAGCAGATTCTTTGCCTAGCAGTAAAGCATATTAATGCGTCTCCCCCTTTGGGGATCGCTAAATCCTAAAACAATAAAAACATTAACAGTATTAACAACATTATTAACATTATTAATCGTACCTGCCAGAACCCGGGGGCCGCCGACCCATCCACGGAGACATCAACAGTGTGATAAGAAGAGATAGACGATAGATATCCAGTGTTAGGGAGTAGGAGGAGGTAGATGTAAGAACTTAAGGGTCAGGTGCGGGCAATCAGAGTTGAGACGATGAGAGGGAATAGAAAGCAAGAAAACAAGAGAAGAGTAGAAGGTAGGGAAGCGGAGAGGGGGCTAGGGTGTAGTTATGGAAGAGCGATGGGGGGGTCATCTGCTAGAATTTGGAGCCCGTACCAGGTGGTGCAGTGAAAGCTTTGTTTAATGGCTGTTTTTGTCGGAATAGGTAGTGTGTTGATAAATCGTCGCCAGCAGTGAAACAAGGTGGGGGTTAATATTTCTTTGTTAAGGGAAGTCTCCAGCCAGTCCATTGTGAATAGGAATAGTAGTCTGGCGGTAGCTAGAGGTAGTGTGGGGGGGGTATTGGATATCCATTGTTGTAATATGGCCTTCCTGCCTACCGCTGAGAGGATCATAATTAGTTTCGTGTCTCGAGAGGGAATATCGTTTTGGTCACGGACATACCCGAATAGCGCCCAAGAGGCAGTACATCGGAAGCGCAAGCCCAACTCGGCAGTTCCGTAGGTGTGTAGTTCTGTCCAAAATTTTTGGATGTGGCTGCAGTGCCAGAAGCAGTGCATAAGATCTGCTATTAATGAAGAGCATTTTAAGCATTTAGCCGAGTCGGACAAGCCCATCAAATGGCCCCTCCTTGGTGATATGTAGGCTCTGTGTAGTATTTTGTATGCCATTTCTTGATAGAGGCTGGCAGGGATAAGTTTGAGGGAGCTCGCAAAGCTATCCACTATGTTCTCCGGGGACATTGACGGGATTTGGGTGGACCATGTTTGTATTTGTGTGAGGTCTGTAGTAGGTATGTGTTCCGTGCGTATGCGGGTATATATTGCTGAGATGGAGCAAGTCCCTGAGCGCAGAAGTGCGTCCAGAGAGTTAACCAGGTCTGTGGCAGTAAGATGTGAGAGGGTCGATCGTATGTAGTGTGATATTTGGTAGAAATAAAAGCGATGGCGGGGGCTAACTCCATATTTGGTTGACACCTCCGTGAAGGTGAGTATTCTTTTGTTGGAGTCGAGGAGGTTTCCTATACATGTGATACCTGAGGCGTGCCAATTGGTAAAGGGGGTGTGGGCCTGACCATTTTGGAATTGTGTATTTCCTACCAAAGGGAGAAAGAGTGAGTAGGTGTGGTGTAGCTTAAGAGATCTGCGGGAGAGTCTCCACGCTACAATAGTAGAGGTTAATAGAGGGTTATCCAAATGAAGGTTAGATATTTCCGATTTGTTTGCATGGAGGATGTAGCTGAGGGATAGGGGGGCACAGAATTGGGAGTCGACTAATGAGTCGGTAAAAGTAGACGTTCCGTGGATCCAGTCCATGGCGAATTCGGAGGAGACAAGCATGGTTGTATTGCTCCACGCTCGGCAGATTCACCCCTCCATTTTGTATTGTTTGGGTTAACTTAAAAAGACTTATCCTGGGTCGTTTATTGGCCCAGATAAATTTCGAGATCGAGGAATTGAGATGAGATACATCAACTTTTGAGAGTATGATGGGCAACATCTGCAGAACGTAGAGCAGTCTGGGGAAACTAACCATCTTGACTAGATTACAGCGCCCCAAGAGATTTAAGGGTAGTGTTTGCCATAGCGTGAGTTCTGTCTGGATCTTAATGAGAATTGGGTGGATGTTGTCGGTGTATAGACGGGTGGGGTCAGCGGGTAGTATGATGCCTAGATATGTAATGTGGGTGCTAGCCCATCGGAATGGGAAGGGGGTATCCCAGCCTTTAGTAATCTGGGGAAATATGGCCAATGCTTCCGACTTGTCGAAATTGACGGTGAAGCCTGCAAAAGAGGAAAAGCGGTCAATAGCTTCTTGTAGTGCTGTTATCGACTGTCGTGGGTTGGAGGTAAGTATAAGGATGTCGTCTGCAAACGCCATAAGTTTAATTTCCCTGTTGCCAATTTTTATACCACGAAAGGTGGGTAAGTTGGTGATATATCGTATAAGGGGTTCTAGGGCGATGTTGAAGAGGAGGGGGGAAAGGGGGCAACCCTGTCTAGTTCCTCTCTCTAGGAGAAAGGGTGGGGAGGGGGTATTGTTAACTATCACCTGCGCAGATGGATTAATGTAGAGAGAGTCAACCAGTCCCCGAAACGTCTCGCCAAATCGCTGGTAGAGTAGAACTCTTGTTAAGTGAGGCCAGGCGATCTTGTCGAAAGCTTTTTCAGCGTCCAGGTTGATTAGGATGTTGTCTGTGATATTATTGGTGTGGGAGTGAGTAATGGCTGCCAGCGCCACTCTGATGCCTCGCACTGATTGTCTATGTTTAAGAAATCCCATCTGCGCTGGCGATATAATACGGGAAAGGCATAGCTGTAGTCGATTGGCCATCAGTTTGGTGAGGACCTTAAAGTCTTGATTAAGGAGTGAGATCGGTCTGTAGGACCCAGGCAGGGAGGGGTCTTTGCCTGGTTTTGGTATGACAATAATTGTGGCTTCGTTAAACCTAATGGGGATCTGTTTAGAGGTGAGAATATGGTTATAGAGTGATGTGAGGGTAGGGGCGAGTTCGTCTCTTAATATTTTGTAAAATTCCGCTCCGTATCCATCTGGGCCGGGGCTTTTGTTGTTTGGTAGGGTCTTGATGACCTCCACCACCTCCTCCACTGTTATCGGTTTATCTAGGGAGTCCCTCTCCTCTTGGGTCAAAATGGGGAGGTCTGCTTCCTTCAAAAATGATTGGTTGGCAGCAGGATCATCAGGGCCTTTAGTATATAAAGATTGGTAGAAATTTCTAAATTCTGAACAAATGAGGTCAGGAGTGGTGGTCAGTTTGTCCGCATGCATGATCGCGTTGACCCAGTTACGAGATTTGGGTCCTTTGATTAAATTTGCTAATAATTTGCCTGATTTGTTACCCCATCTGTGGAGTCTATTCCGCTGATAGTCATAGGAAAGCTGAGCCCGTTCCGTGAGAAATGTATCATATACAAGCTTGGCTGAGAGGTACGCCTCTTTGTGGGCGGGGGTGTCGTGTTGTGTGTAGCTGCGGTATGTTGAGGTGAGAGTGGAGCTCAGGGCGTGTAGTTAGGAGGAAAATTTTTTCCGTTTGGCGTGTGTATAGGACATAATGTGTCCCCTAAGGACGGCCTTTGCCGCCCCCCAAAAGATTGGTGAATCTAATTGTTGATCGCTATTGTCTGAGGTGTAGTTATGCCAGGACTGTTTGAGGTGAAGCATAAAATCAGTAGACTGGCGGAGGTAGGCTGGAAATCGCCATCTCAAGGCGGTGCGTTGTGGTAATCCTAGTTGGAGATGGAGAGATATAGGGGCATGGTCCGAGATGATAATATTCTCGATAGATGTATAGGTGATTTTGGGTAGGAGATTGGTGCCGGTAAAGATGTAGTCGATTCTGGAGTGGGATGAATGGGGGTGGGAATAAAAGGAATAGTCTTTTTGGGTGGGGTGGAGTATTCTCCACGGGTCTAGGAGGTTTAGTTGGGTACAGAAGGAGGAGAGCAAGTGGGTGTGGGGAGTAGAGGTAGTAGCACTTACCCTGGATCTGTCCATGGATGGGTCGACGACCGTGTTAAAATCTCCGCCAACTATCAAGTTTTGGCCTCCCCAGGTTATAAGGGTCGATAGCAGATCTGCAAAAAAAGAATCTGGTGAGGTATTTGGTGCATATACGTTAAGGAGAGTGTATGTCGTGTTTTGTATGTTTATATCTAATAATAAAAATCTGCCCTCTGGGTCAAGCTGTTTTCTGAGGATTGAGTGTTGTAGGTTGGCATGGATTAAAATCGCCACACCCCTAGATTTCGTGTGATAGGGAGAAGATATGCAACTCCCTATCCACGGGGCACGGAGGGTGTGTCTAGGATCATCCAACCAGTGTGTCTCTTGTAAAAATACAATCTGGGGAGACAAACGTTTCAAATGAGCCAGCACTTTTTTCCGTTTGACCGGGTGATTAAGGCCCTCTACGTTCCAAGATACCATGTGGAGTAATGTGGCCACTGGATCTACGTCTATGGGAGTTGTGAGTGGGAGTCGGAGGGCATATTATCCCACTCCCATCGGGAAAAATATCATTAGAAAGGTTGGAAGGATAAGATGGGGTCCCACCCCGACCCAGCGAACGGGGGGGGGAGTTTCCCAGTGGGGGGAGGGGGCTCCGACTTAGGCAGGCACAACTGACAAAACATAAAAATAATAACATAAGTAGTTTCCAACTATGGAAACCTAAACAACAGAGAATATACATGAGTGCGGGATATTCGCACTCCTTATATTCTGCATTTGAGACCCGAAAAGAAGGTTCGGATAGTGTTTAGCCATAATCAAAAAGAGTCACATGGTGATCAAGTGGAAGGAAGGGCGAAGTGTAGCCTAGCTTCGTCTGGATCTTCAAAGAACTTCGGACGTCCGTCTTCAAAGACTCTGAGGCGCGCTGGGTATAGTAGTGCGAATTTGATCTTTGCCTCAAAGAGGTGTCTGCATATGGGGGCAAACTCTTTGCGTTTCGCCGCCACTGCAGCTGAGAAGTCCTGAAAGATGAGAAGGCGTTCTCCGTTGATCGTCAGATTGGCTGTTTTTCGGTATTGGTCTAGGAGTCTCGTTTTATCTGCGTAATTTAAGATCCTCATGATGACCGGACGTGGGCGGCCTGATGTGTTTTTCCGTTCCGGGCCTAATCTGTGTGCTCTTTCAATGATCAGGGGGGATCCCTTGAGGTTCATGGACAGTTGTTCTGGGATGGCTAGCGAGAGGAGATCTAAGAGCTCGTGGCCTTTTACGGATTCGGGGATACCGATGACTCGTAGGTTATTTCTTCTGCTACGATTTTCCAAGTCATCGAGCTTATCTGAGAGATCCGCGACTTCGAGTTGTTTCGCCTGTAAGGATCTTTGAGCTTCAGTCAGATCATCCTCTAGGGCCGAGATCCTTTGCTCTGCCTCATCCAGGCGAGTGGAGTGTTGGGTTAATAGAGTTGATGATGATTCGATAGCTTCCTTTATGCCCGCTAGTTTTTCGTCGAGGAGAGGGCCTAGTACCGCCAGTAGGTCTTTGTGCTTCATCTTGGGTTGTTTGGCAGGCGGTTTAGATTTGCGGGAGCTTCTGGAAAGTGAGCGTGTAGTAGAGTGATCAGAGTCCGATGAGTCTATTTCCGGGGTGTCCTCTCGGGTTTGTTGATCAGTCCCTGCGGGCATTACGGATAGAGGTATCAAAAATTTTTCCATGCAGGGTCGCCCAGAGGGGGAGGTTAAGGCTAGAAACACTAGGTGTTTAGGTAGTAAATGATGTAGTGGGTCTCATGTGCTAGGTGGTTATTTATTGCTGGTCTTCATTTAGTGCGTTGCAGGTGCTCATCAAATATGGCATCTATCTCACTAAAGCAGAGATCAGGTTGAGGGGGTATGGGTATCTTCTTGACCGATGTTGAGGAGGTTGTCAGAAGTATAGATAAGAGTTGCAATAGGCTTGATTTTCGCTATCAGCAGCCGCCGCTCCGATTCCGCAGTTCGGGTCTGGTGAGAGCGGGGTGTTGAGGGAGATCTGACAGGGAGGCAGGCGTCGGCTGAGTCCTCAGGCTTCCGGCGCAATAGCCGCCGAAATTGAGGCCCCGGTTTTTGCTCTGTGACTGGGCCGCAATCTGCGGGAGCGTCCACGTTGCTCCCCGACTCCGCGGTCCGGGTCTGATGAGAGCGGGGTGTTGAGGGGAGCGTTAGTGAGTGGGGGTAATGAATAGGAGCGGGTTTTGACGGTCCTGGAGGGGATTTTTGATGTTTTAAAGCAGGAGCTCCTCCAGTCTGCGACTGCTCTTCTCCTGTGCCAGGCCACGCCCCCCAGGCCTCACTTCTTATATCTGTAGGGTACACCTGTCGGTTTCACAAACCTCACCAGCTGTTGCAGGTCTCTGTTATACAGGAGACTATACCCCAGGTCGTCAGGGAGCAGTGTGATTAATATAAAATTTGATCCCAAGGCAGGTCTGCTGCCAAGCCATGCCCCTCCGTATCGGTCATTTCAAGATGATATACAATGATGCTGATGATTCCCCTCCGGTTGTCAGAGAGGAGACCTGTGGGCAGGCAATATTATAGGGATAAATGTGTAGCAGCTGTAGTACCAGAAGCAACCACCAGAGGGAGCTCCTATTGCAGCCTATCTCCAGCTATGAAGCAGGATGGGTGTTTCGCCAACCTCAAGATGGCCGCCGCCAGTTGATGAGGCCAAGTCCCTCCGGAGCTCTCCCGGTCGCCATCCACCGTCAGCGGGGTGGGGGGGCTGTCAAGCGGGGGTATGTGAGGCGGGGGGCGGGTGTCAGGCGTCTGTGGTGGCCGGGGGATCGGCGAGGCAGCGCAGGTGAAGAGGTTTTGGTCAGTGCCAACCACAAGATGGCCGCCGTCCGTCCGTTCCGTGTGTCCCGGCCACTGTCTCCCGCAGGCCGCCCGTTCCCTGGTCCTCTCTGGGTCTTTGGGGGTTTGCTGGGCAGGGTGTCTGACCTCCAGAGAGCTGCTTAGGTGGAGGGGAAAGTCCGTGTAGCCGCCGCTCCGGGCCCGGCGGTCCTCCGTCCTCACCCCAAAATCGAGGCCCCGGCTTCAGGGACAGAGGTAGGCCGCAATCCGCAGGGGGCAGCGCAGGGCCCCCCCGATTCCGCAGCCTCGACCTCTGGATGCAGGGTGGTTCAGCAGGGCTTAGGGGCTGTGTATTTATACAGAAGCCCTCAGATTTGGGCCAGGGGGTCCCTTTTAAAAAGCTGCTGGCAGGAGCTCTCCACAATCCTGACCTCCCTCGATGCCAGCCAGGCCACGCCCCCCTCCATCATTCTTTACTTCCTTCCTTAATGACTGCTGTCATCTGTCATTACTGATCACTTCTGTGGAGACCAGTGCTGCAATACAGTATGTGAAATATCAGCAGGCTCCCATCTGGGTATGAGAGGTATATAGTATACAGCAGCGTCTGCGCGGATCCTGGTCTGCGGCCCATTCCCTCAACATCTGCAGATCTTACTTACTTAGTGAGGACTGAACTCTCACCTTCTCTATTTTACAATGGAACTGCACCTGACAGCCAATTACATTCCTGTTTTATGAACGCTCCTACATTTGATAAAGATTTCACAATGTAAGAGTTGATTTCCTTTGCCGTTACCTCATTCCAAAGACATCCATGGATCTTATTCCCCTGTGATAATCTACCCACCATACAACAGGTCTGGGCCGTGGTCAGTGGGTGTGAGACAAGTATGACAGCAGACTGTGGTCACATCCAGAATAAGAAACATACAAGGTGATTCATAGAAGGTCAATGTGCTGATGTAACAGTATGGGGGAGACCGGCAGCGTCACCCTCCCATCACCCCGATTTTACACCTAAACAGCATATCTTCATTCACAGGCCCATAGGGGAGCGTATTAAAACACACAATTTAGGGACTACTGTAAAAGTATTGATGAGCACTGCATCGCACATAATTGGATCAACCCCTAAACTGGTTCCTGGCCTATACAGAATGAAAGCACAGAGCCATGTCTGGCACACGGGTGGTATTCACTATGTCGGCTGTCGGGATCCCGGCGCCGGAATCCCGACACCCGGCATACCGACTACTATTTTCCCTCTTGGGGGTCCACGTTCCCCCTGGAGGGAGAATAATAAGATTTTAAACCTACCGGTAAATCTATTTCTCCTAGTCCATAGAGGATGCTGGGGACTCCGTAAGGACCATGGGGTATAGACGGGCTCCGCAGGAGATAGGGCACCTAAAAAGAACTTTGACTATGGGTGTGCACTGGCTCCTCCCTCTATGCCCCTCCTCCAGACATCAGTTAGAGAACTGTGCCCAGAGGAGATGGACAATACAAGGCAGGATTTAGCAATCCAAGGGCAAGATTCATACCAGCCCACACCAATCATACCTTGTAACCTGGAACATACATAACCAGTTAACAGTATGAACAAAACAACAGTAACGGTCCAAGACCGATGTCAACTGTAACATAACCCTTATGTAAGCAACAACTATATACAAGTCTTGCAGAGTTTCCGCACTTGGGACGGGCGCCCAGCATCCTCTATGGACTAGGAGAAATAGATTTACGGGTAGGTTTAAAATCTTATTTTCTCTTACGTCCTAGAGGATGCTGGGGACTCCGTAAGGACCATGGGGTTTATACCAAAGCATCCAATCGGGCGGGAGAGTGCGTATGACTCTGCAGCACCGACTGAGCAAACGCTAGGTCCTCATCAGCCAGGGTATCAAACTTGTAGCATTTAGCAAAAGTGTTTGACCCCGACCAAGTCGCCGCTCAGCAAAGTTGTAATGCCGAGACGCCTCGGGCAGCCGCCCAAGAAGAGCCCACCTGCCTAGTGGAATGGGCCTTAACCGAATTTGGTACCGGCAATCCAGCCGTAGAGTGAGCCTGCTGAATCGTATTACAGATCCAGCGAGCAATAGTCTGCTTCGAAGCAGGAGCGCCAATCTTATTGGCCGCATACAGGACAAACAGAGCATCTGTTTTCCTAATTCTAGCCGTCCTGGCTACATAAATTTTTAAAGCCCTGACTACGTCCAGGGATCTGGAATCCTCCAGGTCACTTGTAGCCACAGGCACCACAATAGGTTGATTCATATGGAACGAAGAAACCACTTTAGGCAAAAATTGCGGACGTGTCCTCAATTCAGCTCGATACACATGAAAAATCAAGTAGGGGCTCTTGTGTGACAAAGCCGCCAATTCTGACACTCGCCTTGCTGATGCTAAGGCCAACAACATTACCACCTTCCAGGTAAGAAATTTCAACTCAACCTTGTTAAGCGGTTCAAACCAGTGTGATTTTAGGAACTGCAACACCACGTTCAGGTCCCACGGTGCCACTGGAGGCACAAAAGGGGGCTGGATGTGCAGCACTCCCTTTACAAACGTCTGGACTTCTGGAAGAGAAGCCAATTCCTTCTGAAAGAAAATCGAGAGGGACGAAATCTGTACCTTAACAGAGCCTAATTTCAGGCCCATATCCACTCCTGTCTGTAGGAAGTGGAGAAGACGACCCAGATGAAAATCTTCCGTAGGTGCATTCTTGGTCTCACACCAAGACACATACTTTCGCCAGATACGGTGATAATGTTTTATCGTCACCTCCTTCCTAGCCTTTATTAACGTAGGGATGACCTCTTCCGGAATCCCCTTTTTTGCTAGGATTCGGCGTTCAACCGCCATGCCGTCAAACGTAACCGCGGTAAGTCTTGAAATACACAGGGCCCCTGCTGCAACAGGTCTTCCCTCAGAGGAAGAGGCCAGGGGTCTCCTGTGAGCATCTCTTGTAGATCCGAGTACCAAGCCCTTCGAGGCCAGTCTGGGACAACGAGTATCGTCTGTACTCTTCTTCATCTTATGATCCTCAACACTTTCGTGATGAGAGGAAGAGGAGGAAACACATAGACCGATTTGAACACCCACGGTGTTACCAGAGCGTCCACTACTATTGCCTGAGGGTCCCGAGACCTGGCGCAGTACCTCTGAAGTTTTTTGTTGAGACGTGACGCCATCATGTCTATTTGAGGAGTTTCCCAAAGACGTGTTACGTCTGCAAAGACTTCTTGATGAAGTCCCCACTCTCCAGGATGGAGATCGTGTCTGCTGAGGAAGTCTGCTTCCCAGTTGTCCACTCCTGGAATGAAGACAGCTGACAGAGCGCTTACATGATTTTCCGCCCAGCGAAGGATCCTTGTGGCTTCCGCCATCGCGACTCTGCTTTTTGTCCCGCCTTGGCGGTTCACATGAGCCACTGCTGTGACATTGTCTGATTGAATCAGAACCGGTAGGTTTCGAAGAAAATTCTCCGCTTGTCGAAGGCCGTTGTAAATGGCCCTGAGTTCCAACACATTGATGTGTAGACAGGACTCCTGGTCTGACCACAGACCCTGAAAATGTTTTCCCTGTGTGACCGCTCCCCATCCTCGGAGGCTCGCATCCGTGGTAACCAGGATCCAATCCTGAATTCCGAACCTGCGACCCTCCAGGAGGTGAGCACTTTTGCAACCACCACAGGAGGGACACTCTGGTCCCTGGGGACAGAGTTATTTTCCGATGTAAGTGCAGATGGGACCCGGACCACTTGTCCAGAAGGTCCCATTGAAAAGTCCTTGCATGGAACCTGCCGAAGGGTATGGCCTCGTAGGCCACCACCATTTTCCCCAGAACTCGAGTACATTGGTGAACTGACACCCTTTTCGGTTTTAGCAGTTCTCTGACCATGTTCTGGATGTCTTGGGCTTTCTCTATTGGGAGGAAGACCTTCATTTGTTCCGTATCCAGTATCATACCTAGGAACGGCAGTCGAGTTGTCGGAATCAACTGTGACTTTGGTAGATTTAGAATCCAACCGTGTTGCTGGAGCACTCACAGAGAGAGCGCCACACTGCTCAGCAATTTCTCTCTTGATCTCGCTTTTATCAGGAGATCGTCCAAGTATGGGATAATTGTGACACCATGCTTGCGCAGGACCACCATCATTTCCGCCATTATCTTGGTGAAAATCCTCGGGGCCGTGGATGGTCCAAACGGCAACGTCTGAAATTGGTAATGACAATCCTGTACAGCGAATCTCAGGTATTCCTGATGGGGGGCATATATGGGGACATGAAGGTATGCATCCTTTATGTCCAGAGACACCATAAACTCCCCCTCCTCCATGTTGGCTATTATCGCTCTGAGTGATTCCATTTTGAATTTGAATCTTTTTATGTACAGGTTTAAGGATTTCAGATTCAAAATCGGTCTGACCGAACCGTCCGGTTTCGGGACCACAAATAGGGTTGAGTAATAACCTCTTGCCTGCTGGTGCAGGGGAACCTTGATTATCACTTGCTGTATACACAGTGTTTGAATTGCAGCTAACACTACATCCCTTTCCGATGTGGAAGCTGGTAGGGCCGATTTGAAAAATCGGCGCGGGGGCACCTCCTCGAATTCCAGCTTGTAACCCTGGGAAACTATTTCCAGCACCCAGGGATTCAGGTCCGAACTGACCCAGGCCTGACTGAAAAGTCGAAGACGTGCCCCCACCGGTGCGGACTCCCTCAGGGGAGCCCCAGCGTCATGCTGTGGGTTTTGGAGCAGCCGGGGAGGACTTTTGTTCCTGGGCACCTGCCGCAGCAGGTGATCTCTTGCCTCTGCCCTTACCTCTGGCGAGGAAAGAGGATCCCCGACCTCTTTTAGACTTGTGCGGCCGAAAGGACTGCATCTGATAGGGTGTTACTTTCTTTTGCTGTTGGGGAATATATGGTAAAAAATTTGATTTACATGCTGTAGCTGTGGAAACCATGTCCGTCAGCCCATCCCCAAACAATACACCTCCCCTATAGGGTAGTACTTCCATATGTTTCTTGGAATCTGCATCACCCGTCCATTGGCGAGTCCATAAGGATCTTCTCGCTGAGATAGCCATGGCATTGGCCCTAGAAGCTAGCAATCCAATGTCCCTTTGAGTATCCCCAGGGCCGTTTCTTGGGGCAGGCGAGCAGTGCAACCGCACTGGGCGCCCGCCGCGGCACTAACTGTGGCTCCCTGCTTCCCACTCGTATTTCTCCCAGAGTAACTCACTCGGGGGGCGGAGTTTCACGGAATGACGCGGTTGCGTCGTTACGTCACGACGCAACCCCGTCACTCCGCGAAACTCCCCCCCCCCCCCCGAGCGGAGTACAGAGGGGGATCCAAGTTAGGAAGAGGGAAAGGCCAGCGCGAGGAGCGACTGGCGAGGCGGGCCGAAGAGCGGTAATCGCCTCTGTAAGTATTCTCTCTCTCAATGTGTAAAATGGGGACACCTGCCGTAGTGTGTGAAATGGGGACTCTTGCCTGCCATAGTGTGGGGATTTAATGTATCAAGGGCATTGCGGTGTGTGGCATAATATGGTGCAGGGTGCATTACTGTGTGGGGCTTAATATGGTAGAATTTTTTTTTTCCTGTGGTGGTCGTGATCTGTTGGAGCAGGGTCAAAAACTGGATTGTGAGGTAGTCTTTTCAGACGAGGCCATGCCCATTTAAATGAGGCCACACCCATTTAGATGAGGCCACGCCCCCTTGCCGGGTGCGCACGCAATTTATATGGGCTAGAGTTAGGAATATAGTGTCCTTATCCATAGTATCAAATTGATCTGTCAGCTCATCTGTCCAAGCTGCAATTGCGCTACACACCCATGCCGACGCAATCGTCGGTCTTAGCACAGCACCCGTATGAGAATAAATTCCCTTTAAGGTAGTTTCTTGCCTGCGATCTGCTGGGTCTTTAAGGGCCGCTGTGTCAGGAGACGGTAGCGCCACTTTCTTGGATAAGCGCGTCAGGGCCTTGTCCACAGTGGGGGGTAATTCCCAAATCTCCCTGTCCTGCTTAGGGAAAGGGTATGCCATAAAAATTCTTTTGGGGATCTGTGGTCTCTTATCCGGAGTCTCCCAAGCTTTTCCAAAGAATTAATTTAATTCATGAGATGTGGGAAAATTAATAATCTGTTTCTTTTCCTTAAACATGTGTACCCTTGTGTCGGAGACCGAGGGTTCATCCACAATATGCAAGACATCCCTTATTGCCACAATCATACCCTGAATAGTTTTAGTCACCCTAGGGTGCAATTTTACTTCGTCATAGTCGACACTGGAATCAGAATCCGTGTCGGTAGTAGTGTCTTGTGTTAAGGGATGCTTTTGAGACCCCGACGGGCCCTGTGAGTCGGTCCAATCTGAGGATTGACCGCCTGATGTCCCCCCTAAACCAGCCTTATCAAGCCTCTTATGTAAAGATGCCACACTTGCATGCAACGTATGCCGCATGTCCATCCAATCAGGAGTCGGCACAACCGACGGGGACACACCACTCATTTGCTCCACCTCCTCCTTGGAGAAGCCTTCCGCCTCAGACATGTCGACACACACGTACCGACACCCCACACACACAGGGATTTACCTATAAGGGGACAAAACCCCAACCAGGCCCTTAGGAGAGATGCCAGCACACACCCAGCGCTTAAAAACACTGGAATATACAACCAGATAGCGCTTTTATATGTTTATAATCGTAATCTCAACTCACTGCGTCGCCAAAGTGCCCCCCTCCTCCTTTTTCCAACCTGTGAAGCTCAGCAGGGGAGAGAACAGGGAGCCAGCGTTTTCTCATGCAGCCTCTGTGGAGAAAATGGCGCTGGTTAGTGCTGAGGATCAAGCCCCGCCCACCCAACGGCGAACTTCGGTCCCTTCATCATATATTAATAAAATGGCGGGGGTCCGCGGATTTACTGTCCCCCAGCCTAATCCACCTTATTTATGGCCAAAACGAGGTTTATTGCTGCACAGGGCGCCCCCCCCTGCGCCCTGCACCCTTCAGTGCCTGCATTGTGTGTGTGACAGGGAGCAATGGCGCGCAGCTTACCGCTGCACGCTTACCTCATGAAGATCTGATGTCTTCTGCCGCCTGAAGTCTTTTCCTCAATACTCACCCGGCTTCTTTCTTCGGCATCTGTGAGGAGGACGGTGGCAGCGCGGCTCCGGGACGAACCCCAGGTGAGACCTGGGTTCCGACTCCCTCTGGAGCTAATGGTGTCCAGTAGCCTAGAAACAGTGCCCAACTTCACAAGCCAGCTCTGCTTCTCTCTCCTCAGTCCCACGATGCAGGAAGCCTGTTGCCAACAGGACTCCCTGAAAATAAAAAACCTAACAAAATTCTTTTTCCACAGAAAACTCTGGAGAGCTCTCTGCAGTGCACCCATTCTCCTCTGGGCACAAGATCTAACTGAGGTCTGGAGGAGGGGCATAGAGGGAGGAGCCAGTGCACACCCATAGTCAAAGTTCTTTTTAGGTGCCCTATCTCCTGCGGAGCCTGTCTATACCCCATGGTCCTTACGGAGTCCCCAGCATCCTCTAGGACGTAAGAGAAAATAGGATTTTAATACCTACCGGTAAATCCTTTTCTCTTAGTCCATAGAGGATGCTGGGGTCACCATTAGAACAATGGGGGTATAGATGGGATCCGCAGCAGACATGGGCACTTTAAGACTTTGAAAGGGTGTGAACTGGCTCCTCCCTCTATGCCCCTCCTCCAGACTCCAGTTATAGGAACTGTGCCCAGGGAGACGGACATTTAGAGTAAAAGATGTATTATTAAACTAAGGTGAGATACATACCAGCTCACACCTCAAACACGCCGTACAACGTGGCATTCAACAGAACTCAAGTCAACAACATGAACAATATCAGCAACAGGCTGACTATAAACGTAACACAACCTGTGTGTAACCATAACTAATAACTGCAGATACAGTACGCACTGGGACGGGCGCCCAGCATCCTCTACGGACTAAGAGAAAAGGATTTACCAGTAGGTATTAAAAATAGGATTTTGGTACTTACCAGGTAAATCCTTTTCTTTGAATCCATAGGGGGCACTGGAGTACTCTAGGGATATGGACGGTTCCACAGGAACTAGGCACTGAATAAATTAAAATTTGAGAGTACTTCCCCCCCTCCATATCCCAGAGTACCTCAGTGTTTTTTTACGGAGCCGAACAGGAGCTATAGAGGTTAATGGAGAATTACATATAACAAACGGACAACAATAAAGTTGACACATAACGTTACTGACAACTATCAGTTGACACCAACCCGATAAACTTGCTAATTTGAACCAGTCGGTGAGAGTGTGTTACCATAAGATCCCCTGAACTTACCACAAGCCAGGTAAAACTGCTCTGGGTGGGCGTCCAGTGCCCCCTATGGATTCAAAGAAAAGGATTTACCTGGTAAGTACCAAAATCCTATTTTCTTTTTCATCCACTAGGGGTCACTAGAGTACTCTAGGGACGTACCAAAGTTTCCCCCCTGGGTGGGAGAGCTGTTTGGCACCTGTAACACTAGACGGCCAAAACTAGATGCTGACGCTGCAAAAGTATGAAAACTGTAAAAGCGCACAAACATGTGCACTGAAGACCATGTAGCCGCACTGCAAAGCTGTGTCGTAGAACTCCACGACCAGCTGCCCATGACATTCCCGGAGAACGTGTGGAATGAGCTGTTACTGATGTAGGCGGCTGTAACCTAACATGAAGGTAAGCCTGACGTATGGTCAGTTTTATCCATCTGGATAAGGTCTGCTTAGAAGGTGGCCAACCCATCTTGGCCGCATCATAGAGAATAACAACGTATCCGTCTTAGGGACTGTAGACGTTCGGAATACATAAACGCGTAATGCGCGTACCACAACCAAAATTCCAGAATCTCCTGTTAACACAGGAACTACTATTGGATGATTGATGTGAAAAGAGGACCCTACTTTTGGCAAGAAAGCGGGATTCGTCTAAAGTTCCGCTCTGTCATTATGAAACACTAAATACAGTGTGATAAAGCTAAATATTTATCTTATTTAAAACCCTTTAAGAGGCCTAAGAACACTGTACGCTATTGACGTATGGAGTACCGTAAGGGTACGCACGTTGCGTAGCAATCGCTTAGCCGAGGTCGAGACGCTCAAGCGTCACGTTCGCTCACAGCCAAGAGATCACAGGCAGGCACACTATTGGCTGCCGACTAACGTAATGATTTGCTATAGCGATGCGAACGCTCGAGACCACGAGGAGATCACCAGCGGCGCAGACGCTCACAATGTTAAACCTTTGTAACTATACCATAAAACAGTGTATTATGCAGTAAACCTTGGTGCAGAGATTGAGTGTAGATGCAACACCGTGTAACCTGATTAACTTAAAAGCTGTTCGAGCGTCACCGACGCTCTGAAAATACTTAACACTATAAGAAATACACAAATACCGTGCTTAGGGTCTAACGCCTAATATGAATGTTATACTTGAAAAAGAATAATACAATTACAAGTCATACACTACAATATAACATAGACTAACTAACCAGGTAACTACACATGAAATACAATACAATACTATTACGTTTTAAGGGAAAATGAAAGAAAAAGGAGAAGAGAGAGAGAGAGAGAGAGATATGGCCCATAATAACAAGAAAGACAATATGATTGCGGAGAAAACTTACGCACAGAGGGGAACGATCGCATGCGCCTCTGGACATCCAGCTCCCGATTTTCAGCAATGAGAACCGTTGAAGAGTGAGCTGGATGTGATCGGCTTGTCTATTTATGCCCCACACACAATACAATTCAATGGTCCCTACAATCTCATTGTTCATTGGACACAGGAATTCCTCCTCGCATTATAACAAAAGGTCATAGGTTGATTCATACAGGTGGGCTGTGACGATTTCCAACTGCTCAGGTGGGTGGGAAACTAGGTTTCCGGCCGCATGGATAAGTAAGTGCAAATAATAGTAAATGGACATAAACTTCTTATGTCCATAACTATTCGCACGAGCGATTAATCCGCTTCAAACCAACACCGGAATATTGCTAATTAAATACTCTTCCGATGGATACTAAACACCACAGTATTACTCCTGTCTGACCCTTCGTATCAAACAAAGAGGGATTTCTCTGTCCATGAACATGCTACATTAACCAAACTTTCAGAATCTATCAAAGGGACCATGATCTACAAAATACATTATATAGTGGAAATATGTAACGAAAGAGTCGCCCGCTAGACGCATACAATCTCTACCGTAAATGCGCATACCGTGCGCCCGCGGGTGCCCGCAACAGCGAGTATGCGCACGCACGGGAGAGCGCACGCATGCGCAGCAGGGGCACATATGAGGTGCAAATATGGCAGTGTGCATCGTGATATTTTTCTGACTTTGACAGTCCACCCTTTGGCAGTCAACAATAACTGCCACTTCCTAAAACATTTCAAAACGAGAAAAATATATGTCAGGGGTTAATACATTTCCATGGTTGGGTAGGGGAGGAGAGGAGAAGGTAGGAAAAGGGTATGATCTAGTGAGATAGCAGAAGCATGTGTGTATGAATCCGTGTTTGGGGGTCATGTATCATCGTGCCGTACGTGTTTTAAATCAAGCTTCGAGGCATTGCGAAGTATACATTTGAATTCCTTCTTATCCCGTGGTACGGGTCTGTGGATGGGCTGTCAAACTTTACCGAGCTCTTTTCGGCTGTGGTTGTAACAAATGGGGAGCACATTTTAGTTGATGATACATGAATGGGGGAATATGTGATTGCTGATATCTGTGCCTGTATTCCCTATCGACTATGTGTGTAATTACCTGAAGGTTGTAGAGATGAAGAAAATACATAATTACGGTAAATGCAGTGGTATTCTATGTCAGGTAAATGAACATTTGTCGGTTGAAGTCTTGTTCGGTGTCTGTTGAATGCAGTCTTCTTTGTGCTTTTGCCAAAAGGCGTGTGGGCAAAAAGCTTTGTCAATGTCCATAGATTTACAAAAGTGTTGGGCTAGCGTAATTTTAAAATTTCTAGGGAAACTGGGGATCTATGGCAAAGTTCATCAAATATCTGTGTATAAGGTTGTCAAAACTTCTTCTTTAATCCATCAGTTGTCTGTATACAGGATCATCAAATTCCTCGTCCAAGTGGGTCTTTTTACCTTGGAGAAAACGGAAAAACAGGTGAAAGAAACGGACCGTAGAAATCGCATTTTCATCACATCATTGTTTCTACATTTGGGTCATAAATCAAATCCATTGGAATTACAATTTCCTCACTCCTTAAACTCATCACCCTGGTACTTCGTTTACACTTCGTTAAAGCCTGACCGCATCTAAATATCAAGCCAATCGTTATGATAACACCTAAGATACATAGGAGAAACTTCCCAACATCCATTATGACTCCTTGAGCCCATTCTCCTAAACCAGAGAACCAATTTCGTGGGTTCAACCATGACACCCAACCAGTCAGCTCATTACCTACAGCAGCAAGAGTGAGATTGTGTCTCCTGCGAAATTCCCACTTCAGTTGGAGAATATCGTCCATCTTTTGGTCTATGACCTCGACCGGGTCCTCGGTACTATTTGTAATATATGTGCAACATTTCACGCCGTACTGCGTTGCCAGTGTGACACAATATCCACCTGTCACTGCCGTGAGATAATTGAGAATCATTCTATGCTGAACCAGTTCTGTTTTATAAGCTTGAAGTTCTCTTCCAGTATACCTAAACGTGTCATCATACATTTCTGTGATATTGTCTAACAAATTTGCGAGCGCAGATATGTATTTATAATTCAACACTCCTCTAGCGGTGCGAGTGATATCTAACGCGATTAGAAACTGAATCCCGGTGGATTCATGGATCATGTCAGAGGCCGGATGCTCTGTTCTTTCTATCAGGTGCCGTTTAACTACGTGCTCGTAATGGGTGTGAGTATAAGGAGCTTGGGCAACACGGTGTATATCTTTCATTTTGGCATGTGATACAGTCATTACTTCAGGCAGTACTTTTCCAATATAACACAATCCTTCAGAGTTTGGGGCAAGCCACTTATACGCCTTCCTCCCGCATATGAAATATGCATCATCGGGGAGAACATATGGGACGGAGTAGGACATAACCATATTACACATCTTCCATGTGAAATCTCCTAACCCTAATTCTCCCATCTGTCTAGTACACGTATCAGCTTGTACGATATGTGCACAGTATCCTGGTGATACCTCTCCAACTCTCGTAATCCTATTTCCTAGGGTATACCTATATCGGAAAGATTTTCCTCTACTGGCTATGTGGCGTATAAGCTCTGTATCTGTCGGCATTCTATCTGCTCTATATGAAAAGGTCATGGTTTGGTTACTCCATGACACTTCCCAATTTCCCGGCTTTCGGGGATTGGAAATGTTAAAACATATGAGGGATCTATCCACATGATATTGGTGGAGCTTCAAACTAGGAGGACTGGAGATATTAAACCTCCTGTCCACCGGCCTCCCACCACTTAGCTCAAGTACCTCCCCTATCGTTAAAGGAAATGGTACTAGTCCTGATTTGCTATGACCTTGAGGTACTTGAGAGCATACCCAACAATCTGTTTGATTTAACACACTACCCACTAAGGAGTGATAGTCACTCAAGGGATGCCGGTCCATGTGGATATTAAAACTGGATTGGCATTTCTTGATGCACCCATCCTCAACTACATTGTCACAGAGCCTACAGATACAGTTTTCCTCAGCTAACAATCCTTCACAATTCCTTCTATGGTCAATGCTATCGGATCGTTTTCTGATACTCGCCTTTGCTTGTTGATTATGTTGTTCTCGGAAAACTACGCCTCCATCTCTGTCATCAGAACCCATTCCAGAACCTCTCTCGACCTCCATGGTACTCTCGCCGGAACAGACTGCTCTGGTCAACATCATGGTCAACAGGAAAATCCGGATCACAGTCTCTTGGGGCAAGTCCATCTTATAGGAGGAAACGAAGAAGAATGAGAAGGGAGAAAAATAATTTGAGGGAGGGGGGATGGGAAGTGGAGAAAAACAATAAAAGGGAACAGGGAATCGACAACTGCTTTTGATCTTGTGATTCTCAATGCTCAGGTGCCGCCTCAGTCCTCCTGGAACAGACACTCCAGTGATACAACTTCCTCTACCGTCTGTTCCTTATCACGGGACCTCTCTGGATCAGCAACCTTCTTACAATGGGACGAATGAACCCAAGTCTCTCTCTCGGCAACTTTCAATGCTGTAGTGCTAGTCAATAAGACTTGGTATGGTCCTTCCCATCTGTCAATAAGGCAACCTGAGCGTAGAAAATTCCGTATCATTACATAATCCCCAGGTTCAATGTCATGACAATTACTATCTGGTAAATCAGGAATCACCAACTTCAAATTATCATTTTGATTCCTTAGCTGTTTACTCATGTTAATCAAGTACTTTACAGTCACTTCATTGTTACACTTCAAATCATCCTGAGGGTTAATCATAACATGCGGTTGTCGACCAAACAAGATTTCAAAGGGAGATAGATTAAGAGGGGACCTGGGAGTGGTTCTGATGCTGTACAGTACAATGGGTAAAGCTTCTGGCCATGTCAATCCTGTCTCTGCCATAACTTTGCTCAGTTTATTTTTAATAGTGCTGTTCACTCTTTCCACCTTCGCACTCGCCTGTGGACGGTATGGAGTGTGCAGCTTGCTATCAATTCCCATCAACTTACACATTCCTTGAAATACATCACCTGTAAAATGGGTACCCCTATCACTTTCAATTATTCTAGGGATACCATATCTACATACAAATTCCTGCACAATTTTCTTAGCAGTAAACATGGCGGTATTTGTGGCCGCAGGAAATGCTTCGACCCAATTTGAGAATACATCTATACAAACAAGTACATATTTCAAATTTCGACAAGGGGGTAATTGAATAAAGTCAATCTGTATTACCTGAAAAGGACCGCCTGTAGGTGGGATATGAGATGGTTCTGTTGGTATTGCCTTTCCGATATTCTTTCTCAAGCATGTAAGGCATGACATTGCTCTCTTACTTGCATGAGATGAAAATCCTGGGGCGCACCAATATGCTCTTACCAACTTGCACATCCCTTCCTTGCCCAGATGAGTCAGCCCGTGAGCTGCCTCAGCTAAACATGGGAGATATGCTCTGGGGGCCACCGGTTTACCTTGTCCATCCGTCCAGAGTCCTGAGGACTCCTGGCCATATCCCTTTGCCTTCCAGGCTGCCTTTTCCTGTGTGGAACACAAATTTTGCATCTCACACAACTTCTGTGTGTTGATGGTATTAAATACCATCAGTTGTGTGGTGTCTGTCTGTCTGGGGGTCCCAGCTGCTAACTTAGCTGCTTCGTCTGCTCGGCTGTTACCAAGTGATACTGGGTCTTGGCTATATGTGTGTGCTTTACACTTGATAACAGCCACTCTGTCGGGTTCCTGTATCGCTGTTAGAAGCCTTTTGATGTGAGCTGCATGCGCTACCGGTGTACCAGCTGCCGTCATGAAATTTCTGAGGCGCCATAGGGCTCCGAAATCATGGACTACCCCGAATGCGTATCTAGAATCGGTGTAGATATTGGCTGATTTGCCCTTAGCCAATTCACATGCTCTGGTTAGGGCGACCAGTTCAGCAACCTGGGCTGAGTGAGGTGGGCCTAGCGGTTCCGCTTCTATGGTGCCTTGGTCATCTACGACTGCGTATCCAGTACACAAGTCTCCCGAGTCTGACTGTCTGTGACAACTACCGTCCGTGTAGAAAGTTAGATCTACATCTTCCAGTGGGTTGTCACTGATGTCAGGCCTTGCGGTAAAATTTTGGGTCAAATATTCCATACAATCATGTGTGTCCTCCTTTGTATTAAATTCTCCTTTCCCACCACTCTCATCCTCCACCCTTTGTGCCTGTCCAGGCACACCTGGGAGATATGTTGCAGGATTTAATGCATTGCATCTCCTTATGGTGATGTTTACGGGGGCCATTAGTGCCAATTCCCATCTTGTAAACCGCGCTGATGAGACGTGCCTGGTTTGGGCAGAATTTAGCAAGGCTGTCACTGCATGTGGTGTATGAATTGTGAGGTTGTGACCTAGCACTACATCTTCGCTTTTTGTTACTAGCAATGCTATCGCAGCAACGCTTCGCAAGCATGTGGGGAGGGATCGCGCTACCGTGTCTAGCTGAGCGCTGTAGTATGCTACTGGCCTGCTGGCATCACCGTGCTTTTGGGTTAAGACGCCTGCCGCGCAACCAGCACTTTCTGTTCCGTACAGCTCAAAGGGTTTCCCATAGTCTGGCATACCTAATGCTGGTGCCTGCGTTAGGCACTGTTTAAGTCTCTCAAATGCCAACTCGGACTCGTCTGTATGCGAAATCCGATCAGGTTTGTTTGAGGAGACCATCTCCTGCAAAGGTAACGCTAGAATGGAAAACCCTGGGATCCAGTTACGGCAATACCCACACATTCCTAAAAATGTTCTGATCTGTTGCTGGGTTTGTGGCAGAGTCATGTCTCTAATTGCTTGAATTCTATCAGCGGTCAGGTGTCTCAGTCCTTGTGTTAGACAGTGTCCCAAATATTTTACCTTAGTTTGGCATAATTGCAACTTGTCTTTGGAAACCTTGTGTCCTGTGTCTGAAAGATGAAACAGGAGCTGTTTCGTATCCTTCAGGGATGCTTCCAATGAATCAGAACACAGTAGTAGATCATCCACGTACTGTATTAATACTGATCCACTCTCTGGTTGGAAAGACTGTAAACAATCATACAAAGCCTGGGAAAATATACTTGGACTGTCTATGAAACCTTGTGGTAATCGAGTCCATGTGTATTGGACTCCTTTGTATGTGAATGCAAACAAATATTGGCTGTCAGGGTGCAGAGGTACCGAAAAGAAAGCGGAGCAGAGGTCAATAACAGTGAAAAATTTCGCAGTGGGAGGGATTTGCATAAGGATGACAGCTGGATTTGGCACTACGGGGAACTGACTCTCAACTATTTTGTTAATCCCCCTTAGATCCTGCACTAGCCGGTAACCCCTCCCCCCACTCTTTTTAACAGGGAAGATGGGACTATTGGCAGTGCTGGACGTTCTTACCAGAATGCCCTGTTGTAGCAAGCGCTCTATTACGGGATAAACTCCTAACTCCACCTCTGGCTTCAGAGGGTACTGTGGGATTTTTGGAGCTATCCTACCATCTTTTACTTGTACAATTACTGGAGCTACGTTTGCCATCAATCCAGTGTCTTGTCCGTCTTTAGTCCAAAGTGACTCTGGTATCTGGGATGTCATTTCTTCTACTTGGGATGGAGTCCTATTTGTCATAATGGTATGTGACATTAATTTTGATGGGGAGTCTAACATGTCTTGCACTTCCTGAGCGTGATTCTCAGGTATGTCCAAGAATACACCTTCAGGAGTACAATAGATGACGCACCCCATTTTACACAATAAGTCTCTTCCCAGGAGATTAGTCGGTGCCGATGCAGCCAGCAAAAAGGAATGCTTGGTATGTAAAGGCCCTACTGTAATCTCGGCTGGTTTGCTAACAGGGTAGTGCTGGACTACTCCCGTTACATCTATGGCTGGAATTGTCTTACCAGTGGTTCTCATGCCCACTGTCGAATTTATCACTGATTTGGCCGCCCCTGTATCTACAAGAAAGTTTAATGATTTACCAGCTACATTGATTGCAATTTCGGGTTCACTTCCAAGATTTGCAATCAATTTTACTGGCTGCAGATTCCAGGTATGGCCACACCCCTATTGGGTATGGTGACCTCCCTGAATCCCGCTGGCAGCAACTACTTGTGAAGGGGTTAAATGGGAACTGCCAGGAGTTTGCCAGTCTCTGTTCGGGGGGTATCTTTTTGTTTCCCCTGCATGTGGCTCATAACTCCGTTTCTGCGGACCCTGCTCCCAATGTCGTGTGTCGTGTCGTTGTCTAGGGGGTTGATATGAGTTTTGTGAATTTTTCACTCTACAGTCTCGTGCCATGTGTCCCTGTCTATGACATGAAAAACAAGTTACCACATTTGACTTACCCACAGGGTTTGGTGATTTATACAAAGGCTGCCTTGTGGTCAGGGCCTGTATACTTACGGCCATTAACTTATCACCTTGTGACTCCCTGTGTCGGGTGATATTCCGGTCGTGATCAATAGCAGCCTCTCTCAAAGTAGCCACCGATAGACCTCGCCAACATGGTTGCGTGGTCTGTACCCTTGTCTTTAATGTCTCTTTTAAACCGTCCATTAGTACAGATACTGCTACTTCTCGATGGTTTATGTTTGTTTTAATGTCTTCTATACCTGTGTATTTTGCCATTTCTAGTAATGCCCTGTGAAAATATTCTGCAGCAGTTTCTGACTCTTTCTGTCTAATGGAGAAAATCTTGTTCCACTTAACTACCGCTGGAAAATACTCCTTTAACTGTAAACTTATTCTTTTTACGTTATCTTTGTTGTACACATCTGTAAGAGGTACATCCTGATCTAATCCACAGTCAGCTAAAAATTGAGCTGCGTCGACATTGGAGGGTAAACATGCCCTCAGCAATACCTGCCAGTCTTTGTTATTGGGCTCTAAAGTGTTCCCTAGGTCTCTGATGTATTTCTGGCTAGCAACTAAGTCTTTTCTAGGATCAGGGAATTCGGACACTATGGTTCTTAATTCCATTCGGGAAAATGGGCTGTACATGGCAATGTTCCTAACAGGTGTGATTCCTGTCGTGTCAGTTTTCCCATTTGGCACTGCTATTACCCTAACAGGATTAAGTCTACTAACATCACTCTGTGTAGGTTCTACAGCCTGTGGTGAAATGGTTTCAGCATAGTGTATGGTGCCGTACTTACCTGTAGATACGACCTCACCTATCCCTCAGCTAGGGGCTTTTGTTACTAATCTCGTGGGTGGAGCCGTGCCTACTGTTGTCTCTGCTATGGTGGCTGCTAGAGAGAGCGCTGATATTGTTGCCGATTCGTCCTCTTGATCACACTCCTGGGGAAAGTTCAAAACAGGGTACAACTTGCACGGGTTAATACTTGCATTAGTTAACTTATTAACATTTACACAGTTGCTAAGTGTTTGTTTGTTACACCCTAATGCGTCATTCTCCGCAACCAATTTCTCTCCTGATATGTATGGTGGCGGCGGGGCCGTCGCTATCAATTTCTTGATAGGATTAGATCCCGCCGCCAGAGCCAATCCTCTCTGTATTTCACCCTCCTGTTGCCATAACTGCAAATAATCATAATGTTGGATTCGTCTCTTTGTTGATTTAATGAGACATATCCTCCTCCTTAAATTTTGCAACACTTCTGGGCTAAAGCTACCTACTCTTGGGAATTTCTCCCCGTCATGCACTGTCATTCTCTCCCATTCATCACATAAAACCTCTGTATGTGAACCATATTTTTCACACATTACGTACCTTGCCGACCCGACTGGTCGGTTTACTGAATCAACCCGAACCGAGGTTGATCGCCCCCTTCCTGAACAATTGGCCCCCATAACTTGCAGGCGTTGCTTTCACCACCTCTGACCTCCAATCAGGGTCTTCAGCGAACCCTTACAAAAACCAAAATGTTCACGATAGGCTGACGGTGGCGGTTTACCGAGTACCCCACTCACTCGCCCACGCCGACCAATACGACCCACACACTGCCTTAGCGCTGGCGTACTCGACCCAGGGCCCCTATGAACCTCTATTTACTGGAACATGTGAGGGATATCCGCAGAACACTTACTCTTTCCAGTAACTATTGGTTGTTGGACAATTCCTGAGTGACCAGCGAACTTCCCTTCAAAAAATAAAAAATTACACAAATCACATCAGAGTGTACAAATAGTTTTACGACCGGGTTCGTACACAAATGGTACTGGTCAGACTAACTAATGTACACAATTACGTGCGGTACAATCGTTCAGCACATAAGCAACTAATCTTATGTACTGAGCGACCAGTGGAATCGAAAATTTCGGCTGCGAATTCCTTCAGCCAGAGCTTTATTGGCCTATATGGGTTTTGCACCAACCCCCTGGGTTGTGCCCTTTTCTCTTATTTATGGCAGACTTCTTAGTCTGCTGTACCTGGACCTCCTGGTCTGTACCTCCTGGTCTGTAGTATGACCTCCTGGTCTACTATACTCTACTGCTCAAATTTTATATTTAACAAGGGATACCTCCCTCGCCACCATGTACGACACTTACATGCATGTACCTCTGCGAGAACTCGACTTCTTGTGGTTCAACCTGGAAAATTGTATAAACTTATATATACAAAACACTCACTCACCACATGTACACTTTTGTTTCTATTTCTATTTCTGCGCAGAAATTTTCTTTAGACCAGATGTGTTGTGAATTTGGAGAAGGATCTGTTAATCTAAATTTCGGACACTAAAATAGACTTGCGCTACTTACCGCCTATTGCGCTATTTATCGCCTGTTGCGCTATTTATCGCCTGTTGAAAATCAACACTATCGTGTGGCTTGAGTTACGTGGGCGTACCCAGACGCTCCGTTGCGTAATTTACGCTGCGTGCGTCGGCCTTTGAGTTGCGTACGCGAGTCTCACCCTTTGTTAGAGACACGTGTACGCAAAGCAAATATCCACCGTAACACAACTAACACGTTTTATCAATGTAGATGATCCTCGATCGTCTACCGCGCAACACATCAATCTCTCCTTATACCTTAGGTAGAGTTGCGTGTGGGTTTTACACTTTATCCCTTTATATATTACATTTACACTTTAACTATGAAATAGCGACAAATCTCTCTTAGCACGTTTTATCAATTATAAAATGGCAAACAGGAGAGTGATATATGAAAATACACGAATGAAAAGAAATGCAGATATGTGCGTGCGTACGCAAGATAGAAATAAACAGTTTTAAAAGACACTAGCGTTTTGTTCTTACCTCCGGTTCCGGATTCCTTCAGCACCCTTTACTAAGCGAAGCAGACGCTTATCCAAACAGCACTACGAGGAATATGACCTCCCACCCTTTGCTGCTGGATAATGTCTGCTGAAATTACCTAGCAGAGATATGTGAAGGACAGGACGAGCCGCCAATTGATAAAGCTAAATATTTATCTTATTTAAAACCCTTTAAGAGGCCTAAGAACACTGTACGCTATTGACGTATGGAGTACCGTAAGGGTACGCACGTTGCGTAGCAATCGCTTAGCCGAGGTCGAGACGCTCAAGCGTCACTGTCGCGATCCGGGTATCTGGACGCCATTACTTACCCTTCAGATGCCTCCTAAGGCTGGCTCAGCGTTCCAGGACCGGATCCCGCTGTTCCTGAGTTTCCACATGCAGAATGTCAGAGTGGTGATTTCATCAGCCGCGGCCTCCGCTGTGCCCGCGTGGTTAAATGTGCGCTTGTCAGTCTGGCGTCTCCTGTCTCCTGTGGCCGGCGTCGCCATTACTGTTTCAATTCTCACATGGATTACAAACCAAACTTCCCTCCAAGTGTCTGCATGGGCGCAGCCATCTTGGATTTTGTCATCTGATCATTTCCACCAATCTGCTGTCTGTATTGTTGATTTGCATAATTGCCTAGCCAACCCCTTCCTTGCTGCAGGTATAAGTAAGCTGTGCCTGAGCAAGGAAGGCGTCAGTGCTTTGGTTGTCTAACCTAGTTCCAGTTTGTCTCTCTCCTGTGGTTGTCTTCCAGGTTCCAGCTCCTGTCTCCAGACTTCTGCTATAGAGACCCGCACCAGCATTCCATCTGCGGTGTAGCCTGACTCTCCGATCCATTCTGGACTCACCTGTTTCCAGTTACATCAATCACCTGCTTCCAGCCCAGCTTCCAGCAGTGTACAGCTTCTCTTAAAGGGCCGGTGTCCTTTCTGCAGTTTACCACTCTCCACCGGTATTATTATTTCTCTAACGTCCTAGTGGATGCTGGGGACTCCGTCAGGACCATGGGGAATAGCGGGCTCCGCAGGAGACAGGGCACATCTAAAAAGCTTTTTAGGTCACATGGTGTGTACTGGCTCCTCCCCCTATGACCCTCCTCCAAGCCCCAGTTAGGTTTTTGTGCCCGTCCGAGAAGGGTGCAAACTGGATGGCTCTCTTAAGGAGCTGTTTAGTAAAGTTTTTTTTAGGTTTCTAATCAGTGATTCCTGCTGGCGACAGGATCACTGCAACGAGGGACTTAGGGGAGAGACTTGCAACTCACCTGCGTGCAGGAGGATTGAAGTTTTAGGCTACTGGACACTGAGCTCCAGAGGGAGTCGGAACACAGGTCAGCCTGGGGTTCGTCCCGGAGCCGCGCCGCCGATCCCCCTTACAGACGCTGAAGAAAGACGGCGGAACGGAGGTCCGGAAACAGGCGGCAGAAGACTTCACAGTCTTCAGAGAGGTAGCGCACAGCACTGCAGCTGTGCGCCATTGTTGCTACACGGCTCACTGACACGGTCACGGAGGGTGCAGGGCGCTGCTGGGGGCGCCCTGGGCAGCAATATAAATACCTATTTGGCAAATAAATACATCACATATAGCCATTAAGGCTATATGTATGTATTTAACCCAGGCCAGTTTTCCTAATAACCGGGAGAAAAGCCCGCCGTGAAAGGGGCGGAGCTTATTCTCCTCAGCACTCAGCGCCATTTTCCTGACCAGCTCCGCTGGTGAGGAAGGCTCCCACTCTCCCCTGCACTACAGAAACAGGGTTAAAGAGAAGGGGGGCATAAATTGGCGATATAATTATATATTAAGAGCCCATATATAGAAACAACACCTTCTAGGGTTGTTATATACATTATGGCGCTTTTGGTGTGTGCTGGCAAACTCTCCCTCTGTCTCCCCAAAGGGCTAGTGGGTCCTGTCCTCTATCAGAGCATTCCCTGTATGTGTGTGCTGTAGGTCGGTACGTGTGTGTCGACATGTATGAGGAAAATGTTGGTGAGGAGACGGAGAAAATTGCCTGTAATGGTGATGTCACTCTCTAGGGAGTCGACACCAGAATGGATGGCTTACTTATGGAATTACGTGATAATGTCAACACGCTGCAAGCCGGTTGACGACATGAGACAGCCGGCGGACAAATTAGTATCGGTCCAGGCGTCTCAGACACCGTCAGGGGCTTGTAAAAACGCCCATTTACCTCAGTCGGTCGACAGACACTGACACGGACACTGACCCCAGTGTCGACGGTGAAGAAACAAACGTATTTTTCCTTTAGGGCCACAAGTTACATGTTAAGGGCAATGAAGGAGGTGTTACGTATTTCTGATACCACAAGTACCACAAATAAGGGTATTTTGTAGGGTGGGAAAAAACTACTTGTAGTTTTGCCTAAATCAGATAAATTAAATAAAGTGTGTGATGATACGTGGGGTTCCTCCGACAGAAAGTTATGGGCGGTATACCCTTTTTCCCGCCAGTAGTAAGGGCGAGTTGGAAAACACACCTTAGGGTGGACAAGGCGCTCACACGCTTATAAAAAACATGGCGTTACCGTTTCCAGATACGGCCGCCCTCAAGGAGCCAGCTGATAGGAAGCTGGAAAATATCATAACAGTATATACACACATACTGGTGTTATACTACGACCAGCAATCGCCTCAGCCTGGATGTGCAGCGCTGAGGGGGCTTGGTCGGATTTCCTGACTGAAAATTTTGATACCCTTGACAGGGACAGGATTTTATTGTCTATAGAGCATTTTAAGGATGCATTTCTATATATGTGTGATGCGCAGAGGCATATTTGCATTCTGGCATCAAGAGTAAATGTGATGTACATATCTGCCAGACGAAGACACGACAGTGGTCAGGTGAGGCAGATTCCAGACGGCATATGGAAGTATTGCCGTATAAAGGGGCGGTCCATTGGACCTGGTGGCCATGGCAACAGCTGAAAAATCCACCTTTTGTTACCCCGAGTCACATATTGGCAGAAAAGGACACAGTCTTTTCAGTCTCAGTCCTTTCGTCCCCATACGGGCAGGCGGGCGAAGGCCAGTCATATCTGCCCAGGGGGAGAGGAAAGGGAAGAAGACTGCAGCAAGCAGCTCATTCCCAGGAACAGAAGCTCCTCACGGCTTCTGCCAAGTCCGCAGCATAACGCTGGGGCCGTACAAGCGGACTCAGGTGCGGTAGGGGGTCATCTCAAGAGTTTCAGCAACACTCGCAAGGGAACTCCGGGATCCTACATGTAATATCCCAGGTGTACATTGGAAATTCGAGACGTCTCCCCCTCACACAATTCACAGGCTGTATTCCCAGCAGGTGATAATCAAAGTACCCTTCTTACAACAAGGAAGGGGGTAGTATTCCACACTATATTGTGGTACTGAAGCCAACCGGCTCGGTGAGATCTGAAATATTTGAACACTTACATACAAGCGTTCAAATCAAGATGGAGTCACTCGGAGCAGTGATAGCGAACCAGGAAGAAGGGGACGATATGATGTCACTGGATATCAGGGACGTTTACCTACAGGTCCAAATTTGCCCTTCTCACCAAGGGTACTTCAGGTTCCTGGTACAGAACTGTCACTATCAGTTCAGACGCTGCCGTTTGGATGGTCCACGGCGCCCCGGGTCTTTACCAAGGTAATGGCCGGAATGATGATTTTTCTTAAAAGAAACATGGACGCTTTCCTGATAAGGGCAAGGTCCAGAGAACAGTTGGAGGTCGGAGTAGCACTATCTTAAGTAGTTCTACGACAGCACGAGTGGATTCTAAATATTCCAAAATCGCAGCTTTTTCCGACGACACGTCTACTGTTCCTAGGGAAGATTCTGGACACAGTCCAGAAAAACGTGTTTCTCCCAGTGGAGAAAACCAGGGAGTTATCCGAGCTAATCGGGATCCTCCTAAAACCAGGAAAAGTGTCAGTGCATCATTGCACAAGAGTCCTGGTAAAAATGGTGGCTTATTACGAAGCAATTCCATTCGGCAGATTTCCCGCAAGAACTCTTCAGTGGGATCTGCTGGACAAATGGTCCGGATCGCATCCTCAGATGCATCAGCGGATAACCCTATATCCAAGGAAAAGGGTGTCTCTCCTGTGGTGATTACAGAGTGCTCATCTTCTAGAGGGCCGCAGATTCGGCATTCAGGATTGGATGCCGGTGACCACGGAGGCCAGCCTGAGAGGCTGGGGAACAGTCACACAGGGAAAAAATTTCCAGGGAAGTGTGATTAAGTCTGGAGAATTCTCTCCGCATAAATAAGCTTAGAGCAAATTTATAATGCTCTAAACTTAGCTAGACCTCTGCTTCAAGGTCAGCCGGTATTGATCCAGTGGGATAACATCACGGCAGTCGCCCACGTAAACAGAAGGGCGGCACAAGAAGCAGGAGGGCAGTGAAAACTGCAAGGATTTTTCGCTAGGCGGAAAATCATGTGATAGCACTGTCAGCAGTGTTCTTTCCGGGAGTGGACGACTGGGAAGCAGACTTCCTCAGCAGGCATGACCTCCACCCGGGAGAGTGGAAACTTCATAGGGAAGTTTTTCAACATGATTGTGGACCGTTGGCAAAGACCAAAGGTGGACATGATGGCGTCCCGCCCGAACAAAAACGGGACAGGTATTCCGCCAGGTCATGAGACCTTCAGGCGATAGCTGTGGATGTTCTGGTAACACCGTGGGTGTACCAGTCTGTGTATGTGTTCCCTCCTCTGTTTCTCATAACCAGGGTATTGAGAATTATAAGACATAGAGGAGTATGAACTATACTAGTGGCTCCGGATTGGCCAAGAGGGACTTGGTACCCGGAACTTCAAGAAATGCTCACAGAGGACTAAGGGCCTGGGGAGCTAAGAAGGGACTTGATTCAGCAAGTACCATGTCTATTCCAAGACTTACCGCGGCTGCGTTTGACGGCATGGCGGTTGAATGCCGGATCCTGAGGGGAAAAGGCATTCCATAAGAGGTCATACCTACCCTGGTCAAAGCCAGGAAGGAGGTGACCGCACAACGTCATCACCACATGTGGTGAAAATATGTTGCGTGGGTGAGGCCAGGAAGGCTCCACGACGGAAATTCAACTAGGTCGATTTCTACACTTCCTGAAAACAGGAGTGTTTTGGACCTCAAATTGGGGTTCATTAACATTTAAATTTCGGCCCTGTAGATTTTCTTCCAGAAAGAATTGATTTCTGTTCCTGAAGTCCAGATTGTAAAGGATGTATTGCATATACAGCTTTTTTGTGCCCCTAGGGGCACCGTGAGATCTCAACATAGTGTTGGGATTTCTTAAAATCATATTGGTTTGAACCGCTCAAATCTGTGGATTTGAAATATCTCACATGGAAAGTGACCATGCTGTTGACAAATATCTCACATGGGAAGTGACCATGTTGTTAGCCCTGGCCTCGGCCAGGCGATTGTCAGAATGGGCGGCTTTGTCTTACAAAAGCCCATATTAAAATTTTCCATTTGAACAGGACAGAACTGGGACTCGTCTCCAGTTTCTTCATGAAGGGGTGTCAGCGTTTTCACCTGAAACAACCGCTTGTGGTGCCTGCGGCTACTAGGGACTTGGAGGACTCCAAGTTACTAGACGTGGTCAGGGCCCTAAAAATATATATATATATATATAGTTAGGACGGCTGGAGTCGGAAAGTCTGACTTGCTGTTTATACTGTATACACCCAACAAGCTGGGTGCTCATGCTTCTAAGCAGTCTATTGCACGCTGGATTTGTAGTACAATTCAGCTTGCACATTCTGTGGCAGGCCTGCCACAGACGAAATATGTAGATGCCCATTCCACAAGGAAGGTGGGCTCATCCTGGGCGGCTGCCCGAGGAGTCTCGGCATTACAACTTTGCCGAGCAGCTACGTGGTCAGGGGAGAACACGTTTGTAAAATTTTACAAATTTTGATACTCTGGCTAAGGAGGACCTGGAGTTCTCTCATTCGGTGCTGCAGAGTCATCCGCACTCTCCCGCCCGTTTGGGAGCTTTGGTATAATCCCCATGGTCCTGACGGAGTCCCCAGCATCCACTAGGACGTTAGAGAAAATAAGAATTTACTTACCGATAATTCTATTTCTCGTAGTCCGTAGTGGATGCTGGGCGCCCATCCCAAGTGCGGATTGTCTGCAATGCTTGTACATAGTTATTGTTACAAAAATCGGGTTATTACTATTGTTGTGAGCCATCTTTTCGGAGGCTACTTCGTTTTGTTATCATACTGTTAACTGGGTTCAGATCACAAGTTGTACGGTGTGATTGGTGTGGCTGGTATGAGTCTTACCCGGGATTCAAGATCCTTCCTTATTGTGTACGCTCGTCCGGGCACAGTACCTAACTGAGGCTTGGAGGAGGGTCATAGGGGGAGGAGCCAGTACACACCATGTGACCTAAAAAGCTTTTTAGATGTGCCCTGTCTCCTGCGGAGCCCGCTATTCCCCATGGTCCTGACGGAGTCCCCAGCATCCACTACGGACTACGAGAAATAGAATTATCGGTAAGTAAATTCTTATTTTCACCGCTCTCAAACTCCAAACTTCATTATCAATCACCTGCTTCCAGCCCAGCTTCCAGCAGTGTACAGCTTCTCTTAAAGGGCCGGTGTCCTTTCTGCAGTTTACCACTCTCCACCGGTATTATTATTTCATCGCTCTCAAGTTCGTTTATTATTTAACTGGTTCCAGCCAGTATCCACTCCGTACTAACAACAGTCTGGTTCCAGCCAGTATCCACAGCAGCCGTTTTATTTTCAGCAGCCCAGCCTTTCCTGGAACACCAGCTGGTACGATCCTGGGTTCTCTTCATTGCTACAGTCAGGCCTGGTAAGGACTTTCCAACTAGAAGATTATAAGAACTGTCTCACACTACCAGTGCCTGTGGCCCTTGCCACCCTGTAGTACCCAGGAATTGTATTTATCCTCTGTTGACTTTTATGTTTCCTTTACTGCTGCTGTGTTACGGAGTTTGTCATAATAAACATCATTGACTTTTATCCTGGTTGTCGTGGTCACGCCTTCGGGCAGTTATTCTACATGTTACTTACATGTCTAGGGGTCTGATACAACCTCCCAGGTTCCGTTACATCTCAGCCCCTACAACTGAGGCTGCCTCCCGTCAGCTCAGGCCCTCAGTTGTGACAGTAAGCACTGACCTAATGAATCCAGCCGGAGACCAGGATCAAGCGACCAGGCCGATGCAAGAACTGGCAGCCCGACTTGAACATCAGGAGGCTGCACAGGGCCACATCATCCGCTGTCTCCAGGATCTCTCTACACGGCTGGATGGGATTCAAACGACCCTCCGTGGACCTGGCACGTCCGGTGCGTCCACTACAGTGACACCAGCTGTAACCCCACCCACCTTACCCATTTCCAGTCCACATCTTCATCTTCCAACGCCAGCAAAATTTGATGGATCTCCAAGGTTCTGCAGGGGATTTCTCAATCAATGTGAAATCCACTTTGAGCTTCTACCTGGCAATTTCTTCAGTGACCGTACCAAAATTGCCTATATCATCTCCCTTCTCAGTGGCTCAGCCCTTGACTGGGCATCACCTTTATGGGAGAAGTCTGATCCCCTGCTATCCTCCTATACTGACTTTGTAGCTACATTCAGGCGCATCTTCGACGAGCCAGGCCGGATAACATCTGCTTCATCTGAGATTCTCCGTTTACGCCAGGGAACACGTACTGTGGGACAGTATCTGATACAGTTTAAAATCCTGGCATCCGAACTGGCATGGAACGACAAGGCCCTGTATGCTGCATTCTGGCATGGCTTATCAGAACGCATCAAGGATGAGTTAGCTACCAGAGACTTGCCCTCTAAGTTGGATGAGCTAATTTCTCTTTGCACGAAGGTTGATCTACGTTTCAGAGAGAGAGCAACCGAGCGAGGAAGATCATCTACTCCTAAATCTTCTGCTCCTCCTCCTCGTCAACCATCTCCATCCAAGGATGAGCCTATGCAAATTAGTCGTTCCCGTCTATCTCCCGCTGAGCGCCGAAGACGTCTCTCTGAGTCTCTCTGTCTCTACTGTGCAGCTCCGTCGCACACTATCAATGCCTGTCCCAAACGTCCGGGAAACTCCAGATCCTAGCTCGCCAAGGAGAGGGCCGGCTAGGAGTAATTATCTCCTCTCCATCTCCTCATGACTGTAACCTCCCAGTGTCGCTCCAAATTGCTCAACGTTACAGGAACGTCATTGCCCTCCTTGATTCCGGAGCAGCTGGGAATTTCATAACCGAAGCTTATGTTAAACGGTGGTCCCTACCCACCGAGAGACTGTCCTCGTCCATCTCTTTGACTGCCGTGGATGGCAGCAAGATTTTTGACGCAGTCATTTCCTTAAGGACTCTTCCAGTTCGTCTGAGAGTGGGAGTTCTTCATTCTGAGTATATTTCTTTTTTAGTGATTCCAAGAGCCACACATCCAGTGGTTTTAGGCCTTCCATGGCTCCGTCTCCACAACCCATCAATTGACTGGACGACTACGCAAATACTGGCATGGGGTCCCTCCTGTGCTGAGACTTGTTTAGCCAAAGTTCTTCCTGTTTGTTCTTCCTTCCCCAGGTCATCTGATGTTCCGCCTCCTCCATATCAAGACTTCACGGACGTGTTCAGTAAAGCCTCTGCTGATATCCTTCCTCCTCATAGAGAATGGGACTGCCCAATCGACCTCATTCCAGGGAAGGTTCCACCGTGAGGTCGAACTTATCCGTTGTCTCTGCCTGAGACACACTCCATGGAAGAGTACATCAAAGAGAACCTGGCGAAGGGTTTCATCCGACCATCTTCTTCTCCAGCCGGCGCAGGCTTCTTCTTCGTTAAGAAGAAAGACGGTAGTCTGCGTCCGTGCATCGACTACAGAGGTCTGAACGACATTACCGTCAAGAACCGATACCCTTTACCCCTGATTACCGAGCTCTTTGATAGAGTTAGTGGTGCAACTATTTTCACAAAGCTGGACTTGAGGGGTGCCTACAATCTCATCCGAATCCGTGAGGGTGACGAGTGGAAGACCGCCTTTAACACCCGTGACGGACATTATGAGTACCTCGTCATGCCCTTCGGATTGAGCAACGCTCCAGCAGTCTTCCAGCACTTCGTGAATGAGATTTTCAGGGACATCTTGTACCGCCATGTCGTGGTTTATCTAGACGACATCCTCATCTTTGCTAATAATCTCGAAGATCATCGTTTCTGGGTAAAAGAGGTTCTTTCCCGTCTCCGTGTCAATCACCTCTATTGTAAATTGGAGAAGTGTGTGTTTGAAGTTAAAACCATTCCGTTTCTAGGTTACATTGTGTCCGGTTCCGGACTAGAGATGGATCCTGAGAAACTCCAAGCAATCCAGAATTGGCCTATACCCTTAAGCCTCAAAGGGGTCCAGAGGTTCTTAGGGTTCGCCAATTATTATAGAAAATTTATACGAGACTTTTCCACCATTGTGGCGCCTATCACTGCATTAACCAAGAAAGGTGCTAATCCGTCCAAATGGTCCGAGGAAGCTACACAGGCCTTTCACCTTCTGAAGCAACGGTTCATCTCTGCACCAGTTCTGAAACAGCCCGACACCGACTCTCCTTTTATCTTAGAGGTAGATGCCTCCTCCGTTGGAGTAGGAGCAGTGTTATCCCAGAGGGCCAAAGATGGACATCTACATCCTTGCAGTTTCTTCTCCCGGAAGTTCTCCCCAGCTGAGCGCAACTATGCCATTGGCGATCAGGAGTTGCTAGCCATCAAGCTCGCTCTGGAGGAGTGGAGATACCTGTTGGAGGGAGCTTCCCACTCAATCACCATACTTACCGACCACAAAAATCTTTTATATCTCAAAGGCGCGCAATGTCTGAATCCTCGTCAGGCCAGATGGGCACTTTTCTTCTCTAGGTTTGACTTTAAACTCCAGTTCTGTCCGGGTTCTCAGAATCGTAAGGCCGATGCCCTTTCCCGCTCATGGGAGCAAGAAAATGAGTCCGAGTCTGCAGACAAGCATCCTATTATTAATCCGTTGGCATTCTCCACGGTAGGGATGGACTCTACGCCTCCACCAGGGAAAAGTTTTGTTAAGCCAGTTCTAAGGAAGAAGCTCATGCATTGGGCCCATGCTTCCCGTTTTGCTGGACATACAGGCATTCAAAAAACCCTTGAATTTATTTCTAGGTCCTACTGGTGGCCAACTCTGAAGAAGGACGTTATGGAATTTATTGCCTCCTGCCCAAAGTGTGCCCAACACAAAGTCTCCCGCCAGTCGCCTGCGGGGCAACTGGTTCCATTATCTGTTCCCCGTCGACCTTGGACCCATTTGTCGATGGACTTTGTTTCCGATCTACCTATCTGCAACAAGTTTAATACCATCTGGGTGGTGTCAGACTTGGTTTTGTCTGTGTCCCCGGAGGGGGCGCTAGTGGGTCAGTGGAGGTGGATGGGAGAAAACGAGGAGGCTGGATTATGTTTCTGCGCATGAGCGCAATGATATTTATTAGACAGATGGTTCACAAAACGGCAGCAGAAAATAACAGTAGGAAATGCAAATGTCAATTGTACAGCGTGGCAGCTGAAAGTCTATGGTAACAGAATGAATGGTGACTGATGAAATGATAACCGGTAGTGATGATAACAGATGAGTGATAACTTGGCAGAGAATATTCTGGTATGGGAACCAGAGCAGATTAAAACATGGAACCAGCAGAGATGGTGTTGTATGGCAAACCTGGTAGCAGAGGCAGGAGTCTGACTATGTCCACAGTGCAGGTGATGAGGCACTGGCAGCATGCAAGCTGCATCACAGGTGGAGAGATGGAACACACCTGGAGTCAGTCTCTACTGCTAGGCTGAAGCACACAGAGATGGTGGTGAGTGTGAAGCCTGTAGATGGAAGCAGGTATTGCTGGGGCTTGTAGTTCCACGGAGCTGTGAGAAGTAACCAGGAGTACAGAGTCTTAAGTAGATAGCCAGGAACACGGAACAGCAGGTAGGTATCCAGGTACACGGAGGAAACAGGAACCAGATCCTTACACATGAGTCGCAGGAGTGACACAAAGTTCAGGATGCCTGCAGACTGATCCTGCAGCTTCATATATACCCCTTGTTACACAGTCATTGGTGGAGTGAGGAAAAGTGGGTGCGGCCAAGCACCGGATTGGCCGCCGTATGCTGACTGCTGGAGGCTGTCATGGCGGCGCCCATGCCGCGGCCTAGCGGGAACGCGGCGTGCTACACGCCCGCTATCACAGGAGCGCTCCCAGGCCCAGGATGGCGTCTGATGGCAGAGACGCGGATGACAGATGAACGCAGGGACCCAGGACGGAGTCCGCAGCGGCGGACAGATGTCACCGTGGTGAGTCGATTCCTGACAGTACCCCCCCCTTTAAGGGTGGGCACCGAACACCCACGTGGCTTGGAAGGATGAGTGTTATGGAAGACACGGACCAACCTTGGAGCATGGACATCCAACGAATTTACCCAACTTCTCTCCGCTGGGCCATAACCGGACCAATCGACAAGGTATTGAAGACGTCCATACCGGCAACGGGAATCCAGAATCTTGCCAATCTCGAACTCCACGCCCCGCTGAGTTCGAACTTTGGGACCAACTGGAAGAGCTCTTTGGAAACGATTCAGGACTAAAGGTCTGAGGAGAGAAACATGAAAAGCATTAGGTATTCGCAGAGAAGGTGGTAACTTCAGCTTGTAGGCCACAGGGTTGATGACTCTTTCGACAGGAAAGGGACCAATGAAACGTGGTGCAAATTTCATAGACGGGACCCTAAGACGGAGGTTCCGGGTAGACAGCCAAACCTTGTCCCCAGGTTTCAGGCTAGGAACTGCACGTCTTTTGCGATCAGCAAAGTATTTATACCGGCTGGAGGCCTTTTTGAGAGAAGTGTGAATCTTCCTCCAGATTGAAGAAAACTGACTCAGGGCAGTAGTGGCAGCAGGAACATCCATGTGAGGGAGTTCTTGGAAATCTGGAACACGAGGATGTTGCCCATACACTGCAAAGAATGGAGTTGTCTCAGTAGCAGTGTGGTAGCGGAAGTTGTGGGCAAACTCGGCCCATGGGAGCAGATCAAACCAGTCATCCTGAGAAGATGAAACATACAACCTTAAAAATGTCTCTAGTTCTTGATTTACCCTCTCTGTCTGCCCATTCGTCTGAGGGTGGTAAGATGACGAGAACTTCAGTTTAACCTGCATGGCAGAACAGAGAGCCCTCCAAAACCTCGCTACAAACTGTACACCTCGGTCGGATATTATTTCTGAGGGTAGACCATGTAAGCGGAAAATCTCCCGTAGGAAGATTTGGGCGAGTTTTGGGGCAGAAGGGAGACCCTGGAGAGGAACAAAATGGGCCATCTTGGTAAATCTGTCCACTACAACCCAGATGGTATTGTATCCTTGAGAAGGAGGAAGGTCGGAGATAAAGTCCATGGACAGGTGTGACCAAGGGCGACTAGGAACAGACAATGGTTGTAACTGACCTGCTGGAGACTGACGAGGAGTCTTGTGCTGCACACACTTAGGACAGGATGCCACGAAATCCTTGATGTCAGCTTTCATCTTTGGCCACCAGTATGTCTCAGAGAGGAACTTGAAGGTTTTCAGAACACCGGGATGACCAGTGAACTTGGATTGATGGGCCCAAGACAGCAACTTGGGACGGAGTTCTGGGGAAACAAAAGTCTTACCAGGAGGAGGAGCTGGGGAGACTTGAGATGCAGCAAATACCACTGGACTCAGGATGGAATGTGGAACTGAGTCAGGCGTTTCCTCTTCGGATTCCATAGATCGGGATAAGGCGTCAGCTTTAACATTCTGCGAACCTGGGCGGAAATGAAGCTTAAAGTTAAAACGTGAGAAAAACATAGCCCACCTGGACTGGCGAGGATTAAGGCACTGGGCTGCCTTTAAATATAGCAAATTTTTATGATCCGTGTAGATGTTGAACGGATGTTTGGCCCCTTCCAGGAGATACCTCCATTCCTCGAGGGCCAGCTTAATCGCCAGTAGTTCTTGATCTCCAACGGAATAGTTAGCTTCTGCAGGGAGGAATTTACGAGAATAAAATCCACAGGGGTGGATTTTCCCATCAGTTCCCTTCTGGGAGAGAACAGCTCCAACTCCAACTGTAGAGGCATCCACCTCCAACTCGAACGGTC
Organism: Pseudophryne corroboree; assembly: GCF_028390025.1. Classification (NCBI taxonomy): domain Eukaryota; kingdom Metazoa; phylum Chordata; class Amphibia; order Anura; family Myobatrachidae; genus Pseudophryne; species Pseudophryne corroboree. The sequence continues at coordinate 33,532,689 of NC_086451.1, forward strand.
TGTTTACATCTGGCTGGGACAGAACTGGAGCAGACATAAAGGCCAGCTTGATTTTCTGGAAGGCCGCTAAAGCCTCTTCTGACCAGTTGGAATGGTCTGCCCCTTTCCGAGTTAAGTTGGTAATAGGAGCGATGAGAGTGGAGAATCCCCGAATAAATTTCCTATAGTAGTTGGCAAATCCCAGGAACCGCTGAATAGACTTGAGAGAATTTGGAATGGACCAATTGGCAATGGCTTCCAACTTTGTCGGGTCCATCTGGAGATCCGATCCGGAAATTATATATCCCAGGAAGGGTATAGAGGAAACTTCAAAGGTACACTTGGATAGTTTACCGTAGAGCCGGTTCTCACGAAGACGTCGGAGGACTTCACGGACTTGTAGACGATGAGAGGGAAGATCTTGGGAGAAGATGAGGATATCATCCAGATAAACAACGATGTATTTATACAGAACGTCACGGAAGATTTCGTTCACAAAGTGTTGGAACACTGCTGGGGCATTACTCAACCCGAATGGCATTACCAGGTACTCGTAATGACCATCTCGAGTGTTAAAAGCTGTCTTCCATTCGTCACCACTCCGGATTCTGATGAGGTTATAGGCACCGCGGAGATCTAGCTTGGTGAAGATGCGGGCTCCTTTAACTCTGTCAAATAATTCGGTAATGAGTGGTAATGGATAACTATTTTTAATGGTAATGTCATTGAGACCCCGGTAGTCAATGCATGGATGCAGTCCTCCATCCTTCTTTTTAACAAAGAAGAAGCCTGCACCAGCGGGTGATGATGAAGGACGAATGAATCCCTTCTGTAAATTCTCCCTGATGTAGTCGCTCATCGCTTCAGTTTCGGGAACAGATAACGGGTAGGTACGCCCCCTAGGTGGCTTCTTGCCAGGAAGGAGATCGATGGGACAATCCCATTCTCTATGGGGCGGCAGGACATCCGCGGCTTTTTCACTGAAGACATCAGAGAAATCTTGATAAGCCGCAGGAAGACTTGACTGGGTTTTTACTTCAGTAGACTTGATTGGACAAACTTGGGCTAAACAGGACTGATGGCAATGTGAACCCCATGAAGTAAGTTGTAACGTTGACCAGTCAAACTGTGGATTGTGTAGCTGGAGCCAGGGCATGCCCAAAACGATCTCCTGGGTGGCTTGAGGAATGACTAAGAACTTTATTAATTCTGAGTGTAGGAACCCAACTCCCAAAACCACTGGTGCAGTTTGGTGAGAAATATTCCCCTTGGAGATTCGGCTACCATCCACGGCGGTAATGTAGACTGGGTAAGAAAGTTCACATACAGGCAAGCAAAATTAATTTACCGCAGCTTGGGTGATGAAATTTCCTGCGGCTCCACAGTCCACTAATGCTGATGCAGACTGAAGCCCAACTGAAGTCTCTAAAGTCACAGGAAGGATAAGGTCTTGATTAGAAGGAGCTTGTCTAGAAGATCCCAACTTGACTCCTCCTTTACAAGTCAGGATCTGGCGTTTCCCGAACGCACTGTGCAGGAATTAATCTGGTGACCTGCAGCCGCACAATAAAGACAGTCTCTCACGAAGTCTTCTTGACCGCTCCTCAGGAGTTAGGCGGGACCTATTTATTTGCATAGGCTCATCAGAAGGTGGAGACTGGAACTGTACGGAAGGTATCATCCTTGATCTGCGTGGCTCACTCCGAGCACGTTCATTGTTGCGTTCGCGGATGCGAGAGTCCAACTTGATGCACAAGGAAATTAAATCGGACAATTGTACAGGAAGATCGCGGGTTGCCAGTTCGTCCTTGATCCGATCAGAGAGTCCATGCCAGAAAGCTGCTACCAGGGCTTGATTGTTCCACTGAATCTCTGCGGCCAACGTCTGGAACTGGATGACATATTGTCCCATACTACGGGTACCTTGACGAAGTTGGATTAGGTCGGCAGAAGCTGATGTTGCACGACCAGGCTCGTCAAAGATCCGTCTGAAGGTTGACACGAATTCTGCATAGTTGTTAATCAGAGGGTCGGCACGTTCCCACAGAGGAGACACCCAACTCAAAGCAGATCCAGAAAGTAGAGAGATGATGTAGGCAACCTTGGATCTTGACGTGGGGAAATTATGTGACAACAATTCAAACTGGATTTCACATTGGTTGAGAAACCCGCGACATAACTTTGGGCTGCCATCATACTTGCTTGGCACGGGCAGGTGCAGACGTGACACTGGAGCTGATGCAGCCGGCATAGAAGGACTCACAGTACTGGCAGGTGCTGGAGTAACAGGAACTGTAGGAGTGTGTACACTAGGCAGGGATTGCTGTAGTGTATCTATCCGGGAGGACATCCCTTGTAGGAACTGGAACATCTGCTGCTGCGCAGCCTCTTGACCATCCAAACGGGAGACCAGATTTTGCAAGGCCTCTGACCCCACACTCCGTCCACCATCCGAGTCCATCGATCCTGAACTTACTGTCAGACTTGGTTTTGTCTGTGTCCCCGGAGGGGGCGCTAGTGGGTCAGTGGAGGTGGATGGGAGAAAACGAGGAGGCTGGATTATGTTTCTGCGCATGAGCGCAATGATATTTATTAGACAGATGGTTCACAAAACTGCAGCAGAAAATAACAGTAGGAAATGCAAATGTCAATTGTACAGCGTGGCAGCTGAAAGTCTATGGTAACAGAATGAATGGTGACTGATGAAATGATAACCGGTAGTGATGATAACAGATGAGTGATAACTTGGCAGAGAATATTCTGGTATGGGAACCAGAGCAGATTAAAACATGGAACCAGCAGAGATGGTGTTGTATGGCAAACCTGGTAGCAGAGGCAGGAGTCTGACTATGTCCACAGTGCAGGTGATGAGGCACTGGCAGCATGCAAGCTGCATCACAGGTGGAGAGATGGAACACACCTGGAGTCAGTCTCTACTGCTAGGCTGAAGCACACAGAGATGGTGGTGAGTGTGAAGCCTGTAGATGGAAGCAGGTATTGCTGGGGCTTGTAGTTCCACGGAGCTGTGAGAAGTAACCAGGAGTACAGAGTCTTAAGTAGATAGCCAGGAACACGGAACAGCAGGTAGGTATCCAGGTACACGGAGGAAACAGGAACCAGATCCTTACACATGAGTCGCAGGAGTGACACAAAGTTCAGGATGCCTGCAGACTGATCCTGCAGCTTCATATATACCCCTTGTTACACAGTCATTGGTGGAGTGAGGAAAAGTGGGTGCGGCCAAGCACCGGATTGGCCGCCGTATGCTGACTGCTGGAGGCTGTCATGGCGGCGCCCATGCCGCGGCCTAGCGGGAACGCGGCGTGCTACACGCCCGCTATCACAGGAGCGCTCCCAGGCCCAGGATGGCGTCTGATGGCAGAGACGCGGATGACAGATGAACGCAGGGACCCAGGACGGAGTCCGCAGCGGCGGACAGATGTCACCGTGGTGAGTCGATTCCTGACAGGTGGTAGTTGACCGGTTCACCAAGATGGCACATTTCATCCCTCTCACCGGTCTTCCGTCAGCTTCCAAGTTGGCTCAAGTGTTTATACAAGAGATCTTCCGACTTCACGGTCTTCCTGAAGAGATCATCTCGGATCGTGGAGTACAATTTGTAGCCAAATTTTGGCGAAGTTTGTGTCAAGCCCTCCAAGTCAAGTTAAAGTTTTCCACGGCTTACCATCCTCCGACCAATGGTCAAACCGAGAGGGTGAATCAGGACTTGGAGGCCTTCCTCCGTATATATGTGTCTTCCTCTCAAGATGACTGGGTTCAACTCCTTCCTTGGGCCGAGTTCAGCCACAACAATCAATACCATTCCTCATCTTCTTCTACACCATTCTTCATTAATTATGGATTCCACCCTAAAGTCCCAGAATTCCAACCGCTTCCCGCAACTTCTGTTCCAGCAGTGGATGTCACCTTGCGTCAGTTTTCAAATAACTGGAGGAACGTCCGCGCAGCCCTGCTTAAAGCCTCATTCAGGTATAAGAAGTTTGCCGATAGGAAGCGTAGAGCGGTTCCTGCTCTCAAGGTGGGTGATCGTATGTGGCTGTCCACGAAGAATTTGAGGTTGAGAGTTCCAGCATGAAATTTGCACCTCGCTACATCGGACCCTTCAAGATTGAACAAGTCATCAATCCTGTTGCCTACAGGTTACAGTTACCATCCTTCTTGAAAATACCCAGGACATTTCATGTTTCTTTGTTGAAACCGCTGATCCTGAATCGGTTTCATTCCGCACTTCCTCCAGCTCCCAAAGTTCAGACTCAACGGGGAGTCGAGTACGAGGTGGCCAAGATTTTGGACTCACGTTTCCGTTACGGCCAGTTACAATACCTCATTGACTGGAAGGGCTATGGTCCTGAAGAACGCTCTTGGACCAATGCCTCAGACGTCCATGCTCCTGCCTTGGTCCGAAATTTCCACGCAAAGTTTCCTTTAAAGCCTAAGAAGTGTCCTGGGGCCACTCCTAAAGGGGGGGGTGCTGTCACGATCCGGGTATCTGGACGCCATTACTTACCCTTCAGATGCCTCCTAAGGCTGGCTCAGCGTTCCAGGACCGGATCCCGCTGTTCCTGAGTTTCCACATGCAGAATGTCAGAGTGGTGATTTCATCAGCCGCGGCCTCCGCTGTGCCCGCGTGGTTAAATGTGCGCTTGTCAGTCTGGCGTCTCCTGTCTCCTGTGGCCGGCGTCGCCATTACTGTTTCAATTCTCACATGGATTACAAACCAAACTTCCCTCCAAGTGTCTGCATGGGCGCAGCCATCTTGGATTTTGTCATCTGATCATTTCCACCAATCTGCTGTCTGTATTGTTGATTTGCATAATTGCCTAGCCAACCCCTTCCTTGCTGCAGGTATAAGTAAGCTGTGCCTGAGCAAGGAAGGCGTCAGTGCTTTGGTTGTCTAACCTAGTTCCAGTTTGTCTCTCTCCTGTGGTTGTCTTCCAGGTTCCAGCTCCTGTCTCCAGACTTCTGCTATAGAGACCCGCACCAGCATTCCATCTGCGGTGTAGCCTGACTCTCCGATCCATTCTGGACTCACCTGTTTCCAGTTACATCAATCACCTGCTTCCAGCCCAGCTTCCAGCAGTGTACAGCTTCTCTTAAAGGGCCGGTGTCCTTTCTGCAGTTTACCACTCTCCACCGGTATTATTATTTCACCGCTCTCAAACTCCAAACTTCATTATCAATCACCTGCTTCCAGCCCAGCTTCCAGCAGTGTACAGCTTCTCTTAAAGGGCCGGTGTCCTTTCTGCAGTTTACCACTCTCCACCGGTATTATTATTTCATCGCTCTCAAGTTCGTTTATTATTTAACTGGTTCCAGCCAGTATCCACTCCGTACCAACAACAGTCTGGTTCCAGCCAGTATCCACAGCAGCCGTTTTATCTTCAGCAGCCCAGCCTTTCCTGGAACACCAGCTGGTACGATCCTGGGTTCTCTTCATTGCTACAGTCAGGCCTGGTAAGGACTTTCCAACTAGAAGATTATAAGAACTGTCTCACACTACCAGTGCCTGTGGCCCTTGCCACCCTGTAGTACCCAGGAATTGTATTTATCCTCTGTTGACTTTTATGTTTCCTTTACTGCTGCTGTGTTACGGAGTTTGTCATAATAAACATCATTGACTTTTATCCTGGTTGTCGTGGTCACGCCTTCGGGCAGTTATTCTACATGTTACTTACATGTCTAGGGGTCTGATACAACCTCCCAGGTTCCGTTACATCTCAGCCCCTACAACTGAGGCTGCCTCCCGTCAGCTCAGGCCCTCAGTTGTGACAGTCACGTTCGCTCACGGCCAAGAGATCACAGGCAGGCACACTATTGGCTGCCGACTAACGTAATGATTTGCTATAGCGATGCGAACGCTCGAGACCACGAGGAGATCACCAGCGGCGCAGACGCTCACAATGTTAAACCTTTGTAACTATACCATAAAACAGTGTATTATGCAGTAAACCTTGGTGCAGAGATTGAGTGTAGATGCAACACCGTGTAACCTGATTAACTTAAAAGCTGTTCGAGCGTCACCGACGCTCTGAGAATACTTAACACTATAAGAAATACACAAATACCGTGCTTAGGGTCTAACGCCTAATATGAATGTTATACTTGAAAAAGAATAATACAATTACAAGTCATACACTACAATATAACATAGACTAACTAACCAACCAGGTAACTACACATGAAATACAATACAATACTATTACGTTTTAAGGGAAAATGAAAGAAAAAGGAGAAGAGAGAGATATGGCCCATAATAACAAGAAAGACAATATGATTGCGGAGAAAACTTACGCACAGAGGGGAACGATCGCATGCGCCTCTGGACATCCAGCTCCCGATTTTCAGCAATGAGAACCGTTGAAGAGTGAGCTGGATGTGATCGGCTTGTCTATTTATGCCCCACACACAATACAATTCAATGGTCCCTACAATCTCATTGTTCATTGGACACAGGAATTCCTCCTCGCATTATAACAAAAGGTCATAGGTTGATTCATACAGGTGGGCTGTGACGATTTCCAACTGCTCAGGTGGGTGGGAAACTAGGTTTCCCGCCGCATGGATAAGTAAGTGCAAATAATAGTAAATGGACATAAACTTCTTATGTCCATAACTATTCGCACGAGCGATTAATCCGCTTCAAACCAACACCGGAATATTGCTAATTAAATACTCTTCCGATGGATACTAAACACCACAGTATTACTCCTGTCTGACCCTTCGTATCAAACAAAGAGGGATTTCTCTGTCCATGAACATGCTACATTAACCAAACTTTCAGAATCTATCAAAGGGACCATGATCTACAAAATACATTATATAGTGGAAATATGTAACGAAAGAGTCGCCCGCTAGACGCATACAATCTCTACCGTAAATGCGCATACCGTGCGCCCGCGGGTGCCCGCAACAGCGAGTATGCGCACGCACGGGAGAGCGCACGCATGCGCAGCAGGGACACATATGAGGTGCAAATATGGCAGTGTGCATCGTGATATTTTTCTGACTTTGACAAGTGGCTTGCATGACAAGGCACCAAAAACTGAAACCCGCCCTGCCGAAGCTAAGACTAGGAGAGAAATTGTTTCCCAAGTGAGAAACTTAATATCCACTTGTTGTAAGGGTTCGAAACAAAAAGACCATAAGAAATCTAAAACCAGATTCAAGTCCCATGGCGCAGTAAGTGGAGTGAAATGGAGGCTGTCCTTTGAGGACACCCTGCATAAAGGTGTGTACCGACGGCAATAGAGCCAATCTTCTTTGAAAATAAATTGACAACGCAGATATCTGCACCTTTAGTGTGGATAAACGCCGACCTCCATCTAACCCCATCTGTAGACATAACAAAAGACGGGATAACTTGAAAGATGATGTCGGAAACTTCCGAACTTCACACTAACCTATATAGGCACGCCAAATTCTGTAATAATGAGCTGCCGTAACCGGCTTCCTAGCTCGTAACATGGTTGGTATAACCTATTCTGGAATGCCCTCTCTTTTTAAGAGGACTGTCTCAACAGCCACTCCGTCAAACGCAGCCGCGCTAAATCGGATAAAAAGAACGGACCCTGTTGTAACAGGTCCGGAGGCAGTGGGAGCGGCCAAAGAACGTCCGCGAGTAGACCGCGGAGATCTGAAAACCAAGCTCTCCGAGGCCAATGAGGCGCCACTAGTATGACTGTGACGGACTCTCTTTTGATCCGTTTTAGCAACAGAGGGAGCAGCGGAAAACGGTGGAAACAGATACACGAGACTGTATGGCCACGTGATTGTGAGAGCCTCCGCCGCCACTGCCTTTGGATCTCTCGTTCTGGACACGTACTGGGGCGTTTGATAATTGTGGCGAGATGCCATCAGGTCCACATGTGGGTAACCCTACTTCTGGACCAGCATGTGAAACACTTCTGGATTTAATGCACATCCTGGATAAAAATCCCGGCAGCTGAGATAATCCGCCTCCCAGTTGTCCACTCCCGGAATGAATACTGCCGACAAAATCACGTCGGCCCAATTGAGGACTCGAGCTACTTCCCGCATTGCCATGCGGCTTTTCGTTCCTCCTTGTTTGTTGATGTATGCGACCACCGTCGCATTGTCTGACTGCACCTGAACAGCCTGAGCCTGCAGCATGTGCACTCCTTGTCGTAGCGCATTGTAAATTGCCCGGAGTTCCAGGACATTTATAGACAGCACTCCTTCGTGATCCGCCCAGAGACCCTGGAGCTGAAAATTTTGAACTACAGCTCCCCAACCTCTAAGACTCGCGTCCGCCGTGAGAATCATCCAATTCCAGGCGCCGAACCGTTTCCCTGCGGTTAGATTCTGTACTTTGAGCCACCAGAGTAGAGACACCCTGGCCCTTGGAGACCACCTCACCCTGCGGTGAATCTGCAGAAGCGAGCCCGACCATTGTTTTTGCCATGCATTGCAGGCAGACACTGTACTCGTTAGGCCACAGCCAACCATTGCGAGCACATCCAGTTAAAAAGGACGTGAGTGAAGTCTTCCGAACTGAAGTGCTTCGAAAGCCGCCACCATTGTGTCTAATAGGCGAATGTACAAATAAACCGAGACTGTGCGAGGCTTGAGCACTAATTGTACCAGATGACGAATGACCTGTACTTCTGTTCGGGTAGGTAAATTCTTTGATCTACCGTATCGAGAATCATACCTAGGAATTGAAATCGTTGAGACGGAATCATTCAGGAATTCGCGTAGACAATGGTAGGAAATCAGATTCCCCCCCCCACTTGGTCCGCGATCTATTCTCGTTTGGAACGTAGGCCAAAGTGGACGTTGTGCGCCACTAGCGAAGCTGAAACGCAAGAACCAACTGCCAACTTCACAGAAGCTGTAGGCAGCAAGAAGTGTAAGGTGGTCTTTATTTAGGGCAAACCTGAACTGGAGCGCCCTGCCACTACAGCCTTGTTACCTCAAACCCTTACCAAAGCAGGGCGAAGCAACAGCCCTACTGCTGTGTAGGGTACACTCCGATAGGTAGTTAAACGCCCAATAATTGCAATTGTCTCTCATTGGAAATTTTTCAGCCTTCGCTGAGAACCTGACGTACTGGCCTGGTGCTATGAGGGCTGGCGGCGAATCGACCCCAACAATCTAGCTGAAACAGTAAATTTTTCCCTCTCAGGCAGTACATGCGCCCGCATTCCCCCCAAAGAGGACCGGTAAGGGTCTGTCTGTGCAGTCGAATTTGTCCGACACACTGTGTGGCCGACTCTGCAGCGAAGCTGCTTGTTTGATTATGCATTAGACTTCGTGATCATGTACCCTGACCAGTAAGTACACCACGGAAGTAATCTGTGTATAAACCTGCATTATCGTGCATGTGGTTTCCAGCAATAGTGAATCTTCCTGTAGAGACATGCTGTCTAAAACAATTAATAAATTAAATTCCTAACAACCCCCCCCCCTCCCCCAGAGGCTGAGTGTTGTAGGGCAGCAACCTCCAGCAAAGACCCAGGAAGTAACGTTAAAAATGGTGTCCTACCATGTTTTTTTATTTTTTATATATATTACACCTGTTAAACCAGGATCTGAACCAGTGTCCATGCAATCACAATGTTCACTGTGGGCGGGAAGCCTAACCACTTGGCTACAGAGCCACCTGTAAAAATAATAAGCAAAAGCTGCTGTTTAAACATCAACTCTGGTGATGAAATGGTTGCTGTAGTGCCTTGCAATCCAGATGGTACCTGAACCCACAATCTCTGGTTTAGGAGGGCAGTGTCCCATCCACTAGGCCACTGGGGATCTGGGGAGGTGAGGCCTGAACTCACAATGTTTGCAGTGCTCAACAGATACTGTTTAATAAGCACTGTGTGCCGACCAACTGCGCCACTGTAGTCTTGCTTATTGCAAAATAGATTTTTAATGTCAGCATATTATATATATATATATATATATATATATATATATATATATATATATATTGGGACAAATAGCCCGGCACTCCCACGAAGAATATCAACTTGCCCCGGTGCCCTCAGAAACGAATGACATAGGAAAAACAAACTGCGGCACTCGGGGACTGGTGAAAAAATGATGTATTCAACAATACATATTTTACATCAACGTTTCGGGGATTTTAACCCCTTTTTCAAGATGTACCTGTGTACACACAGGTACATCTTGAAAAAGGGGTTAAAATCCCCGAAACGTTGATGTAAAATATGTATTGTTGAATACATCATTTTCTTCACCAGTCCCCGAGTGCCGCAGTTTGTTTTTCATATATATATATATATATATATATATATATATATATATATATATATATATATATATATATATATATATACACACACACACACACACACATATACAACAATGTATATTCACACATACTCAGACCTTATAAATATATATATATTTCATATATGCATGCATACTTACACACATGTATTATATACCCATATACATATATCCAGATATATCCTGATTCAGAGGTATAATAATTCTTAGAAGTCTGAAACTAAATGTGACCACTCACAGGCTTAAAAACCTGAGAACTCTGCTGCTGAACCGCAGCTTAGTTAATGGGTCTCCCAACACTGCTTAGCTTCTAAGATCAGATGAGATCGGACGTATCCAATTGTGGTGTGGCTAAGTGAATTAAGCAAAGCTGCTGCAGGTGAGCCTGAACTCACAATGCTTGCAGTGCTCCACAGATACTGTTTTATAATCACCATGTGCTGACCAATTGTATAACACATCTTACTTTACAACAGTGAACAAAGCCAGTATTTGGCTGACCACAGCCATGATTCAGATTTGCAGTCTTTGGGATAATATCATTATAAACAGTTATGATAAAAATAATAAGAGAAGTGTAGATCCAAGTAATACACTGTTACAGACATGGTAGGGAAACTGCTTTTTAGTCTTTGCTGGTGTCTTACTCATTATGCAGACAGACAATACAAAATACAACTTGAGCCGACTCAGTAAATAGCACTAAGGTGTCTCTATAAATATATATCTGGCCAAGTGCAGTGCACGCCAGCAATATGCCTGATCCCAAATTCCCCTTAACACCCCTGCGCCTTCAATGGAGGAGAGATGTAATACAGGAAATTCTGGAAAAACAACAGGAAGCATGGTTAAATGTGTCCTCATGCTCACAGTATAACACAAAGTGCAGACTTATAATTATGTAAGCAGATTTAATAAACATACTATGTTGCATTCAAACCTGCACATATACATGTATCCTGTTTAACAAAGACTTAATAGCCTATTGTAACACATATGCACATTGTAACACACATACTTCTTTTATCAACAAGAGTTGAACATGAGATTTTATCCAGTGACCCTGACATTTCTGTGTGCAGGGAACATCACTGTGGCAGCAAAGTTACTCTCTAGGCTATGGAGCCTGCCTTTTAAACAAACTCTCATTTGTGTGCCCTTCCCCCCCCCCCCTTCCCCTGTGCTCTGTGTACCGTTCTCTATACACGGAGCCGGGCTATGGTGGAGAGGGAGCCGGAAGCGGCATCGAGGGCCGGGGAGCGCGCTGCATAGAGCCGTGGAGCGGCCTATGCATAAATCAACGTGGCCGTCGCGGCTCAGAGCGGCGGGGGACACAGCATAAACAGCGGCGCTGGAAGCGGCGGCGGGCGGCTGAAGGCAGCGGCCGGCAGCCACACACACACAGTATCCCACACAGCGGGGCGGCAGCGTGAGCTGACCGCCCCGTTCAACATACCTGGACCCTGTTGTGAGGGCTATGATGGGGCTTCTCTGTAAGTTCCATCCAGCCTTTACTGCAGGTTTTAGTCCTGCACGTGGTGTGAGGGAGCTCTTTCAGAGAGGTCCCACACCCACAGCTGCTTCAGCAGCTTCCACTATCCCGGACCCTCGCCTTTCTGGAAGGGGGGAAGGGATGTGGAACATTGAAAAATCAAAAATAAATCCAATAATTGTGGAGAAACTCCACAGGCCTAGTTGCTCGGTGAGCACCGAAAAAACACTGAGGTACTCTGGGATATGGAGGGGGGAAGTACTCTCAAATTTTAATTTATTCAGTGCCTAGTTCCTGTGGAACCGTCCATATCCCTAGAGTACTCCAGTGACCCCTAGTGGATGAAAAAGAAATCCTATTTTCTCATACGTCCTAGAGGATGCTGGGGTCCCCATTAGAACCATGGGGTTTATAACAAAGCTAGGACGGGCGGGAGAGTGCGGATGACTCTGCAGCACCGATTGACCAAATATGAGGTCCTCCTCGGCCAAGGTATCAAACTTGTAAAACTTTGCAAAAGTGTTTGAACCCGACCAAGTAGCTGCTCGGCAAAGTTGTAATGCCGAGACCCCCCGGGCAGCCGCCCAGGATGCGCCCACCTTTCTGGTAGAATGGGCCTTCACCGTAGCAGCAATCCAGCTATACAATGAGCATGCTGAATCGTAGCAGAGATCCAGCGTGCAATAGTCTGCTTGGAAGCAGGAGCCCCAATCTTGTTGGGATCATACAGAACAAACAGAGCCTCCGTTTTCCTAATCTGAGCCGTTCTGGCGACATAAACTTTTAAAGCTCTAACCACATCGAGAGACTTCGACTCCACTAAGGCGTCAGTAGCCACTGGCACCACAATAGGTTGGTTCATGTAGAACGATGAAACCACCTTCGGCAGAAATTGCTGACGAGTCCTCAACTCTGCTCTATGTTCATGGAAGATCAAATAAGGGCTCTTGTGAGACAAAGCCGCTAACTCCAATACCCGCCTTGTGGATGGCAAGGCCAACAGCATGACCACTTTCCAAGTGACGAATTTCAACTCCACCTTCTGTAAAGGTTCAAACCAATGTGATTGAAGGAACTGCAACACCAAGTTAAGATCCCATGGTGCCACTGGGGGCACAAATGGAGGTTGGATGTGCAACACGCCTTTCACGAAAGTCTGAACTTCTGGAAGGGAGGCCAATTGTTTTTGAAAGAAAACCTATAAGGCTGAAATTTGTACTTTAATTGAGCCCAACTTTAAGCCCGCATCCACACCAGCTTGTAGAAAATGGAGAAAACGTCCTAACTAAAATTCTTCCGTAGGAGCCTTCTTGGATTCACACCAAGACACATATTTTCTCCAAATACGGTGGTAATGTTTAGACGTTACTCCTTTCCTAGCCTGAAGAAGTATGGGAATGACTACACTGGGAATACCCTTTCGGGCTAGGATCTGGCGTTCAACCGCCAAACGCAGCCGCGGTAAGTCTCGATACACGCACAGCCCCTGCTGTAACAGATTCTCTCGTAGAGGAAGAGGCCAGGGATCTCCTATGAGTAACTCCTGAAGATCTGGATACCAAGCCCTCCTTGGCCAGTCCGAAACAATGAGGATCGCCTGAACCTTTGTTCTTCTTATGATCTTTAGCACCTTTGGAATGAGAGGAAGCGGAGGGAATACATACACCGACTGAAACACCTATGGTGTCACTAGGGCGTCCACTGCTATTGCTTGAGGGTCCCTCGACCTGGAACAATATCTCTGAAGTTTCTTGTTGAGGAGACGAGACGCCATCATGTCTATTTGGGGAATTCCTCAAATACCTGTCACTTCTGTGAAGACCTCTTGATGAAGACCCCACTCTCCTGGATGGAGATCGTGTCTGCTGAGGAAGTCTGCTTCCCAGTTGTCCACTCCGGGAATGAAGATCGCTGACAGGGCACTTGTATGCCTTTCCGCCCAGCGGAGAACCTTCGTGGCCTCCGCCATTGCCGCTCTGCTTTTTGTTCCGCCCTGGCGGTTTATGTACACTACTGCTGTTATATTGTCCGACTGGATCAAGACGGGCAGATTGCGAAGCAGATGTTACGCTTGAAGAAGGCCGTTGTAAATGGCCCTTAACTCCAGAACGTTTATGTGTAGAGAAGTCTCTTGGCTTGACTATCTTCCTGGAAGTTTTCCCCCTGTGTGACTGCCCCCCAGCCTCGGAGACTCGCTTCTGTGGTTACTAGGATCCAGTCCTGGATCCCGAACCTGCGCCCGCTAGGAGGTGAGAGGTGTGCAGCCACCACAAGAGTGAGATTCTGGTCTTGGAAGACAGAATTATTCTTCGGTGCATGTGCAGGTGGGATCCGGACCACTAGTCTAACAGGTCCCACTGAACACTCTGGCATGGAACCTGCCAAACTGAATGGCATCGTAGGCCGCCATCATCTTCCCCAGCAAATGAGTGCATTGATGGATTGACACTCTTGATGGTTTCAGAATTTGTTTGACCAGGCTCTGAATTTCCAGAGCCTTTTCCACTGGAAGAAAAACTCTCTGTAATTCTGTGTCCAGAATCATTCCCAAAAATGACAGCCGTGTCATCTGAATCAACTGTGATTTTGGCAAGTTTAGAAGCCAACCATGTTGTTGCAGAACTGCCAGGGAGAGTGTAACGTTCTGCACCAGTTGGTCCCTGGATCTCGCCTTTATCAGGAGATCATCCAAGTACGGGATAATTGTGACTCCTTGCTTGCGAAGGAGAACCATCATTTCCGCCATCACTTTGGTGAATATCCTCGGAGCCGTGGACAGACCAAACGGCAATGTTTGAAATTGGTAATGACAATCCTGAATTGCAAACCTCAGGTAAGCCTGATGCGGTGGATAAATGGGAACATGTAAGTAGGCATCCTTTATGTCCACCGACACCATAAAATCCCCTTCCTCCAGACTGGAGATCACTGCTCTGAGAGACTCCATCTTGAATTAGAATTTTCTTAGGTAGAAATTGAGGGATTTTAGGTTCAGGATTGGTCTGACCGAGCCGTACGGCTTTGGAACCACAAACAGGCTCGAATAAAAGCCTTCTCCCTGTTGTGACGGGGAAACCCTGAGAATGACCTGATTTTGACACAACTTTTGTATTGCGTTGCATACTATCTCCCTGGCTGGAAGAGAAGCTGGTAAGGCCGATTTGAAAAATTGGCGAGGGGGAACGTCCTGAAACACTAGTTTGTACCCCTGGGACACTATTTCTAAAACCCATGGGTCCAGGTCCGAACGAACCCAGAACTGACTGAAGAGTTTGAGACGTGCCCCCACCGGTGCGGACTCCCGCAGAGGAACCCCAGCGTCATGCGCTGGATTTGGCAGAAGCCGGGGAGGACTTCTGCTCCTGGGAACCTGGCAAGGCCGGTGATCTTTTACCCCTTCCTCTAGTAGTAAGGAAGGAAGAACCTCTGCCTTTCCTGTATTTATTTGGCCGAAAGGACTGCATCTGATGGTGGTGTGTTTTCTTTTGTTGTTAAGGAACGTAAGGCAAAAATGATGACTTACCCGCGGTAGCCGTAGATACCAAATCAGCGAGACCATCACCAAACAAGACACCACCTTTATATGGCAGAGATTCCATATTTTTCCTGGAGTCAGCATCAGCATTCCATTGATGGATCCACAATGCTCGCCTAGCTGAGACTGCCATAGCATTGGCCTTTGATCCCAAAAGGCCAATATCTCTCGCCGCTTCCTTTAGGTAGGCTGCAGTGTCTCTGATATAACCCAGTGTCAAAAGGACGCTATCCCTATCTAGTGTATCTATATCAGATGACAAGTTTTCTGCCCGCTTTTCGATAGCACTACTCACCCACGCAGATGCAATGGCTGGTCTGAGCAGCGTACCCATGGTGGCATAAATGGATTTTAATGTATTTTCCTGCTTACGATCCGCAGGGTCCTTAAGGGCTGCCGTGTCAGGAGACGGGAGAGCCACCTTTTTAGACAACTGCGATAGGGCCTTGTCCACAACGGGGGGTGACTCCAACTTTTCCCTATCCCCAGAGAGAAACGGATATGCCACCTGAATCCTTTTGGGAATCTGAAACTTTTTGTCAGGGCTTTCCCAAACCTTTTCAAAAAGAGTGTTCAGTTCATGAGAGGGAGGAAAAGCTACCACAGGTTTCTTTTCCTTATACATACAGACCCTTTTATCAGGAACAGCATGGTCCTCGGAGATATGTAATACGTCTTTTATCGCCACAATCATGAACTGAATGTTCTTTGCTAATTTTGGATCCAATCTGGCATCACTATAGTCGACACTGGAGTCAGTGTCCGTGTCGGTATCCGTGTCTGCCAACTGGGCAAACGAACGTTTTTGTGACCCGAGGGGGTCTGGACTTGTAATAACACATCCTCCACAGATTTCTTCCATGCCTGTTTCTGAGATTCAGATTTATCTAATCTCTTACTAATAAGAGCCACATTAGCATTCAAAATATTTACCCAATCAGGAGTCGGCAGTGCCGACAGGGTCACTCCCACAGCTGTTTGTGTCCCTAATACAGTCTCCTCCTGGGAAGAGCACTCAGCCTCAGACATGCCGACACACGTGTACCAAACACCCACAGACACACCGGGCATATAGGGGACAGACCCACAGTAAAGTCTGTCAGAGAGACACAGAGGGAGTTTGCCAGCTCACAACCCAGCGCCTAATCATCGGTTCTGAAACACTAAAGAATGTCCCAGACCTGCAGCGCTTTTATATTAAATATATATTGCACCAATATTTCTGTGCCCCCCCCCCCATTTTGCACCCTGATACTTATTCAGAAGTGTGAGGAAGGACCAGCGTCTCTGCAGCATGTGTAGAGGAAAATGGCACTGACCTGTGTGAGCTGTGAGGACGAAGCTCCGCCCTCTTAATGGCGCGCTTCAGTCCCGCTTTTTTGAAATATATATTTATACTGGTGTGGGTTAGGACAGTGCCTAGGCACTTATGTCCCCTCTTGCCAGTCTATTTTGAGGTTTTTCTGCTGCCCAGGGCGCTGTATATGCTGGGCGCTGGGATCCCAACCGCCGGCATAATATACTACACCCCTGGCACACATAGTAAACTTATGAAGACTATTTTGGGCATATTCAATTAGCGGGGATTAACCTGCGCGTGAATCAGTGATGGTGGACTGAACCTCACCGCTTCATGAGCTGCAAGAAAAAGTCAGTGAGAAAACAGCAAAATTGGGGGTTCACACTCAGAAAAACAAATTGATTCTGCTGTTTTCTCAGAATCAGTGAGTTTCCGCACGGTTATCCCCCATTTTAGGCACAGGGAAAAAGGATATTTCATTGAATAGCCTTTCCCAACACCACGGCTAATTGAATATGCCCGAATAGGAGAGGTTAGATTTAAATTGCACAATAGGTTAAAATATGTAGACAATATTGCACGCATGTAATTCAGAAAAGCCGTGATTATTAATATAAAAGTGAATGAAATCCACAGAGCAGCGTTACCAATGACTGTGACATTTGCTGCAGTGGAGCCTGTCCGACCCTTCTGTGACATAATACAGCTCTGGCAGAATGTTATCACAGAGGTCTGTTTCCTGCGTACTGGGAAATGGGATTGCCTGTCTAGTAATGATGTACAGAACAAGTCAAATCTCTGTGACAAGCCGCTACGTCGTCTGGAGGCACAGCTTAGCGCTCATTACAGTAAGCAATTAATGAGCAAAGAAGCATTGCCGCAAAGCATCTCCACCACCATTCCAGGGGCGCAACTGGGGAAATCTGGGTAATTTAAATAATTTATGAGCAGAAAAGATCCAGGAGGCTTTAAAGAGAAACAAAAAATACAAATTTGTGCTGCGCTCAATCCTGGTGATTGTAATGTGCTTACCCCTCAATTTGTTATCACTAATTGTCTGTATGGTTTTAGGTACAATATAACCTACACAGGAAGGTGATATATGAGACAATAGCTTTTATAGTTGACCAGTGTAATTTATAAAGTATAGTATATATATACCAGATCGTGGATGAAATAATTATGTGGCAACTGTATTTTTTAAAGTGCTAAGCTCCGTTTATTTAGGAAATTTAGTCCAGTATTGTCCATATCATTTCTCAATGTCACCCTTTCTTAATGCGGCGTCCCGCATGCAAGTTTCACCAGATTCTACTTGGTACAGTCTTTTGAGTACTCAATTGCTTCTGCAGTAATACTGTAAAAATAAGAATTTACTTACCGATAATTCTATTTCTCGTAGTCCGTAGTGGATGTTGGGAACTCCGTAAGGACCATGGGGAATAGCGGCTCCGCAGGAGACTGGGCACATCTAAAGAAAGCTTTAGGATCACCTGGTGTGCACTGGCTCCTCCCCCTATGACCCTCCTCCAAGCCTCAGTTAGGATACTGTGCCCGGACGAGCGTACACAATAAGGAAGGATTTTGAATCCCGGGTAAGACTCATACCAGCCACACCAATCACACTGTACAACTTGTGATCTGAACCCAGTTAACAGCATGATAATAGAGGAGCCTCTAGAAAAGATGGCTCACTACAACAATAACCCGAATTTTTTGGTAACAATAATTATGTACCAGTATTGCAGACAATCCGCACTTGGGATGGGCGCCCAGCATCCACTACGGACTACGAGAAATAGAATTATCGGTAAGTAAATTCTTATTTTCTCTGACGTCCTAGTGGATGCTGGGAACTCCGTAAGGACCATGGGGATTATACCAAAGCTCCCAAACGGGCGGGAGAGTGCGGATGACTCTGCAGCACCGAATGAGAGAACTCCAGGTCCTCCTCAGTCAAGATATCAAATTTGTAGAATTTTACAAACGTATTTGCTCCTGACCAAGTAACTGCTCGGCAAAGTTGTAAAGCCGAGACCCCTCGGGCAGCTGCCCAAGATGAGCCCACCTTCCTTGTGGAGTGGGCATTTTAAGATTTTTGGCTGTGGCAGGCCTGCCACAGAATGTGCAAGCTGAATTGTACTACAAATCCAACGAGCAATCGTCTGCTTAGAAGCAGAAGCACCCAGTTTGTTGGGTGCATACAGGATAAACAGCGAGTCAGATTTTCTGACTCCAGCCGTCCTGGAAACATGTATTTTCAGGGTCCTGACCACGTCAAGCAACTTGGAATCCTCCAAGTCCTTAGTAGCCGCAGGTACCACAATAGGTTGGTTCATGTGAAATGCAGAAACCACCTTAGGTAGAAAATTTGAGGACGAGTCCTCAATTCTGTCCTTTCAGAATGAACTATTAAGTAAGGGCTTTTATATGATAAAGCCGCCAATTCTGACACCCGCCTGGCTGAAACCAGGGCTAACTCGTCACTTCCATGTGAGATATTTTAAGTCCACAGTGGTGAGTGGTTCAAACCAATGTGACTTTAGGAAAACTCAACACAACATTGAGATCCCCAAGATGCCACTGGAGGCACAAAAGGAGACTGTATATGCAGTACCCCTTTTACAAATGTCTGAACTTCAGGCACTGAAGCCAGTTCTTTTTGGAAGAAAATCGACAGGGCCGAAATTTGAACCTTAATGGACCCTAATTTTAGGCCCATAGACAGTCCTGTTTGCAGGAAATGGAGGAAACGACCCAGTTGAAATTCCTCTGTAGGGGCCTTCTTGGCCTCACCCCACGCAACATATTTTCGCCAAATGCGGTGATAATGTTTTGCGGTTACGTCTTTCCTGGCCTTGACCAGGGTAGGGATCTTCAGGATCCGGCGTTCAACCGCCCTGCCGTCAAACGCAGCTGCGGTAAGTCTTGGAACAGACAAGGCCCTTGCTGGAGCAGGTCCTTTCTTAGAGGTAGAGGCCACGGTTCGTCCGTGAGCATCTCTTGAAGTTCCGGATACCAAGTCCTTCTTGGCCAATCCGGAACCACGAGTATAGTTCTTACTCCTCTCCTTCTTATGATTCTCAGTACTTTTGGTATGAGGGGCAGAGGAGGGAACCCATACACTGACTGGTACACCCACGGTGTTACCAGAGCGTCCACCGCTATTGCCTGAGGGTCCCTTGACCTGGCGCAATATCTGTCTAGTTTTTTGTTTAGACGGGACGCCATTATGTCCACCTTTTGTTTTTCCCAACGGTTTACAATCAGGTGGAAGACTTCTGGGTGAAGTCCCCACTCTCCCGGGTGAAGGTCGTGTCTGCTGAGGAAGTCTGCTTCCCAGTTGTCCACTCCCGGAATGAACACTGCTGACAGTGCTATCACATGATTTTCCGCCCAGCGAAAATCCTTGCAGCTTCTGCCATTGCCCTCCTGCTTCTCGTGCCGCCCTGTCTGTTTACGTGGGCGACTGACTTGATGTTGTCCGATTGGATCAATACCGCCTGACCCTGAAGCAGGGGTTTCGCTTGACTTAGGGCATTGTAAATGGCCCTTAGTTCCAGAATGTTTTTATGAAGAGATGTCTCCAGGCTTGACCATAAGCCCTGGAAATTCCTTCCCTGTGTGACTGCTCCCCAGCCTCGCAGGCTGGCATCTGTGGCCACCAGGACCCAGTCCCGAATGCCGAATCTGCGGCCCTCTAGGAGATGAGCACTCTGCAACCACCACAGGAGGGATACCCTTGTCCCTGGTGACAGGGTTATCCGCTGAAGCATCTGAAGATGCGACCCGGACCATTTGTCCAGAAGGTTCCACTGTGCGTGGAATCTGCCGAATGGGATTGCTTCGTAGGAAGCCACCATTTTTACCCAGAACCCTTGTGCATTGATGCACTGAGACTTGGTTCGGTTTTAGGAGGTTCCTGACTAGCTCGGATAACTCCCTGGCTTTCTCCTCCGGGAGAAGCACCTTCTTTCTGGACTATGTCCAGAATCATCCCTAGGAACAGAAGACAAGTCGTCGGAACCAGCTGCGATTTTTGGAATATTGAAAATCCAATCGTGCTGCCGCAACACTACCTGATATAGTGCTACACCGATCTCCAACTGTTCCCTGGATCTTACCCTTATCAGGGAATCGTCCAAGTAAAGGATAACTAAAATTCCCTTCCTTCGAAGGAATATCATCATTTCGGTCATTACTTCAGTAAAGACCCGGGGTGCCGTGGACCATCCCTACGGCAGCGTCCGAACTGATACAGTTCTGTACCATAACCTGAAATACCCTTGGTGAGAAGGGTAAATTTTGACATGAAGGTAAGCCTCCTTGATGTCCCGAGACATCATGTAGTCCCCTTCTTCCAGGTTTGCAATCACTGCTCTGAGTGACTCAATTTTGAATTTGAACCTCTGTATGCAAGTGTTCAAAGATTTTAGATTTTAAAATCGGTCTCACCGAGCCGTCTGGCTTCGGTACCACAATAGTGTGGAATAATACCCCGTTCCCTGTTGCAGGAGGGGTACCTTGATTATCACCTGCTGGGAATACAGCTTGTGAATGGCTTCCAAAACTGCCTCCCTGTCAGCGGGAGACGTCGGTAAAACAGACTTTTGGAAGCGGCGAGGGGAATACGTCTCGAATTCCAATTTGTACCCCTGAAATATTATCTGAAGGATCCAGGGGTCTACTTGCGAGTGAGCCCACTGCGCACTGAAATTCATTGAGAACGGGACCCCACCGTGCCTGAATTTGTAAAGCCCTAGCGTCATACTGAGGGCTTGGCAGCGGCGGAAAAGGGTTTCTGTTCCTTGGAACTGGCTGATCTCTGCAGGCATTTTCCTCTCCCTCTGTCACGAGCAGAAAAGAGGAACCCTTTTGTCCGCTTGCCAACCAGGACTGCGCCTGATAATACGGCGTCTTATTTTGAGAGGCGACCTGGGGTACATCCCCTCTTTTAAGGCAATACTTCCAAATGCCGTTTGGAATCCGCATCACCTGACCACTTTACTGGAATAATTGGACAACGCACTTATACTTGATGCCAGTCGGCAAATATTCCGCTGTGCATCCTGCATATATAGAAATGCATCTTTTAATTGCTCTATAGGCAATAATATACTGTCCTTATCTAGGATATCATATTTCCAGTCAGGGAATCCGACCACGCCAACCCAGCACTGCACATCCAGGCTGAGGCGATTGCTGGTCGCAGTATAACACCAGTATGTGTGTAAATACATTGTAGGATACGCTCCTGCTTTCTATCAGCAGGATCCTTAAGGGCGGCCATCTCAGGAGAGGGTAGAGCCCTTGTTTTTACAAGCGTGTGAGCGCTTTATCCACCCTAGGGGGTGTTTCCCAACGCACCCTAACCTCTGGCGGGAAAAGGTATACTGCCAATAACTTTTTAGAAAATATCAATTGTTATCGGGGGGAAACCCACGCATCATCACACACCTCATTTTATTTCTCAGATTCAGGAAAACTACAGGAAGTTTTTCCTCACCAAACATAATACCCCTTTTTTTGGTGGTATTCATATTATCAGAAAAGTGTAAACTTTTTCCATTGCCTCAATCATGCAATGTGTGGCCCTATTGGAAATCACGGTTGTCTCTTCACCGTCGACACAGGAGTCAGTACCCCTGTCGGCGTCTGTATCCGAGGTAACGGGCGCTTTAGGGCCCCTGTATGAGACGTCTGGACATGCACAAGCTGAGTAGCCGGCTGTCTCATGTCAACCACTGTCTTTTATACAAAGCTGACACTGTCACGCAATTTCAACAGTACATCCACTCAGGTGTCGACCCCCTAGGGGGTGACAACACAATTTCAGACACTCTACTCCGTCTCCTTATCATTTTTCTCCTCATACATGTCGACACCAACGTACCGACACACAGCACACACACAGGGAATGCTCTGATAGAGGACAGGACCCCACTAGCCCTTTGGGGAGACAGAGGGAGAGTTTGCCAGCACACACCAGAGCGCTATATATATACAGGGATAACCTTATATAAGTGTTTTTCCCTTTATAGCTGCTGTATTGTTATATACTGCGCCTAATTTGTGCCCCCCTCTCTTTTTTAACCCCTTTCTGTAGTGTAGTGACTGCAGGGGAGAGCCAGGGAGCTTCCCTCCAACTGAGCTGTGAGGGAAAATGGCGCCAGTGTGCTGAGGAGATAGGCTCCGCCCCTTTCTCGGCGTCCTTATCATCCTTTTTCTGTATGTTTTGGCAGGGGTTAAATGCATCCATATAGCCCAGGAGTTATATGTGATGCATTTATTTTAGCCATATAAGGTTTTTTTATCGATTTATTGCGTCTCAGGGCGCTGCCCCCCCCAGCGCCCTGCACCCTCAGTGACCGGAGTGTGAAGTGTGCTGAGAGCAATGGCGCACAGCTGCGGTGCTGTGCGCTACCTTATCTGAAGACAGGATCGTCTTCTGCCGCCGATTTTTCCGGACCTCTTCGCTCTTCTGGCTCTGTAAGGGGGACGGCGGCGCGGCTCCGGTGACCCATCCAGGCTGAACCTGTGA
This sequence comes from Pseudophryne corroboree, assembly GCF_028390025.1. Lineage (NCBI taxonomy): Eukaryota > Metazoa > Chordata > Amphibia > Anura > Myobatrachidae > Pseudophryne > Pseudophryne corroboree. Next base: position 33,555,826 of record NC_086451.1, read on the forward strand.
TCGTCCCTCTGGAGCTAATGTCCAGTAGCCTAAGAAGCCCAATCCACTCTGCACGCAGGTGAGTTCGCTTCTTCTCCCCTTAGTCCCTCGATGCAGTGAGCCTGTTGCCAGCAGGTCTCACTGAAAATAATAAACCTAAACTAAAACTTTCACAAAGAGCTCAGGAGAGCCCCTAGTGTGCACCCTTCTCGTCGGGCACAGAAATCTAACTGAGGCTTGGAGGAGGGTCATAGGGGGAGGAGCCAGTGCACACCAGGTGATCCTAAAGCTTTCTTTAGATGTGCCCAGTCTCCTGCGGAGCCGCTATTCCCCATGGTCCTTACGGAGTTCCCAGCATCCACTAGGACGTCAGAGAAAGGTACTTGAGTCTTCACGGTGTGGAGCACTCAATGTTCATTCATATGGTACACAGACACAGTGGTTTCCTCCGGACTGGCTTCCTCCTCTCACCCTGGCTGTCCGTGGTGCGTCCTGCTTCGGACGTTCCCCGTGCGCCAGTCGGTTCGATTGAGCAGCCTGTCTGAGGCAAGGGAGTCCGGGGGGCGCTCTACGGAGCTGCTCACCAGGCTAACCCCGCCTCATACGGACACCACTGATTTTATTATCCACATTTCATTTATCGTTGCCGCACGGAGCAGAGGGGACGAGACGATCCATGAAAGAACTGGTCACGTGACCCGGACATTCAGAGAGCGCGCTCGTAACTAAGCAACCGCAGGACGAGGAACGGAGGAAGAAGTCGGTGTCGGAACTCGGGTCATCATCGGGAAAAGACAACAGGTGAGTGTCCGTATGAGGCGGGGTTAGCCTGGTGAGCAGCTCCGTAGAGCGCCCCCCGGACTCCCTTGCCTCAGACAGGCTGCTCAATCGAACCGACTGGCGCACGGGGAACGTCCGAAGCAGGACGCACCACGGACAGCCAGGGTGAGAGGAGGAAGCCAGTCCGGAGGAAACCACTGTGTCTGTGTACCATATGAATGAACATTGAGTGCTCCACACCGTGAAGACTCAAGTACCTTTTACAGTATTACTGCAGAAGCAATTGAGTACTCAAAAGACTGTACCAAGTAGAATCTGGTGAAACTTGCATGCGGGACGCCGCATTAAGAAAGGGTGACATTGAGAAATGATATGGACAATACTGGACTAAATTTCCTAAATAAACGGAGCTTAGCACTTTAAAAAATACAGTTGCCACATAATTATTTCATCCACGATCTGGTATATATATACACTATACTTTATAAATTACACTGGTCAACTATAAAAGCTATTGTCTCATATATCACCTTCCTGTGTAGGTTATATTGTACCTAAAACCATACAGACAATTAGTGATAACAAATTGAGGGGTAAGCACATTACAATCACCAGGATTGAGCGCAGCACAAATTTGTATTTTTTGTTTCTATTTTGGAGGTTGGTCACCTTTAAGTGCGGCAGCTTATCCGAACAAAAAAGGGACTCAGTGCGCAGTTAAGCAAACAAATTTTGATTTAAAGAGAAACAAACATATACTCCTTATTTATTAACAAAAAGCAAAACATGACTAGGTGCCAGCGTTACCAGCCGGCTGCAGACACCTCGTCTCCAGGTGAACAATTCCCCAGCCATGAATCAGTCCTAAGCTGTGGCCCCCAACCAGCTATAGGGAAGACGGAATAAGATACCAGGTCTGATAGATGAGAGGTGGCTGCCCAAACATCTTCCTGGTGGCACGAGTCATGGGAATGTGGCCCAAATGTCCAGCACAATGGACGATTCTCCTCAGTTCATCACCTCCTCCTGTTCCACTGCTTCATCCTCATCCATCTTTTCCTCTTCCTCCTCTACCTCTTCTTCCCGACTCCGATCTGGGTCGTCGCAGCCAGGTTTCTTTTCCTTATCTTTCTTCCTCAACTCGGTGGCTTCTTTATCTCCATTCTGGTCCCGTCTGTAAGATGAGGGACAGGAAAATAAAATCAGTTGTGCACGTGGCTATAGCATTCAGATAGACATGTTACCACTTAGGAACGGCATCCCACAACCAGCCTTACTAATATATGGCACTCCGTGACCATCTACCCAACATTACCTACCATGTGTAACACCCCTAATGTTGTTCCGCACAGGTCACACTTAAAGCTGCACTGAAGCAAGTGTGCGCTGAATGCTGTACAACAAGAGTCATGAGCAACCAATGAGGTATCACGCTCAGTACCCCCATGCTTCTGATGTCTGGAAAGTAACCTTCAGTTTTCACAGAGCCTCCAAGCAATCGTTTCCTATACAACTACCCACCTATTCTGTTACTGGATTGGCTGTCTCACTGACCCCCCTCCCAAGGCCACACCCTTTTTCGGACGTATACCTTTGGCTTGCTCAAGGTGTCCCTACTATCATCTCCTGTATTTTGGGAGGTATGATAGTCCAACACATAACACCGAGGAATGGTTACAGTATGGGGACAACTGTCATACACTGTCTCCTGGGTTTGGGAGCGCTCACCCTCCAGGGACTCTTTCAGTGGCGTCAGGAACCGCTGAAACTCCATCTCCTCCACAGCCGCCAACACATCCGTCACATTCAGCGTCTTCCTCTTCCCCTTCACTGCAAAGTTATTAGCACGGAAGAAATAATAGTATTGAAAAGGACAATTAGAGCACAGGACATTGATATGTTCCCGGGTTGGGTATGAAATCTCGCCAGGTCAGAAGACTGACTGTGGAATCCCGACAGATCCCGGTAAGTCAGGCATGTCCAAACTGCGGCCCTCCAACTGTTGAGAAACTACACATCCCAGCATGCCCTGACACAGCTTTAGCATTTTCTGACAGCAAAACTGTGTCAGGGCATGCTGGGATATGTAGTTTCACAACAGCTGGAGGGCCACAGTTGGACATGCCTGCAGTATTTTTACTCTACACCTAACCCACTACCTACCTGCAGCCTACCGCTAGCCTCCCCCGTCCCGCAGCCTAACCCTAGCCTCCCCCATCCCCCAGCCTAACCCTAGCCTCCCCCGCCCCCAGGCTAACCCTAGCGCCCCCCCCGCAGCCTAACCCTAGCCTCCCCCCCTTTCCAGCAGCCTAACCCTAGCCCCCCCTCCAGCAGCCTAGCCCCCCCCCTCCCCCTCTAACCCTAGCCTCCCCTCCAGCAGCCTAACCCTAGCCTCCCCCCCCAGCAGCCTAACCCTAGCCTCCCCTTCCAGCAGCCTAACCCTAGCCTCCCGCTTCCAGCAGCCTAACCCTAGCCCCCCCTCCAGCAGCCTAACCCTAGCCCCCCCCTCGCACCCTAACGCTAGCCTCCCCTCCAGCAGCCTAACGCTAGCCTCCCCTCCAGCAGCCTAACCCTAGCCTCCCCCCAGCAGCCTAACCCTTGCCTCCCCCCCAGCAGCCTAACCCTAGCCTCCCCTCCAGCAGCCTAACCCTAGCCCCCCCTCCAGCAGCCTAACCCTAGCCTCCCCCCCAGCAGCCTAACCATAGCCTCCCCTCCAGCAGCCTAACCCCAGCCCCCCCTCCAGCAGCCTAACCCTAGCCCCCCCCTCGCAGCCTAACCCTAGCCTCCCCTCCAGCAGCCTAACCCTAGCCTACCCTCCAGCAGCCTAACCCTAGCCTCCCCTCCAGCAGCCTAACCCTAGCCTCCCCTCCAGCAGCCTAACCCTAGCCTCCCCTCCAGCAGCCTAACCCTAGCCCCCCCCTCCAGCAGCCTAACCCTAGCCCCCCCTCCAGCAGCCTAACCCTAGCATCCCCCTCCCCCCGCAGCCTAACCCTAGCCTCCCCTCCAGCAGCCTAACCCTAGCCTCCCCCTCCCCCCGCAGCCTAACCCTAGCCTCCCCTCCAGCAGCCTAACCCTAGCCTCCCCCTCCCCCCGCAGCCTAACCCTAGCCTCCCCTCCAGCAGCCTAACCCTAGCCCCCCCTCCAGCAGCCTAACCCTAGCCTCCCCCTCCAGCAGCCTAACCCTAGCCTCCCCTCTAGCAGCCTAACCCTAGCCCCCCCCCCCTCCAGCAGCCTACCCCCCCCCCCCCCACAGCCCCCCCCCCCCTCTTCCCGCAGCCTAACCCTAGCGATTATTTGCAAGATAAATCCAGGCTGTTTTTGCCTTGTAAATAAAAATACAGGCAGTCTCACACACGGTCCTGCACCTCCGCCTTCTCACAGGCTATTACATTTAGGGCATAATTCAGACCTGATCTCTCCTTTGAAAATTTGCAGAGGTTTGCGATCAGATATTCGCCGCCCAGACAGAGTGAAAATCCGTCCATGCAAATCTGTGTACGCCGTGCGAAAAGCTTTGCAAACGCCGGTCAGCTGCAAGTCCGTTCACAACTCACTCACCATCTAATGTTTTTTTTACAGTCTGTGCGATAGAAAGGCTGATCAGGGGTCGGAGCCGACGTCACACACCCGCCCTGAAAACACTTGGGAACACCTGTGTCTTTCCTGATACTCCCAGAAAACGGCTGGCTACCACCTACAAATTTCCACATCCTGTCAATCAACATGCGTTCGGCTAATGATCAAAAAAGACGCTGGTATCTTTAGCAGTTTGGCCTCGCGCCTGAGTATTACGATCCGTACACATGTGCAGTCGTTCGATAAACGGGCGTCTTACGATTACATACAACAGTGATCAGGTCTGAATTAGGCCCTTAGCCCCTATAGTAGCTATGAAATGTCAGGACGTTGGTGCAGGTGACTGGGAGGAGGTACAGTCCCTCCGCTGCGGAGTACAGCTGACATAGTCCACACTATATAGTAATAGGCTGACCACACTATCCCTTTACACCGGGACACTCATGAATTACACAGGTTCTGTGGCTGGCTGACCTCAAGCCTGCACATCACCTGGTTCTAATCAGCCACAGAACCTGTGTAATGCATGAGTGTCCCGGTGTAAAGGGATAGTATGGTGAGCCTACATAGTAATAAAGAACCAACAATACTTACAGCTTCCTTAATGATGCGTGTGATGACGGCATTGGGCAGATTCAGATCCTCCGGTCTCTCGGCCATCTTGATCAGCTACAGCTATAAAAGGGACATTGTGACAATTTAGTGTTGGAATCATCAGACATCACCAGAGTATAAATGGATCAGTCATTCGCTGTCGTCAGCCAACCCAGGACCACGCCGGCCCATCCGCTCCCTGGGGACGTTTATATCAGAACAGCTGTATTGTGTCTATTACTATTCCCAGGTACTTACACACAGAAGAGAAACCAGTAGTAACACACGGTGGGGTCACATCAGCCCTGTAATATGAATTACACCCGTGCACTGTAATGGCAGCACGTATAGGGGTCTATTTGAGGCAGTGATCGTTTCCCCTTTCTGTGGCGTTTCCCCCCCAGAGGATGGGGTTATACCCGCTACCTCCTGCTTGACAACAGGGATTCCGCTGGGTAATCTCGGATTTATCTTGCGGCCCCTGTACGGCCCCCATGGCCTGTGGTGTCTGCGCAATTAACCAATGGCAGGAAAGGCGTCAGCTATACCCTGCAATGGGGGATATAAAAAGTCAGCCCGGCCTCATGTCATCTGCAGCGGATACAGCTAGCGGCTGCATGTCCCGGTGTCACGTCATCTGCAGCGGATACAGCTAGCGGGTGCATGTCCCGGCCTCACGTCATCTGCAGCGGATACAGCTAGCGGGTGCATGTCCCGGCCTCACGTCATCTGCAGTGGATACAGCTAGCGGGTGCATGTCCCGGCCTCACGTCATCTGCAGCGGATACAGCTAGCGGGTGCATGTCCCGGCCTCACGTCATCTGCAGCGGATACAGCTAGCGGGTGCATGTCCCGGCCTCACGTCATCTGCAGCGGATACAGCTAGCGGGTGCATGTCCCGGCCTCACGTCATCTGCAGCGGATACAGCTAGCGGGTGCATGTCCCGGCCTCACGTCATCTGCAGCGGATACAGCAAGCGGGTGCATTATACAGTGACCCCTCGCGGGCAGCGCCAGTCCGGCGGGGAGGAGGAGGACACACCCCGCGGAGCCCCAAGTGCTAAATAGCAACGCAGCTACTAGAATCCGCGTGGCCACAATAGAACGTCATTACTACAGGCTCTCAGCGCTGCGCCTACATACACCCCATAGGAGGTAATGATAACCGCTGAGCCCCAAAGGGACATGGGGACGAGATTCTACAGCAACAAGGTAGCAAACAGCAGCTATCTGGGAACAACAGGGCATGCTGGTGCTTGTAGTGCCACTATGTATATAATCATCATACCCGCCAGGTGTCTGCTCTTCGGCTCAGCCACCACTACTGCTTCTGCTGCTGGGAGCTCAGCTCAGTTCTTCTCGCCAGGACCTCAACTTCCCCGAGAACACTACAAGTGTCTGACCCGGTGCCGCCCCCTAGTGCACACATACGCTACTACACAGCATGCGTTCCACCGCCCGCCGCCATCTTTCCTCCTACATACCACTGCGCATGTGCCCGGCTCGCCTTCCGCCATCTTAAGTCAGGGAAACGCTGCCAGTCTCCTCCTGAGGTGGGAGTGAGGAAGGGCGGGTCGGCAGGAGTGAGGAGGAGGCGGGGCGGTAGGAGTGAGGAGGGGGCGGGGTCGCGTTCCCGTGCTGTCATAGTAACCAGGGCTGGGTGAGTGGCTGATAATAATCACTAACTTTTACTAATTTATATCTCTCATTTACCAAAGGGCGGGGGAGGATGCTGCTGCTGCGCTGTGTGTGTCCGGGAGAGACCCTCTAAGGTTAAGCAGCAGTGTATATATAGCCAAGCATGCTGGGGCTTGTAGTTCTTCTGTGACCTCTGGAGGAGAACATGCTGCATCATCCAGTGTGACTGCCCCTGTGCTGTGACCGCAGGATGATCCCGGGAGCAGGACATGGGATTTCCTTCCGTTCTGATCTCTATATTTCATTTGATGCCATGTGGAAATGTAAAAAGAAATGACATTAGGCTTATATATTGTATCTAAGGGTGTAACAGCCATGTGCGGGTGCAGGCGGTGCATGTGGCATGTGCGGGTGCAGGCGGTGGATGTGGCATGTGCGGGTGCAGGCGATGGATGTGGCATGTGCGGGTGCAGGCGATGGATGTGGCATGTGCGGGTGCAGCCGATGGATGTGGCATGTGCGGGTGCAGGCGATGGATGTGGCATGTGTGGGGACAGGCGGTGCCAGAGCCGGCCTTAGGCATAGGCAAATGCCTAGGGCATTTGATATGCTTAGGGGCACCAGTAGCTTCTGCTGATTAAAATGATATGCGGCATGCCTATATTCTGTGTGTGACTCCGGCTGTATCTGCATACGAACTGCTACGTTGCAGTGTATTCCTGGAAATAACTGTAATGTAGCATTTCGTATGCAGATACAGCCGCAGTCGAACACAGAATATAGGCATGCTGCATATCATTTTAATCAGCAGAAGCTGCTTCTGCATCCTAGCCACATAGTAATGCAAATAAGTAGCATTTTCATAAACAAAGGCGCCCGACATTAGCAGAGCTGCCAGCTGACTCATGCCAGGCATCTCCTGCAGAACTAGTGGCGGTGCTAAGGGGCACCAGCCAAAATCTTGCCTAGGGCATCATATTGGTTAGGGCCGGCTCTGGGCGGTGCATGTGGTATATGTGGATGCAGGCGGTGCATGTGGCATGTGTGGGTGCATATGGTATGTGTGGGTACAGGCGGTGCATGTGCGGGTGCAGGCGGTGCATGTGGTATGTGTGGATGCAGGCGGTGCATGTGGTATGTGTGGATGCAGGCGGTGCATGTGGTATGTGTGGATGCAGGCGGTGCATGTGGTATGTGTGGATGCAGGCGGTGCATGTGGTATGTGTGGGTGCAGGCGGTGCATGTGTTATGTGTGGGTGCAGGTGGTGGAAGTGGCATGTGTGGGTGCAGGCGGTGCATATGGTGTATGTGGTTTGTGCGGGTGCAGGAGGTGGATGTGGCATGTGTGGGTGTAGGCGGTGCATATGGCATGTGTGGGTGCATGCAGTGGATATGACATGTGGCGGTGAATGTGGTCAATGATACATGTGTGGGCGGTGGATGTGGCATTTACGGGTGCAGGCGGTGGATGTGGCATTTACGGGTGCAGGCTGATAATGTCGATTTTATCTTAAAACATAAAGCTATACCTTAAACACACCTTAAATACACTTTAAACCTTTAGAAACTGCGGCCGCTATACTTAATACACACGCTCTGTACTTCATACACTGTTTGCGTACGGAGTCCTGTATCACTGTACGGACTTAGCGTACAAATGCCGCGCTGGGGGTACAAAGTACACACAGCGCGCACACACCCAGAGATTCACTTTAAACCTTATACAGCAATGCAATGCGTTACTAATACAGTCTTAAACCTTAGCAGGAAAAGGAAGACACAACACCGATTTGTAGTTAATCACTGGGTTCCGACACCACAGAGTAATATTTCTGAAAGGGGGTTAACAATACAAATTATGCACTACAATACAACAGAGTAAATGGCTACAGTCAATGTACATACGTGAGAATATTCGCATGCGCCTCCCGGTCCGGTCCTCCGCTATCAGGTTGACAACGTTGAGAGTCTTGTGCCCGGCCAGGCTGCAACAGGCTTTATATACAATACTTCCAAAAGCAATACAATGGATACTGTAATCCCGTTGTCCATTGGACACAGGAATGCACCTTTACAGTACAGGAGAGGTCATAGGTTGATTTGAAAAGGTGGGCGATGTCTTTCTCAACTGCTCTTGTGGGTGGTCTCCTCTGGATTCCCGCCGCATACATAATATACAGTAAATACAGTTTATATCTATATTCTGTTTCTGCACCTAACTATCCGCAGGAACATGCGATCTTCCACAAACCAACACCGGAAAGTTACCCTTAAAATACCCTACAGCTGGATACCAAACACCACCTTATAACCTTAGTCTGTCCCCTCTTATCCTGTAAAGGTGAATCCCTTTGTTCTGGAATCATTTAAACTGTTGTTACTTTCTGATGTGGTGCAGGGGGACTATGTGTACAATGTGCACTATTTGGATTAAATATGTAATGTTTTAATAGCCCTCCATACGTTCACAAACTCCGCCGTAAATACCCATACCACGCGCAGGACCGCGGGAGCGACCATACGCAAATTGCGGATATGTGCACGCACGGCGGAACAAGTGCACGCGCGGTGGGCATGTGTGTGCAGTTTATACGTGCTGTGTGTTCTTCAATATTTTTCGACTTTGACAAGGCGGTGGATGTAGCATGTGGTGGTGAATGGTGGTCAATGTTACAGGTGCGGGTGCAGACAGTTGATGTGGCATGTGTGGGAAGCATGCGGTGCATGTGGCATGTGTGGGGGCATGTGCAGGTGGATGTGGCATGTGCGTGTGCAGGAGGTAGATGTGGCATGTGCGGGTGCAGGTGGTGAATGTTACATGTGCATGCGGTGGATGTGGCATGTGCGGGTGCAGGCGGTGAATGTTACATGTGCAGGCGGTGGATGTGGCATGTGCGAGTACAGGCGGTAGATGTGGCATGTGTGGGTACATGCGGTGGATGTGGCATGTGCAGGTGCAGGTGGTGTATGTGGCATGTATGGGTGCATGTGGCATGTGCGGGTGCAGGCGGTGGATGTGGCATGGGTGCATGTGCGGGTGCAGGCGGTGGATGTTGCATGTGCGGGTGCAGGTGGTGTATGTGGCATGTATGGGTGCATGTGGCATGTGCGGGTGCAGGCGGTATATGTGGCATGTATGGGTGCATGTGGCATGTGCGGGTGCAGGCGGTATATGTGGCATGTATGGGTGCATGTGGCATGTGCGGGTGCAGGCGGTGGATGTGGCATGTGCAGGCGGTGGATGTGGCATGTGGGGACAGGCGGTGCATGTGGTATGTGTGGGTGCAGGCAGTGCATGTGCGGGTGCAAGCTGTGCATGTGTTATGTGTGGGGGCAGGCGGTGGATGTGCAAGTGCGGGTGCAGGCGGTGGATGTGGCATGTGCGGATGCAGGTGGTGCATGTGCGGGTGCAGGCGGTGGATGTGGCATGTGCGTGTGCAGGCGGTGCATGTGCCATGTGCGGGTGCATGTGGCATGTGCGTGTGCAGGCGGTGGATGTGGCAAGTGCGGGTGTAGGTGGTGGATGTGGCATGTGCGGGTACATGTGGCATGTGCGTGTGGTGCATGTGCCATGTGCGGTGGCATGTGCGTGTGCAGGCGGTAGAAGTGGCATGTGCGGGTGCAGGTGGGGAATGTGGCATGTGCGGGTGCAAGCGGTAGATGTAACATGTGCGGGTGCAATTGGGGAATGTGGCATGTGCGGGTGCATGTGGCATGTGTGGGTGCAGGTGGTGCATGTGGCATGTGCGGGTGCAGGTGGTGGATGTGGCATGTGCGGGTGCAGGCGGTGGATGTGGCATGTGCGGGTGCAGGCGGTGGATGTGGTATGTGCGGGTGCAGGCGGTGAATGTGGCATGTGCAGGCGGTGGATGTGGCATGTGCGGGTGCAGGCGGTGGATGTGGCATATGTGGGTGGATGTGGCATGTGTGGATGCAGGCGGTGGATATGGCATGTGTGGGTGCAGGCGGTGGATATGGCATGTGCGGGAAGGTTAGAAAAGATGATGCTTTTTTGCATACCTATCGGCTAACCGCATACTCTATCGGCAGCTGGTATAAGAGGATGGGTCAGTTGGTGAGTGGCCTACAACCCCATCACATGTTGCCCTCTGCAGGGGTAAATACCATTTACAGCGAGGGTGTAATATTCTGTCCAGCTGTGGAACTACAACTTCCAGCATGCCATCACTGGTGGATTTCCCACTAGGCATATGAGGCACGTGCCTAGGGTCGGCACTTGCTGGGGGGCGGCACACCAGGCTGATGAGGCCGGAGGTTCTTCTTCTTCTTTATTTTTTGTCATTACAGCTTATTCCTTTTTCTGTGTTATTTTGCAGCTGATGGGAGCAGGACAATGGGCAGCAAATTGTGGTCCTGGAGGTGGTAGTGGGGTGAAGTTGAGGCTGCATTGACGATCTTGAAGCATCCTGACTGGCCCCAGAATGAAGGGGGCGGTGACTTGATGCGGGGGCGGCCAATAATGTGCCCAGGGACAGCCTGATTCCTAAATTCGCCCCTGCATGCCATGTCAGTGTTTTTCCAGCTGAGGTGGAACTACATGTCCCAGCATGCTTTACTAGATCCTGTCAGGATTTGTGGCCCCACAACAGCTGGAGGGCGGATGATCACTAACCCCATTATACCCTGAGAGTGACGATAGGTTATTGGTCATGTGACGGGGAATAACACTTTCCCAGTAATTACCATTAGACACTACACTGGCTGTACATGTGGGTGATCCGTGCTTATGTCAGGTATACAGTGTGGAGCGGAGAGCTATAACATGTGACCCCTCTGTCACACACAGGATGGGATGGCGGCGCACAGCGATCTGGATGAGACCATGTGTAAGAGGACGCTGTGCCCGCATCCGCAGTGCTGGGTGTCCTTCCGGAGGATAGAGCAGGGTAACCCGCGTTACCGGCCGCCTGGGTCTGTCACGAGATTACCCTCACAGGATGCAGGTACGTTGTACAAATGAGCCATGCTGACATGGAGACGTCCATAACTGAGCACAGATTACTACGTAATGGGATCGCAGCCTCATACACACCCCCAATATGGCCGCAGCACGTCTGCGTTGCTGCCACCTCTCGCCGTTACCTTCCCCAGACGTCCCTGACTGTCACTTTGTAAATAAATCCTCTCTGTGACCGCCGTCCCAAGACCGTCACATAACATGTGCCATGCGACAGATGTGTGCGCAGATTGCCGACAATCACTCAGCTGCGACAAAATGGAGTTTGCACCTATCCCAGAATCCTATGTACTGTGGAGCGTATATAATCCTCTCATCAGATGAAGTAAATGGCTTTATTGCTTCTTTATTCTTCCTTCAGACATTATTACAGTCTAAGGGGTATATTTACTAAAGTGCAGGTTTATAGATGTAGAGATATTGCCCATAGCAACCAGTCAGGCTTTACATATCATTTATCTAGCACCTTCTAGAAGATAATAGCTGCAATCTGATTGGTTGCTATGGGCAACATCCCGCACTGTAGTAAATATACCCCCCAAATACACAGTGGGGATGCACTTAAGAGCTTTATGTGATACCTGTGCCCATCTCTATAGACCCCACATGAAGCATATTATTCATGTAACAGCGAGGTGCGCAGGTGCGTCAGGCCCCCCATCTACCTTCTGCGTATAGCTGTATTGTACCTTACATGATGCGATCTGTGGTCATGTGACCTGTACTGTGGTCATGTGATCTGCACTATGGTCATGCTTCTACAGCCATATGAATAAAGCGCTCCTATCTCAAGCAGGCGGACTCCCGTTCCTGAGTGTAACCACTTTACCAAGTTGCCAAACGCCACCAAATGACAATGAGCTTCATCAGCTCCACGTGTCCTCCTTACTGACATTCAGCGCAGAGTCTGCTCCTAGAGAGTGCACCCTGTACAGCAGTGCTGCCACCTGCAGGTAGGTCTGGGAATTGTATATAAGTGGTAGATAATAAGCCCCTTCTTCTCCCGTGACAGCTCCATCACAGGATGGCCAGAGCAGCAGACAGTGATAGATAAAATGACTTTAGTTATATAAGTCAGTATTTAGTCTACGTCACATTCCAGCTTGGGTAATATTCTCTTTCCCCCAGGCATGTGCTCCCCCTGTTGTTACTGGTCAGCAATCTGACTGGTGATCTGTTTGGAAATGTGGCGCCAGTGCGTACACAGAAGATAGCTAAGACTGTAGCACTATGACCTTATATATTCTGGGCGTGCGCCAGCTGCCATATTGGTGCCCTCCTGCATTTCTGCCCCTGACTGGGCGTAGTATGTTTTGTCACCCTTCAGTTATCACAGGACACTTACCTGTAACGGTATGTGATGCTGGTGTGTCAGCGGAGTGATGGCCGCCACAAGCCTCCGCCATCAGCTCAATCCTCTGTTTGTGTTCTCAGTATGGACAAAGTGCTCTTCCCGGGTGTGAACTCGCTCAGGGGGATGAGAGGGCCGTCTAGAAGCCCGGAATCTTACGCCTCTTCTCACAGGAAGACTGCGCAGGTAAGAGGCGCTAGGGCCGGGGTGGTGGGGGGGTGATACTGTAACACTGTGTCTGTGCCCCCTCCCTCAGGCATCTGGGAGGCTGCTCTTATCTCCCTGGTGTGTGGGAAACTCCCTGACATGTATGATTCCCAGGAACGTTCCGGAGAGAAGGCGAGCAGGGTCTGGTCCTCACTACGGGCCTGATTCAGAGGCAGCGCAGACTACGTCTTTATGCTAATGCTGCAGCCAATGGGCTTCCTTCTGAGACGTGCACTGGCTGTGGCGCTTATTCGCCGCTGTGTGTACAAATAAGCACCATCGTATGCACCATCGGACACTGCACCAGCGCGGAATGTCCAACATAACATAACCACCGCTGCCAGTGCAACTGTGGAAAAAGTCGCAGTTACTGGCGGTGATACGTCCGCGACACACCCGCATCTGGCTAGCCAGCCCCCAGTTACTTCCCAGGAACGCCCCTGAAATTGCGCTCAGACGCATGCGTGGACTGAAAACATCGGCCCCTTGCCTCTGATGCCACAGCAGCGTCCACCCCTGAGGGCCTGAGTGGTTTTCCAGGGCAGTTATACGTCCAAATGATTCTGTGTATCTAACCAACTGCCCAGCTCCCTCTGACTGTTAGATACGGCCAGCGGAGACCTGTGATGGGGTAAGCTGGGGCAGCTGATATTGGGGAGGGGGGCACCGAAATGTATATGTATATAAATGTTTGTGTAAGGGCAGAGGATGGAGCCATGTAAAGCACATGTCTTGTGGGTGGAAGTACACGGTGCCTCGTGCCTCAGTGATGACACTGGTTCTTCAACAGTCAACAGGCAGAATAGCGGCTCAGCCAACACGTCTGCTTCCATTGCAAATGTTCTCCCTTAAGGCGGAGAGGCCCCTTGTGTGTAGGTGGTAGGTGATAGGGGCACTTTCCATTTATACCTCAGGAAGCTGGATTGCTGTATACACCCCATGTCCCCTACCCACAATGCCTTGCTTTTCAGGTGGATGTAGTAGATCCCTACTTCAAAGATGGAAGGAGCAGACACATGACCATGATATGGGTGCCAAACGCCCAGCAGAAACCTCAGACGAAAGACAGGTACTGTATGTGGGAAATCATGGGACCAAGTTGGGTATGATATGCCGGCAGTCAGAAGACTGACCTGGCATCCCAATGGTGAGAATCCAGATGGGCTAGGTAGTTATACCCGCACCCTAACCCTTCCCGGGGGTGCCTACACCTAACACCCCTTCCCGCAGCCTAAACCTAACCCTCCCTCTCCCGCAGCCTAACCCTAACCCTCCCCCCACAGCCAAACCCTAACCCTCCCCGGGATGCCTAAACCTAACCACCCCTCTCCGCAGCCTAACCATAACAACCCCTCTCCCTCAGCCTAACCCTCCCTTCCTCGCAGCCTAACCCTCCCCCACAGCCTAACCCTAACCACCCCTCTCCGCAGCCTATCCCTAACCCTCCCTTCCCCGTAGCCTAACCCTAACCCTCCCCCACAGCCTAACCCTCCCTCTCCCGCAGCCTAACCCTAACCCTCCCTTCTCCGCAGCCTAACCCTAACCCTTCCTCTCCCGCAGCCTAACCCTAACCCTTCCTCTCCCGCAGCCTAACCCTAACTCTCCCTCTCCCGCAGCCTAACCCTAACCCTCCCTTCCCCGCAGCCTAACCCTAACCCTTCCTCTCCCGCAGCCTAACCCTAACCCTTCCTCTCCCGCAGCCTAACCCTAACCCTCCCTCTCCCGCAGCCTAACCCTAACCCTTCCTCTCCCGCATCCTAACCCTCCCCCTCCCTTTCTCGAAGCCTAACTTTATTTCTCCACTTTGTTTGCAGCGAGAAACCACCGAAGGTCCAGATTAAATACCTGACACTTGCAGACATGCCTGGAGGAGAGAAGGGGGAAACCTGGAACCCAGCTCTGGTGAGACCGTCGCTTCTTGTAGTTCTATAACAACTGGAGGTCCAAGGGTCATCTAACCTGAATTAGATGAAAGAATAACTGGTCACTTTCAGAAATAGAGGCTTAGGTAAATGCTGCTTTAGAAATATGGGCAGTGTCGCCGGAATGGTGTCCGTGTCTGTGTCTGCATCTCGCAGGCTAATACAGAAGCCCCCTGGTCTGTCTGACTAAAAGACCAAATATGTCCCCGGCAGTGGCTGGTAATACATAGAACACCGCTACCGCTAAGGTAAGATTTACTTTGAGAGCTGGACCTCTGAGGAAGCGTTAGGTTACTCCCTGACATATAATCGGTTATAGTAAAGTGCACAGTTCCCTGTGTAAATGCAGCCTTCCATATAACTCCCCCAACATACCTATGTGACACAAATACTATAAGAACACAGAGACGGAATGTTGTTAGTTGTGGTTTAATATGACAATATGCCCTGATTCAGATGCAGCTGATCTACGAATATATGCTCATGACGCAGCTACAGGGATTTGTATTGAGATAGATGCCCAGTGATGGCGTCTCTGATCTACCATCGGTCGCACATCAGACGCAGCATCAGATCTCTGAGCAGCCCTGAAACATGCGCAGTGTAAAACACATCGCACAACTGCGCAATCACCGGCATTGTGCCGCCTCTGAATCACGCACACAATCACAATGCTTGTTAATCCTTCTTGTTTCCAAGAACGTTTCTGTTCCTGACCCCCAAATATATATCCGTGCTTTGGATAGGACTATTAGATGAAATAGATATAAAACATCATTACGGTTATGTCAGTGGTCAGTGGGTGATATTTCTAGGCTGTTCTCTTGTTATATTGGACATATAGGAGCTAGCGACATAATCCGATTATGACTCTACACAAGGGTCTTCCCAGACATGTGTGTGTAGGAATCATGGCACAGGAGGATTACCTTGGGACACAGTGACATTATTACCTGGGTTGGACTATTAGCATGACGGAGTACGATGGCTTGTGCTGGATAAGATATAATGGCTGTTTGCTTTCTGTTTAGCCAGCACATAGGAAGAAGAAACCCCCGACAGGTGGGTGCCCCCATAATCTGACCCTTGCCAGCTCGTCACCGCCCGTCCCGGCTCACACAAAGACCTGGATGTCAGGAAGGTCAGATCTGCTACTGCTCCTTATATTGTACATGGCTTATTGCTAGTTGTATTCTGCGTTTATGGGGAGTTCTAAATCTTAAATGAAGATGTCGTGTAGACTGCGAGTTCCCATGATCAGGATCCTCTGTAACCTGGGTCTCACATCTGCGCGGCCTTCGTCACCCTTGTATGACCTTTTCATTATAGAAGTAGAATTTTAGAAGTTTTATTTTAGAAGTAAATTGTATTTTATATAATTGTTTTGCCGGCTGTCCTGCGCTGCAGATAATGATGACGGTGAGTCCAGGCAGATCTCTTTGTCATATAGCTATAGACAGCCTCCAGAACAGCCCATGTGGCTTGTTTAGGGCTGGGCAGTGAGGCGTCTGGCCATACTGCTCCGGAGGCCCCATGCTCTTCTGAGTATGGGGGGAGGTGGTATGCAGGTAGCGCATGCATAGTGGTGCACCGGCTTGTTGTTCTGGAGCTACAGGCCAGATGGGTTTTGCTATACGCATATACTGTCCACACACGTGCTACGTGGAACATACTGAGTGCATGTGGACAATTATTGTAGAGACCGCTCCTGTGCTATGTGGCCTGATGATTGCTTGTTACACCTCTGCTTATAGCCCATCTTCAGAAGCTAATACTGACCTCAGGTTACTGCTGCCGTCTTTTCAGCTCCGTGAAGGACCACCCCGAGGTGATGACAAAGAACAGGAGATGGCTTTATGACCATTTCCCAGACAAGGGTTCCCAAGCTTATCCAGCTCTTGATAACACATTACTGGAGAACCGGCGTGTGGTTCTGCATGATACCAGGGCGAGGCGCCAGCACAGCCCAGCTGTACCGCACACAGGAGGCCCGGTGTACAGACTGGATGAGCAGGTGTGTTCCAGCCATGTACCCATGAAATGCGTTGTACAGTAACTTGTAATGCCCTCATTAGACAGTGCTAGGTCACTGTCCCGGCCTCAGACAATGTCTCCCCAAAGCTGAAGACAGGAGCAGAGGGGTGGGGGGCAAACTTGCGCCTTGATAGGTGCTGGCAGACCATGTGGGAACTCCCAGTGCAATACCAAAGCATTGTGCATCCATTGTGTAAATGAGAGCCATTGGGGTATATTTACAAAGATTCGTGTTTTGGCCGTTTTGAAGGGTGTTTGAACTCGAATGGTATAGGGTGCATTTTACTGCAACTTTTTGAATCCTGATACGATCATTAACTAAGCTGCCGAGTTTTACACAATCGTTTTTTCCGATGTCGATGTGATTCGTAATATCAGGCAGTGTTTTACGGGAGTGATGAGTAAAACACTGCCTGACAAAACACAAGGAATCCCGGCCGGATCTGTGAGATCCGTGCAGGGCTTCATTGTGTACCTTAAAAAGTTGATTAAAGTCTTAAAAATTCGGAAAAGAATTGCGTGGGGTCCCCCCTCCTAAGCACAACCAGCCTCGGGCTCTTTGAGCCGGTCCTGGTTGAAAAAATCTGGGTAAAAAAATGACAGGGGTTCCCCCATATTTAATCAACCAGCACCGGGCTCTGCCCCTGGTCCTGGTTCCAAAAATACGGGGGACAAAAAGCGTAGGGGTCCCCCGTATTTTTGAACCAGCACCGGGCTCCACTAGCCAGGTACATAATGCCACAGCCGGGGGACACTTTTATACTGGTCCCTGCGGCCCTGGCATTACATACCCAACTAGTCAGCCCTGGCCGCGGTACCCTGGAGGAGTGGGAACCCCTTAAATCAAGGGGTCCCCCCCCTCCAGCCACTCAAGGGCCAGGGGTGAAGCCCGAGGCTGTCCCCCCCATCCAAGGGCGGCGGATGGGGGGCTGATAGCCTTTTGAAAAAATGTGAATATTGTTTTTAGTAGCAGTACTACAAGTCCCAGCAAGCCTCCCCCGCAAGCTGGTACTTGGAGAACCACAAGTACCAGCATGCGGTGGAAAACCGGGCCCGCTGGTACCTGTAGTACTACTACTAAAAAAATACCCCCAAAAAAACAGGACACACACACCGTGAAAGTATAAGTTTATTACATACATGCACACCTCCATACACACATACTTACCTATGTTCCCACGAGGCTCGTTCCTCTTCTCCATGTAGAATCCTTGGGGTACCTGTGAAAAAAATTATACTCACATAGTCCAGTGTAGAATCAGACCTTTGAATAATCCACGTACTTGGCAAAATAATAAAACGGAAACCCGACCACGCACTGAAAGGGGTCCCATGTGTACACATGGGACCCCTTTCCCCGACTGCCAGGACCCCCCCTGACTCCTGTCAAAGAGGGTCCCTTCAGCCAATCAGGGAGCGCCACGTCGTGGCACTCTCCTGATTGGCTGTGTGCTCCTGTAGTGTCTGTCAGGCAGCACACGGCACAGATACAATGTAGTGCCTATGCGCTCCATTGTAGCCAATGGTGGGAACTTTGCGGTCAGCGGTGAGGTTACTTTCGGTCAACCGCTGACCACAAAGTTCCCACGCTTTTTGTCCCCCGTATTTTTGGAACCAGGACCAGGTGCAGAGCCCGGTGCTGGTTGATTAAATATGGGGGAACCCCTGTCATTTTTTTTACCCATATTTTTTCAACCAGGACCGGCTCAAAGAGCCGAGGCTGGTTATGCTTAGGAGGGGGGACCCCACACAATTTTTTTTTCAGTTTTTACACTAAACAGACCCTTTCCCATAGATAACCATGCACAGATCTCACTGATCCGTGCATAGTTATCCAAACTCAACTGGAAAAAGCAGGTCTATTTTTTTGCTGCTTTTTTTAACGAATCGAAAAAAAACAGACCCGCACTTGAGCACTCAGAAACTAACACCCAAATACGAATGAATAGTGAATGCCCGTATTGTATGACATAACAGCCGCGTTTGACCGATGGTCTATTCAATCGTATTTCTGAACGTTGTCATTCAAACCATTACGAATAGTCCAAACACTGCCGAGATTTGTGCTTAGTGAATTCCCGGATTGGGACTTAGAAAAAAAAACACAAATCGGACATACTCAGATTTTTAGTAAATACTGGCCATTGTGTTTATGTGACTGAAGCCCTTTACACCATAGAGAAAAGATCCTGAAAAGATGCTCTATGCAAACACAAGGGCGTCACATCATAAGTCTGGTTACAAGTGGCTAGCATTACTGCCTCACAGCACTGAGGTCGTGAGTTTAACTCCCAGCCATGGCCTATCTGTGTGGAGTTTGTGTGTTCTCCTTGTTACTGTGTGAGTTTCCTCCAGGTTCTAATATAATGACATATATGGGAATATTCTATACTGACCAGGCCTCTCCGGTGTGTCAGTCGCTCACACTTTATACTGTGTCTTCTAGCAGTTTGCAGCCCTGGATAACATGGAGATGAATTTGGACAGCATCAGGAACCAGTATTACCTGTGGAAGAAGTATATTGACATGACCAGACCCAGCCGCAGAATAAAGCCACCTGGTAAATGATATATGCATACCAGATCATCATACTATGGTGGCACTACATAGAGATGGGAGTACAGCTTATCAGGGCCCGAGGGAAGGGCCAGGGGCCCGGCCATATCCCCTTCCTTGGGTTGGTGAGAAATGGGGGCAGGTGACTGCACACAGAGCTCAGGTGTGTATCAGGTAAATAACTGGACAGCACCTGGGATATGAAGATAATGGGGGAGGGGCATCCCTGCCCGGGGCAGTGACACATCACAGGCCGCATTGCATAGGGGAAGAGGATGTGATATGGGTGATATATACTGCCTGGCCTTTCTTTGGACGAGGTTTCCCATGCTTTCATAGCCTATTGCTGGGTACACACTGGCCGATATATCGGCCATACAGTTGAACAACCGATATATCGTGGGTGGGTTGGCTGGTGTGTACCGGTGATAGGTTTGTGACTGATGTCATTCACAGACGTATCCCGTCAGCCCTGCAGCACAGCCTATGGCTGATATATCTGCAGATGCACTTGCTGCAGGGTCCGCCGGTGACTGACATCACAACTGGGCGGGCCGACGATTGGTAAGTGTTATTGCGCTTACCAATTGTCAGATAGGTCGGCAGATTGGCCGGATGGCTGAGCCGTCTGCCTAGAAACAGCTTTGCTCTCACTATACTGCACACTATTCCTGTAAATCGGGATTCCCCATTACATACTAGGAGAATATGTGATATACAGTGTAAGGAAGAATATTATCATGAGCGCTTGATTATGTTAATTTATGTGTCTTGCGCAAACCTGTAAAAAAAGAAAAAGTTAGTGAGATGTTTACAGCCCTTTTTGGACTGTTTGAGGATCGGGTTCCAATTAAGCCGGAACCTGATCCTCTATTACTTTATTACTGTTACCTATTACAGAGCTGCTAAAATCCCATTTTAGCGCAATCTAGTATTCTTTTGTTTAGACATTGTAAGGATCCTGATAGACAAATACTTGTTTCATTAAAGAAGAAATACTTGTCTTTATTACCGTTATTAATGTATACCACATTTAATTCTCTGGGAAATATAACGAGTTTTATGGTAAGAACTTACCTTTGTTAAAACTCTTTCTGCGAGGAACACTGGGCTCCACAAGGATGGACAATGGGGTGTAGAGTAGGATCTTGATCCGAGGCACCAGCAGGCTCAAAAGCTTTGACTGTTCCCAAGATGCATAGCGCCGCCTCCTCTATAACCCCGCCTCCCTGCACAGGAGCTCAGTTTTTAGTTAACCAGCCCAATGCAGTAGCAGGTACTAGAGACGACAACGGTTAGTAGCCACAACACCACACTCTCACGACAAGAGAAGTGTCAGCGGCTAATGCCATACCAACCCAAAGAAGCTAAGTGCGTCAGGGTGGGCGCCATGTGGAGCCCAGTGTACCTCGCAGTAAGAGTTTTAACAAAGGTAAGTTCTTACCATAAAACTCGTTTTCTGCTGCGGGGTACACTGGGCTCCACAAGGATGGACAATGGGGATGTCCTAAAGCAGTTCTTTATGGGAGGGGACGCACTGTAGCGGGCACAAGAACCCGGCGTCCAAAGGAAGCATCCTGGGAAGCGGCAGTATCGCAGGCATAGAACCTTATGATCGTGTTCACTGAGGACCACGTAGCCGCCTTGCACAATTGTTCAAGGGTCGCACCACGGCGGGCCGCCCAAGAAGGTCCAACAGGCCGAGTAGAATGGGCCGTAATGTGAGCAGGAGCTGACAGACCAGCCTTCACATAAGCATGTGCAATCACCATTCTAATCCATCTGGCCAGAGTCTGCTTGTGAGCAGGCCAGCCCCGTTTGTGAAACCCAAACAGAACAAAGAGAATCAGATTTATTAATAGAAGCAGTTCTCTTCACATAGATACGGAGAGCCTGTACCACATCCAAAGACCGCTCTTTGGGAGACAGATCAGGAGAAACAAGTGCCGGAACCACAATCTCCTGATTAAGGTGGAACGAAGAAACCACCTTAGGTAAATTGAAAAAGGGAAGGTGAAATCCTTAATGGCGCTTCTAGTAAACCGATTGCTGCTTTCTTGGTCCAACGGTGGACTTATCCCAGGTAGTCCAAAAGTGGAACAGAAAGAGTTGTGGTGGTGTGGACTAGATGGCGCTATCGCTCAAGCGGTGATGGTGAATATGAGAGTGCTCAAAAAAATACTTAGCTGTGCCGTCTCCGGACGGAAAGTCAAGGGTGTTCAATGTTCATTCGTTGATAGAGAGCTCAACCGTGTTCAAAAAATAGTAAAATGAAACAGAAGTATACAATGTGTAGTATTGTCGCGTGAAACAAAATGAGGCAATAACGTAGTCTACGGTTTTTGCCGATAGGCTAGTAGGCTTCACTAGGCAATGTGAATGGTCAGAGAATTGGTGATCTTTTTAAACCAACAAATTGAGACAGTGGGGTATATTTACTAAAATTCGTATTTTCCCGTTTGAGGTCAAAGTTCAATCACGAATTACATCGAAAGTGTAAATTTGCAACTTTTTGAATTTAGTACGACTAATTTACTAAGCTGCCGTATTCTGCATTTTCGGTTTTACCGATGTCGATGTCATTTGTTTTTTTTGGCAGTGTTTTACGTGAGTGACTTGTAAAACACTGCCGACTTTAATACAATGAATCTCGGCCGGATCTGAGAGATCCGTGCTGGGCTTCATTGTGCACCTTTTAAAAAAATAAAATCAGTGTTAAAATAAAAATAAAAATTGCATGGGGTCCCCCCTCCTAAGCCAAACCAGCCTCGGGCTCTTTGAGCCGGTCCTGGTTGCAAAAATATGGGGGGGGAAATTATAGAGGTTCCCCCATATTTAAACAACCAGCACCGGGCTCTGCGCCTGGTCCCAAAAATACGGGGGACAAAAAGCGTAGGGGTCCCCCGTATTTCTGAAACCAGCACCGGGCTCCACTAGCCAGATACATAATGCCACAGCCGGGGGACACTTTTATGTAGGTCCCGGCGGCCCTGGCATTACATAACCAACTAGTCACCCAGTGTAGAAGGCTCTTCTTGTAATCCATTTGTAATCCAGGTACTTTGCAAAAAAACAAAACGGGGGGGGCGTGGCCTAGCTGGAGCCGTAGCGGGACGTGTGCTTGAGGAGCTCCTGCTTCCTAAGGTCTCCTTTGGCCATAAATACCTGGGGTGGCTGGAAAATTTCCCCCCTTACTAACAGTCTGCACTGTCCTGGGACCCCTAGACGTGAGCTGCGGAGCCGGGAGGTCCTTTACTGGGCCTCTGCGGGTTGCGGCCTACGCCGGTCCCTGAATCCCCGGGCTCGATTTTTACATCACCCTAGCTGCGGGCCCGCGATCAGCGGAGAAGACACCTGCCCTTCCCCACGTTTCTGCCACCGAATACCTGGTCCCCGTGGACCGGTGCTTGCAGTCCGGGCGTGTTCCCCCCAGCAACTTCGACGGAGAGCTCGGGAGGCGGCGGCGGGAGCCTGGAGGCAGGTGTGCGGCTGACGGCTTCTCGGCGGCACCTGGCGCGGGGATCTCCGGAGCGGGAGCCGCATCACAGCTGACTCCCTGGACCCTGGCAGCGGCGGAGGGGGTCCAATCGGAGGGCGGAGGTGAGATAGACCCCTCATATATAAGAGAAGCCGGGTCTCCCCCCCTGCTCCTAGGTGGATGAAGAGAGAGAGGCCCCACAGATTATACGGTGGCCTGGTTGATAAACCTCAGGGCTGATTCCCCTGCACAGCTGCTCACAAAGCTGGACCCCTCTCCTCTTTTCTTCTCCAGCACAGCTCCCCCTACGGAATACTCCTGTCCCCCAATATATTACATTACCTACTACATTATAGCTGGTTGCTGGCCTGGAGGCTCCATCTAGTGTTCACTCTGATATACTACGCTCTCCCTGGAAGGGAGGCTCTGCTCACACATGATGGCTACGATTTGATTTGATTACTACCTCTCCCTCCACCGTCCCGGCCCGGGATGTGCACCAATTGGTAACCCAGTGTGTGGAACCCTCGCTCTCAACACTTGCAATTTTGACAGATCCCCCAGATCATCCTGACCTCTGTTATGGCTCCCAAGCGTCCGAAAGCCTCCAAATCGGTGTCACAAATATCATTCTTTAAATCTTCCCCTCAACCTCCTAAAAAAAAGGGAGATAAACCTCAGATGAAGAAGGCTGACCCCCCGCCTCCCCCTCTTACCTCTGACATATCTCCCCCGAGACAGCCCTCCCCATCCATGGAAGCTGTCAACGACTCTGATGCGTTAACAGTGGGTACAATGAAATTGCTCATGTCGCAATTTAAATCAGACATCGCGGCGGAGTTTCGCTCCACTCTCCAGGCATGTCAGCAATCCATCGACGAGGTAGGAGATCGTACCAACCATCTGGAAACAAAAATGGAGGAGGTGGTGGGGTCCCACAATCAACTATTGGACTCCCACGATAGCCTAGAGGATGAGGTGCACAAACTTAGAGATAAGATCGCAGATCTCGAGAACAGATCTAGACGAAGCAATATTAAACTGCGCGGGGTCCCTGAGGAGATATCTAACAGTAGCCTTCATGATTTCGCTGTTAACCTATTCGGAAAACTCCTACCGCAGGCCGCATCGGCTGATCTCCTTATTGACAGGATCCACAGACTTCCTAAAGCCAGAGCAGCCCCGGCCCACGCTACAAGGGATGTTTTGTTGAAAATGCACTATTTTCATATTAAAGAAGCAATCCTTAAAGCATCAAGACCATCATCAGATACCGCAAAGGCTCTTGGGGACCTGCAACTATTTGGAGACCTGTCTCAAACTACCCTCCTCAGACGTCGCTCCTTTCAACCCATTACACTGGCACTAAGGAAAGCCAATATCTCTTACCGCTGGGGATTTCCTGTCAAGCTTCTCATTGCACGTGAGGGTTCCACGATCGTGATTGATAACGTCGAAGAAGGAATGAAACTCCTGAGCTCCTGGAACATTACGAGTCCATCCGGGGGAGATTCCTCCCCTCAGCGTAGACTCCAACAGGACTGGTCCACGGTGAAGTAGGAGTCAAGTCTAGGCGATGGCTGACTCTTCATTTGTCGCATTTAAAGTATATATTGCTTTGTTACATGCATTCCCTCCTTTCACCTTCGCGGGTCAATGTTTTCTCCAGATTCTTATGTGTTCTGTCATATACATGTTCTTAGAGAGGTTTAAATTCTAGAGGAGGGTGAGTGTGGCCAGGAACTACCTGTACGATAGACCGGTCAATTCAAAGTGTTATTTTTCCTCTCCTCCTTCTTGTTATTGTTAGCTATTTCGGTATATTACAACATGTAGATTTAGCGGTTCTGGGCTCTTGGCTTGGCTTCCCCCCCCCGGGGCCCCCCCTCCCTCCTCCGTAGTGCCATGGGTGAGTCCCGGGTGGTGTGGTGGGGTGGGGCGGGGGGGCCTCGGGGGGGGGGGGGGGGGGGGGGGGGCTGAGTCGGGGGTTCACACATATCCCTGGGCGGG
The DNA here is from genome assembly GCF_028390025.1 of Pseudophryne corroboree. NCBI lineage: Eukaryota > Metazoa > Chordata > Amphibia > Anura > Myobatrachidae > Pseudophryne > Pseudophryne corroboree. The sequence continues at coordinate 33,580,930 of NC_086451.1, forward strand.
GGTGGTGGATGGTTGTCATGCCACTAACCCCCAACGGTTCTACACAGACGCCTGGTCAAGGCGTCTGGTTCTGGTCTCAAGGGAGACTAGTTATGTTTCTTGCTGTTTTTTATTTCTTGCGTTTTGTTTTTGTTTTTTCTCCTGCTCCCAGTTTTGTAAGCCATTCTATGTTACCCCTATTGTCGAGTATGTTTTGTTTACATCCCTTGATTCGCTTATGCTACGCAGTTCCTTTTCTTGACCCATGGTGAATGTTATCTCAATTAATGCTAAGGGGCTAAACTCTCCCCACAAGAGGAAACTAGCCCTTACTTATTTTGCTAAACAAAAAGCGCATATTGCAGCCGTGCAAGAGACACACTTCCCAATTATTAATCCCCCGCGTTTCTCTAACCCTAAATACCCCCAATGTTATACGGCTAATGGCCCTGCTAAGAAGGCTGGAGTAGCTATTCTTATAGCCCATAACTGCCCGTTTGTGCTCTCGACCCAATACTCAGACCCAGATGGTAGATACCTAATACTGGTTGGCCATCTGGAAAAAGATGAGGTAACCATTGCCTGCTGCTACGCGCCTAACACCAAGCAGATTCCTTTTTGTAGAAAGCTCTTTCAAGCCCTCCAGGAGAAGTCCAGGGGAGCTGTTTTGCTTCTGGGCGATTTTAATATAGCCCCGGATCCTAACATAGATAGATCCAACCCGCCTATACTTCCTCATCCGCTAAAACCCCACATGTCAGCCGGGCCCTTTAAAACTTTATTAGCTGAATACAACTGGTATGATGCCTGGCGAGTTAAACACCCCACGACACGAGATTACACCTTCTATTCGCATGTACATAGATCATACTCCCGAATTGATATGGCCATTGTAGATAGACCAACGTTAGCCTCTATACGCAAGATTACCATCTTGCCAATGACTTGGTCGGATCATTCCCCTCTACTTCTGAGCTGGGATGTCTTCTCATATAATGCTCCCCCGGGACCCTGGAGATTAGGCTCCCACCTTTTAAATAGGCCTGAGGGTCTACAGGCTGTACAGGCAGCTCTGGAACTGTACTTATGCACTAATCAACCATCAGACACTTCCACGTTCACCCATTGGTGCGCGTTGAAAGCCGTGGTCCGAGGCTCAGCGATACAAATCGCGGCTAAATTGAAACGAGACTCACGCCAGCAGCTTGCTTCCGCGGAGCAGGAGGTCGCCTCCCTGGAGAAGGCCCATAAGAAAGACCCCTCAAATAAAACCATTTTCTCTAAGCTCTTATCAGCCATGGACAAAGTTAATTCCTTTGCGCTTGCTGAGGTCCACCGCAACATTCAGCGGCTTAATCAAACATATTACTCCCTAGGCAATAGAGCGGGTAGACTTCTTGCTCGCAAACTTCGTGGACGCAGAGCTCGGGAACGGATACAGGCAGTATATAATTCCAAAGGCACCAAAGTTATGGACCCCTCAGATATAGCCAACACATTCGCGGACTACTATTGCCAATTATATAATTTAAAAAATGACCCTGATACTCCCCAACCTGAGCCTCTGGAAATCTCTGAGTTCCTCCAGACTCTTCCTCTCCCATCTTTGTCGAAACAAGACGCCGAACTCATTAACTCCCCATGGACTCTGGAGGAAATAGACACTGCTATTACCTCCCTTCCTCTTAATAAGGCCCCTGGCCCCGACGGTTACCCGTCTAACTTCTATAAGCAATTTAATAAACTGCTCGCCCCAACCTTATTGAATGTGTTTCATGAAGCCTCCACCAATTCCTATTTCCCGAAAGAAATGCTAGAATCCCAAATTGTAACAATTCCGAAACCCGGTAAATCACCCACTTCCGTCCAAAACTATCGCCCCATAGCTTTGCTTAACGTCGATGTCAAACTTTTTGCGAAACTAATAGCAAATAGACTTGCTCCCCTTTTACCCGCCCTGATCGACCCAGATCAGGTTGGATTTGTAGTAGGTAGACAGGCCTCTGATAACACTAGGAGAGTGATTAATATCATTGAACACTGCCGACAGGCCGATCAACCTTTCTTGCTCCTGTCACTTGATGCCGAAAAGGCATTCGACAGGCTCCATTGGAAATATATGCAGCACACGCTCCGCAGGTTTGGCATTAGAGGTCGCTTTCTCAATTCTATATTAGCCCTATATTCCTGTCCATCGGCTAGAGTGTTCACAAATGGGTGCCACTCTATGAGATTTGAAATTACTAATGGTACCCGACAGGGATGCCCCTTATCCCCGTTAATATTCGCTCTTGCGATTGAACCATTAGCGGAATGTATTAGAAGAGATAATCTAATCTTGGGTCCCCATATAGGCGGGAAACAGCACAAAATAAGTCTCTTTGCAGATGACATTTTGCTATGTCTCTTGCAACCGAGATCCTCCTTACCCCGCCTACATGCTGTCCTTGACCGATATGCTAAAATGTCGTATTACAAGCTTAATACCGCTAAAACCGAAGCCCTCCCATTGAACATAAATACAGACGAGGTCCTCTCCTTGAAAACAAAGTATAAATACTCCTGGCAATCACTATCTCTTCGATACCTGGGAGTCCACCTCTCTAGGGAGGCAGATCTCCTGACATGTAACTTCGGCCCACTTCTCGCAGCATTTAGAACACTTACCAAAGATTGGAAGTTGCAGGATGGCTCCTGGCTTGGGCGCGTGGCGGCGGCAAAAATGGTGCTTCTACCGAAGCTAATGTACTTTTTAGAACTATCCCTCGCCCCCTCCCGAAGAAAACTTGTAACGATTTCAATAAGATCCTTTCCAACTACATCTGGGGGGGGGGGGAAAACAAAAATAGCTAGATCCACCCTTTCAGCCCCTAAGGTCAAGGGAGGAGCAGCTTACCCTGATATAGAAAACTACCACAAAGCGTGCATTCTGAGCCACATCAGAGATTGGGTCGACGTGGATATAGTGAAACCATGGGTACTTGTCGAACAGACAACAGTGTCTCCATACTGCCTTGCAGATCTGCTGTGGCTCCCAATGTCTGCTATCCCTACGTCAGTTAACAAAAGTAAAGCGATCCAATGCACATTAAATGCCTGGCATACTCTTCTCTCACCCGAGGCTAAGCAATCTCTCCCCTTCCTCCAGCTTTCATTAAAAACGATAACTCTAATGATCCCTAACCTGTCCCTACTCTCCTGGTCAGACCGGGGCCTACAGACGCTTCAGGATATTCATTCACAGGGTATGTTGGTCTCATTCACCCATTTACAAACGCATTTCCATATTCAGAAACAGGACTTCTATAAGTATCTCCAAATACGAAACTGGCTTTCCAGGTATCGCCCCCAATCCCTCAGCTTCTAAATGTCTCCCCAAGATGCTCCCTCTCCTTGTCCGCACTAAACAGAGTCGGGGCAATGTCTCCAGATGGTATAATTACTTGATTTCAGAAATGACGACCCATACGTTTGGGTCCCAAGGTAGATGGGAGGCTGATCTGCCCAATGTTTTCACTGGAGAGATATGGTTGAGAATTTATCACTCATGCTTTAAAATTTCACGCTGTATGGGTCATTCAGAAATGTTTTTTAAATTAATCCACAGAGCATACCTCACCCCAGATCGGCTGCATAAGATATGGCCGGATGTCTCCCCCTACTGCTGGAGAGGATGTGGACAAATTGGGAACATTATGCATGTGTTTTGGTCCTGCCCAATGTTACAACCCTTGTGGAAAGAAGTTTTTGTCTTGATTTCAGATGTGCTTGGATATACTGTCCCCTTAGATCCCCTTATAGCCCTATTTCATTACCCCCATCCGCACGTAGCTGTCTCAGATACGTACTTGCTGGGACACATACTTATAGCTTCGAAAGCCTCCATAGCCCAATTATGGAAATCAGCAAGATTACCTGACATTATAGCCATTAAAAAGAAAATTCATAATCATCATGTCTTTGAAACGTCAGGTAAACTATATTCCCAGTCTGGCTCTCGTGTTTTTGATGGCTGGTTGAAATGGGATGACTATATCAGAAGAAGTAACTCCCCCTGGGCTGGCATCCCACACCTTACCATGGATAATCTTATGTCACCCCCCTTATACACATAAATTTTAGCCAGAAATGAGTTTGACCACATAGACATCAGGTCAGGAGATCTCCTAATTCCCTATGGGTTCATGTGTTTCAATGAATATGATATTGTCGACTATAATGTTTACCATACAGATAGACATGTTGGCTTCCCCCCTCCCCCCCCCCCCCCCCCCTCTCCTCTATCTTTTTCTCTTTCTTTTCTCTGCTTAAATGTTTAACCAACTTCTTTATAGAAATTATAGCTACTTCTTTATAGAAATTATAGCTAATGCTCCGCTGTTTGGTATCTGCGTGTTCTTTCATTGTAACTGTTATTCATAAACTTCAATAAAAACTATTGTAAAAAAAAACAAAAAACGGATACCCGACCTCGCACTGAAAGGGGCCCCATGTTTTCACATGGGACCCCTTTCCCCGAATGCCAGAAACCCCCTCTGACTTATGTCTAAGAGGGTTCCATCAGCCAATCAGGGAGCGCCACGTTGTGGCACCCTCCTGATTGGCTGTGTGCTCCTGTACTGTATGACAGGCAGCACCCGGCAGTGTTACAATGTAGCGCCTATGCGCTCCATTGTAACCCATGGTGGGAACTTTGTGGTCAGCGGTTGACCGAAAGTAACCTCACCGCGACCATTCACATTGCCTAGTGAAGCCTACTAGCCTATCGGCAAAAACCGGACAGTCAGATCTAGATGATGTAGGAGAAGTTCTGGGGAATTTGCCAGGATCAACAAGTCGTCCAGATACGGTAGGATCCTGACCCCTTGACGGCGGAGTACCACCGTCAACACCGCTATAACTTTGGTGAAGACTCGCGGAGCTGTAGTTAAACCAAAAGGTAACGCCCGAAACTGGTAATGGAGGTTGCGAACCGCAAACCTCAGGTATTGCTAATGCGACACTGCTATAGGAATGTGCAGGTAAGCATCCTGTATATCAAGGGAGACGATATAATCCCCAGGTTCCAAGGCCAGAACTATAGAGCGAAGGGTTTCCATACGGAACTTGGAGACTTTCACAAACTTGTTCAATGCCTTGTGGTTGAGAATGGGCCGGGAGGACCGATTCGGTTTCGGGACTAGAAATAGCGGTGAATAGTACCCCCGGCCTCTCTGAGCAAGAGGCACCTGTACTACCACTCCTGTGTCCATGTAGTGTTTTTGCCTTTGTCTTGTCCAAAGGGACATCTGTCAGGCAAAATCGATGAGGGGGACGGTTTTTGAAGGCTATGGCGTAACCTCGAGTGACTTCCCATACCCAGGCATCTGAAGTGGTCTTCAACCATTCCTGGGTATACCCTAGAAGCCGGCCCCCCCACCCTGGGATCCCCCAGGGGGAGGCCCGCCCAGTCATGCGGCAGGCTTATCGGTCTTGGAAGCTGGCTGACGGGCAGCCCAGGCTCTTTTGGGCTTTGGCTTACCAGGTTTGGAAGTGCGGGCCTGCTTGTGGTACGCCTGACCTTTTGCTTTACCTGAAGGACGAAAGGCAGTACCTTTAGCCTTCGACACAGAAGGAGCGGTACTTGGCAGACAGGCAGTTTTGGCAGTAGCCAAATCAGCCACTATCTTATTTAAGTCCTCCCCAAACAGAATATCTCCCTTGAAAGGGAGTACCTCCAGGGTTTTTCTAGAATCCAGATCCACAGACCAGGATCTCAGCCACAATATCCGGCGAGCCAGGACTGACGTAGTAGAGGCCTTGGCTGCTAGAATACCGGCATCAGAAGCCGCCTCTTTAATATAGTGAGAAGCTGTGACAATATATGACAAGCATTGTCTAGCATGGTCAGAAGAGATTTCAGCTTCCAACTCTAGGGCCCATGCTTCAATAGCCCCCGCGAGGGGATAGCGAGCCAGCATCTTCTTTTGAGGCACAAACGTCTTCCCTGGATTTTCCCAGGATTCCTGACGTATAACCACCAGGTGATCAGAATGAGGTAAAACTTGTTTAACCACCTTCTGACGCTTGAACCTATCTGGCTTCTTAGGAGGGACGGATGGCTCGGGATCATCCGTAATCTGTAGAATCAACTTAATAGCCTCCAAAAGATCAGGAACATCCACATGTGAACTACCCTCCCCATCAGCCGTATCAGTGTCAGATTCTGTGGGGCTCATCAGACGAGATGTCAGTGACAGCAGTGGATTGTGAGGAGGTAAGAGCTCGCTTAGAGGACCCCTTGGTCTTAGGCGAGCGAGGGTCAGACTTTTTAATAGTCAAGGACTGGTTCAATTTCTTCAATTTAGCAGACAAGTTATCTGCCCACGGCGGGTTAGCCGCGGGGACCACATACGGTTGAACCGGCATAGGAGGTCCCATAGGGGGCGTTAGTTTAGTAACTAGCGTATTCAGAAGTGTGGAGAAAGTAGCCCACGGCGGGTCATTATGGACCCCCGTTGCCACAGTCCCACTGGGGGGCAAGGAGCCCCCAGAACCAGAGCCTGCAGCTGCTATATTCTCCTCATAGGGATCTGTGGCGTCAGCAACACCTGTAGTGTGTTCAGCCCCAGAACCGTTACCCTCAGAAGCAGACATGATATAACTTGCAGTATCAGGTAACACAGTACAATTGTCAGCAGCACAATACCATACCTCCCAACTGTCCCGATTTTCGCGGGACAGTCCCGTTTTTTGGGGACTGTCCCGCTGTCCCACCCGCGGGCCGCAGTGTCCTGCGGTGGGGGGGGCAGTTGGGAGGCTCTGTCTCTCGCTGCCCTGCTTAGCAGAGCAGCGTTGAATAGACGCTGTGCGCATGCGCACAGCGTCTATTCAGGGGAGTCAGAGGGAGAGGGGGCATGCCAGCGGCTCACAGAGCGCTGGGCATGCCCCCTCAGTGACGAAAACGGGGGCGTGGCTCGCGATCGCGGGTCCTCCCGCGAAGCCACGCCCCCTTTTCTTAGGTAACACCCATTTTTCGGGAGCGCGCGCGGCATCGCCGCGCGTGTGTCCCTCTTTGAAGAAACACAAAGTTGGGAGGTATAACAATACCTCTTGCCCAAACCCCTGTGCAGTGTAGTCAGCACCAGCAGAGATAAAGGAGAGATATGGTGACTAAAATCACAGAGAAAAATACAATTAGAGTATATCTTGTGAATATCCTATATTATATTATTAAGCCTGACTCACCAAGCCCCCTCAGGTTATAGAATATATGGATAGCAAGTTGAGTGAGAGACACGAAAGAAAATCACCCAGCAAGCTAATGCACACACATATAGTCACAGTTATACAATGCAGAGGTTTATTACCAACAATAATACTGCACTGGACTAGCTTGTATATATAGCTATGTAGTCAGTAGATCTAACACTGCACAGTAAGAACTGGATGTATATCACAGGTTACTTGTACCAGAGAACCCTGACTAAATGCACTCTTTCTTAACTAACACTGTCTAAATGACATGTAGAATACTTAAGTGTCTTGTAAAGTCACAGCGCTGACAACCAGGCGGCTTTACAAAGGAGGATTTGCCCAAGCAGTCCCAGGAACAGTGTAGCTGAGAGAAATGGCGCCCAAACACTGACAGGGAGTGAGGGAGAGACAGATATGCAGCTCCAGGGCGGGAACATTTGCTGGAAATGGCGCCCTGGGGCTGGGGGAGGGGCTCCAGGTCTAAGCCTTATCCCCTCTGCTGGCAAAACCACCTGGTACTGCGGGCTACACATAAAAAGGTTTAGAGAGAAAACCTGACCTGCACCCATGCCCTGGTGATCTAGTGGGATCGCCTGTACTGCCACAGTGTCCACCGCCAGCGCGCGCGGCACGCCTCCCACCGGCCGCGCAGTATCGTGATACAGCACGGGTCCCGCGAGCGGGACCCACTCACCACCTCCCGAAGCGCGGCCACGCGATCCCGGAGAGCCCCAGTCGGGTGTGCCTGACCAGAAGAAAACCGGAGCCTCCCGCTGTAGTAACCCGGCAACCAGGGCGCGGGAGTGTACAGCGCCGCTAGGGAGAGATGGAGCTGCAGCAGTGAATGTCTCCTGACATCTACACACTGCTGCAGCCCTTGAAGTCTTCACTTTTCTTCATAAAAAGCTCTTCTTAGGGCTGCCTGGAGCAGCCCCTCTGTTACGTGCCTGCTATCTGCAGCACCAACTACAAAACTGAGCTCCTGTGCAGGGAGGCAGGGTTATAGAGGAGGCGGCGCTATGCATCTTGGGAACAGTCAAAGCTTTTGAGCCTGTTGGTGCCTCAGATCAAGATCCTACTCTACACCCCATTGTCCATCCTTGTGGAGCCCAGCGTACCCCGCAGCAGAAATATAGGATTATAGGGAAACTCCACAGAAAAATGATTTAGCATAATTATGTGGAGTGACTCTTGTTACTGAAAATAGAACTGCATGAAATTGCCTTTTGAAAACAGAGAAACACACTGCTGCTGCCCTTTAGCCCATTGGTGGCAGTAACTGATGTTTCTTAGAAGCATATGTTGCCATGGAAACAATCCTTTCAGTGCACATCTTGTTTCCCTGGTGATATACAGGTCGGTCATATTGCAGCAGCAGTGTGTTTCTCAGTTTTCCATAGACTATTTCAGGGTATCCAACTTCGAGTTCAAGGAATTATTGCAGTATGGCAGTGGTTTCCAAACTTTTTTGAATCACGGCGCCCTAGAATATCAGAATTTTTTTCACGGCACCCCTAGGTCAAAAATTTCTTATTGAGAAATTTAGAAAGAAATATTACATTAAGTAGATCACGTTTATATCCGCGCTTTCTTCACAGGTGTGCGAGCAGCCGTATCGCCAGGTGCACCAGCATCGGTCCGCTGTCTTTTAGTTCCTATAATATACAAGTATCAGTTAGAAACGCAGCAAGTGTACTGTGCGAGGTGATCCTCCTATGCAGGGATGTTCTGTGTTTTATCACTGCTCAGTACATATACGGTGATATATTACATATAATCATGCAGTCAGGCCACTGGTGTCTGATTGTTAGGGTTGCTCACACCTAGCACTGTCTATATGTAACATTATAATGTGATGTAATGACAAATGGGTGTATGCCGCCTGTCCCCACTCCCTCACCCAACGTCAGTGGTGTGATGTGTACAGGGCGCTTCCTGTGCTGATTGGGGCCTGTGTGCATTATTTGGATTCCCTCCCCCCGGCAGTGTATCAGGATATTGCCGCATGTAGTCACACTTAGGTGAGTGCAGAGTGCGTAGTGGGCGGAGCATACGAAGAAGCGCTATTTTCCTTACCTTGGCGGGGCGGCTCCCTCACTTTGTGGATTTCTCCACCGCACACCTGTTCATGTAGCGCCCACCATTTAGAAGTCATAGATGGGGCGCGGTTCACCATCTTCTTGCGGTATAGAAGACAGCGGTCACACTGCCACCAGTGGGTCTTCAGCGCATCCTCTTCCTCATAGAAGTCGAGGTAGATCTAATCAGATAGTAGAAATATAATAAAGTATAATCCCAGAAGCTAGCGTTCCCTCCTCTCCTCCCAGGTATTGCTGGCCGGTGTGTCGGCCTCCCCTCTCCTCCCATACATTGCTGGCCGGTGTGTCAGCCTCCACTCTCCTCCCAGGTATTGCTGGCCGGTGTGTCAGCCTCCCCTCTCCTCCCACACATTGCTGGCCGGTGTGTCATCCTCCCCTCTCCCACACATTGCTGGCCGGTGTGTCAGCCTCCCCTCTCCTCCCACACATTGCTGGCCGGTGTGTCAGCCTCCCCTCTCTTCCCACACATTGCTGGCCGGTGTGTCAGCCTCCCCTCTCTTCCCACACATTGCTGGCCGGTGTGTCAGCCTCCCCTCTCCTCCCACACATTGCTGGCTGGTGTGTCAGCCTCCCCTCTCCTCCCACACATTGCTGGCCAATGTGTCGGCCTCCCCTCTCCTCCCACACATTGCTGGCCGGTATGTCAGCCTCCCCTTTCCTCCCACACATTGCTGGCCGGTGTGTCGGCCTCCCCTCTCCTCCCCCACATTGCTGGCTGGTGTGTCAGCCTCCCCTCTCCTCCCACACATTGCTGGCCGGTGTGTCGGCCTCCCCTCTCCTCCCACACATTGCTGGCTGGTGTGTCAGCCTCCCCTCTCCTCCCACACATTGCTGGCCGGTGTGTCGGCCTCCCCTCTCCTCCCCCACATTGCTGGCTGGTGTCAGCCTCCCCTCTCCTCACACACATTGCTGGCCGGTGTGTCAGCCTCCCCTCTCCTCCCACACATTGCTGGCTGGTGTGTCAGCCTCCCCTCTCCTCCCACACATTGCTGGCCGGTATGTCAGCCTCCCCTTTCCTCCCACACATTGCTGGCCGGTGTGTCGGCCTCCCCTCTCCTCCCCCACATTGCTGGCCGGTGTGTCGGCCTCCCCTCTCCTCCCCCACATTGCTGGCCGGTGTATCGGCCTCCCCTCTCCTCCCACACATTGCTGGCCGGTGTGTCGGCCTCCCCTCCCACACATTGCTGGCTGGTGTGTCGGCCTCCCCTCTCCTCCCACACATTGCTGGCCGGTGTGTCGGCCTCCTGTCTCCTCCCACACATTGCTGGCCGGTGTGTCAGCCTCCCCTCTCCTCCCACACATTGCTGGCTGGTGTGTCAGCCTCCCCTCTCCTCCCACACATTGCTGGCCAGTGTGTCAGCCTCCCCTCTCCTCCTACACATTGCTGGCCGGTGTGTCAGCCTCCCCTCCCACACATTGCTGGCTGGTGTGTCGGCGTCCCCTCTCCTCCCACACATTGCTGGCCGGTATGTCGTCCTCCCCTCTCCTCCCACACATTGCTGGCCAGTGTGTCGGCCTCCCCTCTCCTCCCACACATTGCTGGCCGGTGTGTCAGCCTCCCCTCTCCTCCCACACATTGCTGGCCGGTGTGTCAGCCTCTCCTCCCACACATTGCTAGCCGGTGTGTCGGCCTCCCCTCTCCTCCCACACATTGCTGGCCGGTGTGTCAGCCTCCCCTCTCCTCCCACACATTGCTGGCCGGTGTGTCAGCCTCTCCTCTCCTCCCACACATTGCTGGCCGGTGTGTCGGCCTCCCCTCTCCTCTCACACATTGCTGGCCAGTGTGTCAGCCTCCCCTCTCCTCCTACACATTGCTGGCCGGTGTGTCAGCCTCCCCTCCCACACATTGCTGGCTGGTGTGTCGGCGTCCCCTCTCCTCCCACACATTGCTGGCCGGTGTGTCGGCCTCCCCTCTCCTCCCACACATTGCTGGCTGGTGTGTCAACCTCCCCTCTCCTCCCACACATTGCTGGCCGGTATGTCAGCCTCCCCTTTCCTCCCACACATTGCTGGCCGGTGTGTCGGCCTCCCCTCTCCTCCCCCACATTGCTGGCTGGTGTGTCAGCCTCCCCTCTCCTCCCACACATTGCTGGCCGGTGTGTCGGCCTCCCCTCTCCTCCCACACATTGCTGGCCGGTGTGTCGGCCTCCCCTCCCACACATTGCTGGCTGGTGTGTCGGCCTCCCCTCTCCTCCCACACATTGCTGGCCGGTGTGTCGGACTCCTGTCTCCTCCCACACATTGCTGGCCGGTGTGTCAGCCTCCCCTCTCCTCCCACACATTGCTGGCTGGTGTGTCAGCCTCCCCTCTCCTCCCACACATTGCTGGCCAGTGTGTCAGCCTCCCCTCTCCTCCTACACATTGCTGGCCGGTGTGTCAGCCTCCCCTCCCACACATTGCTGGCTGGTGTGTCGGCGTCCCCTCTCCTCCCACACATTGCTGGCCGGTATGTCGTCCTCCCCTCTCCTCCCACACATTGCTGGCCGGTGTGTCGGCCTCCTGTCTCCTCCCACACATTGCTGGCCGGTGTGTCAGCCTCCCCTCTCCTCCCACACATTGCTGGCTGGTGTGTCAGCCTCCCCTCTCCTCCCACACATTGCTGGCCAGTGTGTCAGCCTCCCCTCTCCTCCTACACATTGCTGGCCGGTGTGTCAGCCTCCCCTCCCACACATTGCTGGCTGGTGTGTCGGCGTCCCCTCTCCTCCCACACATTGCTGGCCGGTATGTCGTCCTCCCCTCTCCTCCCACACATTGCTGGCCAGTGTGTCGGCCTCCCCTCTCCTCCCACACATTGCTGGCCGGTGTGTCAGCCTCCCCTCTCCTCCCACACATTGCTGGCCGGTGTGTCAGCCTCTCCTCCCACACATTGCTAGCCGGTGTGTCGGCCTCCCCTCTCCTCCCACACATTGCTGGCCGGTGTGTCAGCCTCCCCTCTCCTCCCACACATTGCCGGCCGGTGTGTCAGCCTCTCCTCTCCTCCCACACATTGCTGGCCGGTGTGTCAGCCTCTCCTCTCCTCCCACACATTGCTGGCCGGTGTGTCGGCCTCCCCTCTCCTCTCACACATTGCTGGCCAGTGTGTCAGCCTCCCCTCTCCTCCTACACATTGCTGGCCGGTGTGTCAGCCTCCCCTCCCACACATCGCTGGCTGGTGTGTCGAAGTCCCCTCTCCTCCCACACATTGCTGGCCGGTGTGTCGGCCTCCCCTCTCCTCCCACACATTGCTGGCTGGTGTGTCAGCCTCCCCTCTCCTCCCACACATTGCTGGCCGGTATGTCAGCCTCCCCTTTCCTTCCACACATTGCTGGCCGGTGTGTCGGCCTCCCCTCTCCTCCCCCACATTGCTGGCTGGTGTGTCAGCCTCCCCTCTCCTCCCACACATTGCTGGCCGGTGTGTCGGCCTCCCCTCTCCTCCCACACATTGCTGGCCGGTGTGTCGGCCTCCCCTCCCACACATTGCTGGCCAGTGTGTCGGCCTCCCCTCTCCTCCCACACATTGCTGGCCGGTGTGTCGGCCTCCTGTCTCCTCCCACACATTGCTGGCCGGTGTGTCAGCCTCCCCTCTCCTCCCACACATTGCTGGCTGGTGTGTCAGCCTCCCCTCTCCTCCCACACATTGCTGGCCAGTGTGTCAGCCTCCCCTCTCCTCCTACACATTGCTGGCCGGTGTGTCAGCCTCCCCTCCCATACATTGCTGGCTGGTGTGTCGGCGTCCCCTCTCCTCCCACACATTGCTGGCCGGTATGTCGTCCTCCCCTCTCCTCCCACACATTGCTGGCCAGTGTGTCGGCCTCCCCTCTCCTCCCACACATTGCTGGCTGGTGTGTCAGCCTCCCCTCTCCTCCCACACATTGCTGGCCGGTGTGTCAGCCTCTCCTCCCACACATTGCTAGCCGGTGTGTCGGCCTCCCCTCTCCTCCCACACATTGCTGGCCGGTGTGTCAGCCTCCCCTCTCCTCCCACACATTGCCGGCCGGTGTGTCAGCCTCTCCTCTCCTCCCACACATTGCTGGCTGGTGTGTCAGCCTCTCCTCGCCTCCCACACATTGCTGGCCGGTGTGTCGGCCTCCCCTCTCCTCTCACACATTGCTCGCCAGTGTGTCAGCCTCCCCTCTCCTCCCACACATTGCTGGCCGGTGTGTCAGCCTCTCCTCCCACACATTGCTAGCCGGTGTGTCGGCCTCCCCTCTCCTCCCACACATTGCTGGCCGGTGTGTCAGCCTCCCCTCTCCTCCCACACATTGCTGGCCGGTGTGTCAGCCTCCCCTCCCACACATTGCTGGCTGGTGTGTCGGCGTCCCCTCTCCTCCCACACATTGCTGGCTGGTGTGTCGGCCTCCCCTCTCCTCCCACACATTGCTGGCCGGTGTGTCAGCCTCCCCTCTCCTCCCACACATTGCTGGCCGGTGTGTCAGCCTCTCCTCTCCTCCCACACATTGCTGGCCGGTGTGTCAGCCTCCCCTCTCCTCCCACACATTGCTGGCCGGTGTGTCAGCCTCTCCTCTCCCACACATTGCTGTCCGGTGTGTCGGCCTCCCCTCTCCTCCCACACATTGCTGGCCGGTGTGTCAGCCTCCCCTCTCCTCCCACACATTGCTGGCCGGTGTGTCAGCCTCTCCTCTCCTCCCACACATTGCTGGCTGGTGTGTCAGCCTCCCCTCTCCTCCCACACATTGCTGGCCGGTGTGTCAGCCTCTCCTCTCCCACACATTGCTGTCCGGTGTGTCGGCCTCCCCTCTCCTCCCACACATTGCTGGCTGGTGTGTCAGCCTCTCCTCTCCCACACATTGCTGGCCGGTGTGTCGGCGTCCCCTCTCCTCCCACACATTGCTAGCCGGTGTGTCAGCCTCCCCTCTCCTCCCACACATTGCTGGCCGGTGTGTCGGCGTCCCCTCTCCTCCCACACATTGCAGCCTCCCCTCTCCTCCCACACATTGCTGGCCGGTGTGTTAGCCTCCCCTCTCCTCCCACACATTGCTGGCCGGTGTGTCGGCCTCCCCTCTCCTTCCACACATTGCTGGCCGGTGTGTCAGCCTCGCCTCTCCTTCCACACATTGCTGGCCGGTGTGTCGGCCTCCCCTCTCCTCCCACATAACTGGCCCCTTAATGGCTGATTATATACTTACAGTAACATTAGCGCCGGTCAGGTAGTTGATCCGCTCCATCTCCTTCACAAATTCCTCGCCGTGCGCAGAGGTGTCCTGTATCTCTGACACATACAGGTACGCATGGATCATCTCATGCAGCAGACACTGTAACACACACAGCAATGAGCCGGTTATAGTAACACTGACACACACATCACACACAGTTACTGTGTTACACTGACTGAGGTTTATGTCTCCAGGTGTGAGCTGCACCAGATCAGCAGAGACAAACCCTGCACCATGTACTGCTACATCATTGCTGGAAAAGTTTTGTTGTTAACTTAATTTTATAATATTCTGGAAATGTACCTTCTGCTCCCATTATATCGTTCCGGTACTTCCTCAGTCTCAGTGTTATTAATCACACTGATTCCCAATGTTGGGACCCCTAGATATTATCCCCCCTGCAGACATTTCCTCACGTCCCTCGGTGCACGCAGGGTGCAGGAATAACCCTGTTTCCCACTACTACATATATTGCTGTAATAACTGCACTCAGGCGCACACGCTATCACCTCATCACACGTTCTTCTAGCAACAGGTTGGCGCACAGACACAGCCTATAGTACCTCTACTGTTGTCCTCCTTGGCATCTGCTCCAGGATGGGTCTGCTCAACCTGATGCGGCACGGGCCCCCGAACTGCTTCTGCTTCCTGCAGACTCCGGCCATCCTGGTGAGAAAACACAGATCACACATGGGGAACATCCCTGGTCTGATGCAGTTCCATACAAGGAGGGGAGACGCCCCAATTTAGGGAAGACGCTTCCATTAGTGGGAACATGTCCGTTATACACACCCCAAATAGGTGTCACTGACTGTGGCCCAAAGGTGGGAAAGAGAGAAGCCCTTGTTATGGTTCTCCTGAAAATTATAAATGCTAAATTTGTTTCACCATATGCAAAGTGTTGCCATGGGGCCCGGAGCCCCAGACCCATTAATAACACTAGTGTAACACTGACAGCTGGGAACCTCGAATTGCATTGTGCCTCTTCATGCCTCATCCTCACTGTCACAGGCAGGAGGAAAATCTGCTCTCCAGCGGTCACATAGGGCTTGTGTTTTATAATTGTCATTCTTACAATAAAAATGGCACCTGTGCTATGTTCCTGGAGACTTTTCTACTGCACATACGCAAATCACCAGGAAAATGTCTGCGTCCCCATTTTCTCTGTGATTTCTGTCTGCAGCACTGGCTGGTGCAGGAGTCTGGACAGGTAAGAATAATTGTATGGGTGCATAGTGTGCGGTGTGGCCCCCCTGCACCCACTATAGATACGCCAGTGAGTTTTAGTTTTTAATAATACATCCAAATGTTGATTATTAAGTGCTGTCATTGCTTAGGTGTAACTAACATTCTGAAGACCATCTAAATAAATAGTTATCTGGAATGTGACCGTAAGCTTATTATACTATAAATGCCATCACAGTGTCAGGTGCTAATAAATAGTGTATATCTTAGCAGGAATATCATAATAAATTGATCTGACAGTCGCCATACTCACGTCTTCAGCTTATTGCTCCATTCAACGGGTACGTCAGCCAACTTCCCTTGGAAGAAAGCGTCATTGTACTCCGTGAAGAGCTCTTGGATGTCGGGGTTGGGGTCGATGGTCTCCCAAGCTTCATCCACTATAGATAAAGTCTCACTGAAATCACTGAAATCATCAGTACTCTCATCAGTGCAATCCTGCACTCCCAGTCTATCGCAGGCCTCCATCTTCCTCCGTTGCCTAGAACTGAGTGCTTGGTAACTGTCAGGTGCTGGGCATGTAAGCCACAGCGCACGTGTCACAATGGCGCCTGTCTATGTGTCACAATGGCTGGGTGTATGGTGCTTGTGTCACAATGGCTGGCTGCATGATGGCTGGGATGTTACTAATAACATACAGAGAGGGGATAGGTGCAAGTAAGGTAATTCCTATCCAGATACAGGATGATTTGCCACCAGCGGTCATCTGACGTGTAAGGATAGGAATTAGCTAATGTTCGTATATGGGGGAAGATTTATTGAACATTGGAGAGAGATAAAGTACCAACTAATCAGCTCCTAACTGTCATTTTTCCCACACAACCTGTACGATGATTGTTTGGTATTTTATCTCTCAGCTTTGCTAAATCTCCCTATAGAGAGAAATGAGATGCTTTCTGGATAAGGGACAGTTGTGTTCTCCTCAGTGACCACCACAAGATCAGCAATCACTCATCATACTGACGGCTGATGTCAGCCCCAATACTGGGGACAGAGTTTGTGTTTCTGACGGTTCTCTCATAACGGCTTGTAATAGCTAATTCTCCTAATGCATGCCTACATATATATACGTACACCCCATATTTACGTTAGGTCCTTAGTGAATTGATTAGGCCAACAAAATGGCTGCCTCAGCTGTGTACAAGGCAAGGTCACATGAATTTGTGTATCACTGGTAATATTGTGGGTCTTTTTGCCTCAGCAAAGTTGGTTTAACTTTCTCTGTTTCACCCTTACTAATTAATATGGACTGGGTTCCTATATAGGGGGCATATGTATAGCGGGAGCTGCTTCTGTGTCTAGGTGTCAATGTCTGGCTAACTGAATGGACCGTTAATAAAGACCCTCTCAGTATTCACCTGTGGCGTCACATAGTAGAGGCAGCCATTTGGAATCAAGAGTGATGTCACTGGTCCCTAGTGAGTCAATAGGCCTCTTCTTCATGAAAACCTGTTCAGTTTACAAAATGGCTGTCTATGTTGTGGCAGTCACACTTCTATCATTTGTTCTTGAGCTATGTTCTGCATAATATTAAAGAAAGCATTCAGCATATACACTTTATGAATGTTTGGGGCAATATGGTCTGTAGCAGTGTCTGTCTGATCCGTAGGCTCCGTGGTTTGTGACGTAGCGCGATCATCTGACTCTGGGAGCAGAGATTCTCCATCCTCCCCTGGATTTTCACAAAGCTCTGGGACAGGCGCTGAGCCCTATAATACAGTGAGTAATATTATAACCATTCTGTATCTGCCACAGGCCCATGGTTGTCTGATAGGGGCTTTATTGTAAATCCCTCCAGCTATAGGTCTAATTCATACATTTCATTATTTCTCTGACGTCCTAGTGGATGCTGGGAACTCCGTAAGGACCATGGGGAATAGACGGGCTCCGCAGGAGACTGGGCACTCTAAAAGAAAGATTAGGTACTATCTGGTGTGCACTGGCTCCTCCCTCTATGCCCCTCCTCCAGACCTCAGTTAGAATCTGTGCCCGGCCAGAGCTGGGTGCTCCTAGGGGGCTCTCCTGAGCTTGCTAGAAAAGAAAGTATTTGTTAGGTTTTTTATTTTCAGTGAGATCTGCTGGCAACAGACTCACTGCTACGTGGGACTGAGGGGAGAGAAGCAAATCTACCTGCTTGCAGCTAGCTTGTGCTTCTTAGGCTACTGGACACCATTAGCTCCAGAGGGTTCGAACACAGGGCCTGACCTCGATCGTCCGTTCCCGGAGCCGCGCCGCCGTCCCCCTTGCAGAGCCAGAAGACAGAACAGAACGACGAAAACGGCGGCTGAAGACTCCTGTCTTCATTAAGGTAGCGCACAGCACTGCAGCTGTGCGCCATTGCTCCCACAGCACACCACACACTCCGGTCACTGTAGGGTGCAGGGCGCTGGGGGGGGGTGGGGGGTGGGGGGGGGGCCCTGGGCAGCAATTATAATACCTTTTGGCACAAATTATACACATAATACAGTCTGGCACTGTATATGTGTGCAAACCCCCGCCATTAAGTCACACAAAACGCGGGACAGAAGCCCGCCGCTGAGGGGGCGGGGCCTTCTTCCTCAGCACACCAGCGCCATTTTCCCTTCACAGCTCCGCTGGAAGCAGCTCCCCAGGCTCTCCCCTGCAGTATCTGGATACAAGAAGGGTAAAAAAGAGAGGGAGGGCACTTAAATTTAGGCGCAAATAAGATAAGTAAGCAGCTATTGGGAAAAATCACTTATTATAGTGTACATCCCTGTGTTATATAGCGCTGTGGTGTGTGCTGGCATACTCTCTCTCCGTCTCCCCAAAGGACTTTGTGGGGTCCTGTCCTCAGTCAGAGCATTCCCTGTGTGTGTGCGGTGTGTCGGTACGGCTGTGTCGACATGTTTGATGAGGAGGGTTACGTAGAGGCGGAGCAGGGGCAGATTAGTGTGGTGTCGCCCCCGATGGGGCCGACACTTGATTGGATGGACATGTGGAAGGTCTTAACCGACAGTGTCAACTCCTTACATAAAAGGTTCGATGACGCAGCAGCCTTGGGACAGCCGGGGTCTCAACCCGCGCCTGCCCAGGCGTCTCAGAGGCCATCAGGGGCTCATAAACGCCCTCTGGCTCAGATGGTAGACACAGATGTCGACACGGAGTCTGACTCCAGTGTAGATGAGGATGAGACAAATGTACAGTCTACAAAGGCCATCCGATGCATGATTACTGCAATGAAAGATGTATTGCACATTTCTGAAGTTAACCCGGTTACCACCAAGAGAGGTATTATGTTTGGGGAGAAAAAGCAGCCAGTGACTTTTCCCCCATCTGATGAATTAAATGATTTGTGTGAAGAAGCGTGGAGTTCCCCTGATAAGAAACTAGTGATTTCTAAGAGGTTACTGATGGCGTACCCTTTCCCGCCAACGGATAGGTTACGTTGGGAACAGTGGCGGATCTTGCCACGGGCAAGCAGGACTTTTGCCCGGGGCGCCGCCTTCCGGAGGGCGCCGGCGCCATCCGGAGGGCGCCGCACCATGGCAAGATCCTCCACTGTCAGTGTGCGCCCCAGCAGTGTCCCCCCGCTGTGCCCCCCCTCCCGCTGTGAGAAGGGAACCAGACGCTATGCGTCTGGTTTCCCTTCGTGGCGCTGGTCCTCCCCCGCTCTGAAGGGAATCAGACGCTAAGCGTCTAGTTTCCCTTCATGGAGAGGACCTTTGGTGTGCGGTGCGCGATGACGTCATCGCGCACCGCACAGTATTGTGGCATAGACGCTAGGGGTCATAATTGACCTCTAGCGCTTATGCTGTGCTATGGGAGAGACGTCTCTCCCATAGATCCGAGGAGAAGAGCGGCGCCGGTCTGCAGGGTCTGGAAACAGGAGCGGGGTACAGTAAGTATACTTTTTTTTTTTTTTTGTTCAGCGGCGCTACAAATGGGGGGCGTGACTGACCACGCCCCCATGTTAAACCACGCCCCTAACTTTTGCCCGGGGCGCCGCAAGGGCAAGAACCGGCCCTGGTTGGGAAACATCCCCTAGGGTGGACAAGGCGCTCACACGCTTATCCAAAAGGGTGGCACTGCCGTCTCAGGATACGGCCGCCCTAAAGGAGCCTGCGGATAGAAAGCAGGAAGCTATCCTGAAGTCTGTGCATACACACTCTGGTACTCTACTGAGACCTGCTATTGCTTCAGTCTGGATGTGTAGTGCTGCAGCAGCATGGACTGATACCCTGTCAGACAACATTGATTCCCTCGACAGGGATACTATTTTGCTAACCATGGAACATATAAAAGACGTTGTCTTATATATGCGGGATGCCCAGAGGGACATTTGCCTGCTGGCATCTAGAATGAATGCAATGTCCGTTTCTGCCAGGAGAGTATCATGGACTCGGCAGTGGACAGGTGATGCTGATTCTAAAAAACACATGGAGGTTTTGCCTTATAAGGGTGAGGAATTGTTTTGGGACGGTCTCTCGGACCTCGTATCCACAGCAACAGCTGGGAAGTCGACTTTTTTACCTCAGGTTCCCTCACAGCCTAAGAAAGCACCGTATTATCAAATGCAGTCCTTTCGGCCTCAGAAAGGCAAGCGGGTCAGAGGCGCATCCTTTCTGGCCAGAGGCAGGGGTAGAGGAAAGAAGCTGCACCAGGCAGCCAGTTCCCAGGAACAAAAATCCTCCCCTGCTTCCAATAAGTCCACCGCATGACGTTGGGGCTCCACTGGCGGAGCCAGGTGCGGTGGGGGCACGTCTCCGAAACTTCAGCAACCAGTGGGTTCGCTCACAAGTGGATCTCTGGGCTGTACAAATTGTATCTCAGGGATACAAGCTGGAGTTCGAGGCGACTCCCCCTCGCCGTTACCTCAAATCAGCCTTGCCAGCTTCCCCCATGGAAAGGGAGTTAGTACTGGCGGCAATTCACAAGCTGTACCTCCAGCAGGTGATAATCAAGGTCCCCCTCCTTCAACAGGGAAGGGGTTACTATTCCACAATGTTTGTTGTACCGAAACCGGACGGTTCGGTGAAACCCATTCTAAATTTAAAATCCTTGAACACTTATATAAAGAAGTTCAAGTTCAAAATGGAATCGCTCAGGGCGGTTATTGCAAGCCTGGAAGAGGGGGATTTTATGGTGTCGCTGGACATCAAGGATGCTTACTTGCATGTCCCCATTTACCCACCTCACCAGGAGTACCTCAGGTTTGTGGTACAGAACTGTCATTACCAATTCCAGACGTTGCCGTTTGGTCTCTCCACGGCTCCGAGAATATTTACCAAGGTAATGGCCGAAATGATGATACTCCTTCGAAGAAAGGGAGTTATAATTATCCCGTACTTGGACGATCTCCTCATAAAGGCGAGGTCCAAAGAGCAGTTGTTGGTCAGCGTAGCACTCTCTCAGGAAGTGTTGCAACAGCACGGCTGGATTCTGAATATCCCAAAGTCGCAGCTGATTCCTACGACTCGTCTGCTTTTCCTGGGAATGATTCTGGACACAGAACAGAAGAAGGTGTTTCTCCCGGAGGAGAAGGCCCAGGAATTGTCATCTCTGGTCAGGGACCTCCTGAAACCAAAACAGGTGTCGGTGCATCACTGCACGCGAGTCCTGGGAAAGATGGTGGCTTCTTACGAAGCAATTCCCTTCGGCAGGTTCCATGCAAGGATCTTTCAGTGGGATCTGTTGGACAAATGGTCCGGATCGCATCTTCAGATGCATCGGTTGATCACCCTGTCCCCAAGGGCCAGGGTGTCTCTGCTGTGGTGGCTGCAGAGTGCTCATCTTCTCGAGGGACGCAGGTTCGGCATACAGGACTGGTGACCACGGATGCAAGCCTCCGAGGATGGGGGACAGTCACTCAGGGAAGAAACTTCCAAGGACAGTGGTCAAGTCTGGAGACTTCTCTACACATAAATATACTGGAACTAAGGACCATCTACAACGCCCTGATTCAAGCAGGCCCCTTCTTCAAAACCAATCAGTACTGATTGAGTCAGACAACATCACGGCGGTCGCCCATGTAAACCGCCAGGGCGGCACAAGAAGCAGGATGGCAATGGCAGAAGCCACAAGGATTCTTCGATGGGCGGAGAATCACGTGCTAGCACTGTCAGCAGTGTTCATTCCGGGAGTGGACAACTGGGAAGCAGACTTCCTCAGCAGGCACGACCTCCACCCGGGAGAGTGGGGACTTCATCAAGAAGTCTTCACACAGATTGTAAATCGTTGGGAACTGCCACAGGTGGACATGATGGCGTCCCGCCTCAACAAAAAGCTAAAAAAATATTGCGCCAGGTCACGGGACCCTCAGGCGATAGCTGTGGATGCACTAGTGACACCGTGGGTGTACCAGTCGGTTTATGTGTTCCCTCCTCTTCCTCTAATACCCAAGGTACTGAGGATAGTAAGAAATAGAGGAGTAAGAACTATACTCATCGTTCCGGATTGGCCAAGAAGAACTTGGTACCCAGAACTACAAGAAATGATCTCAGAGGACCCATGGCCTCTGCCTCTCAGACAGGACCTGTTACAGCAGGGGCCCTGTCTGTTCCAAGACTTACCGCGGCTGCGTTTGACGGCATGGCAGTTGAACGCCGGATCCTAACGGAAAAGGGCATTCCGGATGAAGTGATTCCTACGCTGATAAAGGCTAGGAAGGATGTGACAGCAAAGCATTATCACCGCATATGGCGGAAATATGTTGCTTGGTGTGAGGCCAGGAAGGCCCCAACAGAGGAATTCCAGCTGGGTCGATTTCTGCACTTCCTACAGTCAGGGGTGACTATGGGCCTAAAATTGGGGTCCATAAAGGTCCAGATTTCGGCCCTATCTATTTTCTTTCAAAAAGAACTGGCTTCACTGCCTGAAGTTCAGACGTTTGTTAAGGGAGTGCTGCATATTCAGCCCCCTTTTGTACCTCCAGTGGCACCTTGGGATCTTAACGTTGTGTTGGATTTCCTGAAATCACACTGGTTTGAGCCACTTAAGACCGTGGAGCTAAAGTATCTCACATGGAAGGTGGTCATGCTGTTGGCCTTAGCTTCAGCTAGGCGTGTGTCAGAATTGGCGGCTTTGTCATGTAAAAGCCCATATCTGATCTTTCATATGGACAGGGCAGAGTTGAGGACTCGTCCCCAATTTCTCCCTAAGGTGGTATCAGCGTTTCATTTGAACCAGCCTATTGTGGTGCCTGCGGCTACTCGGGACTTGGAGGACTCCAGGTTACTTGATGTAGTCAGGGCTTTGAAAATCTATGTAGCCAGGACGGCTGGAGTCAGGAAAACTGACTCGCTGTTTATCCTGCATGCACCCAACAAACTGGGGGCTCCGGCTTCAAAGCAAACTATTGCGCACTGGATCTGTAACACGATTCAGCAAGCTCATTCTGCGGCAGGGTTACCGCATCCTAAATCAGTAAAAGCCCATTCCACAAGGAAGGTGGGCTCTTCTTGGGCGGCTGCCCGAGGGGTCTCGGCTTTACAGCTTTGCCGAGCTGCTACTTGGTCGGGTTCAAACACCTTTGCTAAGTTCTACAAGTTTGATACCCTGGCTGAGGAGGACCTTGCCTTTGCTCATTCGGTGCTGCAGAGTCATCCGCACTCTCCCGCCCGTTTGGGAGCTTTGGTATAATCCCCATGGTCCTTACGGAGTTCCCAGCATCCACTAGGACGTCAGAGAAAATAAGAATTTACTCACCGGTAATTCTATTTCTCGTAGTCCGTAGTGGATGCTGGGCGCCCGTCCCAAGTGCGGACTCTCTGCAATACATGTATATAGTTATTGCTTAACTAAAGGGTTATTGTTTGGAGCCATCTGTTACTGAGGCTCAGTTGTTGTTCATACTGTTAACTGGGTATAGTTATCACAAGTTGTACAGTGTGATTGGTGTGGCTGGTATGAGTCTTACCCTGGATTCCAAATCCTTTCCTTGTTGTGTCAGCTCTTCCGGGCACAATTTCCTTAACTGAGGTCTGGAGGAGGGGCATAGAGGGAGGAGCCAGTGCACACCAGATAGTACCTAATCTTTCTTTTAGAGTGCCCAGTTTCCTGCGGAGCCCGTCTATTCCCCATGGTCCTTACGGAGTTCCCAGCATCCACTACGGACTACGAGAAATAGAATTACCGGTGAGTAAATTCTTATTTTTAGCTTCATAAAACGTGTGTGTAGGTTTCCCTATACATGTATGTCCGCTGCTTACTCAGAATGGCGTCTGCAGACAGTACCAGAGCGCTGTAGTAGAGTGTGTGTAGTTCCCCTATACATGTATGTCCACTACATAGTCAGAATGGCGTCTGCAGACAGTACTGGAGCGCTGTAGTAGAGTGTGTGTAGGTTTCCCTATACATGTATGTCGCTGCCTTGTCAGAATGGCGTCTGCAGACAGCACCAGAGCGCTGTAGTAGAGTGTGTGTAGTTCCCCTATACATGTATGTCCACTACATAGTCAGAATGGCGTCTGCAGACAGTACTGGAGCGCTGTAGTAGAGTGTGTGTAGGTTTCCCTATACATGTATGTCCGCTGCCTTGTCAGAATGGCGTCTGCAGACAGTACCAGAGCGCTGTAGTAGAGTGTGTAGTTTCCCCAATACATGTATGTCCGCTGTTTACTCAGAATGGCGTCTGCAGACAGTACCAGAGCGCTGTAGTAGAGTGTGTGTAGGTTTCCCTATACATGTATGTCCGCTGTTTACTCAGAATGGCGTCTGCAGACAGTACCAGAGCGCTGTAGTGGAGTGTGTGTAGGTTTCCCTATACATGTATGCAGTGCCGTAACTAGGCATTTTAGCGCTGTGTGCAAGAAATGACAGTGGCGCCCCCCCCCCCCCCCCCCATGTAAGATAGGAGCAGTGCGCGCCGTAGGCGCGTGAAAAATGTATAGGGGCGTGGCTTCATGGGGAAGGGGCGTGGCCACAAAATAATAGCAATTCATACTACGGTGCACAGTAGTCTACATTATTCAAATTACGCTGCACAGTAGCGCCACTACACCAGGTAGAGCCCCTTTTATACATTACAGCAGACAGCGTCCCCCTTTTTACACATTACAGCAGACAGTCCCCCTTTTTACACATTGCGGCAGCCAGGCCCCCTTTTTACACATTGCGGCAGCCAGGCCCCCTTTTTACACATTGCGGCAGCCAGTCCCCCTTTTTACACATTGCGGCAGCCAGGCCCCCTCTTTACACATTGCGGCAGCCAGTCCCCCTTTTTACACATTGCGGCAGCCAGTCCCCCTTTTTACACATTGCGGCAGCCAGTCCCCCTTTTTACACATTGCGGCAGCCAGTCCCCCTTTTTACACATTGCGGCAGACGGTGTCCCTCTGAGAGAGAGAGAGAGAGAGAGAGAGAGAGAGAGAGAGAGAAAGAGAGATATACTTACCATCTCCCTGCTGGCAGTCAGGCTCCTCGTGCAGCTGCCTCGGTGCAGGCAGTGAGGTGAGAAGGAGGAGGAGGGAGGGGGAGCAGGGAGCCGCAGCAGCGCTATCTCATTGGTAGTAAGCGCCGTTGCAGCATCCCCCTCTCCTTCCGTATTGGCTGCCCGGCGCTGCTGTGGATGCTGGGATGGAGGAACCGCATCCCAGCATCCACAGCAGCGCCGGGCAGCCTATACGGAAGGAGAGGGGGATGCTGCAGCGGCGCTTACTACCAATGAAATAGCGCTGCTGCGGCTCCCTGCTCCCCCTCCCTCCTCCTCCTTCTCCGCTGCCCGGCGCTGGTCTCTTCTCCCTCCACAGCGTGGCGCACACAGCAGAGGTGGCATGTAATGAGTCAATTTGACTCATTACATGCCGCTGGCCGTGTGCCCTCAGGGCAACTGCGCTGTGTGCCAAGCCCACTTGGCACACACGTAGTTACGGCCCTGCATGTATGTCGCTGCTTAGGTCAGAATGGCGTCTGCAGACAGTACCAGAGCGCTGTAGTAGAGTGTGTGTAGGTTTCCCTATACATATATGTCCGCTGCTTAGTCAGAATGGCGTCTGCAGACAGTACCAGAGCGCTGTAGTAGAGTGTGTGTAGGTTTCCCTATACATATATGTCCGCTGCTTAGTCAGAATGGCGTCTGCAGACAGCACCAGAGCGCTGTAGTAGACTGTGTGTAGGTTTCCCTATACATGTATTTCCACTGCTTAGTCAGAATGGCGTCTGCAGACAGTACCAGAGCGCTGTAGTAGAGTGTGTGTAGGTTACCCTATACATGTATGTCCGCTGCTTAGTCAGAATGGCGTCTGCAGACAGCACCAGAGCGCTGTAGTAGAGTGTGTGTAGGTTTCCCTATACATGTATGTCCCCTGCTTAGTCAGAATGGCGTCTGCAGACAGTACCAGAGCGCTGTAGTAGAGTGTGTGTAGGTTTCCCTATACATGTATGTCCGCTGCTTAGTCAGAATGGCGTCTGCAGACAGCACCAGAGCACTGTAGTAGAGTGTGTGTAGGTTCCCCTATACATGTATGTCCACTGCTTAGTCAGAATGGCGTCTGCAGACAGCACCAGAGCGCTGTAGTAGAGTGTGTGTAGGTTTCCCCTATACATGTATGTCCGCTGCTTAGTCAGAATGGTGTCTGCAGACAGCATCAAAGCGCTGTAGTAGAGTGTGTAGATTTCCCCTATACATCTATGTCCACTGCTTAGTCAGAATGGCATCTGCAGACAGTACCAGAGCGCTGTAGTAGTGTGTGTAGATTTCCCTATACATGTATGTCCGCTGCTTAGTCAGAATGGTGTCTGCAGACAGCATCAAAGCGCTGTAGTAGAGTGTGTGTAGGTTCCCCTATACATGTATGTCCGCTGCTTAGTCAGAATGGCGTCTGCAGACAGTACCAGAGCGCTGTAGTAGAGTGTGTGTAGGTTTCCCTATACATGTATGTCCGCTGCTTAGTCAGAATGGCGTCTGCAGACAGTACCAGAGCGCTGTAGTAGAGTGTGTGTAGGTTTCCCTATACATGTATGTCCGCTGCTTAGTCAGAATGGCGTCTGCAGACAGCACCAGAGCACTGTAGTAGAGTGTGTGTAGGTTCCCCTATACATGTATGTCCACTGCTTAGTCAGAATGGCGTCTGCAGACAGCACCAGAGCGCTGTAGTAGAGTGTGTGTAGGTTTCCCCTATACATGTATGTCCGCTGCTTAGTGAGAATGGCGTCTGCAGACAGCACCAGAGCGCTGTAGTAGAGTGTGTGTAGGTTTCCCTATACATGTATGTCCACTGCTTAGTCAGAATGGCGCCTGCAGACAGCACCAGAGCGCTGTAGTAGAGTGTGTGTAGGTTTTCCCTATACATGTATGTCCGCTGCTTAGTCAGAATGGCGTCTGCAGACAGCACCAGAGCGCTGTAGTAGACTGTGTGTAGGTTTCCCTATACATGTATTTCCACTGCTTACTCAGAATGGCGTCTGCAGACAGTACCAGAGCGCTGTAGTAGAGTGTGTGTAGGTTTCCCTATACATGTATGTCGCTGCTTAGTCAGAATGGCGTCTGCAGACAGCACCAGAGCGCTGTAGTAGACTGTGTGTAGGTTTCCCTATACATGTATTTCCACTGCTTAGTCAGAATGGCGTCTGCAGACAGTACCAGAGCGCTGTAGTAGAGTGTGTGTAGGTTACCCTATACATGTATGTCCGCTGCTTAGTCAGAATGGCGTCTGCAGACAGCACCAGAGCGCTGTAGTAGAGTGTGTGTAGGTTTCCCTATACATGTATGTCCACTGCTTAGTCAGAATGGCGTCTGCAGACAGTACCAGAGCGCTGTAGTAGAGTGTGTGTAGGTTTCCCTATACATGTATGTCCGCTGCTTAGTCAGAATGGCGTCTGCAGACAGCACCAGAGCACTGTAGTAGAGTGTGTGTAGGTTCCCCTATACATGTATGTCCACTGCTTAGTCAGAATGGCGTCTGCAGACAGCACCAGAGCGCTGTAGTAGAGTGTGTGTAGGTTTCCCCTATACATGTATGTCCGCTGCTTAGTCAGAATGGTGTCTGCAGACAGCATCAAAGCGCTGTAGTAGAGTGTGTAGATTTCCCCTATACATCTATGTCCACTGCTTAGTCAGAATGGCATCTGCAGACAGTACCAGAGCGCTGTAGTAGTGTGTGTAGATTTCCCTATACATGTATGTCCGCTGCTTAGTCAGAATGGTGTCTGCAGACAGCATCAAAGCGCTGTAGTAGAGTGTGTGTAGGTTTTCCCTATACATGTATGTCCGCTGCTTAGTCAGAATGGCGTCTGCAGACAGCACCAGAGCGCTGTAGTAGACTGTGTGTAGGTTTCCCTATACATGTATTTCCACTGCTTAGTCAGAATGGCGTCTGCAGACAGTACCAGAGCGCTGTAGTAGAGTGTGTGTAGGTTTCCCTATACATGTATGTCGCTGCTTAGTCAGAATGGCGTCTGCAGACAGCACCAGAGCGCTGTAGTAGACTGTGTGTAGGTTTCCCTATACATGTATTTCCACTGCTTAGTCAGAATGGCGTCTGCAGGCAGTACCAGAGCGCTGTAGTAGAGTGTGTGTAGGTTACCCTATACATGTATGTCCGCTGCTTAGTCAGAATGGCGTCTGCAGACAGCACCAGAGCGCTGTAGTAGAGTGTGTGTAGGTTTCCCTATACATGTATGTCCACTGCTTAGTCAGAATGGCGTCTGCAGACAGTACCAGAGCGCTGTAGTAGATTGTGTGTAGGTTTCCCTATACATGTATGTCCGCTGATTAGTCAGAATGGCGTCTGCAGACAGCACCAGAGCGCTGTAGTAGAGTGTGTGTAGTTTCCCCTATACATGTATGTCCGCTGCTTAGTCAGAATGGCGTTTGCAGACAGCACCAGAGCGCTGTAGTAGAGTGTGTGTAGGTTTCCCTATACATGTATGTCGCTGCTCAGTCAGAATGGCGTCTGCAGACAGCACCGGAGCGCTGTAGTGGAGTGTGTGTAGTTTACCTATACATGTATGTCACTGCTTAGTCAGAATGGCGTCTGCAGACAGCACCAGAGCGCTGTAGTAGAGTGTGTGTAGGTTTCCCTATACATGTATGTCGCTGCTTAGTCAGAATGGCGTCTGCAGACAGCACCAGAGCGCTGTAGTAGAGTGTGTGTAGTTCCCCTATACATCTATGTCCGCTGCTTAGTCAGAATGGTGTCTGCAGACAGCACCAGAGCGCTGTAGTAGAGTGTGTGTAGTTCCCCTATACATCTATGTCCGCTGCTTAGTCAGAATGGTGTCTGCAGACAGCACCAGAGCTGTCCATGGGAAAAGTGGTGGCCTGTGCATAAGCTCTCAGGAGACAGCATAGTGACACTCTAGCTGCTGTAGAACTACAAGTCCCAGCTGCTGGTTGGCTAAACCTGCTGGGACTTGTAGTTGTTGTTTCATCCAGGTAATAGGACATGGTCACAGGCCTTGTATACATCTCAGCCGTTCAATCTTGTAGCCTCGAGAGATGGACGCCGTGAGGAAAAGCCAGCAGGACGTTCCAGGAGCAGGGGACAGAGACGGAGAGTCTGTAGAGCCCCCTGGTGACCGGGATAGCGCACAAGTACTTCCAGGTCAGTTCTAATCTACTTCCTCTATGCCACCAGCCAGGAAATAACCAGAAATCATTTATATATATATATTGGTTTGTATATATGCGCTCTGACAACTTTTACTAAATACATTGGGCCCCGTTCCATGCCACAAGATGGCCAAGCTGCAGCACAAAATGCTCCTTGGAGTTTAGCACAAGTGTGTAAAGTGCACCTATAGTTACAGGACAAGATGGCAGACGTTGGGTGGAGGAGGAGCGCACGTTGCAGAGTAGTCAGTAGCGGCACAGGTGCGGAGGACAGATGGCAGACGTTGGGTGGAGGAGGGGCGCACATTGCAGAGTAGTCAGTAGTGCACAGGTGTGGAGGACAGATGGCAGACGTTGGGTGGAGGAGGGGCGCACATTGCAGAGTAGTCAGTAGCGCACAGGTGTAGAGGACAGATGGCAGACGTTGGGTGGAGGAGGGGCGCACATTGCAGAGTAGTCAGTAGCGCACAGGTGTGGAGGACAGATGGCAGACGTTGGGTGGAGGAGGGGCGCACATTGCAGAGTAGTCAGTAGCGCACAGGTGTGGAGGACAGATGGCAGACGTTGGGTGGAGGAGGGGCGCACATTGCAGAGTAGTCAGTAGCGCACAGGTGTGGAGGACAGATGGCAGATGTTGGGTGGAGGAGGGGCGCACATTGCAGAGTAGTCAGTAGCGCACAGGTGCAGAGGACAGATGGCAGACGTTGGGTGGAGGAGGGGTGCACATTGCAGAGTAGTCAGTAGTGCACAGGTGAGGAGGACAGATGGCAGACGTTGGGTGGAGGAGGGCGCACATTGCAGAGTAGTCAGTAGCGCACAGGTGTGGAGGACAGATGGCAGACGTTGGGTGGAGGAGGGGCGCACATTGCAGAGTAGTCAGTAGTGCACAGGTGCGGAGGACAGATGACAGACGTTGGGTGGAGGAGGGGCGCACATTGCAGAGTAGTCAGTAGCGCACAGGTGTGGAGGACAGATGGCAGACGTTGGGTGGAGGAGGGGCGCACATCGCAGAGTAGTCAGTAGTGCACAGGTGTGGAGGACAGATGGCAGACGTTGGGTGGAGGAGGGCGCACATTGCAGAGTAGTCAGTATCGCACAGGTGTGGAGGACAGATGGAAGACGTTGGGTGGAGGAGGGCCGCACATTGCAGAGTAGTCAGTAGCGCACAGGTGCGGAGGACAGATGGCAGACGTTGGGTGGAGGAGGGGCGCACATTGCAGAGTAGTCAGTAGTGCACAGGTGTGGAGGACAGATGGCAGACGTTGGGTGGAGGAGGGGCGCACATTGCAGAGTAGTCAGTAGCGCACAGGTGTGGAGGACAGATGGCAGATGTTGGGTGGAGGAGGGGTGCACATTGCAGAGTAGTCAGTAGCGCACAGGTGCGGAGGACAGATGGCAGACGTTGGGTGGAGGAGGGGCGCACATTGCAGAGTAGTCAGTAGTGCACAGGTGTGGAGGACAGATGGCAGACGTTGGGTGGAGGAGGGGCGCACATTGCAGAGTAGTCAGTAGTGCACAGGTGTGGAGGACAGATGGCAGACGTTGGGTGGAGGAGGGCGCACATTGCAGAGTAGTCAGTAGTGCACAGGTGTGGAGGACAGATGGCAGACGTTGGGTGGAGGAGGGCGCACATTGCAGAGTAGTCAGTAGCGCACAGGTGTGGAGGACAGATGGCAGACGTTGGGTGGAGGAGGGGCGCACATTGCAGAGTAGTCAGTAGTGCACAGGTGTGGAGGACAGATGGCAGACGTTGGGTGGAGGAGGGGCGCACATTGCAGAGTAGTCAGTAGCGCACAGGTGTGGAGGACAGATGGCAGATGTTGGGTGGAGGAGGGGCGCACATTGCAGAGTAGTCAGTAGTGCACAGGTGCGGAGGACAGATGACAGACGTTGGGTGGAGGAGGGGCGCACATTGCAGAGTAGTCAGTAGCGCACAGGTGTGGAGGACAGATGGCAGATGTTGGGTGGAGGAGGGGCGCACATTGCAGAGTAGTCAGTAGCGCACAGGTGTGGAGGACAGATGGCAGATGTTGGGTGGAGGAGGGGCGCACATTGCAGAGTAGTCAGTAGTGCACAGGTGTGGAGGACAGATGGCAGACGTTGGGTGGAGGAGGGGCGCACATTGCAGAGTAGTCAGTAGTGCACAGGTGTGGAGGACAGATGGCAGATGTTGGGTGGAGGAGGGGAGCACATTGCAGAGTAGTCAGTAGCGCACAGGTGTGGAGGACAGATGGCAGATGTTGGGTGGAGGAGGGGCGCACATTGCAGAGTAGTCAGTAGCGCACAGGTGCGGAGGACAGATGGCAGATGTTGGGTGGAGGAGGGGCGCACATTGCAGAGTAGTCAGTAGCGCACAGGTGTGGAGGACAGATGGCAGACGTTGGGTGGAGGAGGGGCGCACATTGCAGAGTAGTCAGTAGCGCACAGGTGTGGAGGACAGATGGCAGACGTTGGGTGGAGGAGGGCGCACATTGCAGAGTAGTCAGTAGCGCACAGGTGTGGAGGACAGATGGCAGACGTTGGGTGGAGGAGGGCGCACATTGCAGAGTAGTCAGTAGCGCACAGGTGTGGAGGACAGATGGCAGACGTTGGGTGGAGGAGGGCGCACATTGCAGAGTAGTCAGTAGCGCACAGGTGCAGAGGACAGATGGCAGATGTTGGGTGGAGGAGGGGCGCACATTGCAGAGTAGTCAGTAGCGCACAGGTGTGGAGGACAGATGGCAGATGTTGGGTGGAGGAGGGGCGCACATTGCAGAGTAGTCAGTAGCGCACAGGTGTGGAGAACAGATGGCAGATGTTGGGTGGAGGAGGGGTGCACATTGCAGAGTAGTCAGTAGCGCACAGGTGTGGAGGACAGATGGCAGACGTTGGGTGGAGGAGGGCGCACATTGCAGAGTAGTCAGTAGCGCACAGGTGTGGAGGACAGATGGCAGATGTTGGGTGGAGGAGGGGCGCACATTGCAGAGTAGTCAGTAGCGCACAGGTGTGGAGGACAGATGGCAGACGTTGGGTGGAGGAGGGGCGCACATTGCAGAGTAGTCAGTAGCGCACAGGTGTGGAGGACAGATGGCAGACGTTGGGAGGAGGAGGGGCGCACATTGCAGAGTAGTCAGTAGCGCACAGGTGTGGAGGACAGATGACAGATGTTGGGTGGAGGAGGGGCGCACATTGCAGAGTAGTCAGTAGCGCACAGGTGTGGAGGACAGATGGAAGACGTTGGGTGGAGGAGGCGCACATTGCAGAGTAGTCAGTAGCGCACAGGTGTGGAGGACAGATGGCAGATGTTGGGTGGAGGAGGGGTGCACATTGCAGAGTAGTCAGTAGCGCACAGGTGTGGAGGACAGATGGCAGACGTTGGGTGGAGGAGGGGCGCACATTGCAGAGTAGTCAGTAGTGCACAGGTGCGGAGGACAGATGGCAGACGTTGGGTGGAGGAGGGGCGCACATTGCAGAGTAGTCAGTAGCGCACAGGTGTGGAGGACAGATGGCAGACGTTGGGTGGAGGAGGGGTGCACATTGCAGAGTAGTCAGTAGCGCACAGGTGCGGAGGACAGATGGAAGACGTTGGGTGGAGGAGGGGCGCACATTGCACAGTAGTCAGTAGTGCACAGGTGTGGAGGACAGATGGCAGACGTTGGGTGGAGGAGGGGCGCACATTGCAGAGTAGTCAGTAGCGCACAGGTGGGGAGGACAGATGGCAGATGTTGGGTGGAGGAGGGCGCACATTGCAGAGTAGTCAGTAGCGCACAGGTGTGGAGGACAGATGGCAGACGTTGGGTGGAGGAGGGGCGCACATTGCAGAGTAGTCAGTAGCGCACAGGTGTGGAGGACAGATGGCAGACGTTGGGTGGAGGAGGGGCGCACATTGCAGAGTAGTCAGTAGCGCACAGGTGTGGAGGACAGATGGCAGACGTTGGGTGGAGGAGGGCGCACATTGCAGAGTAGTCAGTAGCGCACAGGTGCGGAGGACAGATGGCAGACGTTGGGTGGAGGAGGGGCGCACATTGCACAGTAGTCAGTAATGCACAGGTGTGGAGGACAGATGGCAGACGTTGGGTGGAGGAGGGGCGCACATTGCAGAGTAGTCAGTAGCGCACAGGTGTGGAGGACAGATGGCAGACGTTGGGTGGAGGAGGGCGCACATTGCAGAGTAGTCAGTAGCGCACAGGTGTAGAGGACAGATGGCAGACGTTGGGTGGAGGAGGGGCGCACATTGCAGAGTAGTCAGTAGCGCACAGGTGTGGAGGACAGATGGCAGACGTTGGGTGGAGGAGGAGTGCACATTGCAGAGTAGTCAGTAGCGCACAGATGTGGAGGACAGATGGCAGACGTTGGGTGGAGGAGGAGTGCACATTGCAGAGTAGTCAGTAGCGCACAGGTGTAGAGGACAGATGGCAGACGTTGGGTGGAGGAGGGGCGCACATTGCACAGTAGTCAGTAGTGCACAGGTGTGGAGGACAGATGGCAGACGTTGGGTGGAGGAGGAGCGCACATTGCAGAGTAGTCAGTAGCGCACAGGTGTGGAGGACAAGATGGCAGACGTTGGGTGGAGGAGGGGTGCACATTGCAGAGTAGTCAGTAGCGCACAGGTGCGGAGGACAGATGGCAGACGTTGGGTGGAGGAGGGGTGCACATTGCAGAGTAGTCAGTAGCGCACAGGTGCAGATGACAGATGGCAGACGTTGGGTGGAGGAGGGGCGCACATTGCAGAGTAGTCAGTAGTGCACAGGTGCGGAGGACAGATGACAGACGTTGGGTGGAGGAGGGGTGCATTAGTCAGTAGTGCACAGGTGTGGAGGACAGATGGAAGACGTTGGGTGGAGGAGGGGCGCACATTGCAGAGTAGTCAGTAGCGCACAGGTGTGGAGGACAGATGGCAGATGTTGGGTGGAGGAGGGGCGCACATTGCAGAGTAGTCAGTAGCGCACAGGTGTGGAGGACAGATGGCAGACGTTGGGTGGAGGAGGGGCGCACATTGCAGAGTAGTCAGTAGTGCACAGGTGTGGAGGACAGATGGCAGACGTTGGGTGGAGGAGGGGTGCACATTGCAGAGTAGTCAGTAGTGCACAGGTGTGGAGGACAGATGGCAGACGTTGGGTGGAGGAGGGGCGCACATTGCAGAGTAGTCAGTAGCGCACAGGTGCGGAGGACAGATGGCAGATGTTGGGTGGAGGAGGGGCGCACATTGCAGAGTAGTCAGTAGCGCACAGGTGTGGAGGACAGATGACAGACGTTGGGTGGAGGAGGGGCGCACATTGCAGAGTAGTCAGTAGCGCACAGGTGTGGAGGACAGATGGCAGATGTTGGGTGGAGGAGGGGCGCACATTGCAGAGTAGTCAGTAGCGCACAGGTGTGGAGGACAGATGGCAGACGTTGGGTGGAGGAGGGCGCACATTGCAGAGTAGTCAGTAGCGCACAGGTGTGGAGGACAGATGGCAGACGTTGGGTGGAGGAGGGGAGCACATTGCAGAGTAGTCAGTAGCGCACAGGTGGGGAGGACAGATGGCAGATGTTGGGTGGAGGAGGGGTGCACATTGCAGAGTAGTCAGTAGCGCACAGGTGCGGAGGACAGATGGCAGACGTTGGGTGGAGGAGGGGCGCACATTGCAGAGTAGTCAGTAGTGCACAGGTGCGGAGGACAGATGGCAGACGTTGGGTGGAGGAGGGGCGCACATTGCAGAGTAGTCAGTAGCGCACAGGTGGGGAGGACAGATGGCAGATGTTGGGTGGAGGAGGGTGCACATTGCAGAGTAGTCAGTAGCGCACAGGTGTGGAGGACAGATGGCAGACGTTGGGTGGAGGAGGGGTGCACATTGCAGAGTAGTCAGTAGTGCACAGGTGTGGAGGACAGATGGCAGACGTTGGGTGGAGGAGGGGTGCACATTGCAGAGTAGTCAGTAGCGCACAGGTGTGGAGGACAGATGGCAGACGTTGGGTGGAGGAGGGGCGCATGTTGCAGAGTAGTCAGTAGCGCACAGGTGTGGAGGACAGATGGCAGATGTTGGGTGGAGGAGGGGTGCACATTGCAGAGTAGTCAGTAGTGCACAGGTGTGGAGGACAGATGGAAGACATTGGGTGGAGGAGGGCGCACATTGCAGAGTAGTCAGTAGCGCACAGGTGCGGAGGACAGATGGCAGACGTTGGGTGGAGGAGGGCGCACATTGCAGAGTAGTCAGTAGCGCACAGGTGTGGAGGACAGATGGAAGACGTTGGGTGGAGGAGGGGCGCACATTGCAGAGTAGTCAGTAGTGCACAGGTGTGGAGGACAGATGGAAGACATTGGGTGGAGGAGGGCGCACATTGCAGAGTAGTCAGTAGCGCACAGGTGGGGAGGACAGATGGCAGATGTTGGGTGGAGGAGGGTGCACATTGCAGAGTAGTCAGTAGCGCACAGGTGTGGAGGACAGATGGCAGACGTTGGGTGGAGGAGGGGTGCACATTGCAGAGTAGTCAGTAGTGCACAGGTGTGGAGGACAGATGGCAGACGTTGGGTGGAGGAGGGGTGCACATTGCAGAGTAGTCAGTAGCGCACAGGTGTGGAGGACAGATGGCAGACGTTGGGTGGAGGAGGGGCGCATGTTGCAGAGTAGTCAGTAGCGCACAGGTGTGGAGGACAGATGGCAGACGTTGGGTGGAGGAGGGGCACATTGCAGAGTAGTCAGTAGTGCACAGGTGTGGAGGACAGATGGCAGACGTTGGGTGGAGGAGGGCGCACATTGCAGAGTAGTCAGTAGCGCACAGGTGTGGAGGACAGATGGCAGACGTTGGGTGGAGGAGGGGCACATTGCAGAGTAGTCAGTAGTGCACAGGTGTGGAGGACAGATGGCAGATGTTGGGTGGAGGAGGCGCACATTGCAGAGTAGTCAGTAGCGCACAGGTGTGGAGGACAGATGGCAGATGTTGGGTGGAGGAGGGGCGCACATTGCAGAGTAGTCAGTAGTGCACAGGTGTGGAGGACAGATGGCAGATGTTGGGTGGAGGAGGGGCACATTGCAGAGTAGTCAGTAGCGCACAGGTGTGGAGGACAGATGGCAGACGTTGGGTGGAGGAGGGGTGCACATTGCAGAGTAGTCAGTAGCGCACAGGTGTGGAGGACAGATGGAAGACGTTGGGTGGAGGAGGGGCGCACATTGCAGAGTAGTCAGTAGCGCACAGGTGTGGAGGACAGATGGCAGATGTTGGGTGGAGGAGGGGTGCACATTGCAGAGTAGTCAGTAGTGCACAGGTGTGGAGGACAGATGGAAGACATTGGGTGGAGGAGGGCGCACATTGCAGAGTAGTCAGTAGCGCACAGGTGCGGAGGACAGATGGCAGACGTTGGGTGGAGGAGGGGCGCACATTGCAGAGTAGTCAGTAGCGCACAGGTGCGGAGGACAGATGGCAGACGTTGGGTGGAGGAGGGCGCACATTGCAGAGTAGTCAGTAGCGCACAGGTGTGGAGGACAGATGGAAGACGTTGGGTGGAGGAGGGGCGCACATTGCAGAGTAGTCAGTAGCGCACAGGTGTGGAGGACAGATGGAAGACGTTGGGTGGAGGAGGGGCGCACATTGCAGAGTAGTCAGTAGCGCACAGGTGTGGAGGACAGATGGCAGATGTTGGGTGGAGGAGGGGTGCACATTGCAGAGTAGTCAGTAGTGCACAGGTGTGGAGGACAGATGGAAGACATTGGGTGGAGGAGGGCGCACATTGCAGAGTAGTCAGTAGCGCACAGGTGTGGAGGACAGATGGCAGATGTTGGGTGGAGGAGGGGCGCACATTGCAGAGTAGTCAGTAGCGCACAGGTGTGGAGGACAGATGGCAGACGGGTGGAGGAGGGGCGCACATTGCAGAGTAGTCAGTAGTGCACAGGTGCGGAGGACAGATGACAGACGTTGGGTGGAGGAGGGGCGCACATTGCAGAGTAGTCAGTAGTGCACAGGTGCAGAGGACAGATGGCAGACGTTGGGTGGTGGAGGGGCGCACATTGCAGAGTAGTCAGTAGCGCACAGGTGTGGAGGACAGATGGCAGATGTTGGGTGGAGGAGGGGCGCACATTGCAGAGTAGTCAGTAGCGCACAGGTGCGGAGGACAGATGGCAGACGTTGGGTGGAGGAGGGGCGCACATTGCAGAGTAGTCAGTAGCGCACAGGTGCGGAGGACAGATGGCAGACGTTGGGTGGAGGAGGGGCGCACATTGCAGAGTAGTCAGTAGCGCACAGGTGCGGAGGACAGATGGCAGACGTTGGGAGGAGGGGCGCACATTGCAGAGTAGTCAGTAGCGCACAGGTGTGGAGGACAGATGGCAGACGTTGGGTGGAGGAGGGCGCACATTGCAGAGTAGTCAGTAGCGCACAGGTGCGGAGGACAGATGGCAGACGTTGGGTGGAGGAGGGGCGCACATTGCAGAGTAGTCAGTAGCGCACAGGTGTGGAGGACAGATGGCAGACGTTGGGTGGAGGAGGCGCACATTGCAGAGTAGTCAGTAGCGCACAGGTGTGGAGGACAGATGGCAGACGTTGGGTGGAGGAGGGGTGCACATTGCAGAGTAGTCAGTAGCGCACAGGTGCGGAGGACAGATGGCAGACGTTGGGTGGAGGAGGGGCGCACATTGCAGAGTAGTCAGTAGCGCACAGGTGTGGAGGACAGATGGAAGACGTTGGGTGGAGGAGGAGTGCACATTGCAGAGTAGTCAGTAGCGCACAGGTGCGGAGGACAGATGGCAGACGTTGGGTGGAGGAGGGGCGCACATTGCAGAGTAGTCAGTAGCGCACAGGTGTGGAGGACAGATGGAAGACGTTGGGTGGAGGAGGGCGCACATTGCAGAGTAGTCAGTAGCGCACAGGTGCGGAGGACAGATGGCAGACGTTGGGTGGAGGAGGGGAGCACATTGCAGAGTAGTCAGTAGCGCACAGGTGTGGAGGACAGATGGCAGACGTTGGGTGGAGGAGGGGCGCACATTGCAGAGTAGTCAGTAGCGCACAGGTGCGGAGGACAGATGGCAGACGTTGGGTGGAGGAGGGCGCACATTGCAGAGTAGTCAGTAGCGCACAGGTGTGGAGGACAGATGGCAGACGTTGGGTGGAGGAGGGGCGCACATTGCAGAGTAGTCAGTAGCGCACAGGTGTGGAGGACAGATGGCAGACGTTGGGTGGAGGAGGGGAGCACATTGCAGAGTAGTCAGTAGCGCACAGGTGTGGAGGACAGATGGCAGACGTTGGGTGGAGGAGGGGTGCACATTGCAGAGTAGTCAGTAGCGCACAGGTGTGGAGGACAGATGGCAGACGTTGGGTGGAGGAGGGGTGCACATTGCAGAGTAGTCAGTAGTGCACAGGTGTGGAGGACAGATGGCAGACGTTGGGTGGAGGAGGGGCGCACATTGCAGAGTAGTCAGTAGTGCACAGGTGTGGAGGACAGATGGCAGATGTTGGGTGGAGGAGGGGCACATTGCAGAGTAGTCAGTAGCGCACAGGTGCAGAGGACAGATGACAGACGTTGGGTGGAGGAGGGGCGCACATTGCAGAGTAGTCAGTAGCGCACAGGTGCAGAGGACAGATGACAGACGTTGGGTGGAGGAGGGGCGCACATTGCAGAGTAGTCAGTAGCGCACAGGTGCAGAGGACAGATGACAGACGTTGGGTGGAGGAGGGGTGCACATTGCAGAGTAGTCAGTAGCGCAGAGGTGTGGAGGACAGATGGCAGACGTTGGGTGGAGGAGGGGTGCACATTGCAGAGTAGTCAGTAGCACACAGGTGTGGAGGACAGATGGCAGATGTTGGGTGGAGGAGGGGTGCACATTGCAGAGTAGTCAGTAGCGCAGAGGTGTGGAGGACAGATGGCAGACGTTGGGTGGAGGAGGGCACACATTGCAGAGTAGTCAGTAGCGCACAGGTGTGGAGGACAGATGGCAGACGTTGGGTGGAGGAGGGCGCACATTGCAGAGTAGTCAGTAGCGCACAGGTGTGGAGGACAGATGGCAGATGTTGGGTGGAGGAGGGGCACATTGCAGAGTAGTCAGTAGCGCAGAGGTGTGGAGGACAGATGGCAGACGTTGGGTGGAGGAGGGGCGCACATTGCAGAGTAGTCAGTAGCGCACAGGTGTGGAGGACAGATGGCAGACGTTGGGTGGAGGAGGGCGCACATTGCAGAGTAGTCAGTAGCGCAGAGGTGTGGAGGACAGATGGCAGACGTTGGGTGGAGGAGGGGCACACATTGCAGAGTAGTCAGTAGCGCACAGGTGTGGAGGACAGATGGCAGATGTTGGGTGGAGGAGGGGCACATTGCAGAGTAGTCAGTAGCGCACAGGTGTGGAGGACAGATGGCAGACGTTGGGTGGAGGAGGGGCGCACATTGCAGAGTAGTCAGTAGCGCACAGGTGTGGAGGACAGATGGCAGACGTTGGGTGGAGGAGGGGCGCACATTGCACAGTAGTCAGTAGTGCACAGGTGTGGAGGACAGATGGCAGACGTTGGGTGTAGGAGGGGCGCACATTGCACAGTAGTCAGTAGTGCACAGGTGTGGAGGACAGATGGCAGACGTTGGGTGGAGGAGGGGCGCACATTGCACAGTAGTCAGTAGTGCACAGGTGTGGAGGACAGATGGCAGACGTTGGGTGGAGGAGGGGTGCACATTGCAGAGTAGTCAGTAGCGCACAGGTGCGGAGGACAGATGGCAGACGTTGGGTGGAGGAGGGGTGCACATTGCAGAGTAGTCAGTAGCGCACAGGTGTGGAGGACAGATGGCAGACGTTGGGTGGAGGAGGGGTGCACATTGCAGAGTAGTCAGTAGCGCACAGGTGCGGAGGACAGATGGCAGACGTTGGGTGGAGGAGGGGCGCACATTGCAGAGTAGTCAGTAGTGCACAGGTGTGGAGGACAGATGGCAGACGTTGGGTGGAGGAGGAGCGCACATTGCAGAGTAGTCAGTAGCGCACAGGTGTGGAGGACAGATGGCAGACGTTGGGTGGAGGAGGGGCGCACATTGCAGAGTAGTCAGTAGCGCACAGGTGTGGAGGACAGATGGCAGACGTTGGGTGGAGGAGGGGCGCACATTGCAGAGTAGTCAGTAGCGCACAGGTGTGGAGGACAGATGGCAGACGTTGGGTGGAGGAGGGGTGCACATTGCAGAGTAGTCAGTAGCGCACAGGTGTGGAGGACAGATGGCAGACGTTGGGTGGAGGAGGGGCGCACATTGCAGAGTAGTCAGTAGCGCACAGGTGTGGAGGACAGATGGCAGACGTTGGGTGGAGGAGGGGTGCACATTGCAGAGTAGTCAGTAGCGCACAGGTGTGGAGGACAGATGGCAGACGTTGGGTGGAGGAGGGGCACACATTGCACAGTAGTCAGTAGTGCACAGGTGTGGAGGACAGATGGCAGACGTTGGGTGGAGGAGGCGCACATTGCAGAGTAGTCAGTAGCGCACAGGTGTGGAGGACAGATGGCAGACGTTGGGTGGAGGAGGCGCACATTGCAGAGTAGTCAGTAGCGCACAGGTGTGGAGGACAGATGGCAGACGTTGGGTGGAGGAGGGGTGCACATTGCAGAGTAGTCAGTAGCGCAGAGGTGTGGAGGACAGATGGCAGACGTTGGGTGGAGGAGGGCACACATTGCAGAGTAGTCAGTAGCGCACAGGTGTGGAGGACAGATGGCAGACGTTGGGTGGAGGAGGGGCGCACATTGCAGAGTAGTCAGTAGCGCACAGGTGTGGAGGACAGATGGCAGATGTTGGGTGGAGGAGGGGCGCACATTGCACAGTAGTCAGTAGTGCACAGGTGTGGAGGACAGATGGCAGATGTTGGGTGGAGGAGGGGCGCACATGGGCCCTCATTCCGAGTTGTTCGCTCGGTATTTTTCATCGCATCGCAGTGAAAATCCGCTTAGTACGCATGCGCAATGTTCGCACTGCGACTGCGCCAAGTAACTTTACTATGATGAAAGTAATTTTACTCACGGCTTTTTCTTCGCTCCGGCGATCGTAATGTGATTGACAGGAAATGGGTGTTACTGGGCGGAAACACGGCGTTTCAGGGGCGTGTGGCTGAAAACGCTACCGTTTCCGGAAAAAACGCAGGAGTGGCCGGGGAAACGGTGGGAGTGCCTGGGCGAACGCTGGGTGTGTTTGTGACGTCAACCAGGAACGACAAGCACTGAAATGATCGCACAGGCAGAGTAAGTCTGGAGCTACTCTGAAACTGCTAAGTAGTTAGTAATCGCAATATTGCGAATACATCGGTCGCAATTTTAAGAAGCTAAGATTCACTCCCAGTAGGCGGCGGCTTAGCGTGTGTAACTCTGCTAAATTCGCCTTGCGACCGATCAACTCGGAATGAGGGCCATTGCACAGTAGTCAGTAGTGCACAGGTGTGGAGGACAGATGGCAGATGTTGGGTGGAGGAGGGGCGCACATTGCACAGTAGTCAGT
This sequence comes from Pseudophryne corroboree, assembly GCF_028390025.1. Taxonomy (NCBI): domain Eukaryota; kingdom Metazoa; phylum Chordata; class Amphibia; order Anura; family Myobatrachidae; genus Pseudophryne; species Pseudophryne corroboree. Next base: position 33,622,549 of record NC_086451.1, read on the forward strand.
AGTGCACAGGTGTGGAGGACAGATGGCAGACGTTGGGTGGAGGAGGGCGCACATTGCAGAGTAGTCAGTAGTGCACAGGTGTGGAGGACAGATGGCAGACGTTGGGTGGAGGAGGGGCGCACATTGCAGAGTAGTCAGTAGCGCACAGGTGTGGAGGACAGATGGCAGACGTTGGGTGGAGGAGGGGCGCACATTGCAGAGTAGTCAGTAGCGCACAGGTGTGGAGGACAGATGGCAGACGTTGGGTGGAGGAGGGGCGCACATTGCAGAGTAGTCAGTAGTGCACAGGTGCGGAGGACAGATGGCAGACGTTGGGTGGAGGAGGGCGCACATTGCAGAGTAGTCAGTAGCGCACAGGTGTGGAGGACAGATGGCAGACGTTGGGTGGAGGAGGGGCGCACATTGCAGAGTAGTCAGTAGCGCACAGGTGTGGAGGACAGATGGCAGATGTTGGGTGGAGGAGGGGTGCACATTGCAGAGTAGTCAGTAGCGCACAGGTGTGGAGGACAGATGGCAGACGTTGGGTGGAGGAGGGGCGCACATTGCAGAGTAGTCAGTAGCGCACAGGTGTGGAGGACAGATGGCAGACGTTGGGTGGAGGAGGGGCGCACATTGCAGAGTAGTCAGTAGCGCACAGGTGTGGAGGACAGATGACAGACGTTGGGTGGAGGAGGAGCACACATTGCAGAGTAGTCAGTAGCGCACAGGTGTGGAGGACAGATGACAGACGTTGGGTGGAGGAGGGGCGCACATTGCAGAGTAGTCAGTAGCGCACAGGTGTGGAGGACAGATGGCAGACGTTGGGTGGAGGAGGGCGCACATTGCAGAGTAGTCAGTAGCGCACAGGTGTGGAGGACAGATGGCAGACGTTGAGTGGAGGAGGGGCGCACATTGCAGAGTAGTCAGTAGTGCATAGGTGTGGAGGACAGATGGCAGACGTTGGGTGGAGGAGGGGCGCACATTGCAGAGTAGTCAGTAGCGCAGAGGTGTGGAGGACAGATGGCAGACGTTGGGTGGAGGAGGGGCGCACATTGCAGAGTAGTCAGTATCGCACAGGTGTGGAGGACAGATGGCAGACGTTGGGTGGAGGAGGGGTGCACATTGCAGAGTAGTCAGTAGTGCACAGGTGTGGAGGACAGATGGCAGACGTTGGGTGGAGGAGGGGCGCACATTGCAGAGTAGTCAGTAGTGCACAGGTGTGGAGGACAGATGGCAGACGTTGGGTGGAGGAGGGGCGCACATTGCACAGTAGTCAGTAGTGCACAGGTGTGGAGGACAGATGGCAGACGTTGGGTGGAGGAGGGGCGCACATTGCACAGTAGTCAGAAGTGCACAGGTGTGGAGGACAGATGGCAGACGTTGGGTGGAGGAGGGGCGCACATTGCACAGTAGTCAGTAGTGCACAGGTGTGGAGGACAGATGGCAGACGTTGGGTGGAGGAGGGGTGCACATTGCAGAGTAGTCAGTAGCGCACAGGTGTGGAGGACAGATGGAAGACGTTGGGTGGAGGAGGGGCGCACATTGCAGAGTAGTCAGTAGTGCACAGGTGTGGAGGACAGATGGCAGACGTTGGGTGGAGGAGGGGCACACATTGCAGAGTAGTCAGTAGCGCACAGGTGTGGAGGACAGATGGCAGACGTTGGGTGGAGGAGGGCGCACATTGCAGAGTAGTCAGTAGCGCACAGGTGTGGAGGACAGATGGCAGACGTTGGGTGGAGGAGGGGCGCACATTGCAGAGTAGTCAGTAGTGCATAGGTGTGGAGGACAGATGGCAGATGTTGGGTGGAGGAGGGGCGCACATTGCAGAGTAGTCAGTAGCGCACAGGTGTGGAGGACAGATGGCAGATGTTGGGTGGAGGAGGGGCGCACATTGCAGAGTAGTCAGTAACGCACAGGTGTGGAGGACAGATGGTAGATGTTGGGTGGAGGAGGGGCGCACATTGCAGAGTAGTCAGTAGTGCACAGGTGTGGAGGACAGATGGCAGACGTTGGGTGGAGGAGGGCGCACATTGCAGAGTAGTCAGTAGCGCACAGGTGTGGAGGACAGATGGCAGACGTTGGGTGGAGGAGGGGCGCACATTGCAGAGTAGTCAGTAGCGCACAGGTGTGGAGGACAGATGGCAGACGTTGGGTGGAGGAGGGGCGCACATTGCAGAGTAGTCAGTAGTGCACAGGTGTGGAGGACAGATGACAGACGTTGGGTGGAGGAGGGCGCACATTGCAGAGTAGTCAGTAGCGCACAGGTGCAGATGGCAGATGTTGGGTGGAGGAGGGGCGCACATTGCAGAGTAGTCAGTAGCGCACAGGTGTGGAGGACAGATGGCAGACGTTGGGTGGAGGAGGGGCGCACATTGCAGAGTAGTCAGTAGCGCACAGGTGCGGAGGACAGATGGCAGATGTTGGGTGGAGGAGGGGCGCACATTGCAGAGTAGTCAGTAGTGCACAGGTGTGGAGGACAGATGGCAGACGTTGGGTGGAGGAGGGGCGCACATTGCAGAGTAGTCAGTAGCGCACAGGTGTGGAGGACAGATGGCAGACGTTGAGTGGAGGAGGGGCGCACATTGCAGAGTAGTCAGTATCGCACAGGTGTGGAGGACAGATGGCAGACGTTGGGTGGAGGAGGGGTGCACATTGCAGAGTAGTCAGTAGTGCACAGGTGTGGAGGACAGATGGCAGACGTTGGGTGGAGGAGGGGTGCACATTGCAGAGTAGTCAGTAGCGCACAGGTGTGGAGGACAGATGGCAGACGTTGGGTGGAGGAGGGGTGCACATTGCAGAGTAGTCAGTAGCGCACAGGTGTGGAGGACAGATGGCAGATGTTGGGTGGAGGAGGGGCACATTGCAGAGTAGTCAGTAGTGCACAGGTGCAGAGGACAGATGGCAGACGTTGGGTGGAGGAGGGGCGCACATTGCAGAGTAGTCAGTAGTGCACAGGTGTGGAGGACAGATGGCAGACGTTGGGTGGAGGAGGGGCGCACATTGCACAGTAGTCAGTAGTGCACAGGTGTGGAGGACAGATGGCAGACGTTGGGTGGAGGAGGGGCGCACATTGCAGAGTAGTCAGTAGCGCACAGGTGTAGAGGACAGATGGCAGACGTTGGGTGGAGGAGGGGCACACATTGCAGAGTAGTCAGTAGCGCACAGGTGTGGAGGACAGATGGCAGACGTTGGGTGGAGGAGGGGCGCACATTGCAGAGTAGTCAGTAGCGCACAGGTGTGGAGGACAGATGGCAGACGTTGGGTGGAGGAGGGGCGCACATTGCAGAGTAGTCAGTAGCGCACAGGTGTGGAGGACAGATGACAGACGTTGGGTGGAGGAGGAGTGCACATTGCAGAGTAGTCAGTAGCGCACAGGTGTAGAGGACAGATGGCAGACGTTGGGTGGAGGAGGAGTGCACATTGCAGAGTAGTCAGTAGCGCACAGGTGTGGAGGACAGATGGCAGATGTTGGGTGGAGGAGGGGTGCACATTGCAGAGTAGTCAGTAGCGCACAGGTGTGGAGGACAGATGGCAGACGTTGGGTGGAGGAGGGGCGCACATTGCAGAGTAGTCAGTAGCGCAGAGGTGTGGAGGACAGATGGCAGACGTTGGGTGGAGGAGGGGCGCACATTGCAGAGTAGTCAGTAGCGCACAGGTGTGGAGGACAGATGGCAGACGTTGGGTGGAGGAGGGGCGCACATTGCAGAGTAGTCAGTAGCGCAGAGGTGTGGAGGACAGATGGCAGACGTTGGGTGGAGGAGGGGCGCACATTGCAGAGTAGTCAGTAGCGCACAGGTGTGGAGGACAGATGGCAGACGTTGGGTGGAGGAGGGCGCACATTGCAGAGTAGTCAGTAGTGCACAGGTGTGGAGGACAGATGGCAGACGTTGGGTGGAGGAGGGCGCACATTGCAGAGTAGTCAGTAGCGCACAGGTGTGGAGGACAGATGGCAGACGTTGGGTGGAGGAGGGCGCACATTGCAGAGTAGTCAGTAGCGCACAGGTGCAGAGGACAGATGGCAGACGTTGGGTGGAGGAGGGGCACACATTGCAGAGTAGTCAGTAGCGTACAGGTGTGGAGGACAGATGGCAGACGTTGGGTGGAGGAGGGGCGCACATTGCAGAGTAGTCAGTAGCGCACAGGTGTGGAGGACAGATGGCAGACGTTGGGTGGAGGAGGGGCGCTCATTGCAGAGTAGTCAGTAGCGCACAGGTGCGGAGGACAGATGGCAGACGTTGGGTGGAGGAGGGCGTACATTGCAGAGTAGTCAGTAGTGCACAGGTGTGGAGGACAGATGGCAGACGTTGGGTGGTGGAGGGGCGCACATTGCAGAGTAGTCAGTAGCGCACAGGTGTGGAGGACAGATGGCAGACGTTGGGTGGTGGAGGGGCGCACATTGCAGAGTAGTCAGTAGTGCACAGGTGTGGAGGACAGATGGCAGACGTTGGGTGGAGGAGGGGCGCACATTGCAGAGTAGTCAGTAGCGCACAGGTGCAGAGGACAGATGGCAGACGTTGGGTGGAGGAGGGGCGCACATTGCAGAGTAGTCAGTATCGCACAGGTGTGGAGGACAGATGGCAGACGTTGGGTGGAGGAGGGGCGCACATTGCAGAGTAGTCAGTATCGCACAGGTGTGGAGGACAGATGGCAGACGTTGGGTGGAGGAGGGGCGCACATTGCAGAGTAGTCAGTAGCGCACAGGTGTGGAGGACAGATGGCAGACGTTGGGTGGAGGAGGAGTGCACATTGCAGAGTAGTCAGTAGCGCACAGGTGTGGAGGACAGATGGCAGACGTTGGGTGGAGGAGGGGCGCACATTGCAGAGTAGTCAGTATCGCACAGGTGTGGAGGACAGATGGCAGACGTTGGGTGGAGGAGGGGCGCACATTGCAGAGTAGTCAGTAGCGCACAGGTGTGGAGGACAGATGGCAGACGTTGGGTGGAGGAGGGCGCACATTGCAGAGTAGTCAGTAGCGGCACAGGTGTGGAGGACAGATGGCAGACGTTGGGTGGAGGAGGGGCGCACATTGCAGAGTAGTCAGTAGCGCACAGGTGTGGAGGACAGATGGCAGACGTTGGGTGGAGGAGGGGCGCACATTGCAGAGTAGTCAGTAGCGCACAGGTGTGGAGGACAGATGGCAGATGTTGGGTGGAGGAGGGGCGCACATTGCAGAGTAGTCAGTAGTGCACAGGTGTGGAGGACAGATGGCAGACGTTGGGTGGAGGAGGGGCACATTGCAGAGTAGTCAGTAGCGCACAGGTGCGGAGGACAGATGGCAGACGTTGGGTGGAGGAGGGGTGCACATTGCAGAGTAGTCAGTAGCGCACAGGTGTGGAGGACAGATGGCAGATGTTGGGTGGAGGAGGGGCGCACATTGCAGAGTAGTCAGTAGCGCACAGGTGTGGAGGACAGATGGCAGACGTTGGGTGGAGGAGGGGCGCACATTGCAGAGTAGTCAGTAGCGCACAGGTGTGGAGGACAGATGGCAGATGTTGGGTGGAGGAGGGGCGCACATTGCAGAGTAGTCAGTAGCGCACAGGTGTGGAGGACAGATGGCAGATGTTGGGTGGAGGAGGGGCGCACATTGCAGAGTAGTCAGTAGCGCACAGGTGTGGAGGACAGATGGCAGACGTTGGGTGGAGGAGGGCGCACATTGCAGAGTAGTCAGTAGCGCACAGGTGTGGAGGACAGATGGCAGACGTTGGGTGGAGGAGGGCGCACATTGCAGAGTAGTCAGTAGTGCACAGGTGTGGAGGACAGATGGCAGACGTTGGGTGGAGGAGGGGCACATTGCAGAGTAGTCAGTAGCGCACAGGTGCGGAGGACAGATGGTAGACGTTGGGTGGAGGAGGGGCGCACATTGCAGAGTAGTCAGTAGCGCACAGGTGTGGAGGACAGATGGCAGACGTTGGGTGGAGGAGGGGCGCACATTGCAGAGTAGTCAGTAGCGCACAGGTGTGGAGGACAGATGGCAGACGTTGGGTGGAGGAGGGGCGCACATTGCAGAGTAGTCAGTAGCGCACAGGTGTGGAGGACAGATGGAAGACGTTGGGTGGAGGAGGAGTGCACATTGCAGAGTAGTCAGTAGCGCACAGGTGCAGAGGACAGATGGCAGACGTTGGGTGGAGGAGGCGCGCATGTTGCAGAGTAGTCAGTAGCGCACAGGTGTGGAGGACAGATGGCAGACGTTGGGTGGAGGAGGGGTGCACATTGCAGAGTAGTCAGTAGCGCACAGGTGTGGAGGACAGATGGCAGATGTTGGGTGGAGGAGGGGCGCACATTGCAGAGTAGTCAGTAGCGCACAGGTGTGGAGGACAGATGGCAGACGTTGGGTGGAGGAGGGGCGCACATTGCAGAGTAGTCAGTAGCGCACAGGTGTGGAGGACAGATGGCAGACGTTGGGTGGAGGAGGAGCGCACATTGCAGAGTAGTCAGTAGCGCACAGGTGTGGAGGACAGATGGCAGACGTTGGGTGGAGGAGGGGCGCACATTGCAGAGTAGTCAGTAGCGCACAGGTGTGGAGGACAGATGGCAGACGTTGGGTGGAGGAGGAGCGCACATTGCAGAGTAGTCAGTAGCGCACAGGTGTGGAGGACAGATGGCAGACGTTGGGTGGAGGAGGGGTGCACATTGCAGAGTAGTCAGTAGCGCACAGGTGTGGAGGACAGATGGCAGTCGTTGGGTGGAGGAGGAGCGCACGTTGCAGAGTAGTCAGTAGCGCACAGGTGTGGAGGACAGATGGCAGACGTTGGGTGGAGGAGGGGCGCACATTGCAGAGTAGTCAGTAGCGCACAGGTGTGGAGGACAGATGGCAGACGTTGGGTGGAGGAGGGGCGCACATTGCAGAGTAGTCAGTAGCGCACAGGTGTGGAGGACAGATGGCAGACGTTGGGTGGAGGAGGCGCACATTGCAGAGTAGTCAGTAGCGCACAGGTGTGGAGGACAGATGGCAGACGTTGGGTGGAGGAGGCGCACATTGCAGAGTAGTCAGTAGCGCACAGGTGTGGAGGACAGATGGCAGATGTTGGGTGGAGGAGGAGCGCACATTGCAGAGTAGTCAGTAGCGCACAGGTGTGGAGGACAGATGGCAGACGTTGGGTGGAGGAGGGCGCACATTGCAGAGTAGTCAGTAGCGCACAGGTGTGGAGGACAGATGGCAGACGTTGGGTGGAGGAGGGCGCACATTGCAGAGTAGTCAGTAGCGCACAGGTGCGGAGGACAGATGGCAGACGTTGGGTGGAGGAGGGGCGCACATTGCAGAGTAGTCAGTAGCGCACAGGTGTGGAGGACAGATGGCAGATGTTGGGTGGAGGAGGGGCACATTGCAGAGTAGTCAGTAGCGCACAGGTGTGGAGGACAGATGGCAGACGTTGGGTGGAGGAGGGCGCACATTGCAGAGTAGTCAGTAGCGCACAGGTGTGGAGGACAGATGGCAGACGTTGGGTGGAGGAGGGGCGCACATTGCAGAGTAGTCAGTAGCGCACAGGTGTGGAGGACAGATGGCAGACGTTGGGTGGAGGAGGGGCGCACATTGCAGAGTAGTCAGTAGCGCACAGGTGCGGAGGACAGATGGCAGACGTTGGGTGGAGGAGGGGCGCACATTGCAGAGTAGTCAGTAGCGCACAGGTGTGGAGGACAGATGGCAGACGTTGGGTGGAGGAGGGCGCACATTGCAAAGTAGTCAGTAGCGCACAGGTGTGGAGGACAGATGGCAGACGTTGGGTGGAGGAGGGGCGCACATTGCAGAGTAGTCAGTAGCGCACAGGTGTGGAGGACAGATGGCAGACGTTGGGTGGAGGAGGGGCGCACATTGCAGAGTAGTCAGTAGCGCACAGGTGTGGAGGACAGATGGCAGACGTTGGGTGGAGGAGGGGCGCACATTGCAGAGTAGTCAGTAGCGCACAGGTGTGGAGGACAGATGGCAGATGTTGGGTGGAGGAGGGGCACATTGCAGAGTAGTCAGTAGCGCACAGGTGTGGAGGACAGATGGCAGACGTTGGGTGGAGGAGGGGCGCACATTGCAGAGTAGTCAGTAGCGCACAGGTGTGGAGGACAGATGGCAGACGTTGGGTGGAGGAGGGGCGCACATTGCAGAGTAGTCAGTAGCGCACAGGTGCGGAGGACAGATGGCAGACGTTGGGTGGAGGAGGGCGCACATTGCAGAGTAGTCAGTAGCGCACAGGTGTGGAGGACAGATGGCAGACGTTGGGTGGAGGAGGGCGCACATTGCAGAGTAGTCAGTAGCGCACAGGTGTGGAGGACAGATGGCAGACGTTGGGTGGAGGAGGGGCGCACATTGCAGAGTAGTCAGTAGCGCACAGGTGTGGAGGACAGATGGCAGACGTTGGGTGGAGGAGGGGCGCACATTGCAGAGTAGTCAGTAGCGCACAGGTGTGGAGGACAGATGGCAGACGTTGGGTGGAGGAGGGGCGCACATTGCAGAGTAGTCAGTAGCGCACAGGTGTGGAGGACAGATGGCAGACGTTGGGTGGAGGAGGGGCGCACATTGCAGAGTAGTCAGTAGCGCACAGGTGTGGAGGACAGATGGCAGACGTTGGGTGGAGGAGGGGCGCACATTGCAGAGTAGTCAGTAGCGCACAGGTGTAGAGGACATTGCAGAGTAGTCAGTAGCGCACAGGTGTGGAGGACAGGTGACAGACGTTGGGTGGAGGAGGGGCGCACATTGCAGAGTAGTCAGTAGCGCACAGGTGTAGAGGACAGATGGCAGACGTTGGGTGGAGGAGGGGCACACATTGCAGAGTAGTCAGTAGCGCAGAGGTGTGGAGGACAGATGGCAGACGTTGGGTGGAGGAGGGGCGCACGTTGCAGAGTAGTCAGTAGCGCACAGGTGTGGAGGACAGATGGCAGACGTTGGGTGGAGGAGGGGCGCACATTGCAGAGTAGTCAGTAGCGCACAGGTGTGGAGGAGAGATGGCAGACGTTGGGTGGAGGAGGGGCGCACGTTGCAGAGTAGTCAGTAGCGCAGAGGTGTGGAGGACAGATGGCAGACGTTGGGTGGAGGAGGGGCGCACGTTGCAGAGTAGTCAGTAGCGCACAGGTGTGGAGGACAGATGGCAGACGTTGGGTGGAGGAGGGGCGCACATTGCAGAGTAGTCAGTAGCGCACAGGTGTAGAGGACAGATGGCAGACGTTGGGTGGAGGAGGGGCACACATTGCAGAGTAGTCAGTAGCGCAGAGGTGTGGAGGACAGATGGCAGACGTTGGGTGGAGGAGGGGCGCACGTTGCAGAGTAGTCAGTAGCGCACAGGTGTGGAGGACAGATGGCAGACGTTGGGTGGAGGAGGGGCGCACATTGCAGAGTAGTCAGTAGCGCACAGGTGTGGAGGACAGATGGAAGACGTTGGGTGGAGGAGGGGCGCACATTGCAGAGTAGTCAGTAGTGCACAGGTGCGGAGGACAGATGGCAGACGTTGGGTGGAGGAGGGGCGCACATTGCAGAGTAGTCAGTAGCGCACAGGTGCGGAGGACAGATGGCAGACGTTGGGTGGAGGAGGGGCGCACATTGCAGAGTAGTCAGTAGTGCACAGGTGCGGAGGACAGATGGCAGATGTTGGGTGGAGGAGGGGTGCACATTGCAGAGTAGTCAGTAGCGCACAGGTGTGGAGGACAGATGGCAGACGTTGGGTGGAGGAGGGGTGCACATTGCAGAGTAGTCAGTAGCGCACAGGTGTGGAGGACAGATGGCAGACGTTGGGTGGAGGAGGGGCGCATGTTGCAGAGTAGTCAGTAGCGCACAGGTGTGGAGGACAGATGGCAGACGTTGGGTGGAGGAGGGGCGCACATTGCAGAGTAGTCAGTAGCGTACAGGTGTGGAGGACAGATGGCAGACGTTGGGTGGAGGAGGGGTGCACATTGCAGAGTAGTCAGTAGCGCACAGGTGTGGAGGACAGATGGCAGATGTTGGGTGGAGGAGGGGCGCACATTGCAGAGTAGTCAGTAGTGCACAGGTGTGGAGGACAGATGGCAGACGTTGGGTGGAGGAGGGGTGCACATTGCAGAGTAGTCAGTAGCGCACAGGTGTGGAGGACAGATGGCAGATGTTGGGTGGAGGAGGGGCGCACATTGCAGAGTAGTCAGTAGCGCACAGGTGTGGAGGACAGATGGCAGACGTTGGGTGGAGGAGGGCGCACATTGCAGAGTAGTCAGTAGCGTACAGGTGTGGAGGACAGATGGCAGACGTTGGGTGGAGGAGGGGCGCACATTGCAGAGTAGTCAGTAGTGCACAGGTGTGGAGGACAGATGGCAGATGTTGGGTGGAGGAGGGGCGCACATTGCAGAGTAGTCAGTAGCGCACAGGTGTGGAGGACAGATGGCAGACGTTGGGTGGAGGAGGAGCGCACATTGCAGAGTAGTCAGTAGTGCACAGGTGTGGAGGACAGATGGCAGACGTTGGGTGGAGGAGGGGCGCACATTGCAGAGTAGTCAGTAACGCACAGGTGTGGAGGACAGATGGCAGATGTTGGGTGGAGGAGGGGTGCACATTGCAGAGTAGTCAGTAGCGCACAGGTGTGGAGGACAGATGACAGACGTTGGGTGGAGGAGGGGTGCACATTGCAGAGTAGTCAGTAGCGCACAGGTGTGGAGGACAGATGGCAGACGTTGGGTGGAGGAGGGGTGCACATTGCAGAGTAGTCAGTAACGCACAGGTGTGGAGGACAGATGGCAGACGTTGGGTGGAGGAGGGGTGCACATTGCAGAGTAGTCAGTAGCGCACAGGTGTGGAGGACAGATGGCAGACGTTGGGTGGAGGAGGGGCGCACATTGCAGAGTAGTCAGTAACGCACAGGTGTGGAGGACAGATGGCAGACGTTGGGTGGAGGAGGGGCGCACATTGCAGAGTAGTCAGTAGCGCACAGGTGTGGAGGACAGATGACAGACGTTGGGTGGAGGAGGGGCGCACATTGCAGAGTAGTCAGTAGCGGCACAGGTGCGGAGGACAGATGGCAGACGTTGGGTGAAGGAGGGGCGCACATTGCAGAGTAGTCAGTAGCGCACAGGTGTGGAGGACAGATGGCAGACGTTGGGTGAAGGAGGGGCGCACCTTACAGAGTAGTCAGTAGCGCACAGGTGTGGAGGACAGATGGCAGACGTTGGGTGGAGGAGGGGCGCACATTGCAGAGTAGTCAGTAGTGCACAGGTGTGGAGGACAGATGGCAGACGTTGGGTGGAGGAGGGGCGCACATTGCAGAGTAGTCAGTAGCGCACAGGTGTGGAGGACAGATGGCAGACGTTGGGTGAAGGAGGGGCGCACCTTACAGAGTAGTCAGTAGCGCACAGGTGTGGAGGACAGATGGCAGATGTTGGGTGGAGGAGGGGCACATTGCACAGTAGTCAGTAGTGCACAGGTGTGGAGGACAGATGGCAGACGTTGGGTGGAGGAGGGGTGCACATTGCAGAGTAGTCAGTAGCGCACAGGTGTGGAGGACAGATGGCAGACGTTGGGTGGAGGAGGAGTGCACATTGCAGAGTAGTCAGTAGCGCACAGGTGTGGAGGACAGATGGCAGACGTTGGGTGGAGGAGGGTGCACATTGCAGAGTAGTCAGTAGCGCACAGGTGCGGAGGACAGATGGCAGACGTTGGGTGGAGGAGGAGTGCACATTGCAGAGTAGTCAGTAGCGCACAGGTGTGGAGGACAGATGGCAGATGTTGGGTGGAGGAGGGGCACATTGCACAGTAGTCAGTAGCGCACAGGTGCGGAGGACAGATGGCAGACGTTGGGTGGAGGAGGGCGCACATTGCAGAGTAGTCAGTAGTGCACAGGTGTGGAGGACAGATGGCAGACGTTGGGTGGAGTATGGCGCACATTGCAGAGTAGTCAGTAGCGCACAGGTGTGGAGGACAGATGGCAGACGTTGGGTGGAGGAGGGCGCACATTGCAGAGTAGTCAGTAGCGCACAGGTGTGGAGGACAGATGGAAGACGTTGGGTGGAGGAGGGGCGCACATTGCAGAGTAGTCAGTAGCGCACAGGTGTGGAGGACAGATGGAAGACGTTGGGTGGAGGAGGGGCGCACATTGCAGAGTAGTCAGTAGCGCACAGGTGTGGAGGACATATGGCAGACGTTGGGTGGAGGAGGGGCGCACATTGCAGAGTAGTCAGTAGCGCACAGGTGTGGAGGACAGATGGCAGACGTTGGGTGGAGGAGGGGCGCACATTGCAGAGTAGTCAGTAGCGCACAGGTGTAGAGGACAGATGACAGACGTTGGGTGGAGGAGGGGTGCACATTGCAGAGTAGTCAGTAGCGCACAGGTGTGGAGGAGAGATGGCAGACGTTGGGTGGAGGAGGGGTGCACATTGCAGAGTAGTCAGTAGCGCACAGGTGTGGAGGACAGATGGCAGACGTTGGGTGGAGGAGGGGTGCACATTGCAGAGTAGTCAGTAGCGCACAGGTGTGGAGGACAGATGGCAGACGTTGGGTGGAGGAGGGGCGCACATTGCAGAGTAGTCAGTAGCGCACAGGTGTGGAGGACAGATGGCAGACGTTGGGTGGAGGAGGGGCGCACATTGCAGAGTAGTCAGTAGCGCACAGGTGTGGAGGACAGATGGCAGACGTTGGGTGGAGGAGGAGTGCACATTGCACAGTAGTCAGTAGTGCACAGGTGTAGAGGACAGATGGCAGACGTTGGGTGGAGGAGGGGCGCACATTGCAGAGTAGTCAGTAGCGCACAGGTGTGGAGGACAGATGACAGACGTTGGGTGGAGGAGGGGCGCACATTGCAGAGTAGTCAGTAGCGCACAGGTGTGGAGGACAGATGGCAGACGTTGGGTGAAGGAGGGGCGCACCTTACAGAGTAGTCAGTAGCGCACAGGTGTGGAGGACAGATGGCAGACGTTGGGTGGAGGAGGGGTGCACATTGCAGAGTAGTCAGTAGCGCACAGGTGTGGAGGACAGATGGAAGACGTTGGATGGAGGAGGGGAGCACATTGCAGAGTAGTCAGTAGCGCACAGGTGTGGAGGACAGATGACAGACGTTGGGTGGAGGAGGGGCGCACATTGCAGAGTAGTCAGTAGTGCACAGGTGTGGAGGACAGATGGCAGACGTTGGGTGGAGGAGGGGCGCACATTGCAGAGTAGTCAGTAGCGCACAGGTGTGGAGGACAGATGGCAGATGTTGGGTGGAGGAGGGGCACATTGCAGAGTAGTCAGTAGCGCACAGGTGTGGAGGACAGATGGCAGACGTTGGGTGGAGGAGGGGCGCACATTGCAGAGTAGTCAGTAGCGCACAGGTGTGGAGGACAGATGGAAGACGTTGGGTGGAGGAGGGGCGCACATTGCAGAGTAGTCAGTAGCGCACAGGTGTGGAGGACATATGGCAGACGTTGGGTGGAGGAGGGGCGCACATTGCAGAGTAGTCAGTAGCGCACAGGTGTGGAGGAGAGATGGCAGACGTTGGGTGGAGGAGGGGTGCACATTGCAGAGTAGTCAGTAGCGCACAGGTGTAGAGGACAGATGACAGACGTTGGGTGGAGGAGGAGCGCACGTTGCAGAGTAGTCAGTAGTGCACAGGTGTGGAGGACAGATGGCAGACGTTGGGTGGAGGAGGGGCGCACATTGCAGAGTAGTCAGTAGCGCACAGGTGGGGAGGACAGATGGCAGATGTTGGGTGGAGGAGGGCGCACATTGCAGAGTAGTCAGTAGCGCACAGGTGTGGAGGACAGATGGCAGACGTTGGGTGGAGGAGGGGCGCACATTGCAGAGTAGTCAGTAGCGCACAGGTGTGGAGGACAGATGGCAGACGTTGGGTGGAGGAGGGGCGCACATTGCAGAGTAGTCAGTAGCGCACAGGTGTGGAGGACAGATGGCAGACGTTGGGTGGAGGAGGGGCGCACATTGCAGAGTAGTCAGTAGCGCACAGGTGTGGAGGACAGATGGCAGACGTTGGGTGGAGGAGGGGCGCACATTGCAGAGTAGTCAGTAGTGCACAGGTGTGGAGGACAGATGGCAGATGTTGGGTGGAGGAGGGGTGCACATTGCAGAGTAGTCAGTAGCGCACAGGTGTGGAGGACAGATGGCAGACGTTGGGTGGAGGAGGGGTGCACATTGCAGAGTAGTCAGTAGCGCACAGGTGTGGAGGACAGATGGAAGACATTGGGTGGAGGAGGGGCGCACATTGCAGAGTAGTCAGTAGCGCACAGGTGCGGAGGACAGATGACAGACGTTGGGTGGAGGAGGGCGCACATTGTAGAGTAGTCAGTAGCGCACAGGTGTGGAGGACAGATGGCAGACGTTGGGTGGAGGAGGGCGCATATTGCAGAGTAGTCAGTAGCGCACAGGTGCGAATGTCAGATGGCAGACGTTGGGTGGAGGAGGGGCGCACATTGCAGAGTAGTCAGTAGCGCACAGGTGCATGTAGGTTTTCAGAGCAGTACATAAACAGCTGATAGATGACGGAAGTGGGGTAAAGGGTGGATTGGATTGGTGTCAGGAACGTTTCCACCCCACATAATGACTACAATAAGTAGATAATCTCTGCGCTGGGTGTCTTTATTTGTAAATAAATAGGTGAAAGGAAAAATATATATATTCCAGTTGTTGCGCTCTGTAATAAGTTTTGGGAAACTCGCGCTTTTTAACTAGAAGTTAATTCATTTTAAACAACAGGTCACAATACCAGTAATAGTACAAATAATTATACATACACACAATAACATACACACAGATACAAGAATTGCAGACATCAGAAATATAAATACAGTATGAATATATGCTGGAAGGAAAGCAGCGCTATAGGAAGGTCCACAGCCCCCAGTACGCTCCGGGGAATGTAGCAGGATAGTAAAAGCAACTTTGTTTCTTTGTTAGGAAGCAATGTCTTCTGTGTCTTCTGTATCAAAGTAGTTTCTAAAAGCCAAATGAATGATCCCAGTTCTACGCAGCGGCGATATTTCCTTTTATCTATGTGTATTTTATTGTATGCATGTATAATTAATTGCACTTTCTCTGACGTCCTAGTGGATGATGGGAACTCCGTAAGTACCATGGGGAATAGACGGGCTCCGCAGGAGACTGGGCACTCTAAAAGAAAGATTAGGTACAATCTGGTGTGCACTGGCTCCTCCCTCTATACCCCTCCCCCAGTTAGAATCTGTGCCCGGCCAGAGCTGGATGCACCCTAGGGGCTCTCCTAAGCTTGCTAGAAAAGAAAGTATTTGTTAGGTTTTTTATTTTCAGTGAGATCTGCTGGCAACAGACTCTCACTGCTACGTGGGACTGAGGGGAGAGAAGCAAACCTACCTGCTTGCAGCTAGCTTGTGCTTCTTAGGCTACTGGACACCATTAGCTCCAGAGGGTTCGAACATAGGGCCTGACCTCGATCGTCCGTTCCCGGAGCCGCGCCGCCGTCCCCCTTGCAGAGCCAGAAGACAGAAGAGAACGACGAAAACGGCGGCTGAAGACTCCGGTCTTCATTAAGGTAGCGCACAGCACTGCAGCTGTGCGCCATTGCTCCCACAGCACACCACACACTCCGGTCACTGTAGGGTGCAGGGCGCTGGGGGGGGGGGGGGCGCCCTTGGCAGCAATTATAATACCTTTTGCACAAATTATACACATAATACAGCCTGGCACTGTATATGTGTGCAAACCCCCGCCATTAAGTCACACAAAACGCGGGACAGAAGCCCGCCGCTGAGGGGGCGGGGCCTTCTTCCTCAGCACACCAGTGTCATTTTCCCTTCACAGCTCCGCTGGAAGCAGCTCCCCAGGCTCTCCCCTGCAGTATCTGGATACAAGAAGGGTAAAAAAGAGAGGGGGGGGCACTTAAATTTAGGCGCAAATAAGATAAGTAAGCAGCTATTGGGAAAAATCACTTATTATAGTGTACATCCCTGTGTTATATAGCGCTGTGGTGTGTGCTGGCATACTCTCTCTCTGTCTCCCCAAAGGACTTTGTGGGGTCCTGTCCTCAGTCAGAGCATTCCCTGTGTGTGTGCGGTGTGTCGGTACGGCTGTGTCAACATGTTTGATGAGGAGGGTTACGTGGAGGCGGAGCAGGGACTGATTGGATGGATATGTGGAAGGTCTTAACCGACAGTGTCAACTCCTTACATAAAAGGTTCGATGACGCAGCAGCCTTGGGACAGCCGGGGTCTCAGCCCGCGCCTGCCCAGGCGACTCAGAGGCCGTCAGGGGTTCATAAACGCCCTCTGGCTCAGATGGTAGACACAGATGTCGACACGGAGTCTGACTCCAGTGTAGATGAGGATGAGACAAATGTACAGTCTACAAAGGCCATCCGATGCATGATTACTGCAATGAAAGATGTATTGCACATTTCTGACGTTAACCCGGTTACCACCAAGAGGGGTATTATGTTTGGGGAGAAAAAGCAGCCAGTGACTTTTCCCCCATCTGATGAATTAAATGATTTGTGTGAAGAAGCGTGGAGTTCCCCTGATAAGAAACTAGTGATTTCTAAGAGGTTACTGATGGCGTACCCTTTCCCGCCAACGGATAGGTTACGTTGGGAAACATCCCCCAGGGTGGACAAGGCGCTCACACGCTTATCTAAAAGGGTGGCACTGCCGTCTCAGGATACGGCCGCCCTAAAGGAGCCTGCGGATAGAAAGCAGGAAGCTATCCTGAAGTCTGTGTATACACACTCTGGTACTCTACTGAGACCTGCTATTGCTTCAGCCTGGATGTGTAGTGCTGCAGCAGCATGGACTGATACCCTGTCAGACAACATTGATTCCCTCGACAGGGATACTATTTTGCTAACCATGGAACATATAAAAGACGTCGTCTTATATATGCGGGATGCTCAGAGGGACAGTTGCCTGCTGGCATCTAGAATTAATGCAATGTCTGTTTCTGCCAGGAGAGTATTATGGACTCGGCAGTGTACAGGTGATGCTGATTCTAAAAAACACATGGAGGTTTTGCCTTATAAGGGTGAGGAATTGTTTGGGGACGGTCTCTCGGACCTCGTATCCACAGCAACAGCTGGGAAGTCGACTTTTTTACCTCAGGTACCCTCACAGCCTAAGAAAGCACCGTATTATCAAATGCAGTCCTTTCGGCCTCAGAAAGGCAAGCGGGTCAGAGGCGCATCCTTTCTGGCCAGAGGCAGGGGTAGAGGAAAGAAGCTGCACCAGGCAGCCAGTTCCCAGGAACAAAAATCCTCCCCTGCTTCCACTAAGTCCACCGCATGACGTTGGGGCTCCACTGGCGGAGCCAGGTGCGGTGGGGGCGCGTCTCCGAAACTTCAGCAACCAGTGGGTTCGCTCACAAGTGGATCTCTGGGCTGTACAAATTGTATCTCAGGGATACAAGCTGGAGTTCGAGGCGACTCCCCCTCGCCGTTACCTCAAATCAGCCTTGCCAGCTCCTCCCAGGGAAAGGGAGATAGAACTGGCGGCAATTCACAAGCTGTACCTCCAGCAGGTGATAATCAAGTTCCCCCTCCTTCAACAGGGAAGGGGTTACTATTCCACAATGTTTGTGGTACCGAAACCGGACGGTTCGGTGAGACCCATTCTAAATTTAAAATCCTTGAACACTTATATAAAGAAGTTCAAGTTCAAAATGGAATCGCTCAGGGCGGTTATTGCAAGCCTGGAAGAGGGGGATTTTATGGTGTCGCTGGACATCAGCAAGGATGCTTACTTGCATGTCCCCATTTACCCACCTCACCAGGAGTACCTCAGGTTTGTGGTACAGAACTGTCATTACCAATTCCAGACGTTGCCGTTTGGTCTCTCCACGGCTCCGAGAATATTTACCAAGGTAATGGCCGAAATGATGATACTCCTTCGAAGAAAGGGAGTTATAATTATCCCGTACTTGGACGATCTCCTCATAAAGGCGAGGTCCAAAGAGCAGTTGTTGGTCAGCGTAGCACTCTCTCAGGAAGTGTTGCAACAGCACGGCTGGATTCTGAATATCCCAAAGTCGCAGCTGATTCCTACGACGCGTCTGCTTTTCCTGGGAATGATTCTGGACACAGAACAGAAGAAGGTGTTTCTCCCGGAGGAGAAGGCCCAGGAATTATCATCTCTGGTCAGGGACCTCCTGAAACCAAAACAGGTGTCGGTGCATCACTGCACGCGAGTCCTGGGAAAGATGGTGGCTTCTTACGAAGCAATTCCCTTCGGCAGGTTCCATGCAAGGATCTTTCAGTGGGATCTGTTGGACAAATGGTCCGGATCGCATCTTCAGATGCATCGGTTGATCACCCTGTCCCCAAGGGCCAGGGTGTCTCTGCTGTGGTGGCTGCAGAGTGCTCATCTTCTCGAGGGACGCAGGTTCGGCATACAGGACTGGGTCCTGGTGACCACGGATGCAAGCCTCCGAGGATGGGGGGCAGTCACTCAGGGAAGAAACTTCCAAGGACAGTGGTCAAGTCTGGAGACTTCTCTACACATAAATATACTGGACCTAAGGGCCATCTACAACGCCCTGATTCAAGCAGAGCCCCTGCTTCAAAACCAATCAGTACTGATTCAGTCAGACAACATCACGGCGGTCGCCCATGTAAACCGCCAGGGCGGCACAAGAAGCAGGATGGCAATGGCAGAAGCCACAAGGATTCTTCGATGGGCGAAGAATCACGTGCTAGCACTGTCAGCAGTGTTCATTCCGGGAGTGGACAACTGGGAAGCAGACTTCCTCAGCAGGCACGACCTCCACCCGGAAGAGTGGGGACTTCATCAAGAAGTCTTCACACAGATTGTAAATCGTTGGGAACTGCCACAGGTGGACATGATGGCGTCCCGCCTCAACAAAAAGCTAAAAAAAATATTGCGCCAGGTCACGGGACCCTCAGGCGATAGCTGTGGACGCACTAGTGACACCGTGGGTGTACCAGTCGGTTTATGTGTTCCCTCCTCTTCCTCTCATACCCAAGGTACTGAGGATAGTAAGAAAGAGAGGAGTAAGAACTATACTCATCGTTCCGGATTGGCCAAGAAGAACTTGGTACCCAGAACTACAAGAAATGATCTCAGAGGACCCATGGCCTCTGCCTCTCAGACAGGACCTGTTACAGCAGGGGCCCTGTCTGTTCCAAGACTTACCGCGGCTGCGTTTGACGGCATGGCGGTTGAACGCCGGATCCTAACGGAAAAGGGCATTCCGGATGAAGTGATTCCTACGCTGATAAAAGCTAGGAAGGATGTGACAGCAAAGCATTATCACCGCATATGGCAGAAATATGTTGCTTGGTGTGAGGCCAGGAAGGCCCCAACAGAGGAATTCCAGCTGGGTCGATTTCTGCACTTCCTACAGTCAGGGGTGACTGTGGGCCTAAAATTGGGGTCCATAAAGGTCCAGATTTTGGCCCTATCTATTTTCTTTCAAAAAGAACTGGCTTCACTGCCTGAAGTTCAGACATTTGTTAAGGGAGTGCTGCATATTCAGCCCCCTTTTGTGCCTCCAGTGGCACCTTGGGATCTTAACGTTGTGTTGGATTTCCTGAAATCACACTGGTTTGAGCCACTTAAGACCATGGAGCTAAAGTATCTCACATGGAAGGTGGTCATGCTGTTGGCCTTAGCTTCAGCTAGGCGTGTGTCAGACTTGGCGGCTTTGTCATGTAAAAGCCCATATCTGATCTTTCATATTGACAGGGCAGAGTTGAGGACTCGTCCCCAATTTCTCCCTAAGGTGGTATCAGCGTTTCATTTGAACCAGCCTATTGTGGTGCCTGCGGCTACTCGGGACTTGGAGGACTCCAGGTTACTTGATGTAGTCAGGGCTTTGAAAATCTATGTAGCCAGGACGGCTGGAGTCAGGAAAACTGACTCGCTGTTTATCCTGCATGCACCCAACAAACTGGGTGCTCCGGCTTCAAAGCAAACTATTGCGCGCTGGATCTGTAACACGATTCAGCAAGCTCATTCTGCGGCAGGGTTACCGCATCCTAAATCAGTAAAAGCCCATTCCACAAGGAAGGTGGGCTCTTCTTGGGCGGCTGCCCGAGGGGTCTCGGCTTTACAGCTTTGCCGAGCTGCTACTTGGTCGGGTTCAAACACATTTGCTAAGTTCTACAAGTTTGATACCCTGGCTGAGGAGGACCTTGCCTTTGCTCATTCGGTGCTGCAGAGTCATCCGCACTCTCCCGCCCGTTTGGGAGCTTTGGTATAATCCCCATGGTCCTTACGGAGTTCCCAGCATCCACTAGGACGTCAGAGAAAATAAGAATTTACTCACCGGTAATTCTATTTCTCGTAGTCCGTAGTGGATGCTGGGCGCCCGTCCCAAGTGCGGACTCTCTGCAATACATGTATATAGTTATTGCTTAACTAAAGGGTTATTGTTATGAGCCATCTGTTACTGAGGCTCAGTTGTTGTTCATACTGTTAACTGGGTATGGTTATCACAAGTTGTACAGTGTGATTGGTGTGGCTGGTATGAGTCTTACCCTGGATTCCAAATCCTTTCCTTGTTGTGTCAGCTCTTCCGGGCACAGTTTCCCTAACTGAGGTCTGGAGGAGGGGCATAGAGGGAGGAGCCAGTGCACACCAGATAGTACCTAATCTTTCTTTTAGAGTGCCCAGTCTCCTGCGGAGCCCGTCTATTCCCCATGGTCCTTACGGAGTTCCCAGCATCCACTACGGACTACGAGAAATAGAATTACCGGTGAGTAAATTCTTATTTTTCCTGTGTCAGAATTAATTTATTATTTTAAAGAACAGGTTAATATATCATCTTCTAGTTAAAAAGCACAAGTTTCCCAAAACTTATTAGAGCACACGCAACCATTGGAACATATATATATATATATATATATATATATTTCCTTTCAACTTATTTATTTACAACTAAAGACACCCAGCGCAGGGATTATCTACTTATTGTATATTTTGTGCCTGTTGGGTTCTAACCAAATCCTCAATCACTGGCAGCTGCGGTGGGTAATTAGCTGATACTCTCACGTTATTAGCGTTATAGTTATAGTGTTGGTCAACTACAAAAATTCCTTTTTCTTCTCCCTCCATTAATAGTGAGTGCATCTTCCACTTCCACAGAAGCTCTTATGCCGCTATATCACATTGTAGTACATGGCATTACAGCGCCGGCCGCCAACGTTAGTTCTACCCCTTTCACACCCCACAAATAACCCACTATATTGACGGGGCGATGCGGGTCACTGGGGGTCATTCCGAGTTGTTCGCTCGTTGCCGATTTTCGCTATGCTGCGATTTGTTGCTAATTGCGCATGCGCAAGACACGCAGGTCGCGTGCGCTCAGTTATTTAACTAAAAACTTAGCAGTTTTGCTGTGGATTCTCCGGCGCTTTTCAGTCGCTCTGCTGATCGGTGAATGATTGACAGGAAAGGGGCGTTTCTGGGTGGTAACTGAGCGTTTTCCGGGAGTGTGCTAAAAAACGCAGGCGTGTCAGGGAAAAACGCGGGAGTGTCTGGAGAAACGGGGGAGTGGCTGGCCGAACGCAGGGCGTATTTGTGACGTCAAACCAGGAACTAAACGGACTGAGCTGATCGCAATCTAGGAGTAGGTCCGGAGCTACCCAGAAACTGCAAGGAATTATTTAGTAGCAATTCTGCTAATTTTTCGTTCGCTATTCTGCTAAGCTAAGATACACTCCCAGAGGGCGGCGGCCTAGCGTGTGCACTGCTGCTAAAAGCAGCTAGCGAGCGAACAACTCGGAATGAGGGCCACTGTGCGGTGTGAAAGGGGTCACTCCAGAATCCCCGGGTCGCCTTATCCTTTATTTCAACCCGGGAATAAAGAAGGATTATTCCCGGGTCAGGTGCAGTGTGAATGGGTTGCCGGGTCGATGTGACCTGTGACCCGTTCACAGTTAGACAGAGGCGGCGCGGAGATGATCTCCTCTCCCAGCACCGCCTCTGTCCCCGCCCCCGATGGCAACCCGACCGGTATATTGCCGGGTTGGGAAGCCAGTGTTAAAGGGTCAGCATCTGAACGCCGGAATACCGACAGCCGGGAGCCTTGAAGGTAAGTATAGCCAGGACGGTTAGGATTTGGCTGGGGGTGGGAAGGTAGGTATAAGCGCCACCTGGTGGGGAATAAGGTTAGTCTGCAGGGAGGGGGGGAGGGTTAGGTTTAGGCACTGAGGGGGAAGAGTTAGGGTTAGGCTGCGGAGAGGGGGGATATGTTTAGGCACTATGGGGGGAGGTTAGGGTTAGGCTGCAGTAAGGGAGGGTTAGGGTTGGAGGGGTAAGGGGGTAAAATACTTACCTCACCCATCAGTATCGTGACCATTGGGATTTCAGCGTCGGTATTGTGGCCGTCGGCATCCCGTCCGCTGGGAACGCATATCAATCCCCATAAAATGATTGCCTGCTTCTTTTCAATACACAGACATAGAACAGGAACATCTCCCTGAAGAAGAGGAATCAACAAGACCAAATGTATCTCCCGATCCAGCAGAACCCTCAATACGTAGCCTGGAAATTACAGACGTCCAGGAATCCTCTGAGGGAGGAGTTTCATCGCCGCAGCCCAACCCTCCACCGCCCTCCCCAGTGCGCTAAACCAGCGCTAACTTCCCTGACACTCAGTTCACTTCCATAATCCATATTACAGCCAATCGGCTTCCAGCATTTACAGCCAATCAGCTCCCAGCATTTGCAGCCAATCAGTTCTCAGGAAACAGCTTCCAGTAATAACAGCTCTCTGTAATTGCTAATGTACCATTTGGTAAACAATTGACTTTCCCATATCAAATGTCTGTGCCTCACATATGAGGTGTGAGGTACAGCGCAGATTGCATCATGATTGTATGTCTATATAAAACAACTCTTATTTTGGCACTACGTTTTGTCTACAGGATTATGTGCTGGATATTCCCCTAGAAATACCACGGGTTTTTTTTACTTTTTATTTAATAATTTACCTGTGCTCCAGCTAGGAGATGTAGAAAACCTAAAGTGACGTCACCGCTGACCACAAAGTTCCCACCATTGGTTACAATGGAGCGCATAGGCGCTACATTGTAACACTGCCGTGTGCCGCCTGTCACTCAGTACAGGAGCACACAGCCGATCAGGAGGGTGCCACAACGTGGCGCTCCCTGATTGGCTGAGGAAACCCACTTAGACAGAAGTCAGAGTGGGTTTCTGGCATTCGGGGAAAGGAGTCCCATGTGAAAACATGGGGCCCCTTTCAGTTCGTGGCTCGTGTGTCCGTTTTTTTATTTTCACAAGTACGTGGATTACAAATGGATTTGAAGAGGACCGATCTACACTGGATTTTGTGAGTATAATTTTTTCTACAGGTACCCCATGGATTCTACTGGACAAGAGGACCGACCTGCGTGTGAACATAAGGTAAGTATGTTTGTATGTTTGTGTGCATGTATGTAATAAATCTTTACTTTCAAGGTGTGTGTGTCTTGTGTTTATTTGGGTATTTTTTTAGTAATAGTACTACAGGTACCAGCGGGCCCCTTGATTGAAGGGGTCCCCACTCCCCCAGGGTACCCCGGCCAGGGGTGACTAGTTGGATTTTTGATGCCACGGCCGCAGGGCACTATATAAAAGTGACCCCCGGCTGTGGCATTATCTGTCCAGCTAGTGGAGCCCGGTGCTGGTTTTAAAAATACGGGGGACCCCTACTCTTTTTGTCCCCCGTATTTTTGGAACCAGGACCAGGCGCAGAGCCCGATGCTGGTTGCTTAAATATGGGGGAACCCCTGTCATTTTTTTCCCCATATTTCTGCAACCAGGATCGGCTCAAAGAGCCCGAGGCTGGTTATGCTTAGGAGGGGGGACCCTACGCAATTTTTTTTTTAATTTTACACTGTTTAATTTAAAAAAAAAAAAAAAATGAACCCCAGCACGGATCACACAGATCCGGCCGAGATTCATTTTTAAAAAGTCGGCAGTGTTTTGCTAATCACTGCCGTAAAAATAGAAAAAAAAACACGAATGACATCGACATCGGAACAAAAGAAAAACCCGAATACGACAGCTTAGTAAATTAGTCGTAATCAATTCAAAAAGTTGCAGTTTTACACTTTCGATGTCATTCGTGATTGAATTTTGACCTTTTTCCGAAAATTACGAATGTTAGTAAATTTACCCCACAGTCGATTTTTCCAAATCTCAAAGGTAAAAAGAAATAAAATCTAGTGCAATGCAGTCTGGACAAATGACAGAATTTTTATTACATTACACTCACATAAAACATATAATAAAAAGCATGTAACCACACAATTCCGGTGGATATAGGATTGGATCAGCTTAGACACCACAGTGTTAAGGGGGTAAGGGGGGGTACTCACGGAGCGATATTCTAAGCAATCTGACTAGATTGCTTAGAATTTGAGCATTATCGCTCCGTGTGTACCCCCTACAGCCATAGCGATGCGCAGCCCCGCGCATCGCTATCGCTGGTGCTAGATTGGCCTGCCGTGCAGGCCAATATAGCGAGTTGCTCATTTCACCCGCTGAAATGAGCCCCTCCCCCCCCCCCCCCCCCTCGTCTCCCCCCGCACGCTCAGCACAGATCGCGCTGTGCTGAGCGGCGGGAGAGATGTGTGCTTAGCGGTTCGCTCAGCACACATCTCTCCCGCATCGGCCCGTCTATATGGGCCTTTACCCTCCCAGATCGCAAAAGGAATGAAGTCCGAAAGCCCGGGATTCTTTCTCCTTCATATGGAAATATCTCTGACAAACGGACATTAATTACCTCAAGTGAATAAGAATTGTGTTCATCTGTGGCTCCCTATTCTATGGAGTAAGGACTTTTAATTATTTTTGGTGTTGTGCGCCATTGTGAGCAATAGTTTCAAAAGTCGTCACCGCGGAGGGTATTTAAGGGGCTTATTTGCTACAGGGCAAGCAGCGCTATTTCCAGCGATAACTGTACTGATCACCGGTAAAAGGACGTTTTCTCCACTTCACTCTACACGTGAAAGTATTACTACCGATATCGAAACAATAATCGCCACGGTAGTATGATTCGCCGGCCAGGGCTTCTCCACCTTCTTTGCACTGAGCATCCCATTTAACTAGCATATCTGGCCTGGTGAATCTGTACGTTAACCCTTACCGCTTCGGAGTACTGCTCAGCTGCCCTGGGGCTATTTTTTGGTTATATTACAGTAATCAGTGACTTCATTTATTACCCCAATTAAAAAAAAAAAAACCTAGGCCCGTTCATCCTAAAGATTTCAGAAAATGCGCAGGGGGTCACAATTCCTGTAATTGCGGTCACCCCATTATCCCGGCTCTATGCCGATTTCTGTCAAGGGCTGCACAGCTGCTGATTTAGTGCATACCCACCCCTATGCCTAGGACAGCACCCAGCCGTAACCTCAGCCCTACACACAGTGGCCCATCTATAATGACAGCAGGGTGTGTTTATTTACCTGGCGGCCGCCCATCCCGTGTTTCCAGCAATTTCTTAAGAAAAATTGCAGCGACGCCCTATTAGTGAAGAAATCACCGGAAATAAGGCACCAGCACCATCATTCTTAAGATATTTCCGGAAATACGGTTCATGCATTGTGGCAACATTCTTTCAGGGAAGTGGCCCCACTGAAATTTGTCCCCTCTTGTCTCAAAACGTGCAAAATGCCTGCACATAGCCCTCACCGGCGTACCGGATTTCCAGTGATAAGATACGGTGGTGCCAACAATTTGCCATAATAAAGAAACAAAAAGTCTCCACTTCCGCTAGCAAATGAGCATATCCGCTGATGAGAATCTAGAACCCATTTCTCCGAAATGTTGGGACCCCTGAATATTATCCCCCCTGGAGACATTTCCTCACGTCCCTCGGTGCACACAGGGTGCAGGAATAACCCTGTTTCCCCACTGCTACATATATTGCTGCAATAACTGCACTCAGGCGCACACGCTATCACCTCATCACACATTCTTCTAGCAACAGGTTGGCGCACAGACACAGCCTATAGTACCTCTACTGTTGTCCTCCTGGGCATCTGCTGCTCCAGGATGGGTCTGCTCAACCTGATGCGGCACAGGCCCCCGAACTGCTTCTGCTTCCTGCAGACTCCGGCCATCCTGGTGAGAAAACACAGATCACACATGAGGAACATCCCTGGTCTGATGCAGTTCCATACAAGGAGGTGAGACGCCCCAATTTAGGGAAGACGCTTTCATTAGTGGGAACATGTTCGTTATACACACCCCAATAGGTGTCACTGACTGTGGCCCAAAGGTGGGAAAGAGAGAAGCCCTTGTTACGGTTTTCCTGAAAATTATAAATGCTAAATTTGTTTCACCATATGCAAAGTGTTGCCATGGGGCCCGGAGCTCCAGACCCATTAATAACACAAGTGTAACACTGACAGCTGGGAACCTCGAATTGCATTTTGCCTCTTCATGCCTCATCCTCACTGTCACTCAGCAGGTATGGAGCCCACAGTTGCCAGGGACTTAACAGGTATGGGGCCCACAGATACTCAGCAGGTACAGAGCACACGGTTGTCAGGGACTCAGCAGGTTCTGAGCCCACAGTTGCCGGGGACTCAGGAGGTACAGAGCCCACAGTTTTCAGGGATTCAGCAGGTACAGAGCCCACAGTTGCCAGGGACTCAGCAGGTACAGAGCCCACAGTTGCCGGGGACTAAGGAGGTACAGTGCCCACAGTTGTCAGGGACTCAGCAGGTCTAGAGCCCACAGCTGTCGGGGACTCAGCAGGTCTAGAGCCCACAGTTGACAGGGAATCAGCAGGTACAGAGCCCACAGTTGTCAGGGACTCAGCAGGTCTAGAGCCCACAGCTGTCGGGGACTCAGCAGGTCTAGAGCCCACAGTTGACAGGGAATCAGCAGGTTCAGAGCCCACAGTTGCCGGGGACTCAGGAGGTACAGAGCTTACAGTTGCCAGGGACTCAGCAGGTACAGAGCCCACAGTTATCAGGGATTCAGCTAGTAAAGATCCAACTGTTGGAGATTCAGAAGGTACAGAGCTCACAGTTGCGGGGACTCAGCAGGTACAGAGACCACAGTTCTTGGGGACTCAGCTGGTATAGTGCCCACAGTTGGGGACTCAGAAGGTACAGAGCACACAGATGTCGGGGACTCAGCAGGTGCAGAGACCACAGTTGTCAGGGACTCAGCAAGTCTAGAGCCCACAGCTGTCGGGGACTCAGCAGGTCTAGAGCCCACAGTTGACAGGGAATCAGCAGGTTCAGAGCCCACAGTTGCCGGGGACTCAGGAGGTACAGAGCTTACAATTGCCAGGGACTCAGCAGCTACAGAGCCCACAGTTATCAGGGATTCAGCTAGTAAAGATCCAACTGTTGGAGATTCAGAAGGTACAGAGCTCACAGTTGCGGGGACTCAGCAGGTACAGAGACCACAGTTCTTGGGGACTCAGCTGGTATAGTGCCCACAGTTGGGGACTCAGAAGGTACAGAGCACACAGATGTCGGGGACTCAGCAGGTGCAGAGCCCACAGTTGTCAGGGATTCAAACTACTGAGCCCACAGTTGTCGGGGAGTCAGCAGGTACAGAGCCCACGGTTGTCGGGGAGTCAGCAGGCACAGAGCCCACAGTTGTAGGGGAGTCAGCAGGTACAGAGCCCACAGTTGTCGGGGATTTAGCAGCTACAGAGCCTACAGTTGTCAGGGACTCGGCAGGTATAGAGCCCACAGTTGTCAGGGACTCAGCAGGTACAGAGACCACAGTTCTTGGGGACTCAGCTGGTATAGCGCCCACAGTTGGGGACTCAGCAGGTACAGAGCCCACAGTTGTCAGGGATTCACACTACTGAGCCCACAGTTGTCGGGGAGTCAGCAGGTACAGAGCCCACAGTTGTCGGGGAGTCAGCAGGCACAGAGCCCACTGTTGTAGGGGAGTCAGCAGGTACAGAGCCCACAGTTGTCGGGGAGTCAGCAGGCACAGAGCCCACAGTTGTAGGGGAGTCAGCAGGTACAGAGCCCACAGTTGTCAGGGAGTCAGCAGGTACAGAGCCCACAGTTGTCAGGGAGTCAGCAGGTACAGAGCCCACAGTTGTCAGGGACTCGTATCATTCTAGATATGGATGATAATAATAATTTTACTTTCTCATGATATAGCGAAACTGAATATTGGATGAATGCTGCTCTTTGACCGAAGATTCCTCCTTTACAGCCAATTATACATATTAAATTACAATCTTGCTCCGAGTTTTATCATTGTGTCAGGAGAAAACAGCTTATGTGTTCCACTTAATACGACAGTAAATTCTATTTGCCTGATACAGGACACATAAGCCCTGATAAGACTGATAAGATGTACAGTATAGGACATGATGTGAGTAATGGGGAATAAGTAGCAGAATCTGTCCTCCTGTGACCTTATAGACCCCACATGACCCGCTCAGCTCACCAAAACCCCCCCACAGTATAACTATGTGGCATATGTTGACAGTCATGTCGACATTCATTATCTTGTCATGAGAATGTGGACATATTCATAATGTCATCACTGATGAAGTGTCGACATGTCAGAATGTCGACATATTGTCACTGGTGGCTTAGCGGTCACCTACCTAACTAATCTTACCTCCAGTGCCTAACCCTATGGCCTTGCAGCCTAATCCTTATGTCGACTTTTTGCCTGCCAACATCATGTATCTTGACATCATAAATGCCGACCTAATGACTACATCCCCAGTATAATCATTTATGGAGTATATAAAGCTACGCCAACTAACATATACTGCAGCGCTGTACAATCACATTGTTTTGTACAGACGTGCCGGCTCCTGTGTCAGCAGAGCTTACAATCTAATTACCTTACCCATGCTTGCCAACTCTCCCTTATTGAGCCTCATTCAGCATCAGTTGCAAATGTAAATTATCGTGCAATGAGCGATTATCGTCACACTGCGCATGCGTATACAGCCATACACAAGACAATGGGGCTAATTCAGACCTGATCGCTCGCCAGCGTTTTCGCACAGCGGGCGATTAGGTCTGAACTGAGCATGCGCTGCAGTGCGCGTGTGCATGCCAGAGATGTGATCGCCTATGCCTGATTGACAGGCAGAGGAGTTCACTCGGCGGGCCGGCAGCGTTCTGCCGCTGTTTTGGGGGCGCGCTCTGGGCTGCTCTAAAACTGAAGCTTCCATCAGCCATTGCCGCCAGGAGCTCCTGACAGCAAGGGCTTCTGGGAGCTGTAGTTTTATTTATTGCTGCTTCACTAAAGTGTGGTGCCGGACATCGGCATTAATTACACATGACTGTTGCTGGGCATGTCATGTGCCCGGGGGTGACAGAAAGATGGCGGCATGTGGAGGGTCGCGGTGCTGCTGC
The DNA here is from genome assembly GCF_028390025.1 of Pseudophryne corroboree. Lineage (NCBI taxonomy): Eukaryota > Metazoa > Chordata > Amphibia > Anura > Myobatrachidae > Pseudophryne > Pseudophryne corroboree. Next base: position 33,651,744 of record NC_086451.1, read on the forward strand.
TGCTGTGGTAACTGGAGGAACTGGTAAGAGGATCTTGTGTTTATGAGACTGTTCCAGCCTACTGTATCCCCTGCCCCAACATCTCCGTCCTTCGCACACATTACACCCCCCATGCCCCTGAAACCCCTTCTCTGTCACACAATGTCCCCCCTATACCCCAGACACCCCTCATTCCCCCCTCCACACACATCATACCCCTCATACACCTGACACCCCTCGTCTGTCACACCCTGCTCCCTCCTATACTCCAATCATCCCTCATGCCCTCCTCCCCACACCCTCATACCAAAGACATCCCTCATGCCCCCCCATGACACCCTATACCCTGACTCCACTCCTCTGTCACACCCTGCTTCCCCCTAATACCCCAGATATCCTCATGCCCCCTCCCCACATTACACCCCCCATGCACCTGTCCCCCCGTCCCGTCCCCCCTTTGTCACCCCCTGGTCTCCCCCCTATACCCCAGAAATCCCTAATGCCCCTCCACTGTCACACCCCGATAACCCCTCCCACCTGGGGTGTAAGTTTATATCAGATGTCGGAGGTGAAACAGACTAATGGTGCCCCCCCCCTCTTCACTTTCACCACCAACACACACAGCCACATATATACATACATACACAGCAAAATATACACACATAACCACATGTACACACTCACATATATACATACACACAGCCACATATACACACATAAACACATATACACACTCACATATATACATACACACAGCCACATATACACACTCACATATATACATACACTCAGCCACATATACACACATGACCACATATACACACACTCACATATATATATACATACATACACACAGCCACATGTACACACATAACCACATATACACACTCAGAGCCACATATGCACACACATAACCGCATATGCCCACTCATAGCCACATCTGCACACTCACAGACACATATGAACACACATAACCAAATATGCACACACAACCACATATACACACTCACAGCCACATATGCACACTCACAGCCACATATGCACACACATAACCACATATGCACACTCAGCCACATATACCCACATAACCACATATGCACACTCAGCCACATATGCACACACATACCTACATAACCACATATGCACACTCAGCCACATATGCACACACACAACCCCATATGCACAAACATACCCACATATGCACACTCAACCACATATGCGCACTCACAGCCTGGTATGCACACTCACAGCCACATATGCACACACATACCCACATATGCACACTCAGCCACATATACCCACATAACCACATATGCACACTCAGCCACATACACACACACATACCTACATAACCACATATGCACACTCAGCCTCATATGCATACACATAACCCCATATGCACACTCACAGCCTTATATGCACACACATAACCACATATATACATACATACACACACAGCCACATATAACCACAAATATACACTCACATATATACATACACTCAGCCAAATATACACACATAACCACATATACACACTCACATATATACATACACACAGCCACATGTACACACATAACCACATATACACACTCACGGCCACATATGCACACATAACCAAATATGCACACTCACACCCACATATACACACTCACAGCCACATATGCACACATAACCAAATATGCACACTCACACCCACATATACACACTCACAGCCACGTATGCACACACATAACCCCATATGCACACTCAGCCACATATGCACACTCACAGCCTCATATGCACACACATAATCACAGCCCTGGGCCACACACAGTAGCGAGTTCCCTGCATGGGATGCCACCTGCTCAGACGCCCCTGGCGACCTGCACACCCCCCCCCCCCCATTCCCTCTTACTTATGGCGAAACACCACACAGTGAGGAGCCCCATGGCTGCAGGCTGCAGCACCACTCCCAGTGTTGAGAGTGCCGGACGCTGATTCGCACATTCGCTGCCAGCCGCTGCCCCCATTGCTGCCGGCCCTGTCAGTGTCACCATGCTACAGGAGGATACAGCGCAGGGCTGCGGCGCTCCCGGAGCGAACATGACGCACAGCAGAGGGGAAAAGAGGGGGAGCTTGGTTGGCTCTGCGTGCGGGAGCCAGGTTGTAAGGGGCGGGCGCTCTGCTGCTCAACACCGCCGGTAACCCCCGCCTCCCCTTACACGGACTTGAGAGCTGCAGCGCACATCATTGCTAACTGGCACACAGTGGTTGAAGTGACCAGAGGCAATGGAGGAGGTGCCCTCTTCAGAGCAGGAGCCCGGCGGCAGCCGACTCCATTGACTCCGGTACTTCCGCCACTGCCTCCCACCCCTAATACCTCAGACACCCCTCATGCCCCTCCCTATACCACACATACGCCAGACACACCTCATGCCCCCCTTCCCACGTTAAACACCCCATGCAACTGTCACACCCTGCGCCCCCCTCCCTACACCATACCCTCATACACCTGACACCCCTCATGCCCCCTTCCCACATTACACCTCCCCATGCACCTGACGCCCCTCCTCTGTTACACCCTGCGCCCCCCTCCCTACACCATACACCTGACACCACTCATGCCCCCTTCCCACATTACACCTCCCCATGCACCTGACGCCCCTCCTCTGTTACACCCTGCGCCCCCCTCCCTGCACCATACACCTGACACCCCTCATGCCCCCTTCCCACATTACACCTCCCTATGCACCTGACGCCCCTCCCGTCACACCCTGCGCCCCCCTCCCTACACCATACACCTGACACCCCTCATGCCCCCTTCCCACATTACACCTCCCTATGCACCTGACGCCCCTCCTCTGTCACACCCTGCGCCCCCTCCCTACACCATACACCTGACACCCCTCATGCCCCCTTCCCACATTACACCTCCCCATGCACCTGACGCCCCTCCTCTGTTACACCCTGCGCCCCCCTCCCTACACCATACACCTGACACCCCTCATGCCCCCTTCCCACATTACACCTCCCTATGCTCCCGACGCCCCTCCTCTGTTACACCCTGCGCCCCCCTCCCTACATCATACACCTGACACCCCTCATGCCCCCTTCCCACATTACACCTCCCCATGCACCTGACGCCCCTCCTCTGTCACACCCTGCGCCCCCCTCCCTACATCATACACCTGACACCCCTCATGCCCCCTTCCCACATTACACCTCCCTATGCACCTGACGCCCCTCCTCTGTCACACCCTGCGCCCCCCTCCCTACACCATACACCTGACACCCCTCATGCCCCCTTCCCACATTACACCTCCCCATGCACCTGACGCCCCTCCTCTGTCACACCCTACGCCCCCTCCCTACACCATACACCTGACACCCCTCATGCCCCCTTCCCACATTACACCTCCCTATGCACCTGACACACCTCCCCTGTCACACCCTGCGCCCCCCTCCCTACACCATACACCTGACACCCCTCATGCCCCCTTCCCACATAACACCTCCCTATGCACCTGACACCCCTCCTCTGTCACACTCTACTTGGGGTGAGAGGCACACACATACCGCTGACCATATAGTGCAGAGGGGAACCGCTTACCACATATAAACATACATGTTCTCATGTATGCAATATATGTGCTGGCTGGTTCCCCAAGGATCGGGCACACGGAGTGTATCTGGAGCCGTGCGCCACCCAGGAATCAGCATATATCTGTAGACGGGTCAGGCAGTGTGTTCTAAATACACACTGCCCGATCCGTCGTGACTGACGTCACAACTGGGCATTTACATGTGCCCGCCCAGTTGCGCTGTCAGTCACCGCATCGGCTTGTGCAGCAAGTGTACAGGCGGTCTGTAGATATATTGGTCATCAGCTGTGCTGCAGGGCCAACGCGATATGTCTGTGAACGAAGTCGTTCACAGACATGTCGCTGGTGCACAGTTGTCGACGCACCTGCGATATATCGACCGCTCAATTTAACGGCCGATGTATCGACCAGTGTGTACCCAGCGTCAGGCTTCACGCACTCCTTGGAAGTCCGCCCCCAGACTCCTGTGAAACCAGCCAATGGGAGTCTGGGGGCCGGCTTAGAACGAGTGTGTGAAGCCTTATGCTGATTACCAGGTGCCACACGGCTTCAGATACACTGCTGCATATATTCTATATAATATAATTTAATAATGTAATGTTATTTTAATTGAGGGTACTATTTTGTGGCCACGCACTTTTTTCGGCCTTCCTCATTTCAAATATGGGGGGGTGCCAGTCTCTTACTTTGTCAGGGGCGCTCGGACCCCTAGATACACCCCTGCAAGCCGATAACTCCCAAACAAAAAAACAAAAACAAAGAAGCATATATCCAAATAATTAGTCATACAAAATCTGCTCAGCCCAGCCTATGATCCGCAAAACCCCGTACCGCCATCTTTCATGTAAACTGTACCCACCTAGATGACCACTTCTAGGGGCTGTCCTGCCACAACCGGGACAACTGGCAGCTAAGATGGAGGGTACCAAAAAAATGTGAATTTACCATGAATTGCGAAAAAAAGTGCCTATTCAATTGTCCGTGAAAACGGATTTGCTGTAATTTTACTGTGAATTTCAATTCACCAACTCTGAGCAGGTGATAAACTTGGGGAAATTCCCTATTCTAAGTTAAAAATGTTAGAATTTGGGGGGTCATTCCGAGTTGTTCGTTCGCAAGCGGATTTTAGCAGATTTGCTCATGCTAAGCCGCCGCCTACTGGGAGTGAATCTTAGCATCTTAAAATTGCGAACGACGTATTCGCAATATTGCGATTACACACCTCGTAGCAGTTTCTGAGTAGCTCCAGACTTACTCGGCATCTGCGATCAGTTCAGTGCTTGTCGTTCCTGGTTTGACGTCACAAACACACCCAGCGTTCGCCCAGACACTCCCCCGTTTCTCCGGCCACTCCTGCGTTTTTTCCGGAAACGGTAGCGTTTTTTCCTACACGCCCTTAAAACGGCCTGTTTCCGCCCAGTAACACCCATTTCCTGTCAATCACATTACGATCGCCAGAACGATGAAAAAGCCGTGAGTAAAATTCCTAACTGCATAGCAAATTTACTTGGCGCAGTCGCAGTGCGAACATTGCGCATGCGCACTAAGCGAAAAATCACTGCGATGCGAAGATTTTTACCGAGCGAACAACTCGGAATGACCCCCTTGGTTCAGAACCCCTGGGACACCCTTCCGAATGACTAATTAGGCATTTAGACGTTTTTAACTATTTTTCATTTGCCAATAATTATGTGTCATTTTTGGAGTGAAAAATTGGAAATTGGGGTACAAAGTACGGTACAGGTATATTGGGGTGCTTCATGAGTGGGACAAGTGTTTTTAGGCTTGCAGGAGGGAGTAACCTTTTTTTAAACTTTTTTCAAAGGGGTGTAAAATGACCCCTATATATACCCCTATATAATGACCCATTCTCATGTACCCCAGTTTAATTTTAATGCTTATTTTAATGAAAAAAAACCAAACACTTGCTTTCTCTCATTTATTCACTTTTTAAAAACATGCATATAACATCCATCTGAACCAAATTAAGTACCCCAAATAATTTTATTAGAACCAGTTATAAACTTCTGTACTGTTATATGATGTTAGTTTAGCTTTTTTGGAGGGTTACAGGCAGAGTTACCCATTTTTCATGGCAACAATTTTCACAGAAATCCCACATTTTTAATTGAATAGGTGAATGGCGGAAGCGCGCATATCTGAAAAAAAATAACACAACCACAAAAACGCAAACTGCGTATAATTACCGCAATTTTGCATCTAATTGAATTTCGCCCTGAAAGGGAAAAAAATATGACGTGCTATACGCAGGGCTGTCAAGAGAAATGTCAGACTCCTGTGCAAAGGGGGTGCGCCTATTTGTCAGTCCGGTGCTCCGGAACTTTAGGCTTCATTAGGGCTGATTTATTTCCATGTACTTACATCACTGGATTGGATGTAGTGGGGGAACCAATAAACTCTAAGGCAGTCATTCCGAGATGATCGTAGCTGTGCTAAATTTAGCACAGCTACGATCATTCACACTGACATGCGGGGGGACGCCCAGCACAGTGCTATAGTCCGCCCCGCATATCAGTGCCGCCCCCCCCCCCCCGTAGAAGTGCAAAGGCATCGCACAGCGGCGATGCCTTTGCACTTCAAGAGTAGCTCCCGGCCAGAGCAGCTTTGGCGTGCTGGCCGGGCGCTACTCATCGCTCCCCGGCCCGCAGCGGTGGCCCTGCATTATATTTTGGATGCTGTGTTTACTCTCTGAGGTCCCTTGTCTCTCACTCTTAAAATAAAGCACTTGTAATTATGCTTGTGGCTGTGCGTCTGGGTACACGGACACTTGCACTGATACACCCCTGATGCTCCCATACCACGCCCACTGAATGGCCATGTTTGTGGGCACTACTAGCCACCGCCCAGGATACTCCCATAACACGCCCACTGAATGGACTATGTGTGTGGGCACTACTATCGACCACCCAATCACCGCCCAGGATACTCCCATACCACGCCCACTGAATGGACCGTATGTGTGTGCACTACTAGCCATCACCCAGGATACTCCCATACCACGTCCACTGAATGGACCATGTTTGTGGGCACTACTAGCCACCACCCTGGATACTCCCATACCACACCCACTGAATGGACCGTATGTGTGTGCACTACTAGCCACTGCCCAGGATACTCCCATACCCTACCCACTGAACGGACCGTGCGGGCACTACTAGCCACCACCCTGGATACTCCCATACCATGCCCACTGAATGGCCTGTGTGTGTGTGCACTACTAGCCACTGCCCAGGATACTCCCATAACACGCCCACTGAATGGACTATGTGTGTGGGCACTACTATCGATCACCCAATCACCGCCCAGGATACTCCCATACCACACCCACTGAATGGCCTGTGTGTGTGTGCACTACTAGCCACTGCCCAGGATACTCCCATACCACGCCCACTGAATGGACCATGTTTGTGGGCACTACTAGCCACCACCCTGGATACTCCCATACCACACCCACTGAATGGACCGTATGTGTGTGCACTACTAGCCACTGCCCAGGATACTCCCATACCCTACCCACTGAACGGACCGTGCGGGCACTACTAGCCACTGCCCAGGATACTCCCATAACACGCCCACTGAATGGACTATGTGTGTGGGCACTACTATCGATCACCCAATCACCGCCCAGGATACTCCCATACCACACCCACTGAATGGCCTGTGTGTGTGTGCACTACTAGCCACTGCCCAGGATACTCCCATACCACGCCCACTGAATGGACCATGTTTGTGGGCACTACTAGCCATCACCCAGGATACTCCCATACCACGCCCACTGAATGGACCGTGAGGGCACTACTAGCCACTGCCCAGGATACTCCCATACCATGCCCACTGAATGGACCGTGTGAGCACTACTAGCCACTGCCCAGGATACTCCCATACCACGCCCACTGAATGGACCATGTTTGTGGGCACTACTATCGACCACCCAATCACCGCCCAGGATACTCCCATACCACGCCCACTGAATGGACCGTATGTGTGTGCACTACTAGCCATCACCCAGGATACTCCCATACCACGTCCACTGAATGGACCATGTTTGTGGGCACTACTAGCCACCACCCTGGATACTCCCATACCACACCCACTGAATGGACCGTATGTGTGTGCACTACTAGCCACTGCCCAGGATACTCCCATACCCTACCCACTGAACGGACCGTGCGGGCACTACTAGCCACCACCCTGGATACTCCCATACCATGCCCACTGAATGGCCTGTGTGTGTGTGCACTACTAGCCACTGCCCAGGATACTCCCATAACACGCCCACTGAATGGACTATGTGTGTGGGCACTACTATCGATCACCCAATCACCGCCCAGGATACTCCCATACCACACCCACTGAATGGCCTGTGTGTGTGTGCACTACTAGCCACTGCCCAGGATACTCCCATACCACGCCCACTGAATGGACCATGTTTGTGGGCACTACTAGCCACCACCCTGGATACTCCCATACCACACCCACTGAATGGACCGTATGTGTGTGCACTACTAGCCACTGCCCAGGATACTCCCATACCCTACCCACTGAACGGACCGTGCGGGCACTACTAGCCACTGCCCAGGATACTCCCATAACACGCCCACTGAATGGACTATGTGTGTGGGCACTACTATCGATCACCCAATCACCGCCCAGGATACTCCCATACCACACCCACTGAATGGCCTGTGTGTGTGTGCACTACTAGCCACTGCCCAGGATACTCCCATACCACGCCCACTGAATGGACCATGTTTGTGGGCACTACTAGCCACCACCCTGGATACTCCCATACCACACCCACTGAATGGACCGTATGTGTGTGCACTACTAGCCACTGCCCAGGATACTCCCATACCCTACCCACTGAACGGACCGTGCGGGCACTACTAGCCACTGCCCAGGATACTCCCATAACACGCCCACTGAATGGACTATGTGTGTGGGCACTACTATCGATCACCCAATCACCGCCCAGGATACTCCCATACCACACCCACTGAATGGCCTGTGTGTGTGTGCACTACTAGCCACTGCCCAGGATACTCCCATACCACGCCCACTGAATGGACCATGTTTGTGGGCACTACTAGCCACCACCCTGGATACTCCCATACCACACCCACTGAATGGACCGTATGTGTGTGCACTACTAGCCACTGCCCAGGATACTCCCATACCCTACCCACTGAACGGACCGTGCGGGCACTACTAGCCACTGCCCAGGATACTCCCATAACACGCCCACTGAATGGACTATGTGTGTGGGCACTACTATCGATCACCCAATCACCGCCCAGGATACTCCCATACCACACCCACTGAATGGCCTGTGTGTGTGTGCACTACTAGCCACTGCCCAGGATACTCCCATACCACGCCCACTGAATGGACCATGTTTGTGGGCACTACTAGCCATCACCCAGGATACTCCCATACCACGCCCACTGAATGGACCGTGAGGGCACTACTAGCCACTGCCCAGGATACTCCCATACCACACCCACTGAATGGACCATATTTGTGTACTCTACTAGCCACTACCCATTCTGCCCAGAAACACCCATCCCTTAACTGCCCCACTTCTGATACTGTCTGCCCCATACACAACAGCGCCTTTGTGTGTACTAGGGGCCTAATTCGGTGGTCTGGTAAACGCAGGCCTGTCATGGCCGTTCAGACGGCGTTTTCTGGGCGTGCATAAATTAGCAGTTGCGATCTTACTTGCTACTGGAGAGCCCTCTGCGTCCCGGGAGAGCAGCTCAGCCTGCGCGTCCTCAGAGGCACTCAGACTCTGCGGCATGACCCGATTTGAAACAATGGTGCCAATGTATCAACGATTACCCGCCGTCAGATGGAAATGATGCCACAGCATTGGGCGTCCCTATGCTCAGCCTACCTTCTGCCCATATTAGCATATAGTCGCAACCGCTTACGGCAAAAGATTGCAACAACAGCAGCAAGAACAACTGCACCTGAGCGAGGGCCCACTCTGTGTAACACATGCGCCGTAGGAGAGTGCAGAATTTATTGCACATGCGCAGTTGCAAAAAAAATCGCTCAACTACGTGAACATCGGCATACTGCGTGCAACCCAGAATCACATCCAGTGTCCCCACTATGCACCAAGACGCCCAGGAACAACTCTAATCGAGGCCATGTCTTTGTATACCTTATACCAGGACACGCACAGAGAAAAGTCTCCCAGTAACCCTAACCCTGATCACATCAACCACGTATGGGGTTGGCCGTGAACACGACGCACAGTCGTGTACTGATAAGACACAACACTACACTAAGTATCTAGGATCAACTTTAAGACCTTTGGCAAGTGGTCTGAAATCAATCCCCCAGTATCCTGAGACACTGTGTCTGGCATTACATAACGCACTTATCGGAACAATGCTGCTTTATTTTGCACCGTCCCTCTCTTACGACGAGAGGTGTATAAATACCAGCACCGGGCGTCTGACACTTCACATCAACATCTCACCACCATCAGAACCATGTTCCAGCTCTCAGCCTTCATCCTGCTTCTGGCCTTCTGGCAGTGTCCTGCTGCAAATATGCCCGCACAGAAGGATTTCCAGATGAGCCAGGTAAGTGACCATGATAACTTTATATCTCTAGAACTAGGAAATGCCGTTACAGTGTTATTCTGCACAAAACGACCCTTGTCTGCATCTTCTTTTATACCCGTGGAAGAGGCCACTGTGCTTTCTTGGACCCATAACCTGTGTGGACCAAAAAGGAGACCGACCCTGCATCATGTCGGCTCTTTATGGGGGAGATGTATCAAATCTTGGAGAGAGATAAAGTACCAATCAATCAGCTCCTTACTAATGTTACAGACTGTGTTTGAAAAAAAATGACAGGAGCTGATTGGTTGGTACGTTATCTCTCTCCAACATTTGATACAACTCCCTCTATGTGGGGTACGCATACATCTGATTGGAAGAAGGCTGATTTGGCCAATGGGTAGTATTTGTTATCCTATGTCAGTGACGGCTAACCTTGACACTCCAGCTGTTGTTGGACTACACATCCCAGCATGCCCTGCATCAGTTTTAGCATGGCCAAATAGCAAAACTGTAGCAGGGCATGCTGGGATGTGTAGTTCAACAACAGCTGGAGTGTCAAAGTTAGCCGTCACTGTCCTATGTGATCACATAGTTAAGCCTCAATGTGTTCTGAAGGTTTATGGCTGCTCAGACCCAAACTGGGCGCATATGTGTTGTAGGATGGGTGGCATGGTCAAGAAGCACCTTGAGTCCTACTGGACAAAAGAGCTACAGCACTGAGTTTCCCAAACTTCACCATTACTGTCCAGGTTTTCAGGATATCCATGCTTGAGCCCAGATGGTTAAATCAAATAGACTGTGGTACTAATTAGGTCACCTGAGCTCAAGCATGGATAACCGGGACTGTAATGGCAGAAAACGGGAAACCTGAGCTATAGCCATACAATTATTATTATTATTATTATTATTATTATTAGAATCAGGCTAGCACCTCTAGTGGCCAAATGATCACAGTGCATTGTGAATTACTAGCAAGGACTAACATTTAATGATTAAGCATCTTTCATTCAATTAGTTATTTCTAATTATATTTGAAACATTCAGTTTAGCAGAATAGCATTCTAGCCATTGAGAATTGTACAACCAATAACATAATATAAATAGTATTTGCAATATAATGTGTCAGGAAATGCATTGAAATAGTCCCCTTCAGACATCCATTCTACGGTATATTCTAGTATGTATTAGACGTATGATAATAAAGGGTTCTCAATTTCTACTACTTTTGGGGTGAACAGTCACCTACGACAGTGTTTCCCAAACTCGGTCCTCAAAGCCCTCTTACAGTCCAGGTTTTAAGGATATCCATGCTTTAGCTCATATGGTTAAATCTAAATGACTGAGGTACTAAAGGTGGGCCTGATTCATGCGAGGCTGCGATAACTCACGGACTCTCATGTGCAACAATATGCGCAGTAGCAAAACATTACTGAACTGCGCAAACATCAGCACCGCGTTTACCTCTGAATCGAGACCACGGTTCCCAAGCTTACATATCAAGCATATCCTTAAAGCCAGGACTGTTAGGGGGCTTTGAGGACCAATGATTAATGAGAATGCAGCCTACCCATTCACTAAGACCCAGTGACAACACAGAGGCTTGAGGTATCCGGTACCTCAGTGATACTAGTACACTACACTGTTATGCGGAGGTCTGATGAAACCGTCCGACAACGAAGCACCACCTTAGGCAACAACCAATCTCTTTGGTATTTCCGCAGTTTAAGGGCCAGTGGTATGGAATCGCTGCGTCCTCCAACTGCCCCATGTTTAAGGATATGAAGAAAGACATGACCCTCCCCATCATCGTGTACGGAATGGACAAAGACAACGTAAAAGTCGCCATCGCTTTCAAGACGTAAGAACATATTTGACAATATTGTATGCCTTCTCTCATATGGGATGTTTGGGGCGGTGTGTGTGGGGGGGGGGGAGCCATTAAGCTCTGACCGCACTGTGCAACGCAGCAAATAATACCACCCTACGGCGGAACTGGGACATCACAACACAAAATATACCCTGTGATGTGGGCAAGATGCAGGAGGTTAGTCTGCTCTCGTGAGGTCCGGGAGGGAGAAATTCGCAAAAATCAACAGGAATAATGCTAATGACAAGTGATGCGCCCCCTGCTGGCAGTTGTGTGGTGTTACATTATTGGTGCATGAGTATTGGTTAGCTGTGACCTAAAGCTCCAAAGTACATATTTTTTAAATGCCATAGATGGGACGGACAGACAGGTACATTGCTGACGTTACCGCTCCAACCAGAGGGTCAGACACATCAGCGATAATGTCTTGTTAAATTGCGAGGGTAATTATCATTCTCATTGCTGTGGACTAATAAGCACCTATAAGTAATAAGATAGGAGGATTTGATGATAACTAAATATAGGGACGAGAGTATTATACTCCCATTATCTAAATCACTAGTGAGGCCTCATCTTGAATACTGTGTACAATTTTGGGCACCATACTACGAAAAGGATATCCTGGAGCTAGAAAAGGTTCAGAGGTGGGCGACCAAACTAATCAAGGGCATGGAGACGCTGGAATACGAGGAAAGGCTTGCAAGGCTAGGCATGTTTACACTGGAAAAGAGGAGACTAAGAGGGGACATGATCAACATCTACAAATATATAAGGAATCAATACACAGAGCTTGGGAGGGACCTGTTTTCTATAAGATCAGCACAGAGGACACGTGGTCACTCGCTTAGGTTAGAGGAGTTTCCGCACATTGAGGCGAAAAGGTTTTTTCACAGTAAGGACAATACGTGTTTGGAATTCCCTGCCTGAGAGAGTAGTAATGGCGGACTCAGTCAACACCTTTAAGAATGGGTTAGATAAATTCCTATAGGATAAAGATATGCAGGGTTATGGTGCGTAGGCATGCATTATAACTAGTCCTACCATAAAAATAACTAGTCCTATAATAAGACTGCATAGGAGACCACAAATAGGCTGAACTCGATGGACAATTGTCTTTTTTCAACCTTAGTTACTATGTTACTATATTTTATTTTATTTTTCCCCCCCACACAGACCCAAGGGTTGCCAGCAAATGGATTTCAAATATGATACCATCTCCAGCGGCCACTACAAACACAGCAGCCGTAAGTATTTGCTGTCTGTCGCTGCACATCCCGAATGATGGATTCCATAGCGAATAATGAGGCAGATGTATTAACCAATAACCTGGAGAAGGCATAAGGAAGTGATAAACCAGTGATATGTGCAAGGTGATAAAGGCACCAGCCAATCAGCTCCAATATGTAAATTAACAGTTAGGATCTGATTGGCTGCTGCCTTTATCACCTTGCACATATCACTGGTTTATCACTTCCTTATGCCTTCTCCAGGTTAATACATCTGCCCCAATGCCAGTATTGCAGGTAATCCATGTGTGATCCGGTTTAAAAGGGATAGTATGGTAAGCCTATGATAGGCACACCTCATGGTCCAACACTGACAATCACAGGACCGCTAAACCTTAAGTACAAGTTGCCTTTTACCTAAAAACGCTGCTAACAAAGCTTATTGGTGGTTGCCCTGAGTTGCAGCACAACAAACAGTGTTAGTAACGAACTCTCAGCGTTCTTGTGTCTCCACCCATCTTCCGTGATAACACGAGCTGATATGTCCACACAGCGCACGGAGATAATGAGGTCGTCATTGTCGGCACAGACTACAAGGCGTTTGCTCTGGAATATACAGAAACAATGCACGAGGGTAAGACCTGCACAACCCTCAAGTTATACGGTAAGTTTATTTGTAATGGTTATTATAATTAATAATAATATAAGATATTGATTAGCACTGTACCAAAACAGTCCATATAGTGTAATGTTGAAAATCTTCACGTTTCCCAAACAGGTGCTTAAACCCCCATTACATTTCCCCATGGACTGCTGTTCTAGTCTTGGAAATGTATTACTGCCAAAGGGTGAGGAAAAGCGCAGTCTAGTATACTATTAAGGAAAAGCGCCATCTAGTGTAGCATTAAGGAAAAGCGCCATCTAGTGTAGCATTAAGGAAAAGCACCATCTAATGTAGCATTAAGGAAAAGCGCCATCTAGTGTAGCATTAAGGAAAAGCGCCATCTAGTGTAGCATTAAGGAAAAGCGCCATCTAGTGTAGCATTAAGGAAAAGCACCATCTACTGTAGCATTAAGGAAAAGCACCATCTAGTGTAGCATTAAGGAAAAGCGCCATCTAATGTAGCATTAAGGAAAAGCGCCATCTAGTGTAGCATTAAGGAAAAGCGCCATCTAGTGTAGCATTAAGGAAAAGCGCCATCTAGTGTAGCATTAAGGAAAAGCACCATCTACTGTAGCATTAAGGAAAAGCGCAATCTAGTGTAGCATTAAGGAAAAGCGCAATCTAGTGTAGCATTAAGGAAAAGCACCATCTACTGTAGCATTTAGGAAAAGCACCATCTACTGTAGCATTAAGGAAAAGCGCCATCTAGTGTAGCATTAAGGAAAAGCGCAATCTAGTGTAGCATTAAGGAAAAGCACCATCTACTGTAGCATTAAGGAAAAGCGCCATCTAGTGTAGCATTAAGGAAAAGCACCATCTACTGTAGCATTAAGGAAAAGCGCCATCTAGTGTAGCATTAAGGAAAAGCACCATCTAATGTAGCATTAAGGAAAAGCACCATCTACTGTAGCATTAAGGAAAAGCGCCATCTAGTGTAGCATTAAGGAAAAGCGACATCTAGTGTAGCATTAAGGATTTAGTTTCCGCGCTCATGAATAATTGTGAAAACCCACTGAATTAAACTCGTACCAAAAATAAATAAAACAAAGCTTATCTGAGGTTCTTTGTCCCAAACACGGGAAACGTTCTTCCGAGATCTCTTAATCGGATGTCAATCAAAATCCTAGAGTATCTCTCCAGATCTCAGTTGTTGTAGAACCACTCCAAACGGAAACTGCCCTCGCCCTTCACTGATGGCCCCTTCATGGTCATATCCAAACAGCCGTGCGTCTGCACGTGCATGGAGTGAGACCCCCGCTTTGTGCGTCTTTAGATGCTGAAATACAGTCAGGTTCGTCTTTAGACGCCACCAGCGTTGTGTGCACCTGAAATCGCAGCTGCGACTCTGTAGTAACACAACTGAGACGCATGCACAGAGAGAAAAAATCTCCGTGGTCTATGGCCGATTTCAAATACTTTCACCATCGATGGGGGAATACCAAATGGTTTCCCGACATCAATGGTTCAGTGCTACTGATTTATTATTTTTCTTTCTCAAAGTGTCAGGGCACTGAGCTTAGCACCGCCCCCTGACTCCCGCAAAGCCATGCCCTTGGGCTCTGATTGGCCCATATTTCATTGCACAGTAATAAGGGATGACGATCAATGGATAAAACCATCAATGGATCTCTTCCAGATGGGTTTACATACACCATCAAGGTTATCCATCAATGGTACCATCGATGGTGACCATTGATTGATAACCCACCAATGGTCATTCCTAATGTAGTGTACCACTCAGAATCAGGCTCTTACTGTTAAGGGCAGTAGATTCAAAGCTCTTGTGGGTTCCAGGCAAGATATACAAGTGGGTGATGGTGGTGGATGGGGACCATTGCTATAGAGGCTGGCCAGGGCTCAGTACAGTATCGATGCCCCATGGGGTTGTGATGCACACTGCCATAATTTACACAATGACGCCTCAACTTTAATAATGTGTTTCTTACTCAGGGAGAGAGACGAACCTGCCAATGGAGATTAAGCAGCAATTCATGGCCTATGCCAAGAACCTTGGCCTGACAGAAGATGATACCAAGGTGTTCAGCAAAGGAGGTAACTATACAATATTGTAGAAATATGGTTGTGAAGTGGATTACAATAGGATATTTGCCTAATTGTCCTGCCTCAATTCAGGAGGAGGGCATAAGGAATTGGGTGCCAAGCCCATCTATCAACCATGCTGGGAAGCTCCAGACCCCAAAATCCTAAAATAGCATAGATGGATCAAGGCTGGCTCTTTCATTAGGCAGCTGCCTATGGCGCCAACATATGGAGGGGAGGCACTACTAGGTACATGGACCTCTCCATCTCATACACTGTAATATTGGGGACACCAGTATTTCCTTCTCATCACTGAATCCTGGCAAAGTCCAGGCCCTGTAATCGCCCTGCATTGGGTGCGATATTATCTGGCCATGCAAAACACAATTGTGCCTGATGATACAAAAGCACAGCAGAAAAGCACAGACAAATAACGCAGTGTATTTTGAAAAAGTTATAGGGTAGGCGTATACATGCACACAAATTAAAGTGTAGAAGTCCCTGTTTTATTAAATAAATCCTGGTGAGCATGAAAACCTCCAGTTAGATTGTACATATGGGTAACCATGTGTATCAATGATGTAAGGCTCAACAGAAATTGCTCTGTGGCACCCTCTGGTGGCTCATGAAGACATAGCAGCTGCTCTGTGACTAATAGGCACACAGTCTATTGAAAAGCATCATACTGTATGTTAATGTAATGGACTAGTAAATAATTTCCTCTTGGCTATAGCGGAGGCAGCCATTTTCTGAGCTGAACATAATACTCACTAGAATAGAGAATATTCATTCTCCTGCACATGGGCCTATGGTACACAGTAAAATGGGCGCCCACACTGTGTGTCAGGAACAGGTACACTTTAATAATGCCCAATGCAGGAGCTGCAGCATTGGTAATGGTGAGAATAATAAAATGCTAATCTGTGACGTGATCTCTTGTCATCCATCTCTTTCCAGATCTATGTCCTCCCCATGTCTAGGTGAGTTCGCGGTAACACCAAAAATGTCCAATGTTTTCTCTTGTGTAAAGTTGAACATAGCAGGACTGCATAAAGCCTCATGCGCACCCTTATAATTACACTTTCCTCTCCGGAGGCAGTGGACATTACTAGGAAAATGACACAGCGGCCATTTTTCCAGAGATTTGTGCATGCTCAGTAGAGAAGTCACAGGGGACATTGCATGGGCTCCATTTTCCCGGAGACCAATACATGCTCTGCCAGACAGAAGGGGGCCCACACGGAGCCTGCACACGGGCCCTCTCCTCTCTTAAACAGCCCCTGGGGCAGATACCCATGGTAAGATGGTTATGGGAAATAGGGGGTTGGCATCCATGGATTTTTTGGATCCAATGGAGATGCATATTTGATTTGGTGCCAGATTTGGGGTGGCTGCCGCCTTCACATGTTACTTTCCAATGGCTGCTGACTTCACCCCGCCAGTTACAGCCCCCTAGCTTGTACGCACAGCACCGGCCATTGTAGAAGCAGCACAAGCAGACGGTGTATGTGGTATGACTGGATAGCGCCGCAACATTTGCATAAAGACCCACACTGTGTTGCGGGAAAAGATCATCTCTAAATCAGGCACATATTCTCTAAGGCAAGATCATTTTCTTCACCACAATTGTCCATAACGATGTGTTTTACACAGTCTTCCATAATATGCCACGTTAATGCTACATTTCCCAGTTCTGCTGCTGATATAACCTCTTCAAGTTAGTAAGTCCTATCACGTAGGGTAATCTTCTATAAATATTGACTGTACGCGTCTACCTGTAGGTGACTGCTCGCTGTCCCAGTGACCTCTGACCTTTCTTGTTTGTGTTTTGCAGGAGAGATTGCATCAAGTGAACCCCCCGCTTCGCTCACAATCCATTTCCCGTCCCCTTCTTGCTCCTATTTCCAGCCCTGTTGCATTTCAAAGAGAAATAAAATAAATGAACTAAGCAGAATTTGTGTTATTTATTATTAGCCAGTTATTTGGGGTGAAGGTGCCAAGCTGGGCAGCGGCCATCTTCATACGTGCCAGCCGTCCCTGGTTTCCGCAAACACTTCCAGGTCTGGGCTTTGTAAACAACTGCTGTCCCTGGAATTGTGACCAAAAAATTCCTGGTTTTGGGTCCTATTGGATGTCATTGCTACCAGCTATGTATATGTTCTAAGCTTCTAGGGAGGACACAATAAACCTCCCACAGAGGACAAGTGTACAAGTAGTCCATAGCAACCAATTCGCTTCAACCTATCATTTTCTAGAATGTACTAGATAAAAGCAAGTATCTGATTGGTTACTATGGGCAACAGCATCTATTTAGGGGGCAGTGTGAGGGTTCACTAGCCCTTAAAGAGTGCATGGAACACCCCAATATAATACCCCCTCACCCACTCAATATAATTCCACCTCACATCCCCAATACAATGCCCCCTCACCCTCACAATATAATGTCACCTACCACCCCCAATATAATGCTACCTTACACCCCCAATATAACACCCCCTCACACCCCCAATATAATGACACCTCACACCCCCAATATAACGCCCCCTCACCCTCCCAATATAATGCCACCTCACACCCCCAATATAACGCCCCCTCACCCTCCCAATATAATGACACCTCACACCCCCAATATAATGCCACCTCACCCACCCAATATAACGCCCCCTCACCCTCCCAATATAATGCCACCTCACACCCCCAATATAACGCCCCCTCACACCCCCAATATAATGGCACCTCACACCCCCCAATATAATGCCACCTCACACACCCACTATAACGCCCCCTCACCCTCCCAATATAATGCCACCTCACACCCCCAATATAACGCCCCCTCACACCCCCAATATAATGGCACCTCACACCCCCAATATAACGCCCCCTCACCCCCCCAATATAATGCCACCTCACACCCCCAATATAACGCCCCCTCACCCCCCCAATATAATGGCACCTCACACCCCCAATATAACGCCCCCTCACACCCCCAATATAATGACACCACCCACCAATATAATGGCACCTCACACCCCCAATAAAACGCCCCCTCACACCCCCAATATAATGCCACCACCCACCAATATAATGCCACCTCACACCCAGCATGCTGTGAATATGATCCTTTTCAGGCGCTATGTGTGCTCTGTCCCGTGGAACGCAATAAAAAGCAAGACAAAGATGTATCCAAAGTACCCTTCCAATGACACGAACTAAAATCCCATCCAAGGGGCGATGCGTCAAACCTTTGAAAGAGAAAAAGTGGAGAAGTTGCCCATAGCAACTAATAATCATCTACCTATCATTTATCTAGCACAGGCTTAACCAAAAAATGACCGCTAGAATTTGATCGGTTGCTATCAGCAACTTCTCTACTTTATTTCTCTCAAAGGTTTGATACATCTCCCCCAGGTGGCGACCGCAGTAAGGTGAAATCAGCTTAGCCTGTGTAATTAAGGGAAGAGAACCTCAATATCGACTAGAGAAAGATGGCACTAACAATTTATTCCCGCCAAAAGCCAGCAACAGGAAGTACCAGGGAGGATGGGCGGGATTTCCAGGAGGAAATAGACCCAGTGGCTGCTGACAGACATTACCTAACAGGCCACAACTACTGTCAATAACAACTAACTCCACCCAACAACAACCAGTCACACTGCAAACATGGGGATTGCACAGCCAGTCTCATCCAAGGGGTTTAATCTGAACCCAGGCATATAAAATGACTTCACAGATCCTGGGGCTCAGTGACCATGTGTTGCACTTTTGAAAATCTGTCTCTTTAAAAATTGGCGCTTTAAATCTAGCCACTAATTTACCGACATCTCACAGCTACCTGCAATATCGCTATCTAAATCAGGTTCCTGGAGGGTGTAGACGTGTAAAGGACATCACCCCGGCCTGTCCCTGCTTTCTATCCCGACACTATTGGCTGCTCTCCTGGGTAATATCCAATATGGCGAGTCTCCTGGACACCCCCCCTCCCCCGACTCTATTGGCTGCTCTCCGCGGTGGTATCCAATATGGCGAGTCACCTGGACCCCCCCGACACTATTGGCTGCTCTCCGCGGTGGTATCCAATATGGCGAGTCACCTTGACCCCCCCTTCCCCCGACACTATTGGCTGCTCTCCGCAGTGGTATCCAATGTGGCGAGCCTCTGAACACTCTCCCCGACACTATTGGCTGCTCTCCGGGGTGATATCCACTATGGCGAGTCTCCTGGACACTCCCCCCGACACTATTGACTGCTCTCCACGGTGGTATCCAATATGGCGAGTCTCTTGGACACTCCCCCCGACACTATTGGCTGCTCTCCTGGGTAATATCCAATATGGTGAGTCTCCTGGACACTCCCCCTCACATTATTGGCTGCTCTCCGCGGTGGTATCCTATATGGTGAGTCTCTTGGACACTCCCCCGACACTATTTGCTGCTCTCCTGGGTAATATCCAATATGGTGAGTCTCTTGGACACTCCCCCCGACACTATTGGCTGCTCTCCACGGTGGTATCCAATATGGCGAGTATCCTGGACACTCCCCCCCCGACACTATTGGCTGCTCTCCTGGGTAATATCCAATATGGCGAGTCTCTTGGACACTCCCCCCGACACTATTGGCTGCTCTCCACGGTGGTATCCAACATGGCGAGTCTCCTGAACACTCTCCCCGACACGATTGGCTGCTCTCCGGGGTGATATCCAATATGGCGAGTCTCCTGGACACTCTCCCTTCCCCCCCCCAACACTATTGGCTGCTCTCCTGGGTGATATCCAATATGTCGAGTCTCCTGGACACTCTGGGGGAGTTGGCACCTGCACTTTGTGTTAACGCAGGGCCGGCTCCAGGCCTACTAGCACCCTGAGCGAGAAAATGTAAAAGTGCCCCCCCCCCATGCGCGCGCCGAAGGCGCGCGCGCTCTTGGAAAAGTGGGCGTGGCCTCCTGAAAAAGTGGGCGTGGTCTCGTCCCCCAGCAGTGCCAGCTACACATGACATGCCCTCCAGCAGTGCCAGCTACACGTGCTAGTGTTCACTTTTTAGGGCAGGTTGCTGATCACAGGGAGGGCACATTTTTAAGTTAGGTGGGCAAAATGATGTACATACTGTAATGCTTGTTGTTCCCATTTCCACACGCTAAAGCATGGACAGTGCGCGCCGAAGGCGCGCAGCAAAAATTTAGGGGAGTTACTTCGTGGGGAAGGTGCGTAGCCACATTATAGTGGCAATTCACATTACACCACACAGTAGTGCAGCTAATACACATTGCACCAGGTAGAACCTCCTATAAGAGCACGTTAGACACATTGCGCCAGGTAGAGCACTGAGACACACTGCCCAGCCACAGACGCCTAGCGGGAACACTACATGATATGCCCCCCAGCAGTGCCAGCTACACATGACATGCCCCCCAGCAGTGCCAGCTACACGTGACATGCCCCCCAGCAGTGCCAGCTACATAAATGGCCACACAGTTCCAGATGGATAAATGCCCCCACAGTGCCACATACATTAATGCCCTCACAGTGCAAGATATGCCCCCACAGTGCAAGAAATGTCCCCACAGTGCAAGAAATGCCCCCACGGTGCCAGATACATAAATGCCCCCACGGTGCCAGATACATAAATGCCCCCACGGTGCCAGATACATAAATGCCCCCACGGTGCCAGATACATAAATGCCCCCACGGTGCCTGATACATAAATGCCCCCACGGTGCCTGATACATAAATGCCCCCACGGTGCAGGATACATAAATGCCCCCACGGTGCCTGATACATAAATGCCCCCACAGTGCCAGATAAATGCCCCCACAGAGCCAGATAAATGCCCCCACAGTGCCAGAAATGCCCCCACAGTGCCAGATATGTCCCCACAGTGCCAGATATGCCCCCACAGTGCCAGATATGCCCCCACAGTGCCTGATATGTCCCCACAGTGCCTGATATGCCCCCACAGTGCCAGAAATGCCCCCACAGTGCCAGAAATGCCCCCACAGTGCCAGATAAATGCCCCCACAGAGCCAGATAAATGCCCCCACAGAGCCAGATAAATGCCCCCACAGTGCCAGAAATGCCCCCACAGTGCCAGAAATGCCCCCACAGTGCCAGATATGCCCCCACAGTGCCAGATATGTCCCCACAGTGCCAGATATGTCCCCACAGTGCCAGATATGCCCCCACAGTGCCAGATATGTCCCCACAGTGCCTGATATGCCCCCACAGTGCCAGATAAATGCCCCCACAGTGCCAGATAAATGCCCCCACAGAGCCAGATAAATGCCCCCACAGTGCCAGATATGTCCCCACAGTGCCAGATATGTCCCCACAGTGCCAGATATGCCCCCACAGTGCCAGATATGCCCCCACAGTGCCAGATATGTCCCCACAGTGCCTGATATGCCCCCACAGTGCCAGAAATGCCCCCACAGTGCCAGAAATGCCCCCACAGTGCCAGATAAATGCCCCCACAGAGCCAGATAAATGCCCCCACAGTGCCAGAAATGCCCCCACAGTGCCAGATATGTCCCCACAGTGCCAGATATGCCCCCACAGTGCCAGATATGCCCCCACAGGGCCAGATATGTCCCCACAGTGCCTGATATGCCCCCACAGTGCCAAATATGCCCCCACAGAGCCAGATATGCAATGCCCCCACAGTGCCAGAAATGCCCCCACAGTGCCAGAAATGCCCCCCACAGAGCCAGAAATGCCCCCACAGTGCCAGAAATGCCCCCCACAGTGCCAGATAAATGCCCCCACAGAGCCAGATAAATGCCCCCACAGTGCCAGATATGCCCCCACAGTGCCAGATATGTCCCCACAGTGCCAGATATGTCCCCACAGTGCCAGATATGCCCCCACAGTGCCAGATATGTCCCCACAGTGCCTGATATGCCCCCACAGTGCCAGATAAATGCCCCCACAGTGCCAGATAAATGCCCCCACAGAGCCAGATAAATGCCCCCACAGTGCCAGAAATGCCCCCACAGTGCCAGATATGTCCCCACAGTGCCAGATATGCCCCCACAGTGCCAGATATGCCCCCACAGTGCCAGATATGTCCCCACAGTGCCTGATATGCCCCCACAGTGCCAGAAATGCCCCCACAGTGCCAGATAAATGCCCCCACAGAGCCAGATAAATGCCCCCACAGTGCCAGAAATGCCCCCACAGTGCCAGATATGTCCCCACAGTGCCAGATATGCCCCCACAGTGCCAGATATGCCCCCACAGTGCCTGATATGCCCCCACAGGGCCAGATATGTCCCCACAGTGCCTGATATGCCCCCACAGTGCCAAATATGCCCCCACAGAGCCAGATATGCAATGCCCCCACAGTGCCAGAAATGCCCCCACAGTGCCAGAAATGCCCCCCACAGAGCCAGAAATGCCCCCACAGTGCCAGGAATGCCCCCACATAACCAAAAATGCCCCCTGTGTGCCAGAAATGCCCCCACAGTGCGGTTCTCCCCCCCCCCCCAAAAAAAAAAAATACCTGCGGCGCTGGGGAGGAGTACTGCTGTCCGCCTGTGTGGGAGCGCTGGCGGGCGGGAGGCCGGGCGAGTGAGCCTGAGCCTGAGCCTGGGTCCGGGCTGGCGGGCGGGCGGCCACTTGTGCAGGCGGGCTATGCGCGGCGCCGGCGTCTGACGTTAGATACCGGCGCCGCGCAGCGCGCATACACAGCGCGACCGCCAAATGCTGCAGCAGCACACACACAGGGCCGGCTCCAGCATCGAATATGGCGGCGCCAGCGCGTGGCGCCAATTAAGGGTGGCGCCCTGCGCGGCCGCTCTATTCGAACATGCCTAGAGCCGGCCCTGTGTTAACGCGAGTAAAAGGAGACCATCCCCCCTACTTCTGCCTGATCTGCACAAACATAGACACCTAAGGCAGGAGCGCATACAGGATGTATAGCGGTGACAGAGAGAGGGTACGGGAGGGGAGTAACAATAACAGGATGGGGGTGGGCAAACATACAAGAGGAAAGAAGGCCCACTCTTAGGGTGACCCACCCTCATTAAAAAAAATGGCCACGTCCTATTTTGGATGAATAAGGAGTGGCTCTAGACTACACAGCCTAACTACATGTAATGAGAGGTGCTACCTTGCTGAGGCTTATAGTGCCACACACAGAGAGAAAAAAGATGCAGATGCAATATTCAATCATTACTAATTAGAATTATAATACATTTTGCAAGAAAACAGGATTTTTATACCTACCGGTAAATCCTTTCCTCCTAGTCCGTAGAGGATGCTGGGGTACACTTTAGTACCATGGGGAATAGACGGTTCCGCGGGAGCCATGGGCACTTTAAGACTTTTTCAGAGTGTGAACTGGCTCCTCCCTCTATGCCCCTCCTCCAGACCTCAGTATTGGAACTGTGCCCAGGGAGACGGCCAATTCGAGAAAAGGATTTACTTTAAAGTTAATGGTGAGATTCACACCAGCTCACACTTCAACCATGCCGCACACATGGCATTCAATCTAACACACGTTACCAGCATGAACATCACAGCAACATGCTAAAAACTATTTTAACACAACACCTGTGTAAAACTATAACAAAATTACTACTGCAGGTAAAGTACGCACTGGGCTGGGTGCCCAGCATCCTCTACGGACTAGGAGAAAAGGAGTTACCGGTAGGTATAAAAATCCTGTTTTCTCATACGTCCAAGAGGATGCTGGGGTTCACTTTAGTACCATGGGGTTATACCAAAGCTCCAGTACGGGCGGGAGAGTGCGGATGTCCCCGCAGAACCGATTGACCAAAATTTGGTGGTCATTCCGAGTTGTTCGCTCGCAAGCTGCTTTTAGCAGCATTGCACATGCTAAGCCGCCGCCTACTGGGAGTGAATCTTAGCTTCTTAAAATTGCGAACGAAAGATTCGCATTATTGCGAAAATACATCTCTGTGCAGTTTCTGAGTAGCTCGAGACTTACTCGGCATCTGCGATCAGTTCAGTGCTTGTCGTTCCTGGTTTGACGTCACAAACACACCCAGCGTGCGGCCAGACACTCCTCCGTTTCTCCAGCCACTCCCGCGTTTTTCCCAGAAACGGTAGCGTTTTTTCACACACACCCAGAAAACGGCCAGTTTCCGCCCAGAAACATCCACTTCCTATCAATCACATTACGATCACCAGAACGAAGAAAAAACCGTGAGTAAAATTCCTAACTGCATAGCAAATTTACTTGGCGCAGTCGCAGTGCGGACATTGCGCATGCGCACTAAGCGGAAAATCGCTGCGATGCGAAGAAATTTACCGAGCGAACAACTCGGAATGACCCCCTTTAGGTCATCAGCGGCCAAGGCGTCAAACTTGTAAAACTTAGCAAACGTGTTTGCCCCTGACCAAGTAGCTGCTCGACAAAGTTGTAAAGCCGAGACCCCCCCGGGCAGCCGCCCAGGATGAGCACACCTTCCTTGTAGAATGGGGATTCACCGAATTCTGCATCGGCAATCCTGCCGTGGAATGAGCGTGTTGAATCGTACCTCTGATCCAGCGCGCAATCGTCTGCTTAGAAGCAGGACACCCAATCTTGTTGGGAGCATACAGGACAAACAGAGCCTCTGTTTTCCGTATCCTAGCCGTTCTGGCGACATAAATTTTCAAAGTTCTGACCACATCCAGAGACTTTGAACCAGCGACGGTGTCAGTAGCCACTGGCACCACAATAGGTTGGTTTATATGTTCTCAGCTCAGCTCTATCTTCATGGAATATCAAGCAAGGGCTCTTGTGAGACAAGGCCCCTAACTCAGACACCCTCCTTGCGGATGCCAAGGCCAACAGCATGACCACTTTCCAAGTGAGAAACTTCAACTCCACCTCCTGGAGAGGTTCAAACCAATCTGATTGAAGAAACTGCAACACCACGTTAAGATCCCACGGTGCCGCAGGAGGCACAAATGGAGGTTGGATGTGCAGAACCCCTTTCACGAAGGTCTGAACTTCTGGAAGGGAGGCCAATTGTTTCTGAAAGAAAATGGACAAGGCCAAAATCTGGCCCTTGATTGAACCCAATCGTAGGCCCGCATCCACACCCGCCTGAAGAAAATGGAGAAAACGTCCTAACTGAAACTCTTCCTTTGGAGCCTTCTTGGTTTCACACCAAGACACATATTTTCTCCAAATACGGTGGTCATGTTTAGACGTTACTCCTTTCCTGGCCTGAATAAGAGTGGGAATGACTTCTTTGGGAATACCCTTCCGGGCTAGGATCTGGCGCTCAACAGCCATGCCGTCAAACGTAGCCGCGGTAAGTCTTGATACACGAACGGCCCCTGCTGCAGCAGGTCCTCGCGACGAGGAAGAGGCCGAGGATCTTCTATGAGCAACTCCTGAAGATCTGGATACCAAGCCCTCCTTGGCCAGTCTGGGACAATGAGGATCGCTCGAACTCCTGTTCTTTTTACGATTTTGAGAACTTTTGGTATCAGTGGAAGTGGAGGGAAGACATACACCGACCGAAACACCCACTGGGTCACCAGTGCGTCCACTGCTATTGCTTGAGGGTCTCTCGACCTGGAACATTATCTCTGAAGCTTCTTGTTGAGACGAGATGCCATCATGTCTACTTGAGGAACTCCCCAAAGACCTGTCACCTCTGCGAAGACTTCTTGGTGGAGGCCCCATCTTGACTTGACCATCTTCCTTGGAAGCTTTCCCCCTGTGTGACTGCTCCCCAACCTTGGAGACTTGCATCCGTGGTTACTAGGACCCAGTCCTGAATCCCAAACCTGCGTCCTTCCAGGAGGTGAGAACTGTGCAGCCACCACAGGAGTGAAATTCTGGCTTTGGAAGACAGGATTATCCCCTGATGCATGTGTAGATGGGATCCGGACCACTTGTCCAACAGGTCCCACTGGAATACTCTGGCATGGAATTGGCCAAACTGTATGGACTCGTAGGCCACTACCATCTTCCCCAACAACCGAATGCATTGATGAATCGACACTCTTGTTGGTTTCAGAATTTGTTTGACCATTCTATGGATTTCCAGAGCCTTTTCTACTGGAAGAAATACCCTCTGTACTTCTGTGTCCAGTATCATCCCCAGAAACGATAATCTTGTCGTAGGTTCCAACTGTCGAAGGAGGACCATCATCTCCGCCATCACCTTGGTGAAGAGCCTCTGTGCCGTGGAGAGTCCGAACGGCAACGTCTGAAATTGGTAATGACAATCCTGCACTGCAAATCTCAGGTAAGCCTGATGCGGAGGATAAATAGGAACATGTAAGCAGGCATCTTTTATGTCCACTGACACCATGAAGTCCCTTTCCTCCAAACTGGAATTCACTGCCCTCAGAGATTCCATCTTGAATTTGAACCTTTGTAGGTAGAGATTCAGTGTTTTCAAATTTAGAATCGGTCTGACCGAGCCGTCCGGCTTCGGAACTACGAAAAGGCTTGAATAAAACCCTTCTCCTTGTTGCGACAAGGGAACCAGGACAATCACTTGATCCTGACACAATTTTTGTATTGCTGCTGATACCACTTCCCTGTCTGGGATAGAAACTGTTAAGGCCGATTTGAAAAATCGGCATGGGGGAATGTCTTGAAACTCCAGCTTGTAACCGTGGGACACTATTTGTGAGACCCACGGGTCCAGGCCAGATTGAACCCAAATCTGACTGAAGAGTTTCAGACGTGCCCCCACCTGAGCGGACTCCCGCAAGGGAGCCCCAGCATCATGCTGAAGATTTGGCAGAAGCAGAGGTTGATTCCTGCTCCTGTGATCCTGGAGACACTGTGGACTTTTTACCTTTTCCCCTTCCTTTACCCGCAAAGAAAGGGGAACCTTTACCCTTTTTGTATTTATTGGGCCGAAAGGACTGCATCTGAGAGTGATGTGTCTTTTTCGCCGGCGCAGGAGCATTAGGCAAAAATGTCGACTTAGCCGCAGAAGCTAAGGCATCCAGCCCATCTGCAAACAAGGCCTCGCCTTTATACGGGAGAGCCTCCATATTCCTTTTGGAATCTGCGTCAGCATTCCACTGGCGAATCCACAACGCCCTACATGCTGAGATCGCCATGGTAGCGGCTCTTGAACCCAAGAGACCAATATCTTTCATAGCTCCAAGCATGTACGCAGCATTGTCTTTGATATGACCTAACGTTAGGAGTATTTTGTCTTTATCTATCGTGTCAATGTCTGATGACAAGTTTTCTGATCATTTTTCAATAGCACTAGTCACCCACGCACAGGCAACGGTAGGCCTGAGTAGTGTCCCATTGGCCACATAGATCGATTTCAACGTAGTCTCTAACTTGCGGTCTGCCGGCTCCTTTAGTGAAGCCGTTCCCGGCGCCGGAAGAATCACCTTTTTTTGTTAATTGTGACAGGGCACTGTCTAGAATGGGGCGTGACTCCCACCTTTTCCTGTCTTCTGCAGGGAAAGGGTAAACCGCCTGAATTCGCTTTGGAATGTGAAATTTCTTTTCAGGATTAGTCCAGACTCCCTCAAAGAGACTGTTTAGCTGAGATGGAGGGAAAGTTACATTCATTTTCTTTTCTTTATAAAAGTAAGCCTTCTCCTGTGGTAAATGAGGGGCCTCCGTAACTTCTAACACCACCTTTATAGCAATTAGAGATGAGCGGGTTCGGTTCCTCGGAATCCGAACCCCCCCGAACTTCAGCCTTTTTTGCACGGGTCTGAGCAGACTCGGATCCTCCCGCCTTGCTCGGTTAACCCGAGCGCGCCCGAACGTCATCATCCCGCTGTCGGATTCTCGCGAGACTCGGATTCTATATAAGGAGCCGCGCGTCGCCGCCATTTTCACACGTGCATTGAGATTGATAGGGAGAGGACGTGGCTGGCGTCCTCTCCGTTTAGATTAGATTAGAGAGTCAGAGACACTTGAGTTGATTTACTAATTTGGGGAGCATTAGGAGGAGTACTCAGTACAGTGCAGCAGAGTTTTGCTGATAGTGTGACCACCAGTTTAATTTTAATCGGTTCTCTGCCTGAAAAAAAAACGATACACAGTCACATACCATATCTGTGCTCAGCCTCAGTGTGCTGCATGATAATATGATAATGATAATATATCATCTATGTATGTATTATATCTGACTGTGCTGAGTGCTCACTGCCAGTGCTGCTCACACAGCTTAATTGTGGGGGAGACTGGGGTGCAGTTATAGCAGGAGTACAGTGCACACTTTTGCTGCCAGTGTGACCACTGACCACCAGTATATTGTCTGCCTGAAAAAGTTAAACAAACACTCCTGTGGTGTTTTTTATTTTTTATTCTATAAACGCATTCTGCTGACAGTGTCCAGCAGGTCCGTCATTCATTATATTATATAAATATTTACCTGCAGTAGTGTTTTATTTTTTTTGGTTCATCTCTATCATCTTTATCATCTCTATATTAGCAGACGCAGTACGGTAGTCCACGGCTGTAGCTACCTCTGTGTCGTCAGTGCTCGTCCATAATTGTATACCTACCTGTGGTGGGTGTTTTTTTTTTCTATCTTCTTCATACTAGTAGTTCAGCAGTCTGCTGACAGCGTCCAGCAGGTCCGTCATTATATATTATATATACCTGCAGTAGTGATATATATATATTTTTTATATCATTATCATCTCTATATTAGCAGACGCAGTACGGTAGTCCACGGCTGTGGCTACCTCTGTGTCGTCAGTGCTCGTCCATAATTGTATACCTACCTGTGGTGGTTTTTTTTTTTTTCTATCTTCTTCATACTAGTAGTTCAGCAGTCTGCTGACAGCGTCCAGCAGGTCCGTCATTATATATTATATATACCTGCAGTAGTGATATATATATATTTTTTATATCATTATCATCTCTATATTAGCAGACGCAGTACGGTAGTCCACGGCTGTGGCTACCTCTGTGTCGTCAGTGCTCGTCTATAATTGTATACCTACCTGTGGTGGGGTTTTTTTTTTCTATCTTCTTCATACTAGTAGTTCAGCAGTCTGCTGACAGCGTCCAGCAGGTCCGTCATTATATATTATATATATATATACCTGCAGTAGTGATATATATATATTTTTTATATCATTATCATCTCTATATTAGCAGACGCAGTACGGTAGTCCACGGCTGTGGCTACCTCTGTGTCGTCAGTGCTCGTCCATAATTGTATACCTACCTGTGGTGGTTTTTTTTTTTTTCTATCTTCTTCATACTAGTAGTTCAGCAGTCTGCTGACAGCGTCCAGCAGGTCCGTCATTATACATTATATATACCTGCAGTAGTGATATATATATATTTTTTATATCATTATCATCTCTATATTAGCAGACGCAGTACGGTAGTCCACGGCTGTGGCTACCTCTGTGTCGTCAGTGCTCGTCTATAATTGTATACCTACCTGTGGTGGGGGTTTTTTTTTCTATCTTCTTCATACTAGTAGTTCAGCAGTCTGCTGACAGCGTCCAGCAGGTCCGTCATTATATATTATATATATATATACCTGCAGTAGTGATATATATATATTTTTTATATCATTATCATCTCTATATTAGCAGACGCAGTACGGTAGTCCACGGCTGTGGCTACCTCTGTGTCGTCAGTGCTCGTCCATAATTGTATACCTACCTGTGGTGGGGTTTTTTTTTTTCTATCTTCTTCATACTAGTAGTTCAGCAGTCTGCTGACAGCGTCCAGCAGGTCCGTCATTATATATTATATATATATACCTGCAGTAGTGATATATATATATTTTTTATATCATTATCATCTCTATATTAGCAGACGCAGTACGGTAGTCCACGGCTGTGGCTACCTCTGTGTCGTCAGTGCTCGTCCATAATTGTATACCTACCTGTGGTGGGGTTTTTTTTTTCTATCTTCTTCATACTAGTAGTTCAGCAGTCTGCTGACAGCGTCCAGCAGGTCCGTCATTATATATTATATTTATCTGACGTCCTAGTGGATGCTGGGAACTCCGTAAGGACCATGGGGAATAGCGGGCTCCGAAGGAGGCTGGGCACTCTAGAAAGATTTATGACTACCTGGTGTGCACTGGCTCCTCCCACTATGACCCTCCTCCAAGCCTCAGTTAGATCTTGTGCCCGGCCGAGGTTGGATGCACACTAGGGGCTCTCCTGAGCCCTTAGAAAGAAAGTATTGATTTAGGTTTTTTATTTTCAGTGAGACCTGCTGGCAACAGGCTCACTGCAGCGAGGGACTAAGGGGAGAAGAAGCGAACTCGCCTGCTTGCAGCCGGATTGGGCTTCTTAGGCTACTGGACACCATTAGCTCCAGAGGGATCGACCGCAGGCCCAGTCCTTGGTGTTCGGTCCCGGAGCCGCGCCGCCGTCCCCCTTACAGAGCCAGAAGCAAGAAGAGGTCCGGAAAATCGGCGGCAGAAGACTTCAGTCTTCACCAAGGTAGCGCACAGCACTGCAGCTGTGCGCCATTGCTCCTCATACACACTTCACACTCCGGTCACTGAGGGTGCAGGGCGCTTGGGGGGGGCGCCCTGAGCAGCAATAAAAACACCTTGGCTGGCAAAAATACCACAATATATAGCCCCAGAGGCTATATATGTGGTAAATACCCCTGCCAGAATCCAGAAAAAAGCGGGAGAATAGGCCGCGGAAAAGGGGCGGAGCTATCTCCCTCAGACACACTGGCGCCATTTTCTCTTCACAGTGCAGCTGGAAGAAAGCTCCCCAGGCTCTCCCCTGTAGTTTTCAGGCTCAAAGGGTTAAAAAGAGAGGGGGGGCACTAAATTTAGGCGCAATATTGTATATACAAGCAGCTATGGGGGAAAATTCACTCAGTTATAGTGTTAATCCCCACATTATATAGCGCTCTGGTGTGTGCTGGCATACTCTCTCTCTGTCTCCCCAAAGGGCTTTGTGGGGTCCTGTCCTCAGTCAGAGCATTCCCTGTGTGTGTGCGGTGTGTCGGTACAGCTGTTTCGACATGTTTGAGGAGGAGGCTTATATAGTGACGGAGCAGATGCCGATAAATGTGATGTCGCCCCCTGTGGGGCCGACACCAGAGTGGATGGTTAGGTGAAAGGTATTAACCGACAGTGTCAACTCCTTACATAAAAGGGTGGATGACGTAACAGCTGTGGGACAGCCGGCTTCTTAGCCCGTGACTGCCCAGGCGTCTCAAAGGCCATCAGGGGCTCAAAAACGCCCGCTCATTCAGATGGCAGACACAGATGTCGACACGGAGTCTGACTCCAGTGTCGACAAGGTTGAGACATATACACAATCCACTAGGAACATCCGTGACTTGATCCCGGCAATAAAAAATGTGTTACACATTTCTGACATTAACCTCTAAAAATGGGTTTTTATGTTTGGGGAGAAAAAGCAGGCAGTGTTTTGTTCCCCCATCAGATGAATGAATGAAGTGTGTGAAAAGCGTGGGTTCCCCCTGATAAGAAACTGGTAATTTCTAAAAAGTTACTGATTGCGTACCTTTTCCCACCAGAGGATAAGTTACGCTGGGAGATATTCCCTAGGGTGGATAAGGCGCTCACACGGTTGTCAAAATAGGTGGCACTGCCGTTTTAGGAACGGCCACTTTGAAGGTACCTGTTGATAAAAAGCAGGAGGCTATCCTGAAGTCTGTATTTACACACTCAGGTACTAGACTGAAACCTGCAGAGCGTGCTGCTGCAGCGTGGTCGGTGACGCTGTCAAACATACTAGTTTGCTAACATGAGAACATATTAAAGACGTCGTCTTATATATGAGGGATGCACAGAGGGATATTTTGCCGGCTGGCATCCAAAATGAATGTAATGTCCATTCTGTCAGGAGGGTATTAGAGACCTGTCACTGGACAGGTGATGCTGACTTTAAAAGGCGCATAGAGATTCTGCCTTATAAGGGTGAGGAATTATTTGGGGATGGTCTCTGGGACCTCGTATCCGCAGCAACAGCTGGGAAGAAATATTTTTACCTCAGTTTTCCTCACAGACTAAGAAAGCACTGTATTATCAGGTACAGTCCTTTCGGCTTCAGAAAAGCAAGCGGGTCAAAGGCGCTTCCTTTCTGTACAGAGACAAGGGAAGAGGGAAAAAGCTGCACCAGTCAGCCTGTTCCCAGAATCATAATTCTTCTCTCGCTTCCTCTGAGTCCACAGCATGACGCGGGGGCTCCACAGGTGTAGCCAGGTACGGTGGGGGGCCGTCTCAAAAATTTCAGCGATCAGTGGGCTCGCTCACAGGTGGATCCCTGTTTCATTCAAGTAGTATTTCAGGGGTACAAGCTGGAATTCGAGATGTCTTCCCCCTGCCGTTTCCTCAAATATGCCTTGCCGACAACTCCCTCAGGCAGGGAGGCTGTGCTAGAGGCAATTAATAAGCTGTATTCCCAGCAGGTAATACTTAAGGTGCCCCTACTTCAACAAGGACGGGGTTACTATTCCACACGGTTTGGGGTACCGAAACTGCATGGTTCGGTGTGACCCTTTTTTATATTTAAAATCCTTGAACACATACATAAAAAAATTCAAGTTCAAGATGGAATCGCTCAGGGCGGTTATTGCAAGCCTGGACGAGGGGGATTACATGGTATCCCGGGACATCAAGGATGCTTACCTACATGTCCCCATTTACTATCCTCGCCAGGAGTACCTCAGATTTGTGGTACAGGATTACCATTACCAAGTCCAGACTCTGCCGTTTGGACTGTACATGGCACCGAGGGTGTTACCAAGGTAATGGCCGGAATGATGATAAAAGGGAAGTTTTTAATGATCCCGTACTTGGACAATCTCCTTATAAGGGCGAGGTCCAAGGAGCAGTTGCTAGTCGGGGTAGCACTATTTTGGAAAGTGCTACAACAGCACGGTTGGATTCTAAACAGTCCAAAGACACAGCTGTTTCCTACGACACGTCTACTGTTCCTGGGGATGGTTCTGGACACAGACCAGAAATAAGTGTTTCTCCCGGAGGAGAAAGCCAAGGAGCTGTCATCTCTAGTCAGAGACCTCCTGAAGCCAAAACAGTTATCGGTGCATCATTGCACGCGAGTCCTGGGAAAAATGATAGCTTCCTACGAAGCAATCCCATTCGGCAGGTTCCATGCAAGAACTTTTCAGGGGGACCTGTTAGACAAGTGGTCCGGATCACATCTTCAGATGCATCGGCTGATAACCCTGTCTCCAAGGACCAGGGTATCTCTACTGTAGTGGCTGCAGAGTGCCCATCTTCAAGAGGGCCGCAGGTTCGACATACAGGACTAGGTCCTAGTGACCATGAATGCCAGCCTTTGAGGCTGGGGGGCAGTCACACAGGGAAGAAGCTTCCAGGGACTTTGGTCAAGTCAGGTGACTTCCCTACATAAATATTCTGGAACTGAGGGCCATTTACAATGCCCTGAGTCAGGCAAGGCCTCTGCTTCAAAACCGGCCGGTCCTGATCCAATCGGACAACATCACGGCAGTCGCCCATGTAAACCAACAGGGCGACACAAGAAGCAGGATGGCGATGGCAGAAGCCACAAGGATTCTCCGATGGGCGGAAAATCATGTGTTAGCACTGTCAGCAGTGTTCATTCCCGGAGTGGACAACTGGGAAGCAGATCTTCTCAGCAGACACGACTTCTACCCGAGAGAGTGGGGACTTCATACAGAAGTCTTCCAAAGGATTGTACACCATTGGGAAAGGCCACAGGTGGACATGAAGGCGTCCCGCCTCAACAAAAAGCTATAAAAGATATTGCGCCAGGTCAAGGGACCTTCAGGCGATAGCTGTGGACGCTCTGGTAACACCGTGGGTGTACCAGTCGGTTTATGTGTTCCCCCCTCTGCCTCTCATACCAAAGGTACTGAGAATAATAAGAAGGCGAGGAGTAAGAACGATACTCGTGGTTCCGGATTGGCCAAGAAGAGCCTGGTACCCAGAACTTCAAGAAATTATATCAGAGGACCCATGGCCTCTGCCGCTCAGACAGGACCTGCTGCAGCAGGGGCCCTGTCTGTTCCAAGACTTACCGCGGCTACGTTTTGATGGCATGGCGGTTGAACGCCGGATCCTAAAGGAAAAGGGCATTCCGGAGGAAGTCATTCCTACGCTGATTCAAGCCAGGAAAGATGTAACTGCAAAACATTATCACCGCATATGGCGGAAATATGTTGCTTGGTGTGAGGCCACAAAAGGCCCCAACAGAGGAATTTCAACTAGGTCGATTTCTGCATTTCCTACAAGCAGGAGTGTCTATGAGCCTAAAATTAGGCTCCATTAAGATACAGATCTCGGCTCTGTCGATTTTCTTCCAGAAAGAATTAGCTTCAGTACCTGAAGTTCAGACATTGTGAAAGGAGTGCTGCATATTCAGCCCCCGGTTGTGCCTCCAGTGGCACCTTGGGATCTCAACCTGGTGTTGAGTTTCTTAAAATCACATTGGTTTGAACCACTAAAAACCGTGGATCTAAAATATCTCACGCGGAAAGTGGTCATGTTATTGGCCTTGGCTTCGGCCAGGCGTGTATCAGAATTGGCGGCTTTGTTATATAAAAGTCCTTATCTGATTTTCCATATGGATAGGGCAGAATTGAGGACTCGTCCCCAGTTTCTCCCTTAGGTGGTATCAGGTTTTCACTTGAACCAACCTATTGTGGTGCCTGCGGCTACTAGGGACTTGGAGGATTTCAAGTTACTGGACGTAGTCAGGGCCTTGAAAAATTATGTTTCCAGGACGGCTAGAGTCAGGAAAATTGACTCGCTATTTATCCTGTATGCACCCAACAGGCTGGGTGCTCCTGCTTCTAAGCAGCCTATCGCTCGCTGGATCTGTGACACGATTCATCAGGCGCATTCTGCGGCTTGACTGCCGCATCTTAAATCGGTGAAAGCCCATTCCACAGGGAAGGTGGGCTCATCTTGGGCGGCTGCCCGAGGGGTCTCGGCTTTACAACTTTGCCGAGCTGTTACTTGGTCAGGGGCAAACACGTTTGCAAAATTCTACAAAATTGATGCCCTGGCTGAGGAGGACCTGGAGTTCTCTCATTCGGTGCTGCAGAGTCACCTGCATTCTCCCGCCCGTTTGGGAGCTTTGGTATAATCCCCATGGTCCTTACGGAGTTCCCAGCATCCACTAGGACGTCAGAGAAAATAAGATTTTACTCACCGGTAAATCTATTTCTCGTAGTCCGTAGTGGATGCTGGGCGCCCATCCCAAGTGCGGATTGTCTGCAATACTTGTATATAGTTATTGCCTAACTAAAGGGTTATTGTTGAGCCATCTGTTGAGAGGCTCAGTTATATTCATACTGTTAACTGGGTATAGTATCACGAGTTATACGGTGTGATTGGTGTGGCTGGTATGAGTCTTACCCGGGATTCAAAATCCTTCCTTATTATGTCAGCTCGTCCGGGCACAGTGTCCTAACTGAGGCTTGGAGGAGGGTCATAGAGGGAGGAGCCAGTGCACACCAGGTAGTCATAAATCTTTCTAGAGTGCCCAGCCTCCTTCGGAGCCCGCTATTCCCCATGGTCCTTACGGAGTTCCCAGCATCCACTACGGACTACGAGAAATAGATTTACCGGTGAGTAAAATCTTATTATACCTGCAGTAGTGATATATATATATTTTTTATATCATTATCATCTCTATATTAGCAGACGCAGTACGGTAGTCCATGGCAGTGGCTACCTCTGTGTCGTCAGCGCTCGTCCATAATTGTATACCTACCTGTGGTGGGGTTTTTTTTTCTATCTTCTTCATACTAGTAGTTCAGCAGTCTGCTGACAGCGTCCAGCAGGTCCGTCATTATATATTATATATATATACCTGCAGTAGTGATATATATATATTTTTTATATCATTATCATCTCTATACTAGCAGACGCAGTACGGTAGTCCACGGCTGTAGCTACCTCTGTATCGTCAGTCACTCGTCATCCATAAGTATACTAGTATCCATCCATCTCCATTGTTTACCTGAGGTGCCTTTTAGTTGTGCCTATTAAAATATGGAGAACAAAAATGTTGAGGTTCCAAAAATAGGGAAAGATCAAGATCCACTTCCACCTCATGCTGAAGCTGCTGCCACTAGTCATGGCCGAGACGATGAAATTCCATCAACGTCGTCTGCCAAGGCCGATGCCCAATGTCATAGTACAGAGCATGTAAAATCCAAAACACAAAATATCAGTAAAGAAAGGACTCAAAAATCTAAAATAAAATCGTCGTCGGAGAAGCGTAAACTTGCCAATATGCCATTTACCACACGGAGTGGCAAGGAACGGCTGAGGCCCTGGCCTATGTTCATGGCTAGTGGTTCAGCTTCACATGAGGATGGAAGCACTCAGCCTCTCCCTAGAAAAATGAAAAGACTTAAGCTGGCAAAAGCACAGCAAAGAACTGTGCGTTCTTCGAAATCACAAATCCACAAGGAGAGTCCAATTGTGTCGGTTGCGATGCCTGACCTTCCCAACACTGGACGGGAAGAGCTTGCGCCTTCCACCATTTGCACGCCCCCTGCAAGTGCTGGAAGGAGCACCCGCAGTCCAGTTCCTGATAGTCAAATTGAAGATGTCAGTGTTGAAGTACACCAGGATGAGGAGGATATGGGTGTTGCTGGCGCTGGGGAGGAAATTGACAAGGAGGATTCTGATGGTGAGGTGGTTTGTTTAAGTCAGGCACCCGGGGAGACACCTGTTGTCCGTGGGAGGAATATGGCCATTGACATGCCTGGTGAAAATACCAAAAAAATCAGCTCTTCGGTGTGGAAGTATTTCAACAGAAATGCGGACAACAGGTGTCAAGCCGTGTGTTGCCTTTGTCAAGCTGTAATAAGTAGGGGTAAGGACGTTAACCACCTCGGAACATCCTCCCTTATACGTCACCTGCAGCGCATTCATCATAAGTCAGTGACAAGTTCAAAAACTTTGGGCGACAGCGGAAGCAGTCCACTGACCAGTAAATCCCTTCCTCTTGTAACCAAGCTCACGCAAACCACCCCACCAACTCCCTCAGTGTCAATTTCCTCCTTCCCCAGGAATGCCAATAGTCCTGCAGGCCATGTCACTGGCAATTCTGACGAGTCCTCTCCTGCCTGGGATTCCACCGATGCATCCTTGAGTGTAACGCCTACTGCTGCTGGCGCTGCTGTTGTTGCTGCTGGGAGTCGATGGTCATCCCAGAGGGGAAGTCGTAAGACCACTTTTACTACTTCCACCAAGCAATTGACTGTCCAACAGTCCTTTGCGAGGAAGATGAAATATCACAGCAGTCATCCTGCTGCAAAGCGGATAACTGAGGCCTTGGCATCCTGGGCGGTGAGAAACGTGGTTCCGGTATCCATCATTACTGCAGAGCCAACTATAGACTTGTTTGAGGTACTGTGTCCCCGGTACCAAATACCATCTAGGTTCCATTTCTCTAGGCAGGCGATACCGAAAATGTACACAGACCTCAGAAAAAGACTCACCAGTGTCCTAAAAAATGCAGTTGTACCCAATGTCCACTTAACCACGGACATGTGGACAAGTGGAGCAGGGCAGACTCAGGACTATATGACTGTGACAGCCCACTGGGTAGATGTATTGACTCCCGCTGCAAGAACAGCAGCGGCGGCACCAGTAGCAGCATCTCGCAAACGCCAACTCTTTCCTAGGCAGGCTACGCTTTGTATCACCGCTTTCCAGAATACGCACACAGCTGAAAACCTCTTACGGCAACTGAGGAAGATCATCGCAGAATGGCTTACCCCAATTGGACTCTCCTGTGGATTTGTGGCATCGGACAACGCCAGCAATATTGTGCGTGCATTATATCTGGGCAAATTCCAGCACGTCCCATGTTTTGCACATACCTTGAATTTGGTGGTGCAGAATTATTTAAAAAACGAGAGGGGCGTGCAAGAGATGCTGTCGGTGGCCAGAAGAATTGCGGGACACTTTCGGCGTACAGGCACCACGTACAGAAGACTGGAGCAACACCAAAAACGCCTGAACCTGCCCTGCCATCATCTGAAGCAAGAAGTGGTAACGAGGTGGAATTCAACCCTCTATATGCTTCAGAGGTTGGAGGAGCAGCAAAAGGCCATTCAAGCCTATACATCTGGCCACGATATAGGCAAAGGAGGTGGAATGCACCTGTCTCAAGCGCAGTGGAGAATGATTTCAACGTTGTGCAAGGTTCTGCAACCTTTTGAACTTGCCACACGTGAAGTCAGTTCAGACACTGCCAGCCTGAGTCAGGTCATTCCCCTCATCAGGCTTTTTCAGAAGAAGCTGGAGACCATGAAGGAGGAGCTAAGAAAGAGCGATTCCGCTAGGCATGTGGGACTTGTGGATGGAGCCCTTCATTCGCTTAACCAGGATTCACGGGTGGTCAATCTGTTGAAATCAGAGCACTACATTTTGGCCACTGTGCTCGATCCTAGATTTAAAACCTACGTTGTATCTCTCTTTCCGGCAGACACAAGTCTGCAGGGGTTCAAAGACCTGCTGGTGAGAAAATTATCAAGTCAAGTGGAACTTGATCGGTCAACAGCTCCTCCTTCACATTCTCCCGCAATTGGGGGTGCGAGGAAAAGGCTCAGAATTCCGAGCCCACCCGCTGGCGGTGATGCAGGGCAGTCTGGAGCGACTGCTGATGCTGACATCTGGTCCGGACTGAAGGACCTGACAACGATTACGGACATGTCGTCTACTGTCACTGCATATGATTCTCTCACCATTGAAAGAATGGTGGAGGATTATATGAGTGACCGCATCCAAGTAGGCACGTCAGACAGTCCGTACGTATACTGGCAGGAAAAAGAGGCAATTTGGAGGCCCTTGCACAAACTGGCTTTATTCTACCTAAGTTGCCCTCCCACAAGTGTGTATTCCGAAAGAGTGTTTAGTGCCGCCGCTCACCTTGTCAGCAATCGGCGTACGAGGTTACTTCCAGAAAATGTGGAGAAGATGATGTTCATTAAAATGAATTATAATCAATTC
The DNA here is from genome assembly GCF_028390025.1 of Pseudophryne corroboree. Classification (NCBI taxonomy): domain Eukaryota; kingdom Metazoa; phylum Chordata; class Amphibia; order Anura; family Myobatrachidae; genus Pseudophryne; species Pseudophryne corroboree. The sequence goes on from NC_086451.1 coordinate 33,691,599, forward strand.
CTCCGTGGAGACATTCACCAGCAATTGCCTCCAGAAAGTACACAGGGATCTGAGATGGTGGATTCCAGTGGGGACGAATTGATAATCTGTGAGGAGGGGGATGTACACGGTGATGAATCGGAGGATGATGATGAGGTGGACATCTTGCCTCTGTAGAGCCAGTTTGTGCAAGGAGAGATTAATTGCTTCTTTTTTGGTGGGGGTCCAAACCAACCCGTCATTTCATTCACAGTCGTGTGGCAGACCCTGTCACTGAAATGATGGGTTGGTTAAAGTGTGCATGTCCTGTTTATACAACATAAGGGTGGGTGGGAGGGCCCAAGGACAATTACATCTTGCACCTCTTTTTTCTTTAATTTTTCTTTGCGTCATGTGCTGTTTGGGGAGTAGTTTTTTGAAGGGCCAGCCTGCGTGACACTGCAGTGCCACTCCTAGATGGGCCAGGTGTTTGTGTCGGTCACTAGGGTCGCTTAGCTTACTCACACAGCTACCTCATTGCGCCTCTTTTTTTCTTTGCGTCATGTGCTGTTTGGGGAGTAGTTTTTTGAAGGGCCATCCTGCGTGACACTGCAGTGCCACTCCTAGATGGGCCAGGTGTTTGTGTCGGCCACTAGGGTCGCTTAGCTTACTCACACAGCTACCTCATTGCGCCTCTTTTTTTCTTTGCGTCATGTGCTGTTTGGGGAGTAGTTTTTTGAAGGGCCAGCCTGCGTGACACTGCAGTCCCACTCCTAGATGGGCCAGGTGTTTGTGTCGGCCACTTGGGTCGCTGAGCTTAGTCACACAGCTACCTCATTGCGCCTCTTTTTTTCTTTGCGTCATGTGCTATTTGGGGAGTGTTTTTTGGAAGGGCCATCCTGCGTAACACTGCAGTGCCACTCATAGATGGGCCAGGTGTTTGTGTCGGCCACTTGGGTCGCTGAGCTTAGTCATCCAGCGACCTCGGTGCAAATTTTAGGACTAAAAATAATATTGTGAGGTGTGAGGTATTCAGAATAGACTGTAAATAAGTGTAAATTATGGTTATTGAGGTTGATATTATAATACTATGGGATCAAAATGACCCCCAAATTCAATGATTTAAGCTGTTTTTTAGGTTTTTTTGAAAAAAACACCCGAATCCGACAAAAAAAATTCGGTGAGGTTTTGCCAAAACGCGTTCGAACCCAAAACACGGCCGCGGAACCGAATCCAAAACCAAAACACAAAACCCGAAAAATGTCCGGTGCACATCTCTAGCAATAATCATGTATTGAATGTTTTTTGCTAATTTTGGATCTATTCCCCTGGAATCACTAGTGTCGACACAGGAATCAGAGTCCGTGTCAGTATCAGTTTGTACTACTTGTGCAAATGACCTCTTTTGTGAACCAGAGGGGTCCCCTGCGGATGAAAAAGCAGAACTATGAAAAATAACATCTTCCACAGATTTTCTCCAGTTTTCTGCATGAGACTCAATCTTATCCAATCTCTTACTGATATGATTCACACTATCCCGTAATTCTTTCACCCATTCAGGCTCGTGGTGTGTTGGCAGCGCCACCACATTACAACTCTGTGTCCCTAAAATGGCTCCCTCAGGGGAAGAGCTCCCTGCCTCAGACATGCCACACATGTGCACAATCACACCACAGACACTCCGGGGCTTATAGGGGACAGACGCACATTAAAATCTGTCAGAAGGACACAGAAACGGAATTGCCAGCTCACACCCAGCGCCAATGAAAAAAATTCCTGTGACATGTAAATTGTCCACAGAGACCTTTTGCGCTTTATAATGCCAAATACTATGTTTTTACACCGTGATACTTGATTCAGAAGTGGAGAGGAGGATCAGCGTTTCTTCCCCTGCAGCAGATTGGAGAAAATGGCGCTGAGCAGTGTTCTGGCTGCCTGAGGAGGAAGCTCCGCCCCCTGTAATGGTGCATTTCCCCTCAGAAAACATCACAAGTTATTTATACTGGTGGGGGTGAAGGACTGTGCCACAGCATCATATGCTACCTTTTGCCAGTCAGAGTAGGTTTCATGCTGCCCAGGGCGCAACAACCCCCCCCCCCCTGTGCCCTGCACCCTGCTGTGCACTGTGTTATGGATAAGCATGCTCGCGCAGCGTTCCCGCTCGCTGCGCAGTACCTAGTGCCGTCACGATGACCGGAGATCCCTCTTGCAGATCTCCGGTAATACTACTCACCAGTCTTCTGACTTCTGGCTCTGTTAGGGGGGTGACGGCGTGCTGTGGGAGTGAGCGCATAGCCGCAGCTAGTGTTCAGTACCATTCAGGAGCTAATGGTGTCCTGTCAGCAGAAGCAGAGCCATGAAACTATTTAGGAAGTTGGTTCCTACTTCTTCCCCCTAAGTCCCACGAAGCAGGGAGACTGTTGCCAGCAGTCTCTCTGAAAATAAAAAAAACCTAACATAAAGTCTTTTAGTAGAACTCAGTAGAGCTCCACTAAACTGAGGTCTGGAGGAGGGGCATAGAGGGAGGAGCCAGTTCACACTCTGAAAAAGTCTTAAAGTGCCCATGGCTCCTGCGGAACCGTCTATACCCCATGGTACTAAAGTGGACCCCAGCATCCTCTAGGACGTATGAGAAATAGAGGTTTTTAGCATAATCACGGCCAAAGTTATGGGCTTACCCACCACGGCCAGGTCACCTTATCGGGTAAGTCCCTAACGTTCTAAAGGATCAAGTATAGGGCGTGGGACACCCCCAAACCAGCCCAGCCAAACCACCCCTAGGCATCACACTAGTGGAGCAAGTGAATTGTTAAAGGGGTCTATTCATGAAGCAGTGAAAAGAGCTGAGTAGTTGCCTACTCTGTGCTGTAGATGGACCCTGCTCCTTCCATCAGAGCTGGATTACGGCTTTGGGGGGCCCAGGCACTTAAGACAAGGGTCCCTCCTACACAGAGTGTATCTTAGTGTCTGCCATACAACACAGAGAGCATTCCAGTAATTACCATACAATACAGTGGCCATTTTAGCATCCATCATACAATACAGTGCACATCCTAGGGACCAGCACATAAAATCATTCTTTCATCATTAAGAAACCTCTTCATAAAATCTCATAAAAAAAACAACACAAAAACAAAACAAAAAAACATTTGAGCTACCTAGCCAATGTGGCTTGGACCAAAGCGGCAAGCAGCTTGGGTGTTCATGAATCCGTGCCACTGTTAATGTGATACCAGATAATCTGGGTTCAACTGTATTGAAAAGAGAATGCAGCGCTAATAATAATGGTATCAATGGGAGGGATCAGGATAGTCTCAGCCAATCTCTGCAGTTGCTTTTAAGCATCATCATCGGTGCGTAATTTGTGCAAGGGGTGGAGCAACTGCAAGAGATACACCCCCTGACAGGTTTGACAAGATGGACGTTTAAAAGAAAATTAAAATGCCACGTTAATGGACCCGCCGTTGCACCGACAGAGCCGCCGATTCAGGTATGTATACACACTTACTGGTCATCCACTCAATGTGTTGGTCAGGATCCCCAGCTGGGCAGGCATTTGAATTTGCCCTCCCAGTTGTGATGTCAACCACCGCCGCAAGTGTACGGGCAGTAGGCGGATCACCCGTACACACAGTATAGATATCTGCCACCGGCCGTGCTGCAGAACCTACATGATAGGTCTGTGAACGACGTCGTTCACACACATATAAGGGGTACACACTTGCCGACGGGCTCGCAATATATTGGCCACTTGAGCGGACATCCAATATATCTCCTGGGTACCAGCGTGAGTGTATTTGCGCCCTTACTGTACTCGCCCACTGCCTGCACGTCCCTCCGCCCTTCCTCTCTAGGAGGGGGGTAAAGTGAGCACCCCAAAAGTATTTTGAAAAAATTGTCTCATTTGGGACAGACTATAGGTGGGATGTACTAAAGGAAAAATGCGAAATCGGGGTTTTACCGCATCTTCAAATTTACTAAGACCCTACTGCCGAGATATCCTATAGAAGCCTATGGGCTTCTTATCGCCGACCGCCACAATCCACCGACCCCGCCGCAGACACCTCCCCCCCTCCCCCCCAGCTTACCTTCCTCCAGGCTGCTCTGAACCCGGAATGTAATCTCCTCCTATCAACGCAGCCAGAGGTCCTTACGGCTGCAGGGGGGAGGAGGAGGTGCCAGGGGCAGCCTGCTGCTGCTTCCCGGCCTCCAGGCAGTGTGGAGACCCCTGGGAGGTGACGGAGACCACCTCACAGGTATCGCGGGCGGCCTCCGTCACCGCATTGCGATATTGATCGCATATGTTAGTACATATGCGATCAACATTGCTGCGGTAAGCGGCGAGGGGCGGCGATGTATTTTAATACATCCCATCCTATAACACCATATAGTCGCGAATGTGCGTAATCAGCCGGACGGATTCTTCCAGCCATCACCGATCCATTCAGGAAATTCTGTTTTCATCTCAAAACTTAAATTGGCTCCCAAAACAGCCTTCCAAAAATAATCGGAGACCCGGAAAGGGTTAAAGATTAATATGCGTATTCCTCTGGGATTATTCAATGGATAAATGTTCTAGATCCTAGCGGTGAAACAGGAAAATCTTTGAATTTTGCTCTTTGATTTCACCTTTTCTCTTCCTAGTTAATGATTGCGGGGGATAAACAGCGGAGTCAGAGGTTCAGAGGACTGGACAGGAAAATCCATTGACTGCTGATCGCTTTGTTACAGATAATTATTTTAGTTGTTGCTTTGTGAGGCGCCAGAATGTCGGAAATTGGGGTTCTGTCCCCATTTTCTGGGCGTGCTGAAGCCAGTGCATGGTGTAAATTTCTGTACATCAGGTCTTAAGGCGGGTACACACTAGGCGATGTGCTGTATGAGCGGCGCCGCCTAGTGATTCCCCTCCCGGGCCGGGGCGGTTGGCGGCAGGGCGTACACACTGACGACCGTATCGCTCAGTGACATCACACATCGGCCGGGCTGTGCAGGCAGCTCTTGGACGACAGTCCAAATTGAGCTGCCTGCACGGCCGACAGCCAGAGACGTTAACGGCCCACGGGGCTGCGCATGGCTCGTCGTGAGCGGCATACACACTTGCCGAGAAAGTGAGCGTCGTCGCTCAGGAATGGTGAAAATGAGCGACGTCGCTCATTTTCTTGGCAAGTGTGTATGCGCCTTTAGGGTCTGATTCAAAGAATTTAATTAGGGGATCCTGAGGAAGAGGCGGGTGCGTGTTGCAGTGCACCAACACCCCCCCCCCCCCCCCTCCCAATGTAGAAGGGGCAACACCTCATCACAAACTTTTACTTCCAACAGATGGACCTTGGCATGGGCCGATAACAGTTTAAAAAGTAAAAGTGTTAATGATTTGCTGCTGACTTCACCTGTCAGTACCCCAGCCCCCTACGCCAATATTGAGACATGTTCTGGGCGAGTGGGTGGGAACTCAGTTTATTTTTATTTTTTTTCTTCGGAGTTTGGATCAATACGGTGTTGGCTATTGGTCAGATTTTGTGATGAGACATTGAATCCTGTGTACAGATGTTTAGCCCTAGCGAGAGCACACATCCCACAAAGTATACAGCCAGCAGAGTGTCCGCAGCAGATTCACTCCAAGGGGACCAGAGACTGCGACGCTGACCATGAAGATGCATTTATTTCTCCTGGCTGCTGTCCTGGCGTCAGTGACCGCTGACCCAGCGCAGGCCGATGTCCCAACACAGGAGAATTTTGATGTCACAAGGGTAAGCGCTGCAGCAGGAGCAAAATGCGTAACATTATAATCAAAATGAAAAAGCAGAGTAATGGGGGTAATTCCAAGTTGATCGCAGCAGGATTTTTGATAGCAATTGGGCAAAACCATGTGCACTGCAGGGGGGGCAGATATAACATGTGTAGAGAGAGTTAGATTTGGGTGGGTTATATTGTTTCTGTGCAGGCTAAATACTGGCTGCTTTATTTTTACACTGCAAATTAGATTGCAGATTGAACTCACCACACCCAAATCTAACTCTCTCTGCACATGTTATATCTGCCCCCCCTGCAGTGCACATGGTTTTGCCCAACTGCTAAAAAATTTCCTGCTGCGATCAACTTGGAATTACCCCCAATGTCTGTAACAGGTTCATTTATTATTATTATTATTAGTTTTTGGAGTTCTTTGTTAATTCATATAATCTGATATTGTTATTTATTACCAGTTATGTATATAGCGCACACATATTCCGCAGCGCTTTACAGAGCATTTTTGGCCAGTCACATCAGTCCCTGCCCCAGTGGAGCTTACAATCTATATTCCCTACCACATGTACACGCACACACATTCACACTAGGATTAATTTTGTTGGGATCCAGTATATTTTTGAATTGTGGGAGGAAATCGGAGTATCCGGAGGAAACCCATGCAAGCATGGGGAGAATATACAAACTCCACACAGTTAGGATCATGGTGAGAATTGAACCCATGACCTCAGTGCTGTGAGGCAGTAATGCTAACCATTACACCATCCGTGCTGCCCCAATACTGTTTCTTACCTTATGGTTGATGCTTAAGTACAGAGTGATAACTTTTTAGAATCACTTGATATAGGTTAGTTCAGAGGTTCCCAAATTCTGCCCTCAATGCACCCTGATGGTCCAGGTTTCAAGGGTAACCATGCTTGGCCACAGGTGACCTAATTAGGACCTCAGTCCATTTGATTTAACCACCTATGCTCAGCCATGGCTATCCTTAAAACCTGGACTGTTATGGTGTCTTGAGGACCACGTTTGGGAAGCTCTGGGTTAGTAGACTGCGGTATCCGGACTCCAGGTCGACAACAAAAAGGTCGACACACCTTATGTCGACGCCAATTGGTCGACACACCTTAGGTCGACATGGACAAAAGGTCGACATGGACAAAAGGTCGACAGGAACAAGGTCGACATGGAAAAAGGTCGACATGAGTTTTTTATGTTTTTTTTTTCTTTTTTCTTACCTTTTCATACTTAACGATCCACGTGGACTACGATTGGAACGGTAATCTGTGCCGAGCGAAGCGGAGCGAAGGCACCATGCCCGAAGCATGGCGAGAAAAGCGAGCCATGCGAGGGGACGCGGTGCACTAATTGGGGTTCCCAGTCACTTTACGCAAAAAACGACACCAAAAAAACATAAAAAACTCATGTCGACCTTTTTCCCTGTCGACCTTGTTCCTGTCGACCTTTGTCCATGTCGACCTTGTGTCCATGTCGACATAAGGCGTGTCGACCAATTGGCGTCGACCTAATACATGTCGACCTTTTTGTTGTCGACCCTGAGTCCCAGACCCGTAGACTGCAGCTCCAGACACTTCTAATAAAGTATTTCCACCAGAGAGCAGAAGAACATAGAACACTTTCCACGTCATCTTGTTAATTGAAGATATGAATTTCAAAGGGTTTTCTATTTTATAGAATGTAACCAATCCCCTCCCTTAGTATTTGCTGTACTACATAGCAGGGTCCGTGCACTGAGAACGTAGCCAGGATCTCTGCTGATCTCCTTTATCATCGCTTGGGTCCCTCCCGAGCTGGCTGTCCTCCAATCAGCATCTGGCTTTTATTGTCAGCACTGGATCTCCCCTGCTCTACTTGCCTACCTGACCCTCTCCATGAGGGAGAAAATGCTCTGTTCCTGGACTTTCCTGGTAATGTATGATTGCCATCACCTGTGGTGAACGCCTTTCTTATCAATTAGCTAGCTCACCACAGGTGATGGCAATCATACATTACCAGGAAAGTCCAGGAACAGACCATTTTTCTCCCTCATGGAGAGGGTCAGGTAGGCAAGTATGCAGTCTAGGGAGGCTCAGTTGTGATCAGCAGGAAATGGGTCCATGTCAGGACCTTGCTAAGTCCAGCACATAGGGAGGAACCCTCTTATAGGGAAGGGGGTGTTGGTTATACTCACTTAATGGTCGCGCAGAACGGCCGCAGGAGCCGAGACGCTGATACACTCCCCCTGTCAATACACAAGTCATATGCTGCGCGTGTGCATTACGTCTAAGACACATGCGCAGTCCACTGATAATTGCTCAACTATGTAAATATCAAAATAGCGACCACGATCAGTTCCTATATACCCAAGGGCAGGGGTGTTTCTAGAGAGGTGGAGGCTCCGTCTGGGCCTCCTTCTCTCTATCTGGCAGCGCTTAGCTCTGGGACCCTAGCGATGTCCCAGAGTCTACAGCCAATGAGCAGATCTCCGGGAAAATGGTAACAAAGGCGCCGAGCCCGTGATGGCGCCGGAGAGGGGTAAGGGGGAGGGGCGGCAGGTGGCCCGCGGGCCAGCGGCACGAAGGAAAGGAGGGGCGGGCAGGTGTGCCCGTCCCCTCTTTCACACCTACAGGCGCTGGTAGCCAGTAGGAGGCGAGGGGGCCGGCCGGATAGCGGGCGGGTTAAATAGGAAGGCGGGGGGGAGAAGGCGGCCACTGAGAAAGGAGAGCGCAGAGAGTGACGGACTCAGCGGACGGCAGCAGCAGCAGTGCGACGAACGAACGGCAGCAGCGGCGGCCAGCGAGGAGAGGATCCACGGAGGGCGCCAGCAGCCGCCGAGCAGGAGGAAGAGGTCACTCGCGGGTGAGCGCAGCTCGGCGAGTACGAGCAAGAGGCGGCAGCGGGGGGGGGGGGGGAGAGAAGTCGGGCACAGGTCGCGAGGCGGCTCCGGAGGCTGGGTGCAGCGCGGGGGGGGCCGAAAAAGGGGCGCATTTCGTCGGACTAGGCCACCAGCAAGATCAGCACCGCAGGGCAGCTGCACAAGCCACATTGCATCCCCTGCAAAGTAGCAAAAGGAAAGAAGAATGGAAGGGCAAGCAGAGAGGGGGGTCAGAAGAAGGAGCATACCCCACAAGTTCAGGGAGGAGACCGAGGACAGTGCAGGGTTACCAGAGGCGTAACTAGGGTTTTTGGAGCCCAGGGCAAGATGGAAAATGGCGCGCCCCCCCCCCCCCCCTTAAAAAAAAAAAACAGTAAAAGAAGCATGTGCGCGCGCCGAAGGCGCGCGCGCGTCCAAAAATGGGCGTGGTCACACTCAAGAAGGGGTGTGGCTACGCTTCAGAAGGGGTGTGGCCACTGAAAATGGCCCACAGTGCCAGTTACATTGCCCCACGGTGCCGGATACATTCCCCATGGTGCCAGATACATGCCCCACGGTGCCAGATACATGCCCCACGGTGCCAGATACATGCCCCACGGTGCCAGATACATGCCCCACTCAGTGCCGGATACAATGCCCCACTCAGTGCCGGATACAATGCCCCACTCAGTGCCGGATACAATGCCCCACTCAGTGCCGGATACAATGCCCCACAGTGCCAGTTACATGCCCCACAGTGCCAGTTACAGTGCCCCACAGTGCCAGTTACAGTGCCCCACAGTGCCAGTTACAGTGCCCCACAGTGCCAGTTACAGTGCCCCACAGTGCCGGATACAGTGCCCCACAGTGCCAGTTACATGCCCCACAGTGCTGGATACAATGCCCCACAGTGCCAGTTACATGCCCCACAGTGCTGGATACAATGCCCCACAGTGCCAGTTACATGCCCCACAGTGCCAGTTACAGTGCCCCACAGTGCTGGATACATGCCCCACAGTGCCAGTTACAGTGCCCCACAGTGCCAGTTACTGTGCCCCACAGTGCCAGTTACTGTGCCCCACAGTGCCAGTTACAGTGCCCCACAGTGCCAGTTACAGTGCCCCACAGTGCCAGTTACTGTGCCCCACAGTGCCAGTTACTGTGCCCCACAGTGCCAGTTACAGTGCCCCACAGTGCCCCACAGTGCTGGATACATGCCCCACAGTGCCAGGCACCCCCCGTTCCGCCGCCGGACCCCCCTGCCCCGTCACTCACCTGTGAGGGGAGGAGAGCGCAGCGCAGCGCCTCTCCTTTCCCTCGCTGCTCCCTCCGGACGCCGGCGACTGTCTGGCGCCGGTTCGCTAGCCAATCAGAGCTCGCGGACCGGCAGCCAATCAGGAGCTGGTCCGCAAGCCCTGATTGGCTAGCGCCGGAGACCGGACACGGCAGCGCTGCTGGCAGCGCTGCTAGTGCTCCAGCGGCGGTGAGGGGAGGGAGAGACGCTGTGGTCTCTCCTCCCCTCACATTTAGGGGTAACGGGGCGAGTGGGGCATGATGCCCTGGACGCCGGCGGCGCCCCCCTCTCCTGGGCCTGCCAGGGCGCCCAGGGCACGTGCCCCACTCGCCCTACCCTAGTTACGCCTCTGAGGGTTACACTTTAACCCTGCAGGGAGAGAAGGAGCACGTCAGCAGCAGCAGCACAGGGATAATGAGGCAGGAGCTCCCCCTGGCGGCAGGAAAGGAGGAGGACGGCCGCACGTGTAGAAGAGAAGAAAAAGCAGCTCCAATCCGGCAGCCAGGGCTGCGAAGAGGAAGAAGCAGCCGGCAGCAGCGATCACCAGCGAGCAGCAATACGGGGTGAGTGACCTGCCGCCTATTTACGAAGATATCCCCGCGGCAGCGGAGTCAGACGGACCTGACTCCGGGGGGGAGGGGCGGAAGGGTTGGGGCAAAGTTTTGAGCAGCGCCAATCCCACTTCACCCGCCACACAACCGCGAACCCCAGCCCGTAGATGGGAGAAAGGAGAAGCAGGATACGAGGGCGGGCCATCATCAAGCGGCCGGGACGCGTGGGTACAGCAGGCTTCCACCCAGCTGTTCAAGGAGATGTCACAGCTTCCGGCGGCGGGGCAACCGGGCAGGGGGCGGCATGACACCGGACACCGTCACAGCAGGGAGAGGCATTACAACGGGCATGGAAGCAGGGAGTCATCTTATGGCCGGAGATCCCCGCGTTACCATTCGCCACCGCCCAGCTCCCGGCATCAGCACAGCCAACATTTCACAGCACGCAGGTCATCACCGGTCAGGGGTTACAGCCGACACGCATCACCGCCGGCGGCATACATCACATCACGGCACGGCTGTCGAGGGTGCAGCTGCAGCAGGGGAGAAGACAGGCAAGAGCAGCGTTATCAGTCGACGGGAGGAGGGCAGCGATCAGTGCAGAACAGCAGCCAGCACGGCACACCGGCAAGACAAGGCGACAGGGAGGCAGTGCACAGGAACTTGCAAGTCTTCACCACGCCAGCAAGATCAACGCACGGGAGCAATACGGCGGTCCACGGTACCATCACGCCACGGGAACAGCAGAGGGCATACACGCAGCAGTCAGGAGGCGCGGAATTCCATCGCGGGGAGAGCGTCACGGGCTACGCTACGGCCAGCGATGCCCCAGCAGTCAACACGGTCCAAGTGGCCACCACACCGAAGGCAGCGTCCGGCGCGATGACCAGCGTGGACGGTCCAGCGAGGGAATCCTCACACGGGACGGGTGAGACCAATGTCGATATGAACAGTTTGTGCAATGTTATTGTGTCCCCAGATATCTCGCAAAATGTTAGTAATGTTATGGTTAAGTTCACGGGGGTGGTTGGTAAGGGCGGAGCAGGTCAGGCGAGGGAGCAGGGGGATAGCGCAACGGATTCAGAGGAGGACGAGTCATGCAGAGTATTGAGGGAGCAGCTAAAGTTAGCCAGAGCGACTTGTAAGAAAAAGAAAGGGTTTACCCCCGGGACAGATGCGGTTAGGGAGCGGATGGGGCAGGTGCAGCAGGAAACGGCTAAGAAATTTTTGCAGACAGGATCCGCAGTGGGTTGCGAGTTTAGCGCAGTGGCAGGCCACTTGCCAAAACAAATCAGAAAGGAGATAGAAAAAGGGGGTTTTGTCGATATATGTTCATGTTAAAATATACGGATTTTATATACTCCGTGTACAAGGAGCAAGGGGGATCAGTCTGGCTGAGGTACGACGAGAGATTTAGAGCGAAGGCAGAGGGCGGTAAGCCCATCGACTTCGGAGTTAGGGACCTCGACGCGTGGCTCAAGGCATTAGCAAGCGGTATAGCGAAGAAGGCGGCACCGGCACAAGTAGCCGGGGCAGGGAGGCCTAGCACGCAGAAACATGACCTCAAATGCTGGGCGTTTAACTAATCTCAGTGCACCCGCGCGCAGTGCAAGTTCAGGCACGCATGTTCCTTTTGCAACGCAAGTCATGCCGCAAAGGATTGCTATAGGAAGAGAGCAAATCACCCAAGAAAGCTACCCGCGGCGGCAGGGGCTGGGAAAAGCGGTTAGCCCAGTGAATTTAAGCAGGATCCTGGGGTGGCTAGCCAGGTATCCCAAGCAGCAGGAAGCCAAATTGCTGCGGGACGGTTTTAGGGAGGGCTTTAGGATACCAATAATAAGAGAGGTCCCGCCCACAGAAAAAATAAGAAACCTGAAATCCGTCAAGGAGCAACCGGGGGTGGTACGGGAGAAGATCGCAAAGGAGCTAGAGTTAGGTAGAATGGCGGGGCCATTTGCAGCCCCACCATTACAGGATTTGATAGTGTCACCTTTGGGACTGGTCCCAAAAAAGGCACCGGGGAAGTTCAGGCTCATTCAGCACCTGTCTTACCCCGAGGGAGGGTCAGTAAACGACGCACTGGACAAAGAGCAATGTTCAGTGCAGTATCAATCCTTTGACCAGGCGGTCAAGATGGTGAGAGCACAAGGGAAAGGAGCTCTCATGGCAAAGCTAGACATCGAGTCGGCCTTCAGACTGCTTCCCTTGCACCCAGAGAGCTTCAGGTTGATGGGTCTAAGTTTTGACGGGGTTTTCTTTGTGGACAAATGCCTGCCAATGGGTTGCGCCATTTCATGCGCTTTCTTCGAGGCATTTAGTTCGTTCCTGCAATGGTGTTTGCAGGAACGCGCTGGGGCAAGGGCCATAGCGCATTATCTAGACGATTTCTTGGTGGCGGGCCCACCAGAGTCGGAGCAGTGCAGCCACCTTTTACGAGAGCTACAGGGTATGCTGGAAGAGTTCAGCGTACCCATCGCGGCGGAGAAAACCGAAGGCCCGACGGAGGTTATATCCTATTTAGGCATAGAAATCGACACGGTTAGGCAGGAGTGCAGACTACCAACAGAGAAGGTGGTAAAGTTGGTCAGGGAAGTGAGCGACTGCGCAAAGGCCAAGAAGGTCACGCTGGGGCAGTTGCAGTCTTTGCTGGGGAGCCTACATTTCGCTTGAAGGGTGATTCCAATGGGCAGAATCTTCAAGAGGCGGCTGGAACAAGCCACAGCGGGCAGGGCAGCAAAGCACCACTTCATACGTATCACCAGGGAGCTTAGGGAGGACCTGCGGGTGTGGGAGGAGTTCCTCTTACAGTTTAACGGGGTGCAAATCTGGCCCAAGGAAGTAGCGCCAAACCGTGCGCTGCAGTTATTCACAGACGCAGCAGGAGCGACGGGGTTTGGGGCATACTTGCAGGGCGAATGGTGCGCCCAGCGATGGCCACCAGAATGGGAGACCGCGGGGATCACCAAGAACTTAGCGGCATTGGAGTTGTTCCCACTAGTCGTGGCAGTCGATATATGGGGTAAAGTGCTGACAAACAGGCAGATCCAATTCTGGTGCGACAACATGGGGGTGGTGCAAGCCGTGAACAACCAGCGGGCATCATCGCCGCCGGTGGTCAGGTTGCTTAGGAGGTTGGTGGCAGCATGTTTGCACCACAACATAACATTCAGAGCTAGACACGTGCCAGGGGAGAAGAACGTAATAGCGGACGCATTGTCCAGGCAGAAATGGGAAGTTTTTAGGGCCGCAGCGCCGGGAGTAAGCGCAGTAGGTTTAACATGCCCCTCCTATCTCTGGCAGATAGTCGATCAGAACTAGACAACTTGGTGGAGCGGTCCCTGGCACCAAAGACCTGGAAGGCCTACAAGGCCGCATAGAGAAAATGGCGGCAGTTCCAGGGGGAGGGGGAGATTGAATCCAAGCCTCCACAGCAACAATTGTTGGCGTTCTTGGACAAGCTCAGAAGGGAGCAGACTTCCAGGGCCAGAGCAAACACGATACTAGCAGGGGTATCCTTTTTCCAGAAACTGGCAGGCGAAAGGGACGAGACGAAGAGTTTCATAGTACGCACGATAATGAAGGGCTGGGCAAGGGCGGAGATTAAGAAACCAGACGCTAGGGAACCAATCACAATCGAAAGGCTGAGGAAACTGATAGAAGCGGTCCCAAGCGTCTGCCGCGACCAGAGCGAGGCGAGGTTGTTTACAACGGCTTTTATTATGGCTTTTAGGGGGGCATTCAGGGTTAGTGAGTTGGTAGCGCAGTCCAAAACAGCAAGGGAAACGGGGCTGCAGTGCAGTAGCGTTACCATAGCGGAGGACACAGTATTGTGTAAAATACGCCGATCAAAGACAGAACGGAAAGGGAAAATGGGTGCAGCTACGCAGGCACGACGACGCTGCGGTCTGCCCGGTAAGGGCGGTCGAAGCATTTAGGATAACAAGGCCGGCAGGAGGAGAGAATTTTCTGGTACACAAGGACGGGGCGGCGCTCACTAGGTACCAGTTCGCAGCAGTGTTGAAGAGATGTGTAGGAGCACTTGGCTGGCAGGCAGAGAGGTTCGGGACACACTCGTTTAGAATAGGGGCGGCCACGTCAGCCGCTAACGAAGGGTGCGCGATCGAAGAGATCAAAGCATTAGGCAGGTGGGGGTCCAACAGCTACAGGCGCTACATTAGACCCCTCAACGACGAAACAGAAAACATCTAACGATCATTCCCCCCCCCCCCCCCTCTCCCACACAGCCCCATCCGCAAGAAAAAAGGAGGCGAGGCAGATATGGATCGTCGGTCACTCATACGTTCACTGGGCGGCAGCACGGGCCGCCGGGAGGTCGTATGGAAAGCAGTTGGGGCTAGCGGAGAAAGAGGGGAATGTATGCTGGTTTGGGCAGAGAGGGATGAGGTGGCACGGCTTGAGGGGCACCCTGTTATCCGGGGAAGAGGCGACAAGCAGCCCCGACACCATAGTATTACACCTGGGGGGCAACGAGTTGGGCGACATGAAATCCCTAGACTTGATCAGGACAATACGGGCCGATCTAGCATGGGTAAGCGAGCGATGGCCGGGCGTAGAGCTAATATGGTCTAACATCATTCCCAGGCTAGCTTGGCGCGGAGCTTGGAAAGGGGCAGGAGTGGAGAGGGCTAGGAAAAGGGTCAACGCGACCGTGGGCAAGTGCGTGGCAGCACTAGGGGGACGGGTCATACGGCATAAGGACATCAGTCAAAAGATCGGGAGCATGTATAGGAGCAACGGGGTCCATTTGTCGGACATTGGGATTGACCTTTTTAATAATGCGCTTCAGGAAGCACTGGAGGCCGGGGGTCAGTAGCTGGTTGCAGGGTGGGGGCTTCGGGTCTCGGGGGGGCAGCCGAGATCCTCGTGTGGCGGGAAGAAGCGGTGCGCAAGGCATGGCGAACGGGGGGAGCCAGTCGAGGTTGGCAGATTCACCCTCGGTGAACGGGCGGTCGCTCGGCTCCAGCTTTGGACGGTTGGGCCAGGGAGCTGCGTGCCAGGCGAGCGTGATATGCGCCAGGAGGGCTGGTTCCCCAGGGGCGTTGCCGCGGTGCCTACAGGGTAGGCAGGGCACGCCCCCAGGTAATCAGGAGGGGTCACGGACCCATTGGCGCCTTGCCCACCACTTCTATCCGTGCCCCGCAACCTTGTAAGGTAACATGGAATAAGGTAATGGAAATAAGCTGTGGCCAGTAATTCGATCCAAAAGAAATGTGTCAGACGCTTTATTTCAAAGGGAGCTTATTAGCTTATGCGAGCGGTAACAAAGGGGGCCGCCGTAGGTCATCCTCTCCCCCTTATGGTAACAAAGGCGCCGAGCTCGTGACGGCGCCGGAGAGGGGTAAGGGGGAGGGGCGGCAGGTGGCCCGCGGGCCAGCGGCACGAAGGAAAGGAGTGGCGGGCAGGTGTGCCCGTCCCCTCTTTCACACCTACAGGCGCTGGTAGCCAGTAGGAGGCGAGGGGGCCGGCCGGATAGTGGGCGGGTTAAATAGGAAGGCGGGGGGGGAGGAGGCGGCCACTGAGAAAGGAGAGCGCAGAGAGTGACCCACCCACCCACCCATTAAAAAAGGTGCATATAGGTACATATACTTACAGTTCAGAGTTTTATTGTATAAATCGTTGCAAGTTATAATACGGTTGTATGTTTAATGTGTTAAGGAAAAGTAATGCAGGAAATATGTATGTCACAGTCAGCGGGCGGCGGGAAGAAGCGGTGCGCAAGGCATGGCGAACGGGGGGAGCCAGTCGAGGTTGGCAGATTCACCCTCGGTGAACGGGCGCACGCTCGGCTCCAGCTTTGGACGGTTGGGCCAGGGAGCTGCGTGCCAGGCGAGCGTGATATGCGCCAGGAGGGCTGGTTCCCCAGGGGCGTTGCAGCTGTGCTTACAGGGTAGGCAGGGCACACCCCCAGGTAATCAGGAGGGGTCAGGGACCCATTGGCGCCTTGCCCACCACTTCTATCCGTGCCCCGCAACCTTGTAAGGTAACATGGAATAAGGTAATGGAAATAAACTGTGGCCAGTAATTCGATCCAAAAGAAATGTGTCAGACTCTTTATTTCAAAGGGAGCTTATTAGCTTATGCGAGCGGTAACAAAGGGGGCCCCGTAGGTCGACCTCTCCCCCTTATGTCGCAGTGGCCATTTTCCCTGTGATTTTTCTACTGCACCATTACCCGGAGGGTAAGTATTGATAATAGTGGGTGCAGGGTGCGGTGTGGGCCCTGAAGGCCCGTGTGCACTGCACTCACTACACTCATTATAGATACGCCGGTGCCAAAGGGGACAGACGTTAATCGTACAGTAGTACTTGCATAGCTAAAACATGGTAAAATGTCATACACTCTCAGCGTTCTACAAGACAAGCACTTCAATTAATATCTCCCCTATAACAAACACTAGTATTGCTGTCGTTATGCGGGACTAGCACTGACAAGCCGACAGACTTCTAAATGTAATTTTTAACTGCAAAACTATTCTAGACACAAATTACTACAGAACTGCACTGTTCCTCCATATATAACTGAGCCTCTACACAATTTACACCTGCTAGCAGAGCACGTTGGGACTTGTAGTTCCATAGCTCCAGCATTCCCAAGCCATGTCTATGTAGGGAGCTGTTTTTGGAAGGCCTAAATTTCATGTTTCTCAAAGAGCATTAAGGGGGCACCTCCCCCGGAACAATTTGTCGGATCTGACCATCGATATCTTCCACATGCAAAGCATGGGTGAACCTATTTGAGCAAAGATCATTCTGTTCTGTTATCGTTACCTCAGGATGGTGACGAAGAACAAAATTAATGAAAAAAACAACAACTTATTTTCTTTAATTTAAATGTTGTTTAATTTTTTACCCAATTTATTTTAGTTGGGTTTTTTTCTATCAGTAGAAGTCAAAGCAAGCCGGCTAGCCCCTCACAACTGGCCCAGGGGAAGCAGCAAGTTAGCCAGGGCCATCTTAGCAGCCGCCCAGGGCCCCACAATTGTAGGGGCCTTCGAGCAAGGGTGAGTGGTGGCCTCACAATCAAGAGCGGCCAAGAAGCATTGTCTACCTGCCTCCCAACCTGCAGCCAGGCAGTGAATGACTGTCAGCATGCTGATTGGTGGATGGCTGGAGCTATCCACCAATCAGAGGGCTTACATCCATTAATTGACTTTTTTTTTATTTTTTATTGGTTCCCGTGAAAGGGCCGGTAGGGTCCTCAGTGCATTGCTTTACCCAGGGCCTACAATGCTTTTAAGACAGCCCTGAAGTTAACCCTTACCACCCCAGGCCAGCAGATAAATACTGCTCAGAGCCCTTGACGAGGGTTTATTGATAATTTGCAGCGATGACACATTTTTTTTTTTTTAATGATGTCATCTTAGGTGAGAAAAACCAAAACTGCCCTTATCATGGCTTGTTAATGAACAGGCCCCTAAGTGTCTAGGAATGGCTGAATGATAGGGACGTAAGCCAGTATTTATCATCCACCTTATGTCTCTATCAGTTCTTTGGAAAGTGGTACGATGTCGCCATCGGTTCCACGTGTAAATGGCTCATGGCCTACAAGGACAAATACGACATGGGGACTATGGAGCTCTACGAGGGTCAGACGGACAATGAGCTCCAAGTCATCAGCACAAGGATGAGGTACAGACAAATTATCATCATTTATTTCCTAATCTAGTAGTATAAGAGAAAACTATGGTGGTCATTCCGAGTTGTTCGCTCGCTAGCAGTTTTTAGCAGCCGTGCAAACGCTATGCCGCCTCCCACTGGGAGTGTATTTTAGCTTAGCAGAAGTGCAAACGAAAGGATCGCAGAGCGGCTACAATGTTTTTTTTGTGCAGTTTCTGAGTAGCTCAAAACCTACTCAGCGCTTGCGATCACTTCAGACTGTTCAGTTCCTGTTTTGACGTCACAAACACGCCCTGCGTTCGCCCAGCCACGCCTGCGTTTTTCCTGGCACGCCTGCGTTTTTTCGAACACTCCCTGAAAACGGTCAGTTGACACCCAGAAACGCCCACTTCCTGTCAATCACTCTGCGGCAGCCATTGCGACTGAAATGCATCGCTAGACCCTGTGTGAAACTACATCGTTCGTTGTAGTAGTACGTCACGCGTGTGCATTGCGCCGCATACGCATGCGCAGAAGTGCCTTTTTTTTCCTCATCGCTGCACAGCAAACGAATGCAGCTAGTGATCAACTCGGAATGACCCCCCATGTGTAGGTCATGATAGATATTTGTTCCAGAGACTGCTTCCCTTTCACTGAACGCAAGAGGAAGTGCAGTGCCTGGTCTATATATCCCCTCTCTCTCCTTCATGAATGGATTATATGAGTTGTGCATGTGTAGTTGTATGGAGGAAGGGGGTGTGGTTCATCAAATCGACAGTGTCTAGGTCGACAATGTTTAGGTCGACCACTATAGGTCGACAGTCACTAGGTCGACATGGATGGAAGGTCGACAGGGTTTCTAAGTAGACATGTGCTAGGTTGACAGGTCTAAAGGTCGACATGAGGATTTTTTTTTTAGTGTGTCGTTTTCTTCGTAGAGTGACCGGGATCCCAAATTAGTGCACCGCGTCCCCTCGCATGGTGCCTTCGCACCGCTACCGCTTCGCTCGGCACACTTTACCGTTCCAATCGTAGTCCACGTGGATCGTTAAGTATGAAAAAATTCAAAAAAATAAAAAAATGTGAAAAACTCATGTCGACCTTTAGACCTGTCGACATAGCACATGTCGACCTAGAAACCCTGTCGACCTTCCATCCATGTCGACCTAGTGACTGTCGACCTATAGTGGTCGACCTAAACATTGTCGACCTAGACAATGTCGATCTTCAGACCGGATCCCGGAGGAAGGATAGGAAGGACGCTGATCAGCAGGAGCCAAAGTCAGAGCCTCATCTCTGCCACCAACACAATTCTGATGTCTGTAATGAAAGCCATATCGTTATAGGGGCGTAGAGGAGCAGTTATGTGTCTCTAGGGAGTGACACCCTGCCGACTACACCAGATATCGCCACGGTGGATGACTGGTGCTGTCTTGCTGGAAAACCAGTCAGGGCTCAATTACAATTGCCAGATTCCACAGAAACAGTATTGCCCCACATTTTTTACAGTTTGTAATAATTGGTGAAAATGTCCCATTTATTGAACCTGAAAAGGGGTGTGGCTTATCGGGAAGTGGGTGTGGCTTAACATACATGTGTCCAGATCTGGATGGGTTTTGTGGACTGTGGATTATTTTGACCAGATTTTGTCTTTTAAAATGCCACAAATGCAAATGAATAGCAAAGCAAATAAAATAATAGGTCATTCGCCCATCCTGTTACTTTTTCTCCATACAGACGTGGAAGATGCTCACAATATAATAGCTCATATGAAAAAACAGATGTTCCTGGGAAATTCAATTACTTCATAGAAAGTAAGTTCATTGGCATACCCCGAAAACCACTCTCACCTCCATTGCTGGTGTTACTGCGCATACAAGTTGTATCAAGTTGTGGAGAAAGCTAAAGTAGAGAGAGAGGTAAAGCACCAGCCAATCAGCTTCTAACTGCTATGTTGCATGCTGTGTTTGAAATATGACATTTAAGGACTGATTGGTTAGTACTTTATCTCTCTTCAAGGTTTGATACATCTCCCCCACTGTATCTGATGTCACTCAGTATCTTTTTGTTCTCCCTACAGAATACGGTGCAGAATTCAAGACTTATGTTGTTTTCACCAATTACTACGAGTACGCAACGTTGCTGATGAGGAAAACGAAGAGAGGCGAAACCACCACCACAGTTAAATTGTACGGTGCGTATGGTGGAAGGATCGTCCTTCACACAGCCAATGGATATAGCAAACAATCCACTTAAAGAAATAAGATTAATTTATGGGCCGGATCATAACGTAATTGGTAACAAAACTTTAATTGTGAGTAATTGTCCCAGTGAAAAAATCAAAACATGAAGCTGCCTCTAAATTTGCCCCTCTAGTGCCCCTAGGTTGATCCTTATGTATGGTTTGGAAAGGGCACATGAATACTTTAGCCATCGATGGGGAGAACCAGATGGCTTCTTGACATCGATGGTAAAAACGAACCAGACACGGGTCAAAGCTCGGACCCCCGGCATTGCAAAGCCTCACCCCCAGTAACTGATTGGCCATCAGCCCACTCCATACTAAAGAAGGATGACCATTGGTGTTGGCGAAACAATCGATAGCTCCCTAGCAAATGGTTTTATACCATCTATGTTAGCCATCATTGGCATCATCGATGGTGACCATCAATGGATAACCCACTGATGACCATCCCTAGTTTAGCAAATATCAATAGACAGAGACTTATGGTGAGTGTTTGTTTTCTTTCACCATCAATGGCCAACCACCGATGGCATAATATTATGGCTGATCCCGATGGTGAAACATACAGTAAATGCGTTTTGTTCAGGCACGACTGTGCATTAGCAAAACACTTACCGTTAATGGCTCACCATCGATGGTCTCTGACCAATTGTTTCAACCATCAATCATCAATGACACTGAGTTGGGTCAAAGCAAAAAAAAAAAGTCACTGTGTATCTGGAACAAATCACGCTGCAGTGTAAGGGGAGCAAATAAATGTATGTTTCTCTGACGTCCTAAGTGGATGCTGGGGACTCCGTCAGGACCATGGGGATTAGCGGCTCCGCAGGAGACAGGGCACAAAAGTAAAAGCTTTAGGATCAGGTGGTGTGCACTGGCTCCTCCCCCTATGACCCTCCTCCAAGCCTCAGTTAGATTTTTGTGCCCGGCCGAGAAGGGTGCAATCTAGGTGGCTCTCCTAAAGAGCTGCTTAGAGTAAAAGTTTGTTAGGTTTTTTATTTTCAGTGAGTCCTGCTGGCAACAGGCTCACTGCTACGAGGGACTTAGGGGAGAGAAGTGAACTCACCTGCGTGCAGGATGGATTGGCTTCTTAGGCTACTGGACACCATTAGCTCCAGAGGGAGTCGGAACACAGGTCTCACCCTGGGGTTCGTCCCGGAGCCGCGCCGCCGACCCCCCTTGCAGATGCCGAAAAGTGAAGGTCCAGAAACGGCGGCAGAAGACTCTTCAGTCTTCATAAGGTAGCGCACAGCACTGCAGCTGTGCGCCATTGTTGTCAGCACACTTCATAGCAGC
This sequence comes from Pseudophryne corroboree, assembly GCF_028390025.1. Taxonomy (NCBI): domain Eukaryota; kingdom Metazoa; phylum Chordata; class Amphibia; order Anura; family Myobatrachidae; genus Pseudophryne; species Pseudophryne corroboree. The sequence goes on from NC_086451.1 coordinate 33,713,155, forward strand.
GGTCACTGAGGGTGCAGGGCGCTGGGGGGGGGCGCCCTGGGCAGCAATGATAGTACCTTATTCTGGCTAAAAATACATCACATATAGCCCCTGGGGGCTATATGGATGTATTTAACCCCTGCCAGGTCTCAGAAAAACGGGAGAAGAAGCCCGCCGAAAAGGGGGCGGGGCCTATTCTCCTCAGCACACAGCGCCATTTTCCCTCACAGAAATGCTGGTGGGAAGGCTCCCAGGCTCTCCCCTGCACTGCACTACAGAAACAGGGTTAAAACAGAGAGGGGGGGCACTTATTTGGCGATATGTATATATATATATTAAAATGCTATAAGGGAAAAACACTTATATAAAGGTTGTCCCTGTATAATTATAGCGTTTTTGGTGTGTGCTGGCAAACTCTCCCTCTGTCTCCCCAAAGGGCTAGTGGGGTCCTGTCCTCTATCAGAGCATTCCCTGTGTGTGTGTGCTGTGTGTCGGTACGTGTGTGTCGACATGTATGAGGACGATGTTGGTGAGGAGGCGGAGCAATTGCCTGAAATGGTGATGTCACTCTCTAGGGAGTCGACACCGGAATGGATGGCTTATTTAAGGAATTACGTGATAATGTCAACACGCTGCAAGGTCGGTTGACGACATGAGACGGCCGGCAAACAAATTAGTACCTGTCCAGGCGTCTCAAACACCGTCAGGGGCTGTAAAACGCTCATTTACCTCAGTCGGTCGACACAGACACAGACACTGACTCCAGTGTCGACGGTGAAGAAACAAACGTATTTTCCTTTAGGGCCACACGTTACATGTTAAGGGCAATGAAGGAGGTGTTACATATTTCTGATACTACAAGTACCACAAGAAGGGTATTATGTGGGGTGTGAAAAAACTACCTGTAGTTTTTCCTGAATCAGATAAATTAAATGAAGTGTGTGATGATGCGTGGGTTTCCCCCGATAGAAAATTATTGGCGGTATACCCTTTCCCGCCAGAAGTTAGGGCGCGTTGGGAAACACCCTTTAGGGTGGATAAGGCGCTCACACGCTTATCAAAACAAGTGGCGGTACCGTCTCCAGATAGGGCCGCCCTCAAGGAGCCAGCTGAGAGGCTGGAAAATATCCTAAAAAGGTATATACACACATACCAGCGATCGCCTCAGCCTGGATGTGCAGCGCTGGGGTGGCTTGGTCGGATTCCCTGACTGAAAATATTGATACCCTTGACAGGGACAGTATTTTATTGACTGTAGAGCATTTAAAGGATGCATTTCTATATATGCGAGATGCACAGAGGGATATTTGCACTCTGGCATCAAGAGTAAGTGCGATGTCCATATCTGCCAGAAGATGTTTATGGACACGACAGTGGTCAGGTGATGCAGATTCCAAACGGCACATGGAAGTATTGCCGTATAAAGGGGAGGAGTTATTTGGGGTCGGTCCATCGGACCTGGTGGCCTCGGCAACAGCTGGAAAATCCACCTTTTTTACCCCAAATCACATCTCAGCAGAAAAAGACACCGTCTTTTCAGCCTCAGTCCTTTCGTCCCCATAAGGGCAAGCGGGCAAAAGGCCAGTCATATCTGCCCAGGGATAGAGGAAAGGGAAGAAGACTGCAGCAGGCAGCCCATTCCCAGGAACAGAAGCCCTCCACAGCTTCTGCCAAGTCCTCAGCATGACGCTGGGGCCGTACAAGCGGACTCAAGTGCGGTGGGGGGTCGTCTCAAGAGTTTCAGCGCGTAGTGGGCTCACTCGCAAGTGGACCCCTGGATCCTACAAGTAGTATCCCAGGGGTACAGACTGGAGATTCGAGACGTCTCCCCCTCGCAGGCTCCTGATGTCTGCTTTACCAACGTCTTCCTCCGACAGGGAGGCAGTATTGGAAACAATTCACAAGCTGTATTCCCAGCAGGTGATAATCAAAGTACCCCTCCTACAACAAGGAAAGGGGTATTATTCCACACTATATTGTGGTACTGAAGCCAGACGGCTCGGTGAGACCTATTCGAAATGGAGAAGGGGACTATATGGTGTCCCTGGACATCAAGGATGCTTACCTCCATGTCCCAAATTGCCCTTCTCACCAAGTGTACCTCAGGTTCGTGGTACGGAACTGTCACTATCAGTTTCAGACGCTGCCGTTTGGATTGTCCACGGCACCCCGGGTCTTTACCAAAGTAATGGCCGAAATGATGATTCTTCTTCAAAGAAAAGGCGTCTTAATTATCCCTTACTTGGACGATCTCCTGATAAGGGCAAGGTCCAGAGAACAGTTGGAAGTCGGAGTAGCACTATCTCAAGTAGTTCTACGACAGCACGGGTGGATTCTAAATATCCAAAATCGCAGCCGTTTCCGACGACACGTCTGCTGTTCCTAGGGATGGTTCTGGACACAGTCCAGAAAAAGGTGTTTCTCCCGGAGGAGAAAGCCAGGGAGTTATCCGAGCTAGTCAGGAACCTCCTAAAACCAGGAAAAGTGTCAGTGCATCATTGCACAAGAGTCCTGGGAAAAATGGTGGCTTATTACGAAGCGATTCCATTCGGCAGATTCCACGCAAGAACTTTTCAGTGGGATCTGCTGGACAAATGGTCCGGATCGCATTTTCAGATGCATCAGCGGATAACCCTATCTCCAAGGACAAGGGTGTCTCTCCTGTGGTGGTTACAGAGTGCTCATCTTCTAGAGGGCCGCAGATTCGGCATTCAGGATTGGATGCTGGTGACCACGAAGGCCAGCCTGAGAGGCTGGGGAGCAGTCACACAGGGAAAAAATTTCCAGGGAGTGTGATCAAGTCTGGAGATTTTTCTCCACATAAATATACTGGAGCTAAGGGCAATTTACAATGCTCTAAGCTTAGCAAGACCTCTGCTTCAAGGTCAGCCGGTATTGATCCAGTGGGACAACATCACGGCAGTCGCCCACGTAAACGAACAGGGCGGCACAAGAAGCAGGAGGGCAATGGCAGAAACTGCAAGGATTTTTCGCTGGGCGGAAAATCAGGTGATAGCACTGTCAGCAGTGTTCATTCCGGGAGTGGACAACTGGGAAGCAGACTTCCTCAGCAGGCACAACCTCCACCCGGGAGAGTGGGGACTTCATCGGGAAGTCTTCCACATGATTGTGAACCGTTGGAAACCAAAGGTGGACATGATGGCGTCCCGCCTGAACAAAAAACTGGACAAGTATTGCGCCAGGTCAAAAGACCCTCAGGCAATAGCTGTGGACGTTCTGGTAACACCGTGGGTGTACCAGTCGGTGTATGTCTTCCCTCCTCTGCTTCTCATACCCAAGGTATTGAGAATTATAAGACGTAGAGGAGTAAGAACTATACTCGTGGCTCCGGATTGGCCAAGAAGGACTTGGTACCCGGAACTTCAAGAGATGCTCACAGAGGACTCATGGCCTCTGCCGCTAAGAAGGGACTTGCTTCAGCAAGTACCATGTCTGTTCCAAGACTTACCGCGGCTGCGTTTGACGGCATGGCGGTTGAACGCCGGATCCTAAGGGAAAAAGGCATTCAGGAAGAGGTCATTCCTACCCTGGTCAAAGCCAGGAAGGAGGTGACCGCACAACATTATCACCACAGGTGGCGAAAATATGTTGCGTGGTGTGAGGCCAGGAAGGCCCCATGAAGAAATTTCAACTCGGTCGTTTGCTGCATTTCCTGCAAACAGGAGTGTCTATGGGCCTCAAATTGGGGTCCATTAAGGTTCAAATTTCGGCCCTGTCGATTTTCTTCCAGAAAAAATTGGCTTCAGTTCCTGAAGTCCAGAAGTTTGTCAAGGGAGTACTGCATATACAACCCCCTTTTGTGCCTCCAGTGGCACTGTGGGATCTCAACGTAGTTCTGGGATTCCTAAAATCACATTGGTTTAAACCGCTCAAATCTGTGGATTTGAAATATCTCACAGGGAAAGTGACCATGCTGTTGGCCCTGGCCTCGGCCAGGCGAGTGTCAGAATTGGCGGCGTTTGTCTCAAAAAAGCCCATATCTGATTGTCCATTCGGACACGGCAGAGCTGCGGACTCGTCCCCAGTTTCTCCCTAGGGTGGTGTCAGTGTTTCACCCGAACCAGCTTATTGTGGTACCTGCGGCTACTAGGGACTTGGAGGACTCCAAGTTGCTAGATGTTGTCAGGGCCCTGAAAATATAGTTTCCAGGACGGCTGGAGTCAGGAAAACTGACTTGCTGTTATCCTGTATGCACCCAACAAACTGGGTGCTCTTGCTTCTAAGAAGACGATTGCTAGTTGGATGTGTAGTACAATTCAGCTTGCACATTCTGTGGCAGGCCTGCCACAGCCAAAATATGTAAATGCCCATTCCACAAGGAAGGTGGGCTTATCTTGGGCGGCTGCCCGAGGGGTCTCGGCTTTACAACTTTGCCGAGCTGATACTTGGTCAGGGGCACACCCTGACTGAGGAGGACCTGGAGTTCTCTCATTCGGTGCTGCAGAGTCATCCGCACTCTCCCGCCCGTTTGGGAGCTTTGGTATAATCCCCATGGTCCTGACGGAGTCCCCAGCATCCACTTAGGACGTCAGAGAAAATAAGAATTTACTTACCGATAATTCTATTTCTCGTAGTCCGTAGTGGATGCTGGGCGCCCATCCCAAGTGCGGATTGTCTGCAATACTTGTACATAGTTATTGTTACAAAAATCGGGTTATTATTGTTGTGAGCCATCTTTTCAGATGCTCCGCTGTTATCATGCTGTTAACTGGGTTCAGATCACAGGTTGTACAGTGTGATTGGTGTGGCTGGTATGAGTCTTACCCGGGATTCAAAATCCTTCCTTATTGTGTACGCTCGTCCGGGCACAGTATCCTAACTGAGGCTTGGAGGAGGGTCATAGGGGGAGGAGCCAGTGCACACCACCTGATCCTAAAGCTTTTACTTATGTGCCTGTCTCCTGCGGAGCCGCTAATCCCCATGGTCCTGACGGAGTCCCCAGCATCCACTACGGACTACGAGAAATAGAATTATCGGTAAGTAAATTCTTATTTTTTGCATACAGGGTAAATACTGGCTGCTTCTGCATGCAGCTCACAAATAGTGGACAGATTTATTTTTAGACTGCAATTTAGATTTCGGTTTGGACACAGCGCAATCACATCTAACTCTCTTTGCAATGCAGTGTGGGGAATAATCCCAGTATGCTCTGGGTTTCGGCACTTAGGGTGCCACCAAGCCATGTATGACAACTCACTCAAGCACAATACTCTGTGTTTTTCTTTTTGAATTTAGGACGCACCCCAGAGCTAAGGCAAAGTCTTATCGATGACTTCAAGCAGTTCGCTATGGAGCAGGGTGTTCTGGAGGAAGCCATCTTTACTCTGCGCAACAAAGGTACCTTTCTGCCTTATTTTACCCGTCAGAGTGTTTGTCTTGTAGGGCTGCGTCACACGGATGTTAAACTCTGTTTTAATGCAGTGGACACCCCAAAGCACCCACTTCACTTCTTTCTAAAGGGGAGATAAATAAAACCTTTCCGAGAGATAAAGTGGAGAAGTAACCTATAGAAAGGGCCGGAGCTGTGACTGCTTCACTGGGCCCCAGTACTGGGAGGGGGCGTGCCCAACTCTGGGAGGTGTGGCCAGGCCCTCTCTTTGTAAAATATTAAAAATTAAAGTTTATGTGCCGGCACAGGGGACACCAGTGGCAGGTCAGGCAGGCAGCGGGGAGTGTGATCGCACCAGCACCCCAGTGGCTTCTGCATGTCATATTTTAATTTCCATGGGGCTTCCCCCCCCCCCCCCTACATTAGGCCACGCACCCTCCTAGTACCTGGGCCCGGCCATGCTCTCTACGGCCCTGGTAATATTATTATATTCATAAACAGGGTCAGATTACTAATGGGGTGGATGGGACTCCACCTCCAGGCCTCACATAAAAATAGGCCCATTCTCATGGCGGCATAAAAATGACCAGCAGCCCAGCTGGCCACACAGTCGGCTATAAATAGTAGGTATTACAGTGGGGCAGTTAGTATAGTATATGCCACGCCTACACATCACTGGCCCCACCCACACAGCACTGGCCACACCCACACCACTTTTCACAATAGGTCCTTGAACATTTTCGGCCCGCGGCCCTTGCGGCCCTTATCTGGCCCTGTCTACATTCATAGAATGTTTTTGTCTAATGTATAGGTCTGCAAACTCGGTCCTCATTACCCCACACAGTGCATGTTTTGCAGGTAACCCAGCAGGAGCACAGGTGTATTAATTACTCACGGACACATTTTAAAAGGTCCACAGGTGGAGCTAATTATTTCACTTGTGATTCTGTGAGAAGACCTGCAAGACATGCACTGTGTGGGGTAATGAGGACCGAGTTTGCAGACCTATGGTCTAATGACTGACTGGGTAGAACAGGCTCTTTCAACCAGTGTGCCGCGACCAGTTGCAAGGTGTGCCGCGGAGCCAGAGCAGCTTCCTGCACCTTCAGAGTGAACTGTTGGCCTGGGCTCTTCTTAGAGGATCAGTCGTGCTCTGACCGTGACCTATGCCTTGAAGACGCGGCGGTGTGATATCAGGAGCAGCTTCCTGCACCTTCAGAGTGAACTGTTGGCCCGGGCTCTTCTTAGAGGATCAGTCGTGCTCTGACCGTGACCTATGCCTTGAAGACGCGGCGGTGTGATATCATAGGTCACGGCCGCCGCGTCTCTCCACCCAGCCAGCCCACCCGCCTTCATACACATCTTCCAGTTCCCGCCTGCATCCACAGCTTTCCTTGCCCACCCACATCCACTCCTGCCCGCCCGCCCGCTGCTCAGTATTCGCAGCACTCCACTATGACCAATCCCCGCCACTGAGGGACAGGGAGGAGGACAGCTGACTGGTAGGGGCTAATATTTGTTATTTTATTTCTCCTGTGGGGAACAATAGGATTTATGTGGGGAGCAATAGGATTTATGGGGAGAATAATGTGAATAATTCATGTGGGGAGCAACATGATTTATGTGGGGAGCAATGTGATTGATTTATGTGGGGAGCAATGTGATTTTTTTTTCTGTGTAGGCCAATGTATGTGTGTTGTTCTTTTAACTGTGGGAGTCAGTGGGGTAAATTTACTAAGATTCGTATTTTCCCGTTTCAGGTCAAAGTTCAATCACGAATGACATCGAAAGTGTAAAACTGCAACTTTTTGAATTTGTTACGATGGATTTACTAAGCTGTCGTATTCGGGTTTTTCTTTTCTTCCGATGTCGATGTCATTCGTGTTTTTTTTGTGTTTTTTACGGCAGTGATTAGCAAAACACTGCCGACTTTTTTACAATTAATCTCGGCCGGATCTGTGTGATCCGTGCTGGGGTTCTATATTTTTTTTTTTTTTTAAATTAAACACTGTAAAATTTAAAAAAAAAATTGCGTGGGGTCCCCCCTCCTAAGCATAACCAGCCTCGGGCTCTTTGAGCCGATCCTGGTTGCCGAAATATGGGGAAAAAAATGACAGGGGTTCCCCCATATTTAAGCAACCAGCATCGGGCTCTGCGCCTGGTCCTGGTCCCAAAAATACGGGGGACAAAAAGAGTAGGGGTCCCCCGTATTTTTAAAACCAGCACCGGGCTCCACTAGCTGGACAGATAATGCCACAGCCGGGGGTCACTTTTATATAGTGCCCTGCGGCCGTGGCATCAAAAATCCAACTAGTCACTCCTGGCCGGGGTACCCTGGGGGAGTGGGGACCCCTTCAATCAAGGGGTCCCCCCCCCCCAGCCACCCAAGGGCCAGGGGTGAAGCCCGAGGCTGTCCCCCCCCATCCAATGGGCTGCGGATGGGGAGGCTGATAGCCTTTGTTGTAAAAGAAAAGATATTGTTTTTAGTAGCAGTACTACAAGGCCCAGCAAGCCTCCCCCGCATGCTGGTACTTGGAGAACCACAAGTACCAGCATGCGACGGAAAAACGGGCCCGCTGGTACCTGTAGTACTACTACTAAAAAAATACCCAAAAAAAGACAAGACACACACACCGTGAAAGTATAATTTTATTACATACATACACACATACATACATACATACATACTTACCTTAAGTTCCCACGCAGGTCGGTCCTCTTCTCCAGTAGAATCCAAGGGGTACCTGTTGAAGAAATTATACTCACGAGATCCAGGGGTCCAGGCTCCTCGGGAAATCCAGGGGTAATCCACGTACTTGAAAAAAATAACAAAACGGTGTCCCGACCACGAACTGAAAGGGGACCCATGTTTGCACATGGGTCACCTTTCCACGAATGCCAGAAACCCACTTTGACTTCTGTCTAAGTGGGTTTCTTCAGCCAATCAGGGAGCGCCACGTTGTAGCACTCTCCTGATCAGCTGTGTGCTCCTGTCCTCACTGACAGGCAGCACACGGCAGTGTTACAATGTAGCGCCTATGCGCTACATTGTAACCAATGATGGGAACTTTCTGCCCTGCGGTTGACCTAAAGTGACGTCACCGCTGAGCAGAAAGTTCCCAGCATTGGTTACAATGTAGCGCATAGGCGCTACATTGTAACACTGCCGTGTGCTGCCTGTCAGTGAGGACAGGAGCACACAGCTGATCAGGAGAGTGCTACAACGTGGCGCTCCCTGATTGGCTGAAGAAACCCACTTAGACAGAAGTCAAAGTGGGTTTCTGGCATTCGTGGAAAGGTGACCCATGTGCAAACATGGGTCCCCTTTCAGTTCGTGGTCGGGACACCGTTTTGTTATTTTTTTCAAGTACGTGGATTACCCCTGGATTTCCCGAGGAGCCTGGACCCCTGGATCTCGTGAGTATAATTTCTTCAACAGGTACCCCTTGGATTCTACTGGAGAAGAGGACCGACCTGCGTGGGAACTTAAGGTAAGTATGTATGTATGTGTGTATGTATGTAATAAAATTATACTTTCACGGTGTGTGTGTCTTGTCTTTTTTTGGGTATTTTTTTAGTAGTAGTACTACAGGTACCAGCGGGCCCGTTTTTCCGTCGCATGCTGGTACTTGTGGTTCTCCAAGTACCAGCATGCGGGGGAGGCTTGCTGGGCCTTGTAGTACTGCTACTAAAAACAATATCTTTTCTTTTACAACAAAGGCTATCAGCCTCCCCATCCGCAGCCCATTGGATGGGGGGGGACAGCCTCGGGCTTCACCCCGGGCCCTTGGGTGGCTGGGGGGGGGGGACCCCTTGATTGAAGGGGTCCCCACTCCCCCAGGGTACCCCGGCCAGGAGTGACTAGTTGGATTTTTGATGCCACGGCCGCAGGGCACTATATAAAAGTGACCCCCGGCTGTGGCATTATCTGTCCAGCTAGTGGAGCCCGGTGCTGGTTTTAAAAATACGGGGGACCCCTACTCTTTTTGTCCCCCGTATTTTTGGGACCAGGACCAGGCGCAGAGCCCGATGCTGGTTGCTTAAATATGGGGGAACCCCTGTCATTTTTTTCCCCATATTTCTGCAACCAGGATCGGCTCAAAGAGCCCGAGGCTGGTTATGCTTAGGAGGGGGGACCCCACGCAATTTTTTTTGAAAAAATAAGCACTTTCCCACCCCTTCCCACTGATATACATGCACGGATCTCATGGATCCGTGCATGCCTATCCAATCACGAATAAAAAAAAAAGGTCTGTTTTTTTTTAGCACTTTTTTACGAGTTGTAATTTTTCACGGCAGTGTTTGTTTGTTTTTTGCTTTGCACTTCTTAGTAAATGACCGAGATTCATACTTAAACAGCCGCGTTTTGACCGATGGTGTATTCATTCGTAATTTTTTACTTGGACTTGCAAAAAATTACGAATGCCCTCATCTCTGCCGTGATTAGTGTTTAGTAAATTACCGAGATGACACTTTGATGATAAAACGGCATCTCGGTCAAAATCGGGAGCTTAGTAAATTTCCCCCAGTGTGTGGGTTTTTTTTTTTCCTGTGGGGAACTGATGGTGTGCCTTGGCAATTTTAAAATATTGTCCGGTGTGCCGCGAGTAAAAAAAGGTTGAAAATCACTGGGGTAGAGGGATATTGGAGGCAGCTGAAACCGTGAAATTGGGTTAAAAAATGTAAAAATAAATAAATAAAATAAATAATTTTTATTTTGCTTCTCTGAACAGGTGAATGCTCGCCAGGGGACATTGAGGTGACACACAGGGTAAGCTTAATGCAAATATTATCAGTCTGTTACAGGATATATAGTTACATAGAACCTTAAACCCATACCCTCCAGCTGTACCCTTTTGGCAGGTACAGTACCTGTTTTTTTTTATATGGTCTGTACCGATTTTTGACTCTCCATTTTTCCATTGAAAGTATAGGAAAATGGGGTTGGCCCGCCCCCTTTTCATGTGACCACGCCCCTTTCCCTAATTTGTACCGATTTTGGGGGATCATTCCGAGTTGATCGCTCAATAGTAGTTTTTAGCACCTGTGCAAACGCTATGCCGCCGCCCACTGGGGAGTGTATTTTAGCTTAGCAGAAGTACGAACGCTTGTGCAGCCGAGCTCTGCAAAAAAAGTTTGTGCAGCTTCTGAGTAGCTCTGAACCTACTCAGCGCTTGCGATCACTTCAGCCTATTCGTGTCCGGATTTGATGTCATACACCTTCCCAGCGAACGCCCAGCCACGCCTGCGTTTTTTCAGACACGCCTGCTTTTTTGCAAACACTCCCTGAAAACGGTCAGATGACACCCAGAAACGCCCCCTTCCTGTCAATCTTCTTTCGGCCGTCAGTGCGACTGAAAACTTAGCTACAACCTGTGCACAACTACAACGGGCTTTGTACCCGTACGTCGCGCGTGCACATTGCGGGGCATATGCATGCGCAGAAAAGCCGCTTTTTAGCCTGATCGCTGCGCTGCAAACAACGGCAGCTGGCGATCAACTCGGAATGACCCCCTTTATGTGTAAAATGTTGGAGGGTATGTAAACCGCTAATTGTGTTATGGGAACCCCAGAAAGACTGTAAAACCTTTGAATGTGTAATTCTCTGTGGATAAATGTACAGGGCAGATTAATATTCCACACTGAGTTCTCTCTAGGGGGTCTATTCATGAAGCAGTGAAAAGAGTGGAGAAGTGAACCAGTGGAGAAGTTGCCCATGGCAACCAATCAGCTGCTTAGTATAATTTTAGAATGCACTTTAGAAATGTTACTTCAACACTGATTGGTTGCCATGGGCAACATCTCCACTGGCTCACATCTCCACTCTTTTCACTGCTTCATGAATAGACCCCTAAGCATTGGGCAGAGATAAAGTGGATAGAGATATAAGAGGATATTCATCAAATCTTCCACAGATAAGTGGAGAAGGTTGCTCATAGCAACCAATCAGATTGCAGCTATCATTTATCTATTACACTCTATAACATGACAGACATAAACTGATTGGCTGATCTTGGAAATAGCTCCATTTGTCCTCTTAAAGCAAGTTTGATAACTCTCCCCCTTATAATGGAATATTGTAACTTACTATCCACAGAGATCCCAGAGAGCAGCCGCTAATGAGGAAGAGGAGGGGTCTGGAGGATTGGATAATACCGCATTCACCAAAAACAGGGCAGGTGGGTGTATCATCTTCATCATCATCGTTATGGACATTGGAGAAATGCTTCTGTACTTCAAATATATGTTGTATCTGTCCCGTGTATGTGTGTTATAGGCGACTACAATGTGCAGACGTTAGCTCCTTCCTATAGGAGGAGAATGGTGGATCGGGGAGACGTTTGCTGAATTGCCCACTAAGGTGGTCATTCCGAGTTGTTCGCTCGCTAGCAGTTTTTAGCAGCCGTGCAAACGCTATGCAGAAGTGCGAACGAAAGGATCGCAGAGCGGCCACAAAATAATTATGTGCAGTTTATGAGTAGCTCAAAACCTACTCAGTTCCTGTTTTGACGTCACAAACACGCCCTGCGTTCGCCCAGCCACGCCTGCATTTTTCCTGGCACACCTGCGTTTTTCAGAACACGCCCTGAAAACGGTCAGTTGACACCCAGAAACGCCCACTTCATGTCAATCACTCTACGGTCAGCAGTGCGACTGAAAAGCTTCGCTAGACCCTGTGTGAAACTACATCATTCGTTGTGATAGTGCGCCACGTGTGCGCATTGCGACGCATACGCATGCGCAGAAGTGCCGTTTTTTGTCTCATCGCTGCACAGCGAACTAATGCAGCTAGCGATGAACTCGGAATGACCCCCTAAGTGCAGGAATGTACTGCACCTATAAGCAGGTCTGTAGAAAGATGGCCAGGGCCCCGGTAAAGTCAGAGGGCGTAGCCTAATCACGGAGCTGTGGCCTTGCCCCCTTTTTTAATAAAACCTGTGGAAAAAAACCCCTACTCAACAGGGGGGTGGGCAGGAGCCCTTCAGCCAGGGTCAGATCCAGGAAGAGGTGGGGGGGGGGGGGGGGGCGCAATCAGTGTGATGGCTATACCCACCCCATGCAGACAGAGGGAGCCACCGCACTCGCTGGAGAGAGGCAGCGGCTGGCTGACAGGTGAGGGGGAGGGATGAGGGGAGAGCAGACCCGGTTTCCCGCCGGGCCCCTCCAACTATCCAGCAAACCCGGGCCCGGGTAAATAATACTTGCTCCCCCCTCTTGGCACCGCTGCCTAGAAGATGTTATTTTAGTTTCAATGGGTTGAGATAATTGTAATGGAGGGGGGTGACAATGGTGAGTTTTATTACCTCACCCCAGCAATAAAACAGTCTGTACTATACATGTCCTCAGAGGTGGTGGGCATCTGCATGTGACCCATATGACACATCAGGTTCAAATCTGTGCCACACATGAAGCGATGGCGGCCCCAGCGACCCCTTCCTGTGATGACTGAAGACAGCAGGGAGCAGCGCTTAGTAGAATAACGTGAAGTAATGATTAGTGATGGCAGGCTGGACTTTATAGCGGCATTTTTACTTTTCTTATCATATGTTCTGCAAGTTATCTGTGTTTATCAGCTATGGCTGCACTCCATATGCAGGGCAGTCGAGAGCCAGGATGGGCCCAGGTACTTTTCAAGGGGCGTGGCCTAATCACAGGAGGTGTGGTCATGTACCCTTAGAAAAAAAAATACTGAAAAAAATAGTATTTTAAGCACTTCCATGGCCACACTGCAGCCCAGTACACAGCGGTGTGTGCTGGGCTGAGGAAAAGAGCTGCGTCTGCTATTGCTAGGTAAGGGGGAGGTTGCCTGGGTCCCTACTGGACCCTCACTGGGCCCCTCCATCAGACCTGGGCCCGGGTAATTTGTACCCTCTCCCTCCCTCTCTCGGCACCACTGTCCATATGTACAGGGATACTGGGAAGGGGGGCATTAGAGAGTGATTTCCAGGGCCCATGCTATTTGGAGGGGCCAGGGTCAGCAGCTGATGTGTATGTATATATCACCTTCTGCATAGCTTCTGAGGAGGACAAATTTCCCGGAAGGACGTAGCCACGCCCCCTGGATTGGCCGCAACCCCAGTACCCGGGCCTCATTTAGCTCTCTGTGGCCCGCCATATGTACGCAATACGTTAAGACAGGTGCATCTGCAAAAACGCCTCACATTCATACATTTTATATTTTAAATAGGGTGTGCCCTGGGAATGTGCTTTACTATATGCAAAAATATATGTAGTAGTCCAGGTTATCAAGATTATGGGCCCGAAAACCACTATACACAATACATTTTCTTGTTGCTACCACTCCTGACAAACTCATATGCTAAACTGCATAAACTGTATACAAAAAATAATAATTAATTATTATAATGAGCTAGCCAGCACATAATACGGTATAATATATAGTAACATTGTAACATAGGGGGTCATTCCGAGTTGTTTGCTCGGTAAAAATCTTCGCATCGCAGCGATTTTCCGCTTAATGCGCATGCGCAATGTCCGCACTGCGACTGCGCCAAGTAAATTTGCTCTGCAGTTAGGATTTTTACTCACGGCTTTTTCATCGTTCTGGCGATCGTAATGTGATTGACAGGAAATGGGTGTTACTGGGCGGAAACAGGCCGTTTTATGGGCGTGTGGGAAAAAACGCTACCGTTTCCGGAAAAAACGCAGGAGTGGCCGGAGAAACGGGGGAGTGTCTGGGCGAACGCTGGGTGTGTTTGTGACGTCAAACCAGGAACGACAAGCACTGAAATGATCGCAGATGCCGAGTAAGTCTGGAGCTACTCAGAAACTGCTACGAGGTGTGTAATCGCAATATTGCGAATACATCGTTCGCAATTTTAAGATGCTAAGATTCACTCCCAGTAGGCGGCGGCTTAGCATGAGCAAATCTGCTAAAATCCGCTTGTGAGCGAACAACTCGGAATGACCCCCTATAGTATCTAAGGTTGAAAAAAGACAATTGTCCATCGAGTTCAACCTATTTGTGGTCTCCTATGCAGGATTATTTGATCTAAAATTTTGACTGATGCTGATGTTGCGTTTTATCCCTCTTTTTATAGTAACTATAGGGGGTAATTCCAAGTTGATCGCAGCAGGAATTTAGTTAGCAGTTAGGCAAAACCATGTGCACTGCAGGGGAGGCAGATTTAACATGTGCAGAGAGAGTTAGATTTGGGTGGGTTATTTTGTTTCTGTGCAGGGTAAATACTGGCTGCTTTATTTTTACACTGCAATTTAGATTGCAGATTGAACACACCACACCCAAATCTATCTCTCTCTGCACATGTTACATCTGCCCCCCCTGCAGTGCACATGGTTTTGACCAACTGCTAAAAAATGTCCTGCTGCGATCAACTTGGAATTACCCCCATAGTGCGTCACTATGCACCATAACCCTGGATATCTCTATCCAATAGGAATTTATCTAACCCATTCTTAAAAGTGTTGACTGAGTCCGCCATTACAACTCCCTCAGGCAGGGAATTCCAAACACGTATCGTCCTTACCGTGAAAAAGCCTTTACACCGTATTGTGCGGAATCTCCTCTCCTCTAACCTGAGCGAGTGTCCACGAGTTCTCTGTGTTGATCTAACCAAAAACAGGTCCTGCGCAAGATCTGTGTATTGTCCCCTTATATATTTGTAGATGTTGATCATGTCCCCTCTTAGTCTCCTCTTTTCCAGTGTAAACATGCCTAGTCTTGCAAGTCTTTTCTCGTATTCCAGCGTCTCCATTCCCTTAATTAGTTGGTTGCCCGCCTCTGAACATTTTCTAGCTCCAAGATATCCTTTTTGTAGTATGGTGCCCAGAATTGTACACAGTATTCAAGGTGTGGCCTCACAAGTGATTTATATAATGGGAGTATAATACTCTCGTCCCTTGCATCAATTCCCCGTTTTATGCATGCTAGTATCTTATTAGCCTTCTTTGCTGCAATCCTACTTTGGGTACTACTGCTTAGTTTGCTATCTATGAGGACACCTAAGTCCTTTTCCAGTACAGAATCCCCTAATTTTAACCCTATTTAGTATGTAGGTGTTGTTTTTGTTCTTGTTACCACAGTGCATTACCCAGTGGTGCAAGTAGAAAAAATGTCTTACAGGTACTGTGTGCGCGCGACGAAGGCGCGTGCGCAAAAAAATGGGTGTGGCCAAATGCCATATGGGGCGTGGCCAATTAGAATGTGGGCGTGATACACATATGGGGGAGGGGCAGATACACATATGACCCCCACAGTGCCAGATACACGTTGCCCCACAGTGCCAGATACACGTTGCCCCACAGTGCCAGATACACGAATGCCCCACAGTGCCAGATACACGAATGCCCCCCACAGTGCCAGATATACATTGACCCCCACAGTGCCAGATATACATTGCCCACAACAGTGCCAGATATACATTGCCCCCCACAGTGCCAGGTATACATTGCCCACAACAGTGCCAGATATACATTGCCCCCCACAGTGCCAGATATACATTGCCCCCCACAGTGCCAGATATACATTGCCCGCCCACAGTGCCAGGTATACATTGCCCACAACAGTGCCAGATATACATTGCCCACAACAGTGCCAGATATACATTGCCCACAACAGTGCCAGATATACATTGCCCCCCACAGTGCCAGGTATACATTGCCCACAACAGTGCCAGATATACATTGCCCCCCACAGTGCCAGATATACATTGCCCCCCACAGTGCCAGGTATACATTGCCCACAACAGTACCAGATATACATTGCCCGCAACAGTGCCAGATATACATTGCCCCCCACAGTGCCAGATATACATTGCCCCCCACAGTGCCAGGTATACATTGCCCACAACAGTGCCAGATATACATTGCCCACAACAGTGCCAGATGTACATTGCCCCCCACAGTGCCAGGTATACATTGCCCACAACAGTGCCAGATATACATTGCCCACAACAGTGCCAGATATACATTGCCCCCCACAGTGCCAGATATACCTTGCCCCCCACACAGTGCCAGATATACATTGCCCCCACAGTGCCAGATATACCTTGCCCCCCACACAGTGCCAGATATACAGTGGCGTAAGTTCGTCCCAGTTGCCCGGAGGCAAGATAAATATTGGTGCCCCCTATTTCTTATATTAAGATAAGTGTGTGTGTGTGTGTGTGTGTGTGTGTATGTAGTGTTCTGAAAAAAAAATTATATACTGTATTTAATACATTTAATTGTCTTTTATTTTAAATCACACATTTCTTAGCAGTCATACCCAGGATTAGAACCCATGACCTGTTACACTGACAGCAGACACTTTACTGATGGAGTTATTTGCTCCTGTAGAGGAAGCATGAGAATTCTAACTATATGAAGTTACGTGTAATTGTCAGAGAAGTATCTTCATATAGTTAAAATTCTCATATTTCCTATACAGGAGCAAACGGCTTCATCAGTAAGGTGTCTGCTTCCAGTGTAATAGGTTGTGGTTTCTAATCCTGGGTGTTACACTTGTAAAATGTGTATATTCAGTATAATAAAGAGGGTGTGATTTGTAAGGTGCAGGGACCAGTGAGGAAGTCGGCCACTGAAAAGACAGCGACAGCTATCAAATAACTTAATTCAATAGTGTCACAGAATGGGAGGAAAGGTGCCCCCCTTCCCAGAGTTCTGCCACAGTGCCAGATATACATTGCCTGCCACAGTGCCAGGTATACATTGCCCCCCACAGTGCCAGGTATACATTGCCCCCCACAGTGCTGCCTCCCCCCCCCCCCCTTCCCCAGCTCACCGCTGCTGCTGTTGTGTTGTCTCCCATGTGTGAGGGGAGGAGAGCACAGCCTGCGCCTCTCCTTCCCCTCAGTCTCCGGCGGGTGAGTTCAATATTCAACGCCAATCAAAGCTCCGCGAGCTCTGATTGGCTCACGGGCGGCGCTGAATTGAACGAAGACACTGAGGGCAGGAGAGGCGCAGGCTGCGCTTTCCTCCTCTCACATCAGCGGTAGCAAGCGGCGGCCCGTCGGTGTGGGTACGGCGTACCCACGGCAAAATTCTTAAGGGTACGCCGTACCCACCCGTACCCGCATACTTGCACCGCTGGCATTACCTTACACTTGTCTGTATTGAAGCGCATTCTCCTTTTGGCTGCCCATGCTTCTAATTTATATATGGATAGCATATATATGGATATATATGGACAGCATCGAATAACACTGCCTTAAATAATAACCTCGCCGGTATGACAAAAATCACAGTGGCTCCCTCTAAGCGTCTCCATTTTCTTTCAGCCTCTTGTCATGTGGACCCAGCTCCTGGCCCGTGCTTGGGATCAAAAGTGCGCTATTTCTACAACTCTTCTTCCATGGCCTGCGAGACTTTCCGATATGGTGGCTGCCTTGGAAACTACAATAACTTTGAGACGGAACGATATTGTCTTCAGACGTGCAGAACAGAGGGTGAGTATATGCAAGCGACTGGCTTAAACTCATGGGGGTAAATTTACTAAGATGGGAGTTCTATTTCAGATGGGATGTTGCCCATAGCAACCAATCAGATTTCAGGTATTATCTTCTAGATGGTTCTAGATAAATTAGAAGTAGAAGCTGATTGGTTGCTATGGGCAGCATCCCATCTGAAATAGAACTCCCATCTTAGTAAATATACCCCCTGGTCTTCATTCATCTAAACAACATCTCCTCCCCTCAGCCAAAAATTCCATACCCCGTGAGCTAGATAGACAGGACTTCATATTCACAAATATTAGTACTTGTTATCTAATTCCTTACAAGTTCTGCCCTTTCTTGGGGGTACAGCCATGTCTGAAATGCATAGGAAAATGTCTTCCCTCACTGGCCATGATCTTTAATACCAAGAGCTAGTGACGATGGAGTCTTGAGCTGCTGTAGCGATGCCATTTGTTGATTGTGGATGGATGTCTCAAATCCACAAAATGGCTACCTTCACCATTAAGCACGCCTTAATACGTGGCACTCCCACAAGTGACACTGACTGCCACCATCACCATCTTCTACCTTCCGTCTTGTCCCACCCTGATCTCGTCTTCTTTCTCCTAGCGGCCTGTCGTTTACCCATCGTGACCGGTCCATGCAAAGTATCCCAGAACCGCTGGGCCTTCGACTCTACTGTAGGGAAATGTATCGCCTTCCAATATGGCGGCTGCAAAGGAAATGGGAATCACTTCTACACGGAGAAGGAATGCAAGGAGTACTGTGGGATACCGGCAAATGGTAGGTACATGGGGGGGTAATTCCAAGTTGATCACAGCAGGAAATTTTTTAGCAGTTGGGCAAAACCATGTGCACTGCAGGGGAGGCAGATGTAATATGTGCAGAGAGAGTTAGATTTGGGTGTGGTGTGTTCAATCTGCAATCTAAATTGCAGTGTAAAAATAAAGCAGCCAGTATTTACCCTGCACAGAAACAAAATAACCCACCCAAATCTAACTCTCTGCACATGTTATATCTGCCTCCCCTGCAGTGCACATGGTTTTGCCCAACTGCTAAAAAATGTCCTGCTGCGATCAACTTGGAATTACCCCCATAGGACACAGTAATACTTCTGTGGATTTATTGGCTAGCACCAAAGTACATTTGTTTATCACTTAGTGTATAATTTCTGACCGCTGTTCTGTATGTTCTGTATTCTAGACAACGAAGAATTTATTTAAGGTAGAATTGACGGCTGGAGGACTTCCCGAACTGTCCAGTCCTCCCCCCTCCCAAACTCAAATACTGTAAGAGGTCAAAATGCATAGAGAAATGAGAGTAATCAAATGTAAAATGTCCAAATGAACGGTTTATTATTTCATCATTGATTGTATTAGATGCGATTGGTTGTGGGGTCTTTAAATCACGCTCAACAAGCAACACATTGGCGTTCTGTAGTCCCAAAGAATGACTACACATATGGGGGCAATTCCTGGGGACTACGCCAATTTCACATACTGAACGTGGATTGCTAGTGCAGGAATGTGGAAAACTGGCCCTTGCAAAACGTTTTTACAAATAAACTACTATTGTGTCTCTAGTGTCCGTGTCCATCTTCCATATTTATTAAAGTAAAAAGTGAGTTCAAGTGTTATTAGCGTTGCTGCTACTATGGAGCCTATACCAAGTCTAGTATCATCAGGGGAGTAACTATAGTGGGTGCAGGGGGTATCATTGCTGTGGGTACATGAGGCTTAGTGGTCCTACCTCCCCTGCACCCAGCTGCCAATGCTGAATGGTACGGTAATGTGAATGCACCGTGTGTCATAATTTAAACTGGGGTGCTGCTATGTGGCACACTGGAAACTGGGGGTGCTACAATGTTGCACACTGGAAACTGGGGGAGCTACAGTGTGGAACACTGGGAACTAGGGGCGCTTCAGTGTGGAACACTGGGAACTGGGGGTGCTACAGTGTGGCATACTGGGAACTGGGGGCGCTACAGTGTGGCATACTGGGAACTGGAGGCATTACAGTGTGACATACTGGGAACTTTGGGCGCTACAGTGTGACATACTAGGAACTGGGGGCGCTACAGTGTGACATACTAGGAACTGGGGGTGCTACAGTGTGGCATACTAGTAACTGGGGGTGCTACAGTGTGGCATTCTAGGAACTGGAGGCATTACAGTGTGACATACTGGGAACTGGGGGCGCTACAGTGTGACATACTAGGAACTGGGGGTGCTACAGTGTGGCATACTGGGAACTGGAGGCATTACAGTGTGACATACTGGGAACTGGGGGCGCTACAGTGTGGCATACTAGGAACTGGGGGTGCTACAGTGTGGCATACTAGTAACTGGGGGTGCTACAGTGTGGCATTCTGGGAACTAGGAGCGCTACAGTGTGGCATACTGGGAACTAGGAGCGCTACAGTGTGGCATACTAGGAACTGGGGGCGCTACAATGTTCTATAATGGGAATTGGGGACATTACAGTAAGGCATAATGGGAACTGG
Organism: Pseudophryne corroboree; assembly: GCF_028390025.1. Classification (NCBI taxonomy): domain Eukaryota; kingdom Metazoa; phylum Chordata; class Amphibia; order Anura; family Myobatrachidae; genus Pseudophryne; species Pseudophryne corroboree. The sequence continues at coordinate 33,733,424 of NC_086451.1, forward strand.
GGGTGCTACTGTGTGCCATACTGGGAACAAGGGGCACTATAGTGTGGTATACTGGGAACTGGGGGCACTACAGTGTGGCATACTAGGAACTGGGGCATTACAGTGTGGCACACTGGGAACTAGGGGCGCTACAGTGTGTCACACTGGGAATTGGAGGCTCTACGATGTTCTATAATGGAGATTGGGGGCACTACAGTAAGGCATAATGGTAACTGGGGGTGCTACTGTGTGGCATAAAATCAACACTAGGGGGACCTTCAAAATGTTGCTATGTGGTCCAAAAAGGTCCAGTTACGTCGCTGAGGTTTAATTTAGCTTACACCACGGTGTTAATACAGAGACTGATAGAGCCAGGCCCCACTTGCAGAATAGGTCCAATGGATAGAAATATACATTCCTTTGCAGACTCTGCACGAGTAAGAGGGAAGATCAGATTTTCCCAACAGATATAGGGGTATATTCAATTAAGGTCGAAACTGCCGTCTTGTCGAAAAAGACGTCAGTTTTCGACTTTTTCAGGTTGGTAGGGGTTCCGACCTATTCAGTCCCCAGCATTTTTATTCGACAAGTCAGGGAATTAGACTTGTCGAATAGTACGTGAATTGGCGGTATAGCCGCGATTCGCGTGCTTCTGAGGGAAACAGGGTCAAATTCGACAAGTTTTGGCCCCGTTTCCGACCATCTCAGTTCGACTTAAAAAAAAGTCGAACTGAGATGAGGGACCTGAGAGAAGGAGAGGGGGAGAGCCGCGGGCAGACGGGGGAGAGCCGCGGACAGACAGGGGACAGCAGCGCTACAGGAGGATGTGTCACAGCCGTCGCTCACGGCAGCGTCAACCTGGCTCCAGCAAGTGAGGCCCCGTTTGCTGGAGCCGGGTAGACGCTGCGGTGAGGTCTGGTGGTGGTGCCACATCCTCCTGCAGCGCTGCTGTCCCCCGTCTGCCTGCGGCTCTCCCCCGTCTGTCCGCGGCTATCCCCCCTCTCCGGTCCCTCATCTCAATTCGACTTTTTTAAAGTCGAATTGAGATGGCATTGAATAGCCCTTGTCGGATCCATTCCGACAAATGCATGTCGGAATGGATCCGACCTCAATTGAATATACCCGATAAACACAAAACAATGGCAAATATGGAACATTAACTAATTGCGCGTAAGGTTAATGTTAGAAACGCTCAGTTTAGGGACGTACTGTAGGTTATAGGGATGCGTGTATACAGTGGTTATACAGAGAATTCATCCATTTGGTATTATCACGTTTTATTTACTTACGTCACGCCATAGAACTCTTACCACTGATCAACGCCAAATGCTGAGCTTTGTCATTAACGGAAAGAACTTATCTGTAAATGTACTAATCTGCTGCTTTACAAAAATGCAGATGTTCCCATAGCAACCAGATTCTAGCCATCGCTTTCTAGAATGTTCCAGATAAATGATAGGCAGAATCTGATTGGCTGCTATAGGCCACATCTCCATTTTTGGAAACCTGCACTATAGTAAATGTACCCCTTGGTCTTTATTACTCTTGTTCCTAAGCTGCACCAAAATAAAATACTCCTGTCTATGAGAGTTCCCATAGTGGGCTTGTGCACTTTTCCAAAAAAGAGCTTCATCATGAAGAGCAAAGAACGCGTCAATCAAATATGAGAAAACAAATATGCCTCCTGAGCATTATCAAGTCCATCAACAAAATAAATAAATAAATGAAAGACAAAAATGGCACACCTGTAAATTTGTCTGGACAGGCCGTCATACATAGTGAGCCAAGATGGGAAGGAAGCCTAAGGAAATGATTATTACAAATCTCCATCCCATTGAGAATCTGTGGAAGTATTTCCCAATTGGCGAATGGTCTTCATCGATCCCTGACATTACAGAAAAGAATGGAGGGGAGATGTATCAAACTTGGGAGAGAGATAAAGTGGAGACAGATAAAGTACGGGTACCTGCCAATCAGCTTATAACTGTCATGTTACAGGCTATGTTTCAAAATGACAGTTAGGAGCTGATTGGGTGGTATTTTATCTCTCTCCAAGTGTTGATACATCTCCCCCTGGGTGAGAATTTCAGAATCCTGATATGTAAAGCCCTAACCGATGTCCCCAAATAGACAGACATCAATATTAACAGCCAAAGGTGCCTCGGATAATAATTATTAGCATCATTATTTATACAGCATCACCATATTAAGCAGCACTGTACAGTACAGAGTATATTTGCCACTCACGTTAGTCCCTTTCCCACGGGAAGTTAAAGTTAATGTATCCCCTGCACACTCTTGTCGAGAGGGAAACCCGCGCAAACATAGGTAGAACCTACAAACTCCACACAGATAGCGCCCTGTCCTGTAACTGAGCTCGAGTGTAATGCAACAACGCTAACCACTGGGCCACCAAGCTTTGTCAGTCTTCAGTAAATGAAAGAGACGGTGACTATTTTCGATAAGGCTTAAAATACATCCTCCAAACACCAGTGAGAACAGATGGTTTAGAACGGAATCCTAAAAATTAAGATAAATTTAAGTTGTTGTCATCAGACTTTGTATGATTGTACAAGACAATGGGGGAAATTTACTTAGATGGGAGTTCTGTGTAAAATGGGATGTTGCCCTTAGCAACCAATCAAATTCCAATCAGATTCCAGGTAATATCTTCTAGAAGGTGCTAGATAAATGAGAAGTAGAATCTGATTGGTTGCTATCTTAAATAGAACTCCCATCTCCTATATAATAGCCCAGATCTGTGACTCTATGACTGTGTGTATAATGCTGGGCGTGGCTAGGAGCTCTCATTGAGTTAGAGGCAGGTCTATCACACCCAGTCCACAGCTGATTCGGCGAGAAACGCCCTCCCACACAGGTTATATCCAATGGGAGGCTCTGCCCTTTGCCTGCTGTGTTTTCACAGGGTTGATGCTAGATTCAAGTGGGCTAATGGACCTTTTCTGTCAGGGGAGGAGCCACGACACAAGGGGGAGGAGCTATGCCAGCAGGATAGTTCCTCTACTATCCACGCCACCAACTATTGAGCCCGAAGCGTGGCGAGCGTGCTTTTCGGGTACCCTGTTCGCCCATAGCTCCTCCCCCTGGTGACATGTCTCCTCCCCTAGGTACGACAGAAGGTCCCTTCTCCCACTCCGATATAGAATCAACCGTTTTCACAGAGCAGGATTAGCAATGGGACTGATGGAGCTGCAGCTCCAGGTCCACACCCCAAAATAGGCCCACTGCATCTGCAGCAACATACCCTCCAACACTTTACACATAAACATAGATGCACATTTGAAAAGGGGGCGTGACCACAGGTACAGCTGCGTGGTCACGCCCCTTTTCATATACTTTCAATGGGGGGGAAAAGGGACTGTACCTGCCAAAAAGGTGCAGCTGGAGGGTATGCCACTGCATCTGCAGCAAGTCTCTGCACTGTAGATAGGGGAAGAAAAATCCTTTTACTGCAGCGTCCTATATCCTGCTGCCAGTCCGCCTGCCCCCACCGCCATCAACAATCCCCACTCCCTAGCCTCGGCAAAGGAGGAACAAAAGCTGCTGCAGCCACCGGTATAGATGTGTATGAAAGCGGAGCAGCGGAAGACTTTCATAGCCCTCCCTGCGCCGCATGCTCTCTGAGCCCCGGAGCCTCCTCTGCGCGTGATTATTATAATATTTTATTTATAAGGCGCCACATGTGTTTCGCAGCGCCGTACAAAGGACAGTACAGGGGACAAAACATAGCATTACAGTAAATAAATAACAGAAATAGAGTACAGGTAACAGAGCACCACACATTCTCAAGACATAATACAGCTAAGATGTAAGTAGTGATGGACTGATCATCGTACTACTAGAGGCTGGTGGCCATAGATGGAGATGAGCCTTTACTAGCAGGAGAAAGATGGTGATGTCACAGAAGTGCCTCCCAGCCACATCCACGTCCAGATCCCCAGAGGCCCTGACAGGGCCGAAACTAGGATTTCTGTCACCCGGGGCAAGGTAGTCATTTGACCCCCCCCCCCCCCCCCCCGCAAAATAAATAAATAATTATTTTACAATAAATGAATAAAAATAATAAAATAAAAAATAAATAAATAAATAAATGAATAAAAATATTATATATATATATATATATATATATATATATATATATATATATATCTCTTTCAGAACTTTTTAACCTGAAAAACTGCCTTTTCTAACATAAATTTCATATCCAGGAAAAAGTGTCCCCATTTTACACATTGCGGCAGGAAAAAGTGTCCCCATTTTACACATTGCGGCAGGAAAAAGTGTCCCCATTTTACACATTGCGGCAGGCACAGGTCCCCATTTTACACAGTACGCAGGCACAGGTCCCCATTTTACACAGTACGCTGGCAAGTGTCCCCATTTTACACAGTACGCTGGCACAGGTCCCCATTTTACACAGTACGCTGGCAAGTGTCCCCATTTTACACAGTACGCTGGCACAGGTCCCCATTTTACACATTACGCTGGCACAGGTCCCCATTTTACACAGTACGCAGGCACAGGTCCCCATTTTACACAGTACGCTGGCACAGGTCCCCATTTTACACAGTACGCTGGCACAGGTCCCCATTTTACACAGTACGCAGGCACAGGTCCCCATTTTACACAGTACGCAGGCACAGGTCCCCATTTTACACAGTACGCTGGCACAGGTCCCTATTTTACACAGTACGCTGGCACAGGTCCCCATTTTACACAGTACGCTGGCACAGGTCCCCATTTTACACAGTACGCTGGCACAGGTCCCCATTTTACACAGTACGCTGGCACAGGTCCCCATTTTACACAGTACGCTGGCACAGGTCCCCATTTTACACAGTACGCAGGCACAGGTCCCCATTTTACACAGTACGCTGGCACAGGTCCCCATTTTACACATTACGCTGGCACAGGTCCCCATTTTACACAGTACGCAGGCACAGGTCCCCATTTTACACAGTACGCTGGCACAGGTCCCCATTTTACACAGTACGCTGGCACAGGTCCCCATTTTACACAGTACGCCGGCACAGGTCCCCATTTTACACAGTATGCTGGCACAGGTCCCCATTTTACACAGTACGCTGGCACAGGTCCCCATTTTACACAGTACGCTGGCACAGGTCCCCATTTTACACAGTACGCTGGCACAGGTCCCCATTTTACACAGTACGCAGGCACAGGTCCCCATTTTACACAGTACGCAGGCACAGGTCCCCATTTTAAACATTACGGCAGGTGGTGGGGAGAGGGAGGGAGAGAGAGAGAGAGAGAGAGGAAGGGAGAGGGGCTGACTTACATTTGAAGCGGTTCTCGCCGCTCTTCAGCCGCCTCTCCCTCCTCGTCTGCGCGGCTCCGGGCTCCCCCTTCAGTTCTCCCTCCTCCGGCGGGGTTTCGTTGACTGACGCGTTTGCGCCGTGACGTCACGACGCAATCGCGTCATTCCGCTAAACCCCGCCCCCCGAGCTGGGCACTCGGGAGAAGGGGGATTAAAAGTGCCGCAGCGGTGTTTGGGGGTCTCGGCGCCCCCTCCAATCCGGCGCCCAGGTCACCTGCCCCCCTAGCCCCCCCCCTAGTTTCGGCCCTGGGCCCTGACTCCGCAACACAGCACCTGGGCAGCCGGCCTGGAAGCCCCGAGATGGCTAATGTAACGGATAGAGAGGGTGATATCGCGGAGGGTAATGCCTGGACGCTGAATCAATGTAAAAGGTGACAGTGCTGTGCAGTGCAGTGGGTGTGCAGTCTGGGACGGTGCTACGGTGTTCGGCGCCCCCCTGCAAACTATAAATTTGCACCCTCACATACTTTGCAAAGTTACAGCACACATAATACCCCCTGTAGTACAGACACTTACAGATGTAACGCCCCCTGTACCAGTGACGCTTACACATGTAACGCCCCCCCCTTGTACCAGTGACGCTTACACACGTAATGCCCCCCTGTACCAGTGACGCTTACACACATAACGTCCTCTGTACCAGTGACGCTTAGACACGTAACACCCCTGTATCTGTGCCGCTTAGACACATAACGGCCCCTGTACCAGTGCCGCTTAGACACGTAACGCCCCCCCTGTACCAGTGATGCTTACACATGTAACGCCCCCTGTAGCAGTGACGCTTACACACATAACGCCCCCTGTAGCAGTGATGCTTACGCACATAACGCCCCCTGTAGCAGTGACGCTTACACACGTAACGCCCCCCGTAGCAGTGACGCTTACACACATAACGCCCTCTGTACCAGTGCCGCTTAGACACGTAACGCCCCCTGTAGCAATGCCGCTTACACACGTAATGCCCCCTGTAGCAGTGACGCTTACACACGTAATGCCCCCTGTACCAGTGCCGCTTACACACGTAATGCCCCCTGTACCAGTGACGCTTACACACGTAATGCCCCCTGTAGCAGTGACGCTTACACACATAACGCCCTCTGTACCAGTGCCGCTTACACACGTAACGCCCCCTGTACCAGTGCCGCTTACACACGTAACCCCCCCTGTACCAGTACCGCTTATACACGTAATGCCCCCTGTACCAGTGCTGCTTACACACGTAACACCCCCCTGTACCAGTGACGCTTACACACGTAACGCTCCCTCTACCAGTGACGCTTAGACATGTAACGCCCCCCTCTACCAGTGCCGCTTACACACGTAACGCCCCCTGTACCAGTGACGCTTAGACACGTAACACCCCTGTATCTGTGCCGCTTAGACACATAACGGCCCCTGTACCAGTGCCGCTTAGACACGTAACGCCCCCCTGTACCAGTGACGCTTACACACGTAACGCCCCCCTGTACCAGTGACGCTTAGACACGTAACACCCCTGTATCTGTGCCGCTTAGACACATAACGGCCCCTGTACCAGTGCCGCTTAGACACGTAACGCCCCCCTGTACCAGTGACGCTTACACACATAACGCCCTCTGTACCAGTGCCGCTTAGACACGTAACGCCCCCTGTACCAGTGACGCTTACACACGTAACACCCCCTATACCAGTGCCGCTTACACACGTAAAGCCCCCTGTAGCAGTGACGCTTACACACGTAACGCCCTCTGTACCAGTGACGCTTAGACACGTAACTTCCCCCGTAGCAGTGCCGCTTACACACATAACGCCCTCTGTACCAGTGCTGCTTACAAACGTAATGCCCCCTGTACCAGTGCCGCTTACACACGTAAAGCCCCCTGTACCAGTGACGCTTACACACGTAATGCCCCCTGTACCAGTACCGCTTACACACGTAACGCCCCCTGTACCAGTGACGCTTACACACGTAGCGCCCCCCTGTACCAGTGACGCTTACACATGTAACGCCCCCTGTACCAGTGACCCTTACACACATTATGCCGCAGTCACACATACACACACATACACACACAACAGACACATATATATATATATATATATACAAACAAACACACACACACACACACACACACATACTGTACATACATTACACACATACACAGTCACACATATATACAGTATACACAGACACTGTATCAGAGGCGGAACAACCGCTGGTGCAACCAGTGCGTTGCACTGGGGCCCGCCTCTGTCCAGGGGCCCAAAGCATGTAATGAGTCAAACTGACTCATTACATGCTGATGTGTGCTGCGGGCAACCGCTGTCTGCAGCACACAGCCGCCCTGACAGAGAGGAGAGGAGCGCAGCGGTACGGGGGAGAAGGAGGAGGAGGGAGGTGGAGGAGGGAGCCGCAGCAGCGCTTTGTTACTGGTTGAGGCGCTGCTGCTGCTGCTGTCCCTCTGCTTCACTATAGGCTGTCATCCGTCGCTGTGAAGCGCATCCCAGCATTCACAGCGGCGGAGAACAGCCTATAGTGAAGCAGAGGGACAGCAGCAGCAGCGCCTCCACCAATAACACAGCACTGCTGCGGCTCCCTCCTCCACCTTCCTCCTCCTCCTTCTCTCCTGCCCGGGATCTCTGCCAGAAGCTGCACCGAGGAGCCTGAGCCAGCGGAGAGGGTAAGTATAATTCTTTCTTTCTTTCTTTCTTTCTTTCTTTCTTTCTTTCTTTCTTTCTTTCTTTCTGTGCAAAAAGGGGGACTGTCTGCCATAATGTGTAAAAAAGGGGGACGCTGTCTGCTGTTATGTGTAAAGAGTGTACACTGTCTGCCGCTATGTGTAACAAGGGCACGCTGTCTGCTATTATGTCTAAAAAGGACGCGCTGTCTGCCGTAATGTGTAAAAAGGGGACGCTGTCTGCCGTAATGTGTAAAAAGTGTACGCTGTCTGCCGTAATGTGTAAAAAGTGTACTCTGTCTGCCGCTATGTGTAACAAGAGCACGTTGTCTGCCGTTATGTGTAAAAAGTGCACGCTGTCTGCCACTATGTGTAAAAAGGGCATGCTGTCTGCCGTTATGTGTAAAAAGGGGGACGCTGTCTGCTGTAATGTGTAAAAAGGGGAATCTGTCTGCCGTAAGGTGTAAAAGGGTCTCTACCTGGTGTAGTGGTGCTACTGTGCGGCGTAATTTGAATAATGGAGACTACTGTGCACCGTTTTATGAATTGGTATTATTTTGTGGCCACACCCCTTCCCCACGAAGCCACGCCCCTATGTATTTTTGCGCGTACTGCCCCTGTTTTGCATGCAGAGGTGGGGCTCCGATGCCGTTTCTTGCACACAGTGCTAAAATGTCTAGTTACGGCACTGTTGCTAGGTATCCATTTCTCTGGCCCTGAGCAGGTCCCCCTCACCAGATCCTCTCCAGGGTGAGGGAGTAAACTTGGATGGGGGCGGGGGGCCAAAGCATTTTGTCGCACCTGGGCCCACCGCTCGCTAGTTCCGCCACTGCACTGTATATACACACACACACTCACGCTCTTTCCAGACACTTGCCTAATGAAGTCTGGCTGGCCGAAGCTGTAGCAGCACATCCTCCTGCTGCAGCATGGTTCCTTCTAGCTCCTCCCCTTATTCCCATCTAGCTCCGCCCCCTTTGGCTCTCGCCCGGCCACTGAATGTCACACAGGGGAGGGGAGGAGGAGAGGAGGCTTTGTGCTGCCGGCGCTGAGGGGGAGAGGAGGTTTTGTGCTGCTGGCGCCGCTGCATGTGTGACAGCAGCCGGCAGCAGCAGGGTTAGCAGCAGAAGCTCAGCACAGTGATACAGAGCAGGGAGAACGCCTCTCCTTCCTGGTGCCTCCCTGCACTGCATCCCTTTGCTGAGCGGCTAGCGCCGGACCTGTGTGCAGTGTCACTGACACTGCACAGCACTCTCACCTTCTACATTGATTCAGCCAGTCACTCAGTTCTGCCAGACAGTCACTATTGTTAGCACCAGTGTCCCAACGCGCCGCATTACAGGTAAGTAGACGCACTACATAAACTACAACTCCCAGCAGCCCTTAGCGCCGAAGCATTCCGGCCCTAAGGGCTGCTGGGAGCTGTAGTTTATTGAGTGCATCTTCTTCCCTGTAATGCGGTGCGTTGGGACACCGGTGCTAACAATAGTGACTGGCTGCTGTGCGAGTCTCTGGGAGAGCCACTGCCAAAGGGAGGACAGCAGCTTAGCTGCTGACAGGAGGAGAAGCAGGATAAGCATTACCCACCCCTCCCCCACTCATAGTACCTCCGGGCCCCATCCGTGGCACCCCCACACACCCCCTCCAGCACCCGCGATAGCTCCGGACCCCCTCCCCCACCTGCAGCGACCCCGCACCTGCCCCTCCCGCCACACCATCACATTCGCCCCTCCCCCACCCGGGGCACCCCCGCAACTGCTCCTCTCCCACCCGCGGTGGACCAAACCCCCACCTGTGGCACCACCGCACCAGCCCATCCCTCACCTGCGGCACCACCGGACCAGCCCCTCCCTCACCTGCGGCACCACCGCAACTGCCCCTCCCGCGGCACCCCAGATCCCATCCGCGTCTTCCCCGCACCCGCCAGTCCCCTAACCACAACACCTACTAGGTGATTCATCAGGCCCTGCGTGCGCTGTTCACCCATTGCAAGGAGCTACGACCCCCTAACCATTGCACGCCCTTTGTCCGTGCAATATTTAACCACTCACACAATTATGATTGGAGGTAATACTTCATATAATAAAAATTATTGCACACCACAAGGGTGTGCAAGGGTTAAGGGGGCGTAGCCCCTTACGACGGTGTGAAGAGCGCCCGTAGGGCGCGATGAATCACCTAGTCTTAGTAAATTTACCCCAATGTGTCATCTTTCCCATTATTTAGTTCTAATTGTCTGATCAAAATAGTCCAGAGATTATCGCTGTACATCATCATTACCGTAACTGCAGAAGTTCTCAAACGCGGTCCTCAAGGCACCCCGACAGTCCAGGTTTAAGTTTATCCATGCTTGGCCGCAGGTGACTTAATAAGCACCTCAGTCAATTATTTTAACCGTCTGTGCTGAGCCATGGATATACCTAAAACCCAGAGCCGGTCTTAGTCATAGGCAAACTAGGCAAATGCCTAGGGCATTTGGTATGCTTAGGGGCACCAACAGCTCCTGCTGATTAAAATGATATGCAGCATGCCTATATTCTGTGTGTGACTGCGGCTGTATCTGCATACGAAATGCTATGTTGCGTGTATTCCTGGAAATCACTGTAATGTAGCATTTCGTATGCAGCTACAGCTGCAGTCGCACACATAATATAGGCATGCTGCATATCATTTTAATCAGCAGAAGCTGCTTGTCTATCCTAGCCATATAGTAAGCAAATAATATGCATTTTCATACACAAAAGGTGCCCGACGTTAGCAGAGCTGACAGCTGACTCATGCCAGGCATCTCCTGCAGAACTAGCGGCGGTGCTAGGGGACACCAGCCAAAATCTTGCCTAGGGCATCATATTGGTTAGGGCCGGCTCTGCTAAAACCTGGACTGTTGGGCAGTGGCGTCAAAACCGGGGTGCGGAGGGTGCGGGCCGCACCCGGGTGTCAACCACCAAGGGGTGTCACCAAAGTGTCGGCTCCTGCTCAGTGACAGGAGCCGGGTACTGCACTGTAACATTACTTGCAGTGCCCGACTTCTGTCACTGTGAAGAAGCCGACACTGCAGTCTCCGGGGTCAGCCAGCACCTCCAGTACCCCCTTAGTCACGGAAACGGGGGTCGGGAAGCGAAGCCACGCCCATGTGCAGCGCAACCACCCCCCCATATCGCAAAGCCACGCCCCTTCTGACGGCACCCGCGAAGTCACGCCCCTTTTTGGCCAGGAGCCGCACCGGGTGTCAAACATGTAAGTGACGCCTCTGCTGTTGGGGTGCCTCAAGCTTTTGAAACCTCTATGGAATAACTGCAATCAATAACGGTTTGTTAATGCACTTGATAGATCAGTACACTATTATGGCCACCAGGTGCCAGCAGAAGGCAACATTTAACCGAAAAATCTCCTTTTGGACCTACATCAGTGCAGCTCAGTGGTTTCCAAACTTTTTTGAATCACGGCGCCCTAGAGTATCAGCATTTTTTTCATGGCACCCCTAGGCCAAAAGTTTCTTATTGCAAAATTTAGGGAAAAAATATTAAATTAAGTAAATTATGTTTCTATGTTATCCTTAGGTTCAATTATGTGGTGAGGGACAGGATCTGCTACTGTTTGTCCATATATTTTATGACTGGCAGCCACCAGCACTGGTTTTACCTATTATATTGACAATAAATAGTTTGAATTGGTCCTGGACCACCAACCTGAGGCACCCCTGCAAGTGTCCCGAGGCACACCAGGGAGCCACGGCCATGTGCGGTTACACTGACATGCAGAATGAGAACAGATACCGAGAATGCCATGTGCAGTTAGACTTACGTGCATGAGAATAGATACTAAGAATGCCAAGTGCAGTTAGACTTACATGCAAGAGAACAGATACCGAGAATGCCATGTGCGGTTAGACTGACATAGAGAATGAGAACAGATACTGAGAATGCCATGTGCGGTTACACTGACATGCAGAATGATGACAGGTACAGAGAATGCCATGTGCAGTTAGACTTACATGCATGAGAACAGATACTAAGAATGCCATGTGCAGTTAGACTTACATGCATGAGAACAGATACTAAGAATGCCATGTGCAGTTAGACTTACATACATGAGAACAGATACCAAGAATGCCATGTGAGGTTAGACTGACATACATGAGAACAGATACCAAGAATGCCATGTGAGGTTAGACTGACATAGAGAATGAGAACAGATACAGAGAATGCCATGTACAGTTACACTGACATGCGTGAGAACAGATACCGAGAATTCCACGTGCAGTTAGACTTACATGCATGAGAACAGATACCGAGAATGCCATGTACAGTTACACTGACATGCGTGAGAACAGATACCGAGAATTCCATGTGCAGTTACACTTACATGCATGAGAACAGATACCGAGAATGCCATGTACAGTTAGACTTACATAGAGAATGAGAACAGATACAGAGAATGCCAAGTGCAGTTAGACTTACATGCACGAGAACAGATACCGAGAATGCCATGTGCGGTTAGACTGAGATAGAGAATGAGAACAGATACTGAGAATGCGGTTACACTGACATGCAGAATGAGAACAGATACCGAGAATGCCATGTACAGTTAGACTTACATGCACGAGAACAGATACCGAGAATGCCATGTGCAGTTAGACTGAGATAGAGAATGAGAACACATACTGAGAATGCCATGTGCGGTTACACTGACATGCAGAATGAGAACAGATACCGAGAATGCCATGTACAGTTAGACTACATGCATGAGAACAGATACCGAGAATACAATGTGCAGTTAGACTGACATAGAGAATGAGAACAGATACTGATAATGCCATGTGCGGTTACACTGACATGCAGAATGAGAACAGATACCGAGAATGCCATGTGCAGTTAGACTTACGTGCATGAGAACAGATACCGAGAATTCCATGTGTGGTTACGCTTACATGCATGAGAACAGATACCGAAAATGCCATGTACAGTTAGACTTACATAGAGAATGAGAACAGATACCGAGAATGCCAAGTGCAGTTACACTGACATGCGTGAGAACAGATACAGAGAATGCCATGTGTGGTTAGACTGACATAGAGAATGAGAACAGATACTGAGAATGCCATGTGCGGTTACACTGACATGCAGAATGATGACAGGTACAGAGAATGCCATGTGCAGTTAGACTTACATGCATGAGAACAGATAATAAGAATTTACTCACCGGTAATTCTATTTCTCGTAGTCCGTAGTGGATGCTGGGAACTCCGAAAGGACCATGGGGAATAGCGGGCTCCGAAGGAGGCTGGGCACTCTAGAAAGATAAAGGACTACCTGGTGTGCACTGGCTCCTCCCACTATGACCCGCCTCCAAGCCTCAGTTAGGACACTGTGCCCGGACGAGCGTACACAATAAGGAAGGATTTTGAATCCCGGGTAAGACTCATACCAGCCACACCAATCACACCGTACAACTCGTGATATGAATCCCAGTTAACAGTATGAAACAACTGAGCCTCTCAACAGATGGCTCAACAATAACCCGATTTAGTTAACAATAACTATGTACAAGTATTGCAGATAAACCGCACTTGGGATGGGCGCCCAGCATCCACTACGGACTACGAGAAATAGAATTACCGGTGAGTAAATTCTTATTTTCTCTAACGTCCTAGTGGATGCTGGGAACTCCGAAAGGACCATGGGGATTATACCAAAGCTCCCAAACGGGCGGGAGAGTGCGGATGACTCTGCAGCACCGAATGAGAGAACTCCAGGTCCTCCTCAGCCAGGGTATCAAATTTGTAGAATTTTGCAAACGTATTTGCCCCTGACCAAGTAGCTGCTCGGCAAAGTTGTAAAGCCGAGACCCCTCGGGCAGCCGCCCAAGATGAGCCCACCTTCCTAGTGGAATGGGCATTTACAGATTTTGGCTGTGGCAGGCCTGCCACAGAATGAGCAAGCTGAATTGTACTACAAATCCAGCGAGCAATAGTCTGCTTAGAAGCAGGAGCACCCAGCTTGTTGGGTGCATACAGGATAAACAGCGAGTCAGATTTTCTGACTCCAGCCGTCCTGGAAACATATATTTTCAGGGCCCTGACAACGTCTAGCAACTTGGAGTCCTCCAAGTCCCTAGTAGCCGCAGGCACCACAATAGGCTGGTTCAGGTGAAACGCTGACACCACCTTTGGGAGAAATTGGGGACGAGTCCTCAATTCTGCCCTATCCATATGGAAAATCAGATAAGGGCTTTTACATGATAAAGCCGCCAATTCTGACACACGCCTGGCTGAAGCCAAAGCCAATAACATGACCACTTTCCACGTGAGATATTTCAGATCCACGGTTTTTAGTGGCTCAAACCAATGTGATTTTAAGAAACTCAACATCACGTTGAGATCCCAAGGTGCCGCAGGAGGCACAAATGGGGGCTGAATATGCAGCACTCCTTTCACAAATGTCTGAACTTCAGGTACTGAAGCTAGTTCTTTTTGAAAGAAAATCGACAGAGCCGAGATCTGTACTTTAATGGAGCCTAGTTTTAGGCCCATATTAACTCCTGCTTGCAGGAAATGCAGAAAACGACCTAGTTGAAATTCCTCTGTTGGGACCTTTTCGGCCTCACACCATGCAACATACTTCCGCCATATGCGGTGATAATGATTTGCTGTAACCTCTTTCCTAGCTTTAATAAGCGTAGGAATGACTTCCTCCGGAATGCCCTTTTCCTTCAGGATCCGGCGTTCAACCGCCATGCCGTCAAACGCAGCCGCGGTAAGTCTAGGAACAGACAGGGCCCCTGCTGTAGCAGGTCCTGTCTGAGCGGTAGAGGCCACGGGTCCTCTGAGATCATCTCTTGAAGTTCCGGGTACCACGCTCTTCTTGGCCAATCCGGAACCACGAGAATTGTGTTTACACCTCGCTTTCTTATTATTCTCAATACCTTTGGTATGAGAGGTAGAGGAGGGAACACATAAACTGACTGGTACACCCACGGTGTCACTAGAGCGTCCACAGCTATCGCCTGAGGGTCTCTTGACCTGGCGCAATACCTCTCTAGTTTTTTGTTTAGGCGGGACGCCATCATGTCCACCTGTGGACGGCCCCACTGATTTACAATCATTTGGAAGACTTCTGGATGAAGTCCCCACTCTCCCGGGTGGAGGTCGTGCCTGCTGAGAAAGTCTGCTTCCCAGTTGTCCACTCCCGGGATGAACACTGCTGACAGTGCTAGTACATGATTTTCCGCCCATCGGAGAATCCTTGTGGCTTCTGCCATTGCCATCCTGCTTCTTGTGCCGCCCTGTCGATTCACATGGGCGACTGCCGTGATGTTGTCTGACTGGATCAGCACCGGCTGGTGTAGGAGCAGGGATTTTGCTTGACTTAGGGCATTGTAAATGGCCCTTAGTTCCAGAATATTTATGTGAAGGGAAGTCTCCTGACTTGACCATAGTCCTTGGAAGTTTCTTCCCTTTGTGACTGCCCCCCAGCCTCGTAGGCTGGCATCCGTGGTCACCCGGACCCAGTCCTGTATGCCGAATCTGCGGCCCTCCAAAAGATGAGCACTCTGCAGCCACCACAGAAGAGACACCCTGGTTCTTGGGGACAGGGTTATCAAGCGATGCATCTGAAGATGCGATCCGGACCACTTGTCCAACAGGTCCCACTGAAAAATCCTGGCATGGAATCTGCCGAATGGAATTGCTTCGTAAGAAGCTACCATCTTTCCCAGGACCCGCGTCCAGTGATGCACCGATACCTGTTTTGGTTTTAGGAGGTCTCTGACTAGAGAAGACAACTCCCTGGCTTTCTCCTCCGGGAGAAACACTTTTTTCTGGACTGTGTCCAGAATCATTCCCAGGAACATTAGACGTGTCGTCGGGACCAGCTGTGACTTTGGGATATTCAGAATCCAGCCGTGCTGGCGCAGCACTTCCTGAGATAGTGCCACTCCCACTAACAACTGTTCCTTGGATCGTGCCTTTATTAGGAGATCGTCCAAGTATGGGATAATTAAAACTCCCTTTTTTCGAAGGAGTATCATCATTTCCGCCATAACCTTGGTAAATACCCTCGGTGCCGTGGAGAGTCCAAACGGCAGCGTCTGGAATTGGTAATGGCAATCCTGTACCACAAATCTGAGGTACTCCTGGTGAGGATGGTAAATGGGGACATGCAGGTAAGCATCCTTGATGTCCAGGGATACCATGTAATCCCCCTCCTCCAGGCTTGCAATAACCGCCCTGAGCGATTCCATCTTGAACTTGAATTTTTTTATGTATGTGTTCAAGGATTTCAAATTTAAAATGGGTCTCACCGAACCGTCCGGTTTCGGCACCACAAATAGTGTGGAATAGTAACCCCGGCCTTGTTGAAGTAGGGGTACCTTGATTATCACCTGCTGGGAATACAGCTTGTGAATCGCAGCTAGCACCGCCTCCCTGCCTGAGGGAGCAATCGGCAAGGCAGATTTTAGGAACCGGTGGGGTGGAGCCGCCTCGAATTCCAGCTGGTACCCCTGAGATACTATTTGAAGGATCCAGGGATCCACCTGTGAGCGAGCCCACTGATCGCTGAAATTCATGAGGCGGGCCCCCACCGTACCTGGCTCTCTCTGTCTAGTGTGTCAATATTTTCTGACAGTTTATCCGACCACGCAGCGGCAGCACTGCACATCCATGCTGACGCAATAGCTGGTCTAAGTATAATGCCTGAGTGTGTATATACAGACTTCAGGATCGCCTCCTGCTTTCTATCAGCAGGTTCCTTAAGGGCGGCCGTATCCTGAGACGGTAGTGCCACCTTTTTAGACAAACGTGTGAGCGCTTTATCCACCCTAGGAGGTGTTTCCCAACGTAACCTATCCTCTGGCGGGAAAGGGAACGCCATTAGTACCTTCTTAGGAATTACCAATTTCTTATCAGGGGAAGCCCACGCTTCTTCACACACTTCATTTAATTCATCTGACGGGGGAAAAACTACAGGTAGTTTTTTCTCCCCAAACATAATACCCTTTTTTGTGGTACCTGGATGTAAATCAGAAATATTTAACACCTCTTTCATTGCCTCAATCATGCAGTGAATGGCCTTAATGGGCATTAAATTTGACTCATCGTCGTCGACACTGGTGTCAGTATCCGTGTCGACATCTACTTGTGCCATCTGAGATAGCGGGCGTTTCAGAGCCCCTGATGACTTTTGAGACACCTGGACAGGCACGAGCTGAGAACTCGGCTGTCCCGCAGTCGGCATGTCGTCAAATTTCTTATGTAATGAGTCTATACGTGCACTCATTTCTTTCCATAAGCACATCCACTCAGGTGTCTGCCCCCCAGGGGGTGACATTCCTTCTAAAGGCATCTGCCTCGTCTCCACCTCATTATCCTCATCAAACATGTCGACACAGCCGTACCGACACACTCCACACACACAGGGAATGCTCTATATAGAGGACAGGACCCACAAAAGCCCTTTGGGGGGACAGAGTGAGAGTATGCCAGCACACACCAGAGCGCTATATAAGGCAGGTACTAACTGAGTTATGTCCCTTATAGCTGCTTTTTAATATAACTATATACTGCGCCAAATTAAATGCCCCCCCTCTCTCTTTTTTACCCTTTTCTGTAGAGTAGTCTGCAGGGGAGAGCCAGGGAGCTTCCTTCCAGCGGAACTGTGAGGGAAAATGGCGCCCAGTGTGCTGAGGGAGATAGCTCCGCCCCTTTTCCGCGGCCTATTCTCCCGCTTTTTTATGGAATCTGGCAGGGGTATTTACCTCATATATAGCCCCTGGGGCTATATATTGAGGTATTTTTGCCAGCCAAGGTGTTTTTATTGCTGCCTCAGGGCGCCCCCCCCCAGCGCCCTGCACCCTCAGTGACCGGAGTGTGAAGTGTGAGAGGAGCAATGGCGCACAGCTGCAGTGCTGTGCGCTACCTTGGTGAAGACTGATGTCTTCATGCCGCCGATTTTCCGGACCATCTTCTTGCTTCTGGCTCTGTAAGGGGGACGGCGGCGCGGCTCCGGGACCGAACATCAAGGCTGGGCCTGCGGTCGATCCCTCTGGAGCTAATGGTGTCCAGTAGCCTAAGAAGCCCAATCCGGCTGCAAGCAGGCGAGTTCGCTTCTTCTCCCCTTAGTCCCTCGCTGCAGTGAGCCTGTTGCCAGCAGGTCTCACTGAAAATAATAAACCTAAGACTATCTTTCTTCTAAGAGCTCAGGAGAGCCCCTAGTGTGCATCCAACCTCGGCCGGGCACAAAATCTAACTGAGGCTTGGAGGCGGGTCATAGTGGGAGGAGCCAGTGCACACCAGGTAGTCCTAAATCTTTCTAGAGTGCCCAGCCTCCTTCGGAGCCCGCTATTCCCCATGGTCCTTTCGGAGTTCCCAGCATCCACTAGGACGTTAGAGAAACTAAGAATGCCATGTGCAGTTAGACTTACATACATGAGAACAGATACTAAGAATGCCATGTGCAGTTAGACTTACATACATGAGAACAGATACCAAGAATGCCATGTGAGGTTAGACTGACATAGAGAATGAGAACAGATACTGAGATTGCCATATACGGTTACATTGACATGAAGAAAGAGAACAGATACCTGGAATGCCAAGTGCAGTTAGACTTACATGCATGAGAACAGATACCGAGAATGCAATGTGCAGTTAGACTTACATACAGAATGAGAACAGATACTGAGAATGCATGTGCGGTTACACTGACATGCAGTATGATAACAGATACCGAGAATGCCATAAACAGTTAGACTTACATGCATGAGAACAGATACCGAGAATGCCATGTGCAGATAGGCTTACATGCATGAGAACAGATACCGAGAATGCCATGTGCGGTTACACTGACATGCAGAATGAAAACAGATGCTGAGAATGCCATGTGCAGTTAGATTTACGTGCATGAGAACAGATACCGAGAATGCCATGTGCGGTTACGCTTACACGCATGAGAATAGATACCGAGAATGCCATGTACAGTTAGACTTACATAGAGAATGAGAACAGATACCGAGAATGCCAAGTGCAGTTACACTGACATGCGTGAGAACAGATACCGAGAATGCCATGTGCGGTTACGCTTACATGCATGAGAACAGATACCGAGAATGCCATGTACAGTTAGACTTACATGCATGAGAACAGATGCTAAGAATGCCAAGTGCAGTTAGACTTACATGCATGAGAACAGATACCGAGAATGCCATGTGCGGTTAGACTGAGATAGAGAATGAGAACAGATACTGAGAATGCCATGTGCGGTTATACTGACATGCAGAATGAGAACAGATACCGAGAATGCCAACTGCAGTTAGACTTACATGCATGAGAACAGATACCGAGAATGCCATGTGCAGTTACACTGACATGCAGAATGAGAACAGATACTGAGAATGCCATGAACAGTTAGACTACATGCATGAGAACAGATACCGAGAATACCATGTGCAGATAGACTTACGTGCATGAGAACAGATACCGAGAATGCAATGTGCC
This sequence comes from Pseudophryne corroboree, assembly GCF_028390025.1. NCBI lineage: Eukaryota > Metazoa > Chordata > Amphibia > Anura > Myobatrachidae > Pseudophryne > Pseudophryne corroboree. Next base: position 33,752,913 of record NC_086451.1, read on the forward strand.
GTTAGACTTACACACAGAATGAGAACAGATACAGAGAATGCCAAGTGCAGTTAGACTTACATGCATGAGAACAGATATTAAGAATGCCAAGTGCAGTTAGACTTACATGCATGAGAACAGATACCGAGAATGCCATGTACAGTTACACTTACATGCATGAGAATAGATACTAAGAATGCCAAGTGCAGTTAGACTTACATGCAAGAGAACAGATACAGAGAATGCCATGTGCGATTAGACTGACATAGAGAATGAGAACAGATACTGAGAATGCCATGTGCGGTTACACTGACATGCAGAATGATGACAGGTACAGAGAATGCCATGTGCAGTTAGACTTACATGCATGAGAACAGATACTAAGAATGCCATGTGCAGTTAGACTTACATACATGAGAACAGATACTAAGAATGCCATGTGCAGTTAGACTTACATGAGAACAGATACCAAGAATGCCATGTGAGGTTAGACTGACATAGAGAATGAGAACAGATACTGAGATTGCCATATACTGTTACATTGACATGAAGAATGAGAACAGATACCGAGAATGCCAAGTGCAGTTAGACTTACATGCATGAGAACAGATACAGAGAATGCAATGTGCGGTTACACTGACATGCAGAATGAGAACAGATACCGAGAATGCAATGTGCAGTTAGACTTACATACAGAATGAGAACAGATACTGAGAATGCATGTGCGGTTACACTGACATGCAGTATGATAACAGATACCGAGAATGCCATAAACAGTTAGACTTACATGCATGAGAACAGATACAGAGAATGCCATGTGCAGATAGGCTTACATGCATGAGAACAGATACCGAGAATGCCATCTGCGGTTACACTGACATGCAGAATGAAAACAGATGCTGAGAATGCCATGTGCAGTTAGATTTACGTGCATGAGAATAGATACCGAGAATGCCATGTACAGTTACACTGACAAGCGTGAGAACAGATACCGAGAATGCCATGTACAGTTAGACTTACATGCATGAGAACAGATACTAAGAATGCCAAGTGCAGTTAGACTTACATGCATGAGAACAGATACCGAGAATGCCATGTGCGGTTAGACTGAGATAGAGAATGAGAACAGATACCGAGAATGCCAAGTGCAGTTACACTGACAAGCGTGAGAACAGATACCGAGAATGCCATGTACAGTTAGACTTACATGCATGAGAACAGATACTAAGAATGCCAAGTGCAGTTAGACTTACATGCATGAGAACAGATACCGAGAATGCCATGTGCGGTTAGACTGAGATAGAGAATGAGAACAGATACTGAGAATGCCATGTGCGGTTATACTGACATGCAGAATGAGAACAGATACAGAGAATGCCAACCTCAGTTAGACTTACATGCATGAGAACAGATACCGAGAATGCCATGTGCAGTTACACTGACATGCAGAATGAGAACAGATACTGAGAATGCCATGAACAGTTAGACTACATGCATGAGAACAGATACCGAGAATACCATGTGCAGATAGACTTACGTGCATGAGAACAGATACCGAGAATGCAATGTGCCGTTAGACTTACACACAGAATGAGAACAGATACAGAGAATGCCAAGTGCAGTTAGACTTACATGCATGAGAACAGATACCGAGAATGCCATGTACAGTTAGACTTACATGCATGAGAACAGATACTAAGAATGGGAAGTGCAGTTAGACTTACAAGCATGAGAACAGATACCGAGAATGCAATGTGCCGTTAGACTTACACACAGAATGAGAACAGATACAGAGAATGCCAAGTGCAGTTAGACTTACATGCATGAGAACAGATACCGAGAATGCCATGTGCGGTGACACTGACATAGAGAATGAGGACAGATATACCGAGAATGCCATGTGCGGTTACACTTATATACACAATGACAACAGATACCGAGAATGACATGTGCGATAACGGTTACTCCCATTTTGGCTGTAGTTTGCCGTGTTTCAGCCATTAATAAGTGCAGCGCTGACTGCCCCATATTGGCACACTGGACACAAGGGCTAACGCTCCTTTCCATCACATCAGTCCTAAAAAGGCTACATGTATGTTCAGCACTTCCCAGTATTCCCAGGTGGAAATGTGGGAAACATTTGGGACACCGTAAACGCTTCCGGTATCCCTTACTGTGAAATGGTAATGATATTAGTAGTCACAGAGGAGTTAGGTTACCGTGTATATAAGCCATGGCTGCAGTCCGAACCCGGACTCACAAACTGCGACACGGGGGCTGATAAGGGGCTACTGACAAAATGGCGGCCACCCTGCACCAGGTACTGTATCTCTACGGCTGGCTCATTGTAGTAGCTCTGAGGTAAGTTACTGCCATTTGCACCTACAGTAACCATAGCCCGACACCACTGTAATACTGTGGTGCGTATTGCCCAGTAGCTGCACAGCCGCAGCCGTATACAGTGAGTGGTGTTACTGATACACGCTGGTCCTCCTACTAGCTCCTTTATCTGAACTTAGAAAAGCATTATAAAAAGAAAAAAAAGAAAGACTTTTGGGGGTTTCGGGGGAGGGGAGATTACAACATCAAAAGCCCCCCCCCCCTCCTTACCAAGCTGGGCCTATACTAATGTTTCGCTCTATAGGCATCAATCTGGCCCCACATTTTCTGTCTGGCTGCACAGGATGAATGAAACCTTTGAAAAGTTGGTAAAAGGGGGAGAGGGCTGGGCTGTGTAGAAGGGTTGGGTCTTTAACCCATTCGCCGCCAGGATGTCACCAGGAACGTGAAACGAGGACCTGGTTTCACTGGCCGGGCAACAAATGGAGACTAGGCCGGGAGCTAATCCCCTGCGACATAACAATTTGTCCCCGAAAATACGTCTTGGCTCCTCACACTTCTGCTGGAGATACTCAGCCATCGCCACCGGTCATCACCAGGCGCAAAGGGAGGGTGTGAAAAACCAGGTCCACAGATATGGACTATTTGTGGCACTTGATTTTCTGTAACACCCGAGATATTCTGTTTATTCCATGATTAGAAGTGGTCTGGGGAAAGGAACTGGGGAAGTCTGACCAGAAACACCTCATATTTCATAGGAAGCACCAACTTCCCCTTACATACATACCAGTGACGTGCGGTGAGGTCAGTGGCTGGTGAGGCACTGCAGCCATAATGTACGCTGAGGCCCATCGATAACCCCTACCACCGCTGAGCTGATGTCTGCTACCGCCCCACAAGCCAATACCCACTGCTGCTGCTGCTAATGGCTGCTGCCAATGCCAATCTACTACAAAATCGCCACCATCAACGGTCCTGGCCCCCCTGCCGCTAATTTGCATCTCAGTCCGATGCAGCCACTGCCAAACTGGTGATGAGCAGGCGGCTAATATATTGTAAATGTTGTAAAATAAAAAATAAATATTAAGGGGGGAGGGTGATGACAGGGAGAGGGTGACAGCAGTGGGTGACAGAGAGATGGTGACGGCAGTGGGTGACAGAGAGAAGGTGACACTGACAACATTGGGAGACAGGGAGAGGGTGATGCCAGGGAGAGGGTGACAGCAGTGGGTGACAGAGAGAGGGTGACACTGACAGCATTGGGAGACAGGGAGAGGGTGACGCCAGGGAGAGGATGACAGCAGTGGGTGATAGAGTGAAGGTGACACTGACAGCATTGGGAGACAGGGAGAGGGTGACGCCAGGGAGAGGGTGACGCCAGGGAGATGGTGACAGCAGTGGGTGACAGAGAGAAGGTGACACTGACAGCATTGGGAGACAGGGAGAGGGTGACACCAGGGAGAGGATGACAGCAGTGGGTGATAGAGTGAAGGTGACACTGACAGTATTGGGAGACAGGGAGAGGGTGACGCCAGGGAGAGGATGACAGCAGTGAGTGATAGAGTGAAGGTGACACTGACAGCATTGGGAGACAGGGAGAGGGTGACACCAGGGAGAGGATGACAGCAGTGAGTGATAGAGTGAAGGTGACACTGACAGCATTGGGAGACAGGGAGAGGGTGACGCCAGGGAGAGGATGACAGCAGTGGGTGACAGAGAGAAGGTGACACTGACAGCATTGGGAGACAGGGAGAGGGTGACGCCAGGTAGAGGATGACAGCAGTGAGTGATAGAGTGAAGGTGACACTGACAGCATTGGGAGACAGGGAGAGGGTGACGCCAGGGAGAGGGTGACAGCAGTGAGTGATAGAGTGAAGGTGACACTGACAGCATTGGGAGACAGGGAGAGGGTGACACCATGGAGAGGGTGACAGCAGTGGGTGACAGAGAGAAGGTGACACTGACAGCATTGGGAGACAGGGAGAGGGTGACGCCAGGGAGAGGATGACAGCAGTGAGTGATAGAGAGAAGGTGACACTGACAGCATTGGGAGACAGGGAGAGGGTGACGCCAGGGAGAGGGTGACGCCAGGGAGATGGTGACAGCAGTGAGTGATAGAGTGAAGGTGACACTGACTGCATTTGGAGACAGGGAGAGGGTGACACCAGGGAGAGGATGACAGCAGTGAGTGATAGAGTGAAGGTGACACTGACAGCATTGGGAGACAGGGAGAGGGTGACGCCAGGGAGAGGATGACAGCAGTGGGTGACAGAGAGAAGGTGACACTGACAGCATTGGGTGACACCAGGGAGAGGGTGACGCCAGGGAGAGGGTGACAGCAGTGGGTGACAGAGAGAAGGTGACACTGACAGCATTGGGTGACGCCAGGGAGAGGGTGACAGCAGTGAGTGATAGAGTGAAGGTGACACTGACAGCATTGGGAGACAGGGAGAGGGTGACACCAGGGAGAGGGTGACAGCAGTGGGTGACAGAGAGAAGGTGACACTGACAGCATTGGGAGACAGGGAGAGGGTGACGCCAGGGAGAGGATGACAGCAGTGAGTGATAGAGAGAAGGTGACACTGACAGCATTGGGAGACAGGGAGAGGGTGACGCCAGGGAGAGGGTGACGCCAGGGAGATGGTGACAGCAGTGAGTGATAGAGTGAAGGTGACACTGACTGCATTTGGAGACAGGGAGAGGGTGACACCAGGGAGAGGATGACAGCAGTGGGTGACAGAGAGAAGGTGACACTGACAGCATTGGGTGACACCAGGGAGAGGGTGACACCAGGGAGAGGGTGACAGCAGTGGGTGACAGAGAGAAGGTGACACTGACAGCATTGGGAGACAGGGAGAGGGTGACGCCAGGGAGAGGATGACAGCAGTGAGTGATAGAGTGAAGGTGACACTGACAGCATTGGGAGACAGGGAGAGGGTGACACCAGGGAGAGGATGACAGCAGTGGGTGACAGAGAGAAGGTGACACTGACAGCATTGGGTGACACCAGGGAGAGGGTGACACCAGGGAGAGGGTGACAGCAGTGGGTGACAGAGAGAAGGTGACACTGACAGCATTGGGAGACAGGGAGAGGGTGACGCCAGGGAGAGGATGACAGCAGTGGATGACAGAGAGAAGGTGACACTGACAGCATTGGGAGACAGGGAGAGGGTGACGCCAGGGAGAGGATGACAGCAGTGAGTGATAGAGTGAAGGTGACACTGACAGCATTGGGAGACAGGGAGAGGGTGACGCCAGGGAGAGGGTGACAGCAGTGAGTGATAGAGTGAAGGTGACACTGACAGCATTGGGAGACAGGGAGAGGGTGACACCAGGGAGAGGATGACAGCAGTGGGTGATAGAGTGAAGGTGACACTGACAGCATTTGGAGACAGGGAGAGGGTGACACCAGGGAGAGGATGACAGCAGTGGGTGACAGAGAGAAGGTGACACTGACAGCATTGGGTGACACCAGGGAGAGGGTGACACCAGGGAGAGGGTGACAGCAGTGGGTGATAGAGTGAAGGTGACACTGACAGCATTGGGAGACAGGGAGAGGGTGACGCCAGGGAGAGGATGACAGCAGTGAGTGATAGAGTGAAGGTGACACTGACAGCATTGGGAGACAGGGAGAGGGTGACGCCAGGGAGAGGATGACAGCAGTGGGTGACAGAGAGAAGGTGACACTGACAGCATTGGGTGACACCAGGGAGAGGGTGACGCCAGGGAGAGGGTGACAGCAGTGGGTGACAGAGAGAAGGTGACACTGACAGCATTGGGTGACGCCAGGGAGAGGGTGACAGCAGTGAGTGATAGAGTGAAGGTGACACTGACAGCATTGGGAGACAGGGAGAGGGTGACACCAGGGAGAGGGTGACAGCAGTGGGTGACAGAGAGAAGGTGACACTGACAGCATTGGGAGACAGGGAGAGGGTGACACCAGGGAGAGGGTGACAGCAGTAAGTGATAGAGTGAAGGTGACACTGACAGCATTGGGTGACACCAGGTAGAGGGTGACAGAAGTGGGTGCCAGGGAGAGGGTGATGCTGTGGAGAGGATGACAGCAGTGGGTTACACGGAGAGGGTGACACTAGGTATAGCACAATATAAAATTCAACATAAACAGTACAGCCCGGGGTCCGTGTAACAGCGCGGGTGAGCTTACACAATGTCACACTGAAAATACACTTAGAAATAAGAAGGCTCTTTTTGGGGGGCACGCTTGAAAATGTCCACACGGATGTAAATGCACACATTTTTTTCTGGTCCCGCTCTTATCAGCGATCGTGGAGGGCACACGGCAATGCTTTTTAGTATCAGGGTGACCCGTTCCCCCTAACGCAGACAGCAGAAGGGCCCCTCTATCACTATATACTGTACTACACTCTCGGTAATTTACCTCACATATTAGCTCAGTATTTTTTCCTATTTTTCAGCACTCTCTCATTGGCGAATTTGTTGTAGTCTCCCTGCACTGTCCTTTGGCATCAGGGTTACGATCAGCATCTAACACCAACAGCCAGGGCCGTAACTACGTGTGTGCCAAGTGGGCTTGGCACACAGCGCAGTTGCCCTGAGGGCGCACGGCCAGCGGCATGTAATGAGTCAAATTGACTCATTACATGCCGCCTCTGCTGTGTGCGCCGTGCGCCGCGCTGGAGGGAGAAGAGACCAGCGCCGGACAGCGGACAAGGAGGAGGAGGGAGGGGGAGCAGGGAGCCGCAGCAGCGCTATTTCATTGGTAGTAAGCGCCGCTGCAGCATCCCCCTCTCCTTCTGTATTGGCTGCCCGGCGCTGCTATGGATGCTGGGATGCGGTTCCTTCATCCCAGCATCCACAGCAGCGCCAGGCAGCCAATACGGAAGAAGAGGGGGATGCTGCAGCGGCGCTTACTACCAATGAAATAGCGCTGCTGCGGCTCCCTGCTCCCCCTCTCTCCTCCTCCTTCTCACCTCACTGCCTGCACCGAGAGGGAGATGCCAGCACGAGGAGCCTGTCAGCGGGGAGAAGGTAAGTATATCCCTCTCTCTCTTTCTCTCTCTCTCTCTCTCAGGGGGACACCGCCTGCCGCAATGTGTAAAAAGGGGGACTGGCTGCCGCAATGTGTAAAAAGGGGGACTGGCTGCCGCAATGTGTAAAGAGGGGGCCTGGCTGCCACAATGTGTAAAAAGGGGGAATGGCTGTTGCAATGTGTAAAAAGGGACTGGCTGCCGCAATGTGTAAAAAGGGGTCCTCGCTGCCGCAATGTGTAAAGAGGGGGCCTGGCTGCCGCAATGTGTAAAGAGGGGGCCTGGCTGCCGCAATGTGTAAAAAGGGGGACTGGCTGCCATAATGTGTAAAAAGGGGGAATGGCTGCCGCAATGTGTAAAAAGGGGGACTGGCTGCCGCAATGTGTAAAGAGGGGGCCTGGCTGCCACAATGTGTAAAAAGGGGGAATGGCTGCCGCAATGTGTAAAAAGGGACTGGCTGCCGCAATGTGTAAAAAGGGGTCCTGGCTGCCGCAATGTGTAAAGAGGGGGCCTGGCTGCCGCAATGTGTAAAGAGGGGGCCTGGCTGCCGCAATGTGTAAAAAGGGGGACTGGCTGCCATAATGTGTAAAAAGGGGGAATGGCTGCCGCAATGTGTAAAAAGGGGGACTGGCTGCCGCAATGTGTAAAGAGGGGGCCTGGCTGCCACAATGTGTAAAAAGGGGGAATGGCTGCCGCAATGTGTAAAAAGGGGTCCTGGCTGCCGCAATGTGTAAAGAGGGGGCCTGGCTGCCGCAATGTGTAAAAAGGGGGACTGGCTGCCATAATGTGTAAAAAGGGGGACTGGCTGCCGCAATGTGTAAAAAGGGACTGGCTGCCGCAATGTGTAAAAAGGGGTCCTGGCTGCCGCAATGTGTAAAGAGGGGGCCTGGCTGCCGCAATGTGTAAAAAGGGGGACTGGCTGCCGCAATGTGTAAAAAGGGGGACTGGCTGCCGCAATGTGTAAAAAGGGGGCCTGGCTGCCGCAATGTGTAAAAAGGGGGACTGGCTGCCGCAATGTGTAAAAAGGGGGCCTGGCTGCCGCAATGTGTAAAAAGGGGGACTGGCTGCCGCAATGTGTAAAAAGGGGGACTGTCTGCTGTAATGTGTAAAAAGGGGGACGCTGTCTGCTGTAATGTATAAAAGGGGCTCTACCTGGTGTAGTGGCGCTACTGTGCAGCGTAATTTGAATAATGTAGACTACTGTGCACCGTAGTATGAATTGCTATTATTTTGTGGCCACGCCCCTTCCCCGTGAAGCCACGCCCCTATAAATTTTTCACACGCCTACGGCGCGCACTGCCCCTATCTTACATGGGGGGGGGGGGGGGCGCGCCACTGTCGTTTCTTGCACACAGCGCTAAAATGCATAGTTACGGCACTGCCAACAGCAGAAGTGTTCTTTCTGTCTTATTTTTTTTATTTACAGTACATTACACAGTGCAGGTACACAATTATGTATTCCTGTTTTAACTGGAAATACCTGTGCAAATAACTATGTTACTGCACAATCTGCTGAATCAAATTGTATCAATCGCTTTCTTTAACAAAAAATTCTAACAATGTGGCAATTATAAAATAACAGTGTTACTACCACTTACATTAGTTGGTGAATATAAACTTGTTTTATAGCAACAAAATATTCAGTTGCCGCTTTTGAACTTGTTCTAAAGCAACAAACGTTTTAGCAATTAGAACACATCAGTGTTTCTGTTATCTTTATCACAAGCTTACAGTATATTGTTGCTCCTGGGACCCTCATGCTTGATCAATTGAGGTGAATACTGGCCCTCATTCCGAGTTGATCGGTCGCAAGGCGATTTTAGCAGAGTTGCTCACGCTAAGCCTACGCCTACTGGGAGTGTATCTTAGCTTCTTAAAATTGCGACCGATGTATTCGCAATATTGCGATTACAAACTACTTAGCAGTTTCAGAGTAGCTTCAGACTTACTCGGCATCTGCGATCAGTTCAGTGCTTGTCGTTCCTGGTTTGACGTCACAAACACACCCAGCGTTCGCCCAGACACTCCCCCGTTTCCCCGGCCACTCCTGCGTTTTTTCCGGAAACGGTAGCGTTTTTTCCCGCACGCCCATAAAACGGCCTGTTTCCGCCCAGTAACACCCATTTCCTGTCAATCACATTACGATCGCCGGAGCGATGAAAAAGCCGTGAGTAAAAATACTATCTCCATTGTAAAATTACTTGGCGCAGTCGCAGTGCGAATATTGCGCATGCGTACTAAGCGGAATTTCACTGCGATGCGATGAAAAATACCGAGCGAACGACTCGGAATGAGGGCCACTGTTCTCTCTAATACAAGCCTATACTGTTATTCTTAAGGACCTCGATACTTTACTAATTGAGGTGACAATTGTGTCTTTTCCATATTGGGTTACTCTAACTTTACATCTCCTATATATTTGGCTACATCTGTGACTCTGTGCCTGGCCGTAACGCTGGGTGGAGTCACAGCGGTGGGCGGAGTCAGCAAGTCTCTGCTCCTGCTGCCTGTCCATCTCTCTCTCTCCCCTCCCCCCACCCATCAGCAGCTCTGACTCCCCGGCCGCGGCGCCGGGCCAACAACAACGGCTGATGCCGCCCCCGGCATACACATTAGGAGGGACGGGTGGCGCAGGAGAAGGCTTTCATAGCCCTCCCTGCCCCGCGTACACAGACCCGCCGCCTCCTCCGCACACATCCAGCTGTCCGCTCTCCTGCTGTGACAGGAGGCGAGTGCTGCAGTGACGTCATCTCCTGCAGCACTCGCCTCCTGTCACAGAGAAGAGCCGGCACACACACTCCAGTCTCCGGGGGCTGCCAGCATCTACAGGCTAGCTGGAAACACCCCCGGAGCGAGAGAGAACATACCCGCGAGGCCACGCCCTTTCACAGCATGCCACATCCCCTTTTCGGCCGCGGGGGGTGAGAGATGTGTGTAATAGAACAGACTGCGCTCCGACACCCGGTGACGCCTCTGGACACTACTGTTTACCAGCCTGCAGCAGCCGCCCACAGCCCCAACGGTGAGTCCCTCCGGCCATCCTACCCACTGATTCTATGTGTGGTCCCCACTTTACACATGTCTCCTCTTCTGGTGCCCTCCCCCTCCACTACTTTCCCCCTCTCCTCATCAGCTTCCTCACTGGGGACCCTCCCTACCGCCCCGCGTCTCTCTATCCCCTCCCTACCGCCCGCGTCTTTCTATCCCCTCCCTACCGCCCCGCGTCTTTCTATCCCCTCCCTACCGCCCCGCGTCTTTCTATCCCCTCCCTACCGCCCCGCGTCTCTCTATCCCCTCCATACCGCCCCGCGTCTCTCTATCCCCTCCCTACCGCCCGCGTCTTTCTATCCCCTCCCTACCGCCCCGCGTCTCTCTATCCCCTCCCTACCGCCCCGCGTCTTTCTATCCCCTCCCTACCGCCCCGCGTCTTTCTATCCCCTCCCTACCGCCCCGCGTCTCTATATCCCCTCCCTACCGCCCCGCCTCTCTGTATCTACCTGCTGCCCCGCGTCTCTCTATCCCCTCCCTACCGCCCCGCGTCTCTCTATCCCCTCCCTACCGCCCCGCGTCTCTCTATCCCCTCCCTACCGCTCTGCATCTCTCTTTCCCCTCCCTACCGCCCTGTGTCTCTGTATCCCCTCCCTACCGCTCTGCGTCTCTCTATCCCCTCCCTACCGCTCTGCGTCTCTGTATCCCCTCCCTACCGCTCTGCGTCTCTGTATCCCCTCCCTACCGCTCTGCGTCTCTGTATCACCTCCCTACCGCTCTGCGTTTCTGTATCCCCTCCCTACCGCTCTGCGTTTCTGTATCCCCTCCCTACGGCCCTGCGTTTCTGTATCCCCTCCCTACCGCCCCGCGTCTCTGTATCCCCTCCCTACCGCCCTGTATCCCATAAACGGTCCATACCACTGGCTCCTTGATACCTCCCTGACAAACCCTCACCAGGAGTACAGGAGCCATAACCCCCTGCGGTGCCCCCCATAGTTACCGGTATATCGGTGATGCTCCGCTCTGCCGCCTCCTCCCTATCCCTCACACAGCAAGCGCAGGACGCAAGCCCAGCACCGAGCACATGACCGCGCTGTCCATGCCCATTGGCCCTAGTATCAGCTCCAGCCATCACCCCCTCCTCCTACTGCACCTGAGGGGGGCACGCACATAGCGCATGCAGAGGGGACTGGTGCACCTGCGGCCGCGTGGAGACCTTGCGTGCGCAACATGTCCGTGGATGGTACGGTGTAGAGAGAGGACACAGCTGCCCCTGCTCCGCATTGTACCAGCACTTCTCTCTGTGTCTAATGACACCATTTACCTCTTCATGCGGGTATGTCTATATCACATACATCCTTATCCGTGTCCTATATATTGTTACAAATAAAATGACATAGGTATAGGTCCCGCACCCCCTCCCCCCACACCTGCATCCACCTCCCCCTCCACTCGCAGCATCTACATACTCCCTGCCTCATCCGCAGTCCCCCCCGCACCCGCTACATTCTGTGCATCGTGCTCTGCAGGCGCTGTTCACGCAGTCGCAAGGGGCTACGCCCCCTTCACCATTGGAAGCACTTTCGCCGTGCAATATTTAACCACTAACAAACCTAGGAATGCAGGTAACACTCATACAAATATTGAACCGCAGCAAGGCGTGCAGGGGTTAAGGGGGCGTAGCCCCTTTCGACGGTGTGAAGAGCGCCCCGTAGGGCGCGACGAAGCACCTAGTTATTTTATATTTATGTGATCTTTTTCAAATATCACAATAATTGGCGGTTAGGGAGCAATATGATTAAGGATCATTAATGCCAATTAACTTGTTTTTTGTATTTATGCATTTGACCGAGTGTTATGCGGATAATGAATGAGGTCCGCCGTTGGAATTGCTCCTATATTACATGTGCAATTTCAGTCATTTGTAAACATTTCAGATCTTTTTGGTGTATAACATTAATTGGTATTGTCATTTATGACTAGAGTAGTGATTATAGGATTATGTGATCAACAAATTGTCTATACATTAAAGGTCACTTTTACGTTTGAATGAATTAAATGTTTGGTATGTCTAAGTATTTTGGGGAACTGTACTCTTTTTAAGATGGAATAATAAAAGTTATGTTTTAATTTTTTCTAAGTGTGCATTTACAACCCTGCGGACATTTTCAAGCGTGCCCCCCCAAAAAAGAGCCTTCTTTTTTCTAAGTGTATTTTCTCTGTTTATTTGGCTCTGGGGAGCACCGCCAACCCGTATTATACATTTGCTCTGTCTGTAGGGCTTATAAATGAGGTAGTTGGCTTTGTATCAGTACTTCATGATATTTCCCATCCATTTGCATCTGTTTGAGACATTATTAGATGCTCAGTCTGGGGATCCTGTTGCAGACATTCAATTTGTGCTTTTCTGTCCACAATGTCACACTGACAAGCACTCACACTGTACTAAGGCACACACACTCATACTGAGACACACACTCATACTGAGACACGCACACTGACACTCACACTGAGGCGCACACACTCATACTGAGACACGCACACTGACACTCACACTGAGGCGCACACACTCATACTGAGACACGCACACTGTCACTCACACTTAGGCACACACACTCATACTGGGACACGCACACTGACACACACTGAGGCGCACACAATCATACTGAGACACACACACTGTCACTCACACTGAGGCACGCACAGTCATACTGAGACACGCACACTGTCACTCACACTTAGGCACACACACTCATACTGGGACACGCACACTGACGCGCACACACTCATACTGACTGAGACACGCACACTGACACTTACACTGAGGCACACACACTCATACTGAGACACACACACTGTCACTCACACTGAGGCACTCACACTTTTACTGAGACACACAGACACACTGAGGCACACATTCATACCGAGGCACACACACATTACCACAGTAGCTACCTCCAGGCTGGAGATTCCAGCTCACACTGCAGGAGCCAGTGTCAGCAAAGTAGGCAAAGCAGCAGTCAGATCAGGAAACTTGGCATAATCGGGGGCGTGGCTTAGTCACAGATATGTGACCACGCCCCTTTTTTAATAAAAATAACCCCTCACCATCAAGCAGCAGACTCTGGAGCCGGCCCAACACTAGCTGGTGTACAGTGCTCCCCCCCTCCCCCCTTAACGCACCACTGCTGCTCCCTGCAGCCCTGTCACCCGGGGGAGTCTCTGGTGATCTGTGGGTGTGAGCTGCCCCCCTTCCCACGTTACTTTCATTCACTCACCCCCCCAGACCTGGGTCCTCGGCATATGTGCCTTCCGCAGAGGTGTCAGTGCTGCTCCCTGGGAGAGAGCAGTGGAGGAAGGGAGTTAGCGCCGCCCGCTGCATAAAGCACTCCCAGCTTCTCTGCACTTGGCTCTCGCAGTGCTGTCTTCCGCTCTCCCCCCCCCCCTCCTCCATGTACCGCTGCTGCTGCACTGTGTCTTCCGGCTCTGCCTGTGTGTGACAGGCGCCGGACTGGCAGCGGCAGCAACAGCAAGGACAGTGCTGTGAGTAAGGAGGCAGGGAGGGGGGAGCCGCTCATAATGAAGTCAGCGCCTCATGCACTCTGTCTCCTGGGCATCCCGACGTGCTGCCGCTGGAGCAGTGCCTGACGTGTCCCGCCGCCGCTTCTCCCAGCCGCGTCTATGTGATTGGACCAGCGGATCCAGCACTGGATCCACTGTCCAATCACAGGTGCCTCGCTAGCAGGGGCGTGCTTTCCCTGCTAGCGAGCCACTTGTATAAGTGCCGCTTTCCACTCTTTTTGTGATGGGCTTTTACAGCCCAGCGCATGGCCCCGCCCCCCGCTTTGTCCCGTTCCCACTGGTTACGGGAGGCACTAGCTGTCAGTGCCTCCCAAACGTATTACAATGGACTACAATGATTATAATAATACAAAGAGGGTACATATGACACAGAATATGTGTCTTATGTATCTTCTTTGTATTATTTTAATCATTAGTGACAGGGGAGGCACTGCCTCCCCTGACTGCACGTCCCTGATACCAGTACTGCAGCGGCCATTTTCTGCTGAGCACCACACAAGGGCCCTCATTCCGAGTTGTTCGCTCGCAAGGCGATTTTAGCAGAGTTACACACGCTAAGCCGCCGCCTACTGGGAGTGAATCTTAGCTTCTTAAAATTGCGAACGATGTATTCGCAATATTGTGATTACAAACTACTTAGCAGTTTCAGAGTAGCTTCAGACTTACTCGGCATCTGCGATCAGTTCAGTGCTTGTCGTTCCTGGTTTGACGTCATAAACACACCCAGCGTTCGCCCAGACACTCCTCCGTTTCTCCAGCCACTCCCGCGTTTTTTCCGGAAACGGTAGCGTTTTTATCCACACGCCCATAAAACGCCGTGTTTCCGCCCAGTAACACCCATTTCCTGTCAATCACACTACGATCGCCGGAGCGAAGAAAAAGCCGTGAGTAAAAAAACTATCTTCATAGCAAAATTACTTGGCGCAGTCGCAGTGCGAACATTGCGCATGAGTACTAAGCAGAAAAACGCTGCGATGCGAAGAAAATTACCGAGCGAACGACTCGGAATGAGGGCCAAGGACTGTATGCAGAGACTGCACTCCATGACATGACAGGACCATTGGTTCAGAAACACAGTAACACTTACAGATGGACACAAGAAGTGCTCATGTGCAGTCGCCTACAAGGAATGAAAGCAGATACTAGTAATTACATCGGGATGGGATTGAAATTCCGGCGGTTGGGATGCCGACGGTCAGAATACCGACTGTGGCATCCCAATTATCAGAATCCTGACCGAGAAAGGTAAGTATACTTACCTTCCCACACTGGCCCCCTAACCCTCCCTTCTAGCAGCCTAAACCTAACCCACCCCCTAACCAGTGTCGGACTGGCCCACAGGGGTACAAGGCCCCCCCAGGTGGGCCCCACTGTCTGAGGGACCCACCCCTTCCTCTAGGAATCAGGTTCCAGATTGGGCACTTGAATTATACTTTATACATACAGTACCTTCCAACTTCCAACAGGCAGTAAGCGGGACTCCTGCGCGGCGTAGCCGTGCCTGGATGGTAAAAAATGTGGCGTGGTCTAAATCAGAGGCGTGACTTTACGAGCCATGCCCCCATTCCCAACACTATGGGGCACAGCCAGGGCTCTTATTTCCGTGATGTGCGCTAAGCAGAGCAGCGAGTGACAGGAGCCTCCCAACTGCCCCCCCACCCCCCACCACCACCATGGACATTGCAGCCCGTGGGAGGGACCAGGGGCGGATCCAGAAGAAAATGATAGGGGGGGCACCATGGAAGGGGCAAGTACATTTGCGTGCGGCTTCGGTGCATGTGAGGTGGCGCTTCTTATACAATGCCCACAGTTGTAGCGCTCATTTTGCAATGTCCACTGTACTGGTAGTGCCCCTTATATAGACCCCATAGTAGTAGTGCCCCTTATGCAATGCCCGTATTGCCCCCAGTAGTAATGTTGCCTGTAGTAATGCCCCCAGTCATTTAGCGCCCTAGTAGTTATTCCCAGTGGTAATGCCCCTGCAGTTATGACCCCAGTAGTTTACACCCGCCCCCTTTAGTTTAGCCTCCCAGTGGTAATGCCCCCAGTAGTTTGCCTGCTTGTAGTTTAGCCACCAGTAGTAATGCCCCCCTGTAGTTTGCCCCATTGTAGTTTAGCCCCTGTAGTTATGCCCCCCTTGTAGTTAAGCCCCCAGTAGTAATGCCCCCTGTAGTTATCCCCCAGTAGATGCCCCCCAGTAATAATGTCCCCCAGTAGTTTGCCCCCAATAGATGCCCCCCAGTAATAATGTCCTCAAGTAGTTTTCCCCCAGTAGTAATGCCCCCTAGGAGTTTGTCCCCAATAGATGACCCCCCAGTAGTAATGCCCCCAGTAGATGCCCCCCAGTAATAATGCCCCCAGTAGATGGCCCCCAGTAGTAATGCCCCCAATGGATGACCACCCAGTAGTAATGCCCCCAGTACATGCCCCCCAGTAATAATGCCCCCTGTAGTAATGCCCCCCCAGTAGTAATGCCCCTTGTTGATGCCCCCCCAGTACTAATGTCCCCCCGTAGTTTGCCCCCAGTAGATGTCCCCGCTGCATTAAGGAAGAAAAAAACATCATACTTACCGAGCCCCGTTCCCGCTTCCAGACCGCTGCAGTCCTCCTCTTGGCATCCGCTCCTCAGCACTATGAGAGAGGCCACAAATGACAGGGGGGGCACGGGCCCGAGTGCCCCCCCTGGATCCGCCACTGGGTGGAACAGTCCCAAAAAAACGAGACTGTCCTTTATATACATGTTACATTATACTGCACAGGACTATGGTGTATTTTCTACAGTGCATTATTCTGGTAAATTATCATGCATGGAATATATTTATAAAGGGGCCCAGGCCATGCACTCTCTAATGGTTAGCCAAGCTTCAGCTTTGGGTAGCCACACCCTTTCTGGAGGCTGGACACACCTCTAAGTATGGGCCCCTAGGGAGCACACACTACATACAGCACAGTACAGGGAGAGAGCACACACTACATACAGCACAGTACAGGGAGGGGGAGCACACACTACATACAGCACAGTACAGGGAGGGGGAGCACACACTACATAGAGCATAGTACAGAGAGGGGGAGCACACACTACATACAGCACCGTACAGGGAGGGGGAGCACACACTACATACAGCACAGTACAGGGAGGGGGAGCACACACTACATACAGCACAGTACAGGGAGGGAGCACACACTACATACAGCACAGTACAGGGATGGAGCACACAATACATACAGCACAGTACAGGGAGGGAACACACACTACATACAGCACAGTACAGGGAGGGGGAGCACACTACATACAGCACAGTACAGGGAGGAGGAGCACACACTACATACAGTACAGTACAGGGAGGGAGCACACACTACATAGAGCATAGTACAGGGAGGGGGAGCACACACTACATACAGCACAGTACACGGAGTGAGCACACACTACATACAGCACAGTACAGGGAGGGAGCACACACTACATACAGCACAGTACAGGGAGGGAACACACACTACATACAGCACAGTACAGGGAGGGAACACACACTACATACAGCACAGTACAGGGAGGGAACACACACTACATACAGCACAGTACAGGGAGGGGGAGCACACACTACATACAGCACAATACAGAGAGGGAGCACACACTACATACAGCACAGTACAGGGAGGGGAAGCACACACTACATACAGCACAGTACAGGGAGGGAGCACACACTACATACAGCACAGTACAGGGAGGGAGCATCCACTACATACAGCACAGTACAGGGAGGGGGAGCACACACTACATACAGCACAGTACAGGGAGGGGGAGCACACACTACATACAGCACAGTACAGGGAGGGAGCACACACTACATACAGCACAGTACAGGGAGGGGGAGCACACACTACATACAGCACAGTACAGGGAGGGAGCACACACTACATACAGCACAGTACAGGGAGGGAGCACACACTACATACAGCACAGTACAGGGAGGGGGAGCACACACTACATACAGCACAGTACAGGGAGGGAGCACACACTACATACAGCACAGTACAGGGAGGGAGCAGCACACACTACATACAGCACAGTACAGGGAGGGGGAGCACGCACTACATACAGCACAGTACAGGGAGGGCGAGCACAGACTACATTGAGCACAGTACAGGGCGGGGGAGCACACACTACATACAGCACAGTACAGACAGGGGGAACACACACTACATACAGCACAGTACAGGGAGGGAGCACACACTACATACAGCACAGTACAGGGAGGGAGCACACACTACATACAGCACAGTACAGGGAGGGAGCACACGCTACATACAGCACAGTACAGGGAAGGAGCACACACTACATACAGCACAGTACAGGGAGGGAGCACACACTACATACAGCACAGTACAGGGAGGGGGAGCACACACTACATACAGCACAGTACAGGGAGGGGGAGCACACACTACATACAGCACAGTACAGGGAAGGAGCACACACTACATACAGCACAGTACAGGGAAGGAGCACACACTACATACAGCACAGTACAGGGAGGAGGAGCACACACTACATACAGCACAGTACAGGGTGGGGGAGCACACACTACATACAGCATAGTACAGGGATGGAGCACACACTACATACAGCACAGTACAGGGTGGGGGAGCACACACTACATACAGCATAGTACAGGGATGGAGCACACACTACATACAGCACAGTACAGCACACACTACATACAGCACAGTACAGGGAGAAAGCACACACTACATACAGCGCAGTACAGGGAGGGGGAGTACACACTACATACAGCACAGTACAGGGAGGGGGAGCACACACTACATACAGCACAGTACAGGGAGGGAACACACTCTACATACAGCACAGTACAGGGAGGAGGAGCACACACTACATACAGCACAGTACAGGGAGGGAGCACACACTACATACAGCACAGTACAGGGAGGGTGCACACACTACATATAGCACAGTACAGGGAGGGGGAGCACACACTACATACAGCACAGTACAGGGAGGAGGAGCACACACTACATACAGCACAGTACAGGGAGGGAAAACAAAATTATATAGAATGAGGACAGATACTGAGAACATCCTGTGCGGATATATAGAATGAGGAGAGATACTGAGAATGACCTGTGCGGTAATATAGAATGAGGACAGAGACTGAGAACGTCCTGTACAGTTATATAGAATGAGGACAGATACTGAGAATGTCCTGTGCGGTTATATAGAATGAGGACAGATACTGAGAATGTCCTGTGCGGTTATATAGAATGAGGACAGATACTGAGAATGTCCTGTGCGGTTATATAGAATGAGGACAGATACTGAGAATGTCCTGTGCGATTATATAGAATGAGGAGAGATACTGAGAATGTCCTGTGCGGTTATATAGAATGAGGACAGATACTGAGAATGACCTGTGCGGATATATAGAACGAGGACAGATACTGAGAATGTCCTGTGCGGTTAAATAGAATGAGGACAGATACTGAGAATGTCTTGTGCGGTTATATAGAATGAGGACAGATACTGAGAATGTCCTGTGCGGTTAAATAGAATGAGGACAGATACTGAGAATGACCTGTGCGGATATATAGAACGAGGACAGATACTGAGAATGTCCTGTGCGGTTAAATAGAATGAGGACAGATACTGAGAATGTCCTGTGCGGTTATATAGAATGAGGACAGATACTGAGAATGTCCTGTACAGTTATATAGAACTAGGTGCTTCATCGCGCCCTATGGGCGCTCTTCACACCGTCGCAAGGGGCTACGCCCCCTTAACCCTTGCATGCCTTTCTGGGGTTTAATATTTGTATTATATGGAGTATTACCTGCATTCCTTTGTTAGTTGTTAAATATTGCACAATGAAAGGGCGTGTGATGGTGAAGGAGGCGCAGCCCCTTGCGACGGCGTGAACAGCAGCTGCAGGGCACGATGTACAGAATGTAGCGGGTGCGGGGGGGACTGCGGATGGTGTCTGTAGATGCTGCGGGTGGAGGGAGGCAGAAGTGGGGGTGGGGCCCGGATGGGGAAGGTTCGGGAGGTGCTGCGCGTGGGGGAGGGGCAGAGGAGTGGGGGATGCAGATGGGGGAGGGGTCCGGAGGCACTGAAGGTGGGGGAGGGGCAGGGGTGCCACGGGTGGGAGAGGGGCAGGTGTGGGGATGTTGTGGATGGATGAATGGTTCCGGAGGTGCTGTTGGATGGGAAGGGACGGGAGTGCCGGGGGTGGGGTAGGGGACCGCAGGCACCATGGGTAGGGTAGGGGCAGGTACGGGTGTTGCGGCGGATGGGAAAGGAGGTCCGGAGGTGCTGCAGGTGGTGGAGGGGCAGGTGCGGGGGTGCCATTGGTGGGGGAGGGGTGGGTGAGAGGGGGACCGCTGATGGAGGAGGGTGTCTGCAGATGCTGCGGATGGAGGGGGGCAGGTGTGGTGGGAGACATATAAGGGGGGTGAATGGTGGAAGGGGCCTGGAGGTGCTGTGGGTGGTGAAGGGGTGGAGGAATGGGAGCCACGGGTGGTGTAGGGGGTTTGGAGGCACAGCATGTGGGGGAGGGGTGGAGTGCCGCATGTGGTGGAGGGGAAGGTGCGGAGGTGTGGTGCATTGGGGAGAGGTCTGGAGGCGCTGCGGGTACTGTACATGCCATAAAAGGTAGTTGGAGGGTATGCAGTAACAGAGCCAGGACAGGGGTGACAGGGTCAGTACAGGGTTGACGTGGCCAGGACAGGGGTGACAGGGTCAGAACAGGGGTGACGGTGCCAGGACAGGGGTGACGGGGCCAGGACAGGGGTGACGGGGCCAGGACAGAAATGATAGGGACAGGATAAGGGTGACAGGGCCAGGATAAGGGTGAAAGGGCCAGGATAAGGGTGGCAGGGCAAGGCCAGGGGTGACAGGGACATGACAGAACACAGGGCACGGGAGAGATTGGTATTAGGGACAAAACAGTGGTGACAGACAGATGTGTCTTACCGGAGTCACTGCCGCTGGCTGCTGCTGTTCCACTCCAACCTGTTGGGATCTGCTGCTGCTGGAGACTTGGCTGACTCTCTCAGGCTGGAGTCCTGCTTCCTCTGCCCGTCCGCATCCCTCCCCCCCTCCTCAGTCACACACCGCAGACCTCGCACAGCTGCCGGGCACTGTGGTAAGGTGAGACTGGAAATGACTGGTTAGCCCCCAGGAGATGCTGCGGCTGGAGGGAGGAGGGGGTCATAGCATGCACGTGGCGTGGACCTCACGGCTTCCGGGCACTGTGGTAAGGGGAGACTGGGAGTGACTGGTTAGCTCCCAGGAGACGCTGCGGCTGGAGGGAGGAGTGGGTCAGAGCCTGCAAGCAGCTCGGATTTCTGCAGCGCTACCCGCCAGCTAAAGTGTGTGAATGAGCTGGGCGCACTCCACTGCGGGTGGCAGCGCTGCAGCTAGCGGTGGGGTTGCCGGGGCTGGAGATAACAGAGGCAGTATGGAACCTGCACAGCGGTTGGTGCCCCACTAAACTGCAGCTAAGAAGCGTGGAGTGTGCCAGAAAGTGATGCTCCTCCGCACCAGAGAGACCCTGCTGAGTATGCTGATGTGGGGGGTCAAGCACACAGTGAGCCGGTGCCCGTCTGTCTGTATGACATACCCCTCACACACCCCCATACCTCCCAAATGTCCCGATTTTCGCGGGACAGTCCCATTTTTTGGGGCCTGTCCCGCTGTCCCACCCGCGGGTCGCAGTGTCCGGCGGTGGGGGGGGCAGTTGGAAAGCTACTGTACTCGCTGTTCTGCTTAGCAGAGCAGCGGTAAATAGTGGAGACAGAGGGAGAGGGGGCATCAGGGGGTACGGATTAATGGGGGGGTTCCAGCAGCAGAGCCGGATTAAGGTGGGGGGGGGCAGGGGATACGTACCGTTGGCCCCACAGTTTTAGGGGACCCCCCGGCTGGAGTAGCTCTGTCCCAGCTCAGAAGCTTTCCCCCCCGTCCTGCCAGCAAAAGCGGCAGCATTGTGGTACAGTCAGCACACGCTGCTGCATATTGGCCCTCATTCCGAGTTGATCGCTCGCAAGGCGATTTTAGCAGAGTTGCTCACGCTAAGCCGCCGCCTACTGGGAGTGAATCTTAGCATCCTAAAATTGCGAACGAAGTAATCGCAATATTGCGATTACACATCTCGTAGCAGTTTCAGAGTAGCTTCAGACTTACTCGGCATCTGCGATCAGTTCAGTGCTTGTCGATCCTGGTTTGACGTCACAAACACATCCAGCGTTCGCCCAGACACTCCTCCGTTTCTCCGGCCACTCCTGCGGTTTTTCCGGAAACGGTAGCGTTTTTTCCCACACGCCCATAAAACGGCCTGTTTCCGCCCAGTAACACCCATTTCCTGTCAATCACATTACGATCGCCAGAACGATGAAAAAGCCGTGAGTAAAAATCCTAAGTGCATAGCAAATTTACTTAGCGCAGTCGCAGTGCGAACATTGCGCATGCGCATTAAGCGGAAAATCGCTGCGATGCGAAGATTTTTACCGAGCGAACAACTCGGAATGAGGGCCATTGGCAGGTCTGTGGTGTTGCAGGGAGGCAGCAGTCTCCCTGCTTTCTTCTCCCTGTGCGGGTGTGTAGGGGGGAGCGACCACCTCCTCTGGATTTAGCCCTAGCTGAGGGGCCAAAATCCCATCAAAAAAAATAAAAATAAAAATCGAAATTTGCATAAGGGGGCGTGGCCGCCCGGGCCGCGATTAGGCCACGCCCCTGACCCACAGCAGGCACAGCAATGAGATAGGGCTCCCCTGTCACAAGTGCCCTGGGCCCCCCGGACTCATAATCAGCCCCTGGGGGCATGCCAGCAGCTCACAGAGCGCTGGGCATGCTCCCTCACTGACGAAAACGGGGGCCCTCCTGTGAAGCCACGCCCCCTTTTCGCCGAGTGTGTTTCCCTCCTTCTGCGTGGAGAAAGCTCCTGCAGAAAGCTGGGAGGTCTGCACCCCTGCCTGTGACATGCCCAATGCCCATGCTATCTGCTTCTGCTCCTAGTCTCCTGTAGATTTGGCCAGATCTCTGTGACTCATTTGACTAACTCCGCCCAGTGTTGTAACTCCGCCCAGCGTTAGCAAATGAATCACAAGGTCACAGAATAGGGCTATTATATAGGAGATGAGGACAGATACTGAGAATGTCCTGTGCAGTTATATAGAATGAGGACAGATACTGAGAATGTCCTGTGTGGTTATATAGAATGAGGACAGATACTGAGAATGTCCTGTGCGGATATATAGAATGAGGACAGATACTGAGAACGTCCTGTGGTTATATATAGAAAGTGGTGTCAAAGTCAGAAAAATATCTCTATGCACACTACCATATTTGCACCTCACACAGGTCCGTGCTGCGCATGCGTACGCTCTCCCGTACGTGCGCATACTCACAGTCGCGGGCACCCGCAGGCGCATGGTATGCGTATTTACGGTAGAGTTTATGCGATCGTAGCGTGCGACTAAATCATTACATATTTTCACTAATAATGTATTTTGTAGATCATGGTCCCTTTGATAGATTCTGAAAGTTTGGTTAATATAGAATGTTTATGAACAGAGGAATCCCTCTTTGTTTGATACGAAGGGTCAGACAGGAGTAATACAGTGGTGTTTAGTATCCATCGGAAGAATATTTAATTAGAAATATTCCGGTGTTGGTTTGAAGCAGATCAATCGCTCGTGCGAATAGTTATGGACATAAGAAGTTTATGAACATTTACTTTATTTGCACTTTATTACCCATGCGGCGGGAAACCCAGTTTCCCTCCCACCTGAGCAGTTGGAAATAGTCACAGCCCACCTGTATGAATCAACCTATGACCTTTTGTTATAATGCGAAGCCGAATTCCTGTGTCCAATGAACAATGAGATTGTAGGGACCATTGAATTGTATTGTGTGTGGGGCATAAATAGGCAGGCCGACCATATCCAACTTCACTCTCTTCAACGGTTCTCATTGCTGATAATCGGGAGCTGGATATCGAGGCGCATGCGATCGTTCCCCTTGTGCGTAAGTTTTCTCCGTAATCATATTGTCTTACTGTGAGCCATCTCTCTCTCTCTCTGTCTCTCCCTCTCTCTCTATCTCTCTCGTATTTTCCTTTAATTATATTGTATTGTATTTCCTGTCTAGTTTATCTGGTTAGTTGGTTTATGTTATATTGTAGTGTATGCTTTGTACTGTGATTCTTTTGCAAGTATAATAGTCATAATACATATAATAGGTTTTGGACCCTAAGCCCAGGTATCTGTGTATTTCTTAAAGGGTTAAGTATTCTCTGAGCGTCGGTGACGCTCAAGCAGCTTTGTAGTTAATCAGGTTACACCAGGTTGCACTTACACTCTGTCTCTACACTAAGGTATACTGTGTATCTCATCGTTAAAGGTATAGATATAAAGGTTTAACGTTGTAAGCGTCTGCACCGCTGGTGATCTCCTCGTGGTCCCGAGCGTACGCTACGCTATAGCGAATCATCACGTTAGTCGGCAGCCAATAGCGTCCCTGCCTGTGATCACTGGGCCGTAAGCGAACGTGACGCTTGAGCGTCTCGACTACGGTTGAGCGATCGCTACACAACTTGCGTACCCTTACGGTACTTCTTACGTAGATAGCGTGCAGTGTTCTTAGACCTCTTAAAGTGTTTTATATACGATAAATATTTAGTTTTATCAATTGGCGGCTCGCCCGTCCTTCACATATCTGCACTAGGTAGATCAGCAGACATTATCCCTCAGCAAAGGGCGGGAGGTTGTATCCCTCGTAGTGCTGACAGGATAAGCGTCTGCTTCACTTAGGTAAAGAGTGCTGAAGGAATCCGGGAACCGGAGGTAAGAACAAAACGCTAGTGTCTTTTAAAACTGTTTATTTTTCTGTCTTGCGTACACACGCACGCACACATATATATCTGCATTTCCTTTTCTTTTTCATTTTCGTATATCACTCTCCTGTCTGCCAGTTTTATAGTTGATAGAAGTGCTAAAAAAAATTTGCCGTTATTTCATAGTTTAAGAGTAAAGGTAATATAGTTAAAAGATAGACAAACACACAGTTTTGCCTGGGAGATAAGGCGAAGTCAGTGTGTTGTGTGGTAGATGATCAAGGATCATCTACATTGATAAAAGTATAAATTGTGTTACGGTGGATCTTTGCTTTGCGTATACGTGTCTCTAACAAAGACCTGCGTACGCAATCCAAAGGCCGACGCACGCAGCGTACGTTACGCAACGGAGCGTCCGGTTACGCCCACGTAGCTCAAGTCACGATAAGTTGATAAATAACGCAAAGCGATAAATAACGCGAGGCGAGAAATAACGCAAGTCTATTTTTGGGTGTCCGAAATTTTAATTAACAGATCCTGCTCCTAATTGGTAACACACCTGATCTGAAGAAAAAATTTCTGCGCAGAAATAGAAATAGAAACAAAAGTGTACATGTGATGAGTGAGTGTTTTTACAATTTTTAAAGGTTGAACCACAAGAAAAGTCGAGTACTCGTGAGGTACATGCGTGTAAGTGACGTGCACGGTGGCTAGGGAGGCATCTCTGGTTAAATATACAATTTTGAGCATTAGAGTATAGCAGACCAGGAGGTCATACTGTAACAAGACCAGGAGGTCATACTGTAACAAGACCAGGAGGTCCAGGTACAGCCGACAAGGAAGTCCGCTATACAGTTCACAGGCACAACACCGAAAAGGGTTGGTGCAACACCCATATAGGCCATATAAGCTCTGGCTGAAGGAATTCGCAGTCGTAAGTTTCGATTCCAGTGGTCTTTCCGTACATAAGCTTAGTTGTTTGTGTACTGAACGACTGGACCGCACGTAAGTGTGTGCAGTAGTTAGTAATCTGACCTAATACCATTAGAGTAAAGGGGTCACAAACGCTATCTGTACACTCTAACGTGATTTGTGTAATTTTTTTATTTTAAGGGAAGTTCGCTGCTCACTCAGGAACTATCCAGCAACCAATAGTTACTGGAAAGAGTAAGTGTTCTTCGGATAACCCTCGCAGGTTCCAGTAAATAGAGGTTCAGGTCGCAGGGGCCCTAGGTCGAGTACGCCAGCACCATATCGGTGTGATCAGGTCGTATTGGTCGGCGTGGGCGAGTGAGTGGGGTACTCGGTAAACCGCCACAGTCAGCCTATTGTTGACATTTGGTTTTTCGTAAAGGGTTGGCTAAATAAAGCAACACTTTCGAACTATGGGGGCCACTTGTTCAGGTAGGGGGCGATCAACCTCGGTTCGGGTTGATTCAGTGGTCCGACCAATTGGGTCGGCCAGGTATATAATGTGTGAGAAATATGGAAGTCACACAGAAACTTTATGTGATGAATGGGAGAGAATGACTGTACATGACGGGGAGAAATTCCCAAGAATAGGGAGCTTCAGCTCAGAAGTGTTACAAAATTTAAGGAGGAGGATATGTCTCATAAAATCAACAAAGAGACGAATCCAGCATTATGATTATTTACAGTTGTGGCAACAGGAAGGTGAGATACAGAGAGGTTTGGCTCAGGCGGCGGGATCTGGCTCTAACAGAAAACTGATTGCCACGGCCCCACCGCCACCATATATATCAGGAGAGAAGTTGATTGCGGAGAAAGACGCACTAAGGTGTAACACAAAATCACTTAGTAACTGTGTAAATGTTAATGATAATGTTAACCCATTAACCCATGCAAGTATTAACCCGTGCAAGTTGTACCCTGTTTTGAACTTTCCTCAGGAGTGTGATCAAGAGGACGAATCGGCAACGATTTCAGCGCTCTCTCTAGCAGCCACCATAGCAGAGACCACAGTAGGCACAGCTCCACCCACGAGATTAGTAAAGGCCCCTAGCGGAGGGATAGGTGAGGTCGTATCAACTGGTAAGTACGGCACCATGCATTATGCTGAAACTATTTCACCACAGCCTGTAGAATCTACACAGAATGAGGTTGTTAGAATTACACCTGTTAGAGTAATAGCAGTGCCAAATGGGAAAACAGACGCATCAGGAGCCACTCCCATTAGGAACATTGCCATGTACACTCCATTTTCCAGAATGGAATTAAGGACCATAGTGTCTGAATTTCCTGACCCTAGAAAAGACTTAGTTGCCAGTCAAAAATACATCAGAGACTTAGGTAACACTACAGAGCCCAACAATAAAGACTGGCAGATATTGCTGAGAGCATGTTTACCCTCAAATGTCGACGCAACTCAATTTTTAGCTGATTGCGGACTAGATCATGATGTACCTCTTACAGATGTGTACAACCAAGATAATGTGAAAAGAATAAACTTGCAGCTAAAAGAGTATTTCCCAGCAGTAGCTAAATGGAATAAGATATTCTCCATTAAACAGAAGGAGTCAGAGACAGCTGCAGAGTATTTTCACAGAGCATTATTAGAAATGGCAAAATACACAGGCATAGAGGACATTAAAACAGACACAAACCATCGGGAAGTAGCAGTATCGGTACTGATGGATGGTTTAAAAGAGTCATTGAAGACTAGGGTACAGACCACGCAACCATGTTGGCGAGGTCTGTCTGTGGCTACTTTGAGAGAGGCTGCTATTGATCACGATAGAAACATCACCAGACACAGGGAGCAACAAGGTGATAAATTAATGTCAGTAAGTATACAGGCCCTGACCACAAGGCAGCCTTTGTTTGTATCACCAAATCCTGTGGGTAAGTCAAGTATGGTTACTTGTTATTCTTGTCACAAACAGGGACACATGGCACGAGATTGTAGAGTAAAGAATCCACGAAACTCATACCAAACCCCTAGACAACGACACGACACACGACATTGGGAGCAAGGTCCGCAGAAACGGAGTTATGAGCCACATACAGGGGAAACAAAAAGATATCCCCCAAACAGAGACTGGCATGCCTCTGGTAGTTCCCAACTATCTCCCTCACAAGTAGTTGCTGCCAGCGGGATTCAGGGAGGTCACCATACCCAATAGGGGTGTGGCCATACCTGTAATCTGCAACCAGTAAAATTAATTGCCAACATTGGAAGTGAACCCGAGATTGCAATTAATGTAGCTGGTAAAACTTTAAACTTTCTTGTAGACATAGGGGTGGCCAAGTCAGTGATAAATTCGACAGTGGGCATGAGAACCACTGGTAGGACAATTCCAGCCATGGGAGTAACAGGAGTAGTCCAGCACTACCCTGTTAGCAAACCAGCCGAGATTACAATAGGGCCTTTGCATACCAAGCATTCCTTTTTGCTGGCTGCATCGGCACCAACCAATCTCCTGGGAAGAGACTTACTGTGTAAAATGGGGTGCGTCATTTATTGTACTCCTGAAGGTGTATTCTTGGACATACCTGAGAAACACGCTCAGGAAGTGCGAGACATGTTAGACTCCCCATCAAAATTAATGTCACATACCATTATGACAAATAGGAATCCATCCCAAATAGAAGAGATGACATCTCAGATACCAGAGTCACTTTGGACAAAAGACGGACAAGACACTGGATTAATGGCAAACGTAGCCCCAGTAGTTGTACAAATAAAAGATGGTAGGATAGCTCCAAAAATCCCACAGTACCCTCTGAAGCCAGAGGTGGAGTTAGGAGTTTACCCAGTAATAGAGCGCTTGCTACAACAGGGCATTCTGGTAAGAACGTCCAGCACTGCTAATAGTCCCATCTTCCCTGTGAAAAAGAGTGGGGGGAGGGGTTACAGACTAGTGCAGGATCTAAGGGGGATTAACAAAATAGTTGAGAGTCAGTTCCCCGTAGTGCCAAATCCAGCTGTCATCCTAATGCAAATCCCTCCCACTGCCAAATTTTTCACTGTTATTGACCTCTGCTCCGCTTTCTTTTCGGTACCTCTGCACCCTGACAGCCAATATTTGTTTGCATTCACATACAGAGGAGTCCAATACACGTGGACTCGATTACCCCAAGGTTTCATAGATAGTCCAAGTATATTTTCTCAGGCTTTGCATGATTGTTTACAGTCTTTCCAACCAGACAGTGGATCAGTATTGATACAGTATGTGGACGATTTATTACTGTGTTCAGATTCACTGGAAGCATCTCTGAAGGATACGAAACAGCTCCTGTTTCATCTTTCAGACACCGGACACAAGGTGTCCAAAGACAAGTTACAATTATGCCAAACTAAGGTAAAATATTTGGGACACTGTCTAACACAAGGACTGAGACACCTGACCGCTGATAGAATCCAAGCAATTAGAGACATGACTCTGCCACAAACCCAGCAACAGATCAGAACGTTTTTAGGAATGTGTGGGTATTGCCGTAATTGGATCCCAGGGTTTTCCATTTTGGCGTTACCTTTGCAGGAAATGGTCTCCTCAAACAAACCTGATAGGATTTCGCATACAGACGAGTCCGAAACAGCATTTGAGAGACTCAAACAGTGCCTAACGCAGGCACCAGCACTAGGTATGCCAGACTATGGGAAACCCTTTGAACTATACGGAACAGAAAGTGCTGGTTGCGCGGCAGGTGTACTAACCCAAAAACACGGTGATGCCAGCAGGCCAGTTGCATACTACAGCGCTCAGCTAGACACGGTAGCGCGATCCCTCCCCACATGCTTGCGAAGCGTTGCTGCGATAGCATTGCTAGTGACAAAAAGCGAAGATGTCGTGCTAGGCCACAACCTCACAATCCATACGCCACATGCAGTATCAGCCTTATTGAATTCTGCCCAAACCAGACACGTCTCATCAGCGAGGTTTACAAGATGGGAATTGGCACTAATGGCCCCCGTAAACATCACCATAAGGAGATGCAGTGCATTAAATCCTGCAACGTATCTCCCAGGTGTGCCTGGTCAGGCACAAAGGGTGGAAGGTGAGAGTGATGGGGAAGGAGGATTTAATACAAAGGAAGATACACATGATTGTATGGAATATTTGACCCAAAATTTTACCGCAAGGCCTGACATCAGTGACAACCCACTGGAAGATGCAGAACTCACGTTCTACACGGACGGTAGTTGTCATAGACAGTCAGACTCGGGAGACTTGTGTACTGGATACGCAGTCGTAGATGACCAAGACACCATAGAAGCGGAACCGCTAGGCCCACCTCACTCAGCCCAGGTTGCTGAACTGGTCGCCCTAACCAGAGCATGTGAATTGGCTAAGGGTAAGTCAGCCAATATCTACACCGATTCTAGATACGCATTCGGGGTAGTCCATGATTTCGGAGCCCTATGGCGCCTCAGAAATTTCATGACGGCAGCTGGTACACCGGTAGCGCATGCAGCTCACATAAAAAGGCTTCTAACAGCGATACAAGAACCCGACAGAGTGGCTGTTATCAAATGTAAAGCACACACATATAGCCAAGACCCGGTATCACTTGGTAACAGCCGAGCAGACGAAGCTGCTAAGTTAGCAGCTGCTACCCCCATACAGACAGACACCACACAATTGATGGTATTTAATACCATTAACACACAGAAGTTGTGTGAAATGCAAAATTTGTGTTCCACACAGGAAAAGGCAGTCTGGAAGGCAAAGGGATGTGGCCAGGAGTCCTCAGGACTCTGGACGGATGGACATGGTAAACCAGTGGCCCCCAGAGCATATCTTCCATGTCTGGCTGAAGCAGCTCACGGGCTGACTCATCTAGGCAAGGAAGGGATGTGCAAATTGGTTAGAGCCTATTGGTGCGCCCCAGGATTCTCCTCTTATGCGAGTAAAAGAGCAATGTCATGCCTTACCTGTTTGAGAAAGAATATTGGAAAGGCAATACCTACAGAACCATCCCATATCCCACCTGCCGGCGGCCCTTTCCAGGTAATACAAATTGACTTTATACAATTACCCCCTTGTCGGAATTTGAAATATGTACTTGTTTGTATAGATGTTTTCTCAAATTGGGTCGAAGCATTTCCTGCGGCTACAAATACCGCTATGTTTACTGCTAAGAAAATTGTGCAGGAATTTGTATGTAGATATGGTATCCCTAGAATAATCGAAAGTGATAGGGGTACCCATTTTACAGGTGATGTCTTTCAAGGAATGTGTAAGTTGATGGGAATTGATAGCAAGCTGCACACTCCGTACCGTCCACAGGCGAGTGCGAAGGTCGAAAGAGTGAACAGCACTATTAAAAATAAACTGAGTAAAGTGATGGCAGAGACAGGATTGACATGGCCAGAAGCTTTACCCATTGTATTGTACAGCATCAGAACCACTCCCAGGTCCCCTCTTAATCTGTCCCCTTTTGAAATATTGTTTGGTCGACAACCGCATGTTATGATTAACCCTCAGGATGATTTGAAATATAACAATGAAGTAACTGTAAAGTACTTGATTAACATGAGTAAACAGTTAAGGAATCAAAATGATAGTCTGAAGTTGGTGATTCCTGATCTACCTGATAGTAATTGTCATGACATTGAACCTGGGGATTATGTAATGATACGGAATTTTCTACGCTCAGGTTGCCTTATTGACAGATGGGAAGGACCATACCAGGTCTTATTGACTAGCACTACAGCATTGAAGGTTGCTGAGAGAGAGACTTGGGTCCATTCATCCCACTGCAAAAAGGTTGCTGATCCAGAGAAGTCCCGTGATAAGGAACAGACGGTAGAGGTTGTATCACTGGAGTGTCTGTTCCAGGAGGACTGAGGCGGCACCTGAGCCTTGAAGACCGAGAGCTGTTGTCGACTCCCCACTCCCTTTTATTGTTTTCCTCCACTTCCCATCCCCTCTCCCTCAAATTTCTTTTTCCTCCTTCTCATTCTTCTCCGTTTCCTCCTATAAGATGGACTTGCCCCAAGAGACTGTGATCTGGATTTTCCTGTTGACCATGATGTTGACCAGAGCAGTCTGTTCCGGCGAGAGTACCATGGAGGTCGATAGAGGTTCTGGAATGGGTTCTGATGATAAAGATGGAGGCGTAGTTTTCCAAGATCAACCTAACCAACAAGCAAAGGCGAGTATCAGAAAACGATCCGATAGCATTGACCATAGAAGGAATTGTGACGGATTGTTAGCTGAGGAAAACTGTATCTGTAGGCTCTGTAACAATGTCATTGAAGATGGGTGCATTAAGAAATGCCAATCCAGTTTTAATATCCATATGGACCGGCATCCATTGAGTGACTATCACTCCTTAGTGGGTAATGTGTTAAACAAAACAGATTGTTGGGTATGCTCTCAAGTACCTCAAGGTCATAGCAAATCAGGGCTAGTACCATTTCCTTTAACGATAGGGGAGGTACTTGAGTTAAATGGTGGGAGACCGGTGGACAGGAGGTTTAATATCTCCAGCCCTCCTAGTTTGAAGCTCCACCAATACCATGTGGATAGGTCCCTATTATGTTTCAACATCTCCAATCCCAGAAAGCCGGGAAATTGGGAAGTGTCATGGAGTAACCACACCATGACCTTTTCGCATAGAGCAGATAGAATGCCTACAGATACAGAGCTTGTACGCCACATAGCCAGTAGAGGAAAATCTTTCCGGTATAGGTACACCTTAGGAAATAGGATTACGAGAGTTGGAGAAGTATCACCAGGATACTGTGCACATATCGTACAACCTGATACGTGTATTAAGCAGATGGAAGAATTAGGGTTAGGAGATTTCACCTGGAAGGTGTGTAATATGGTTATGTCCTTCTCCGTCCCATATGTTCTCCCCGATGATGCATATTTCATATGCGGGAGAAAGGCGTACAAGTGGCTTGCCCCAAACTCTGAAGGATTGTGTTATATTGGAAAAGTATTGCCTGAAGTAATGACTGTAACACATGATAAAATGAAAGACATACATCGTGGTGCCCAAGCTCCTTATACTCACACCCACTACGAGCACGTTGTTAAAAGGCACCTGATAGAGAAGACAGAGCATCCGGCCTCTGATCTGATAAGTGAATCCACCGGGATTCAATTCTTAATCGCGTTAGATTTCACCCGCACCGCTAGAGGAGTGCTAAATTATAAATACATATCGGCGCTCGCAAATTTGTTAGATAATATCACTGAAATGTATGATGACACGTTTAGATATACTGGAAGGGAACTTCAAGCTTATAAAACAGAACTGGTGCAGCATAGAATGGTTCTTAATTACCTCACAGCAGTGACAGGCGGATATTGTGTTACATTGGCAACACAGTACGGCGTGAAGTGTTGCACGTATATCACGAATAGCACCGAGGATCCGGTCGAGGTCATAGACCAAAAGATGGACAACATTCTCCAATTGAAGTGGGAATTTCGCCGAAAACACAATCTCACTCTTGCTGCTGTAGGTAATGAGCTGACTGGTTGGGTGTCATGGTTGAACCCGCGAAATTGGTTCTCCGGTTTGGGAGACTGGGCTCAAGGAGTCATAATGGATGTTGGGAAGTTTCTCCTATGTATCTTAGGTGTTATCATAACGATCGGTTTGATATTTAGATGCGGTCAGGCTTTAATGAGGTGCAATCGTCGTACTAAGGTAATGAGTTTGAGGAGTGAGGAAACTGTAATTAACCTGGATTTGATTTATGACCCAATGATAGAAACAATGATGTGATGAAAATGCGATTTCTACGGTCCGTTTCTTTCACCTGTTTTTCTGGTTTTTCTCCAAGATAAAAAGACCCACTTGGACGAGGAAGTTGACGAGACGCTATACAGACAACGGATAGACCAAAGAAGAAGTTTTGACCACTTGAGATATGGACATTTGATGAACTTTGCCATGGATCCCCAGTTTCCCTAGAATTCTTAAACTTACGCTAGCCCAACATTTTTTGTAAATCTAATGGCATTGACAAAGCTTTTTGCTCACACCTAATGGGCAACACAGCGCAAAGAAGACGACTTTCAACTGATACCGAACAAAACTTCAACCGACAGATGTACATTAACCTGACATAGAATACCACCGCATTTACCGTAATTATGTCTTTTCTTCATTTCTACAACCCTCAGGTAATGACACACATAGTATAGGGAATACAGGCACAGATATCAGCAATCACATATTCCCCCATTCATGTATCATCAACTAAAATGTGCTCCCCATTTTGTTCAAAATCCGAAAAGAGCTCGGTAAAGTTTGACAGCCCATCCACAGACCCGTACCACGGGATAAGAAGGAATTCAAATGTATACTTCGCAATACCTCGAAGCTTGATTTACAACACGTACGGCACGATGATACATGACCCCCCAAACATGGACTCATACACACATGCCTCTGCTATCTCACTAGGTCATACCCTCTTCCCACCTACTCCTCTCTCCTCCCTTACCCAACCATGGAAATGAATTAACCCCTGACATATATTTTTCTCCTTTTGAAATGTTTTAGAAGGTGGCAGTTATTATTGACTGCCAAAGGGTGGACTGTCAAAGTCAGAAAAATATCTCTATGCACACTACCATATTTGCACCTCACACAGGTCCGTGCTGCGCATGCGTACGCTCTCCCGTACGTGCGCATACTCACAGTCGCGGGCACCCGCAGGCGCATGGTATGCGTATTTACGGTAGAGTTTATGCGATCGTAGCGTGCGACTAAATCATTACATATTTTCACTAATAATGTATTTTGTAGATCATGGTCCCTTTGATAGATTCTGAAAGTTTGGTTAATATAGAATGTTTATGAACAGAGGAATCCCTCTTTGTTTGATACGAAGGGTCAGACAGGAGTAATACAGTGGTGTTTAGTATCCATCGGAAGAATATTTAATTAGAAATATTCCGGTGTTGGTTTGAAGCAGATCAATCGCTCGTGCGAATAGTTATGGACATAAGAAGTTTATGAACATTTACTTTATTTGCACTTTATTACCCATGCGGCGGGAAACCCAGTTGCCCTCCCACCTGAGCAGTTGGAAATAGTCACAGCCCACCTGTATGAATCAACCTATGACCTTTTGTTATAATGCGAAGCCGAATTCCTGTGTCCAATGAACAATGAGATTGTAGGGACCATTGAATTGTATTGTGTGTGGGGCATAAATAGGCAGGCCGACCATATCCAACTTCACTCTCTTCAACGGTTCTCATTGCTGATAATCGGGAGCTGGATATCGAGGCGCATGCGATCGTTCCCCTTGTGCGTAAGTTTTCTCCGTAATCATATTGTCTTACTGTGAGCCATCTCTCTCTCTCTCTGTCTCTCCCTCTCTCTCTATCTCTCTCGTATTTTCCTTTAATTATATTGTATTGTATTTCCTGTCTAGTTTATCTGGTTAGTTGGTTTATGTTATATTGTAGTGTATGCTTTGTACTGTGATTCTTTTGCAAGTATAATAGTCATAATACATATAATAGGTTTTGGACCCTAAGCCCAGGTATCTGTGTATTTCTTAAAGGGTTAAGTATTCTCTGAGCGTCGGTGACGCTCAAGCAGCTTTGTAGTTAATCAGGTTACACCAGGTTGCACTTACACTCTGTCTCTACACTAAGGTATACTGTGTATCTCATCGTTAAAGGTATAGATATAAAGGTTTAACGTTGTAAGCGTCTGCACCGCTGGTGATCTCCTCGTGGTCCCGAGCGTACGCTACGCTATAGCGAATCATCACGTTAGTCGGCAGCCAATAGCGTCCCTGCCTGTGATCACTGGGCCGTAAGCGAACGTGACGCTTGAGCGTCTCGACTACGGTTGAGCGATCGCTACACAACTTGCGTACCCTTACGGTACTTCTTACGTAGATAGCGTGCAGTGTTTTTAGACCTCTTAAAGTGTTTTATATACGATAAATATTTAGTTTTATCAGTGGATAGATACTGAGAACGTCCTGTGCGGATATATAGAATGAGGACAGATACTGAGAATGTCCTGTGTGGTTATATAGAATGAGGACAGATACTGAGAATGTCCTGTGTGGTTATATAGAATGAGGACAGATACTGAGAACGTCCTGTGGTTATATATAGAAAGTGGATAGATACTGAGAACGTCCTGTGCGGATATATAGAATGAGGACAGATACTGAGAATGTCCTGTGCGGTTATATAGAATGAGGACAGATACTGAGAATGTCCTGTGCTTATATATAGAAAGTGGACAGATACTGAGAATGTCCTGTGCGGTTATATAGAATGAGGACAGATACTGAGAATGTCCTGTGCGGTTATATAGAATGAGGACAGATACTGAGAATGTCCTGTACAGTTATATAGAATGAGGAGAGATACTGAGAATGTCCTGTGCGGATATATAGAATGAGGACAGATACTGAGAATGTCCTGTGCTTATATATAGAATGAGGACAGATACTGAGAATGTCCTGTGCGGTTATATAGAATGAGGACAGATACTGAGAATGTCCTGTGCTTATATATAGAAAGTGGACAGATACTGAGAATGTCCTGTGCGGTTATATAGAATGAGGACAGATACTGAGAATGTCCTGTGCTTATATATAGAAAGTGGAGAGATACTGAGAATGTCCTGTGCGGTTATATAGAATGAGGACAGATACTGAGAATGTCCTGTGCGGATATATAGAACGAGGACAGATACTGAGAATGTCCTGTGCGGATATATAGAACGTGGACAGATACTGAGAACGTCTTGTGCGTATATAGAGAAAGTGGACAGATACTGAGTACGTCCTGTGCGGATATATAGAATGAGGACAGATACTGAGAACGTCCTGTGCGGATATATAGAATGAGGACAGATACTGAGAATGTCCTGTGCGGATATATAGAATGAGGACAGATACTGAGAACGTCCTGTGCGGATATATAGTATGAGGACAGATACTGCGAATGTCCTGTGCCGTTATATAGAATGAGGACAGATACTGAGAATGTCCTGTGCGGATATATAGAATGAGGACGGATACTGAGAACGTCCAGTGCGGATATATAGTATGAGGACAGATACTGCGAATGTCCTGTGCGGATATATAGAATGAGGACAGATACTGAGAATGTCCTGTGCGTATATATAGAAAGTGGACAGATACTGAGAACGTCCTGTGCGGTTATATAGAATGAGGAGAGATACTGAGAATGTCCTGTGCGGTTATATAGAATGAGGACAGATACTGAGAATGTCCTGTGCGGATATATAGAACGAGGACAGATACTGAGAATGTCCTGTGCGGATATATAGAACGTGGACAGATACTGAGAACGTCTTGTGCGTATATATAGAAAGTGGACAGATACTGAAAACGTCCTGTGCGGATATATAGAATGAGGACAGATACTGAGAACGTCCAGTGCGGATATATAGAATGAGGACAGATACTGAGAATGTCCTGTGTGGTTATATAGAATGAGGACAGATACTGAGAATGTCCTGTGCGGTTATATAGAATGAGGACAGATACTGAGAACGTCCAGTGCGGATATATAGAATGAGGACAGATACTGAGAATGTCCTGTGCGGTTATATAGAATGAGGACAGATACTGAGAACGTCCAGTGCGGATATATAGAATGAGGACAGATACTGAGAATGTCCTGTGCGGTTATATAGAATGAGGACAGATACTGAGAATGTCCTGTGCGGATATATAGAATGAGGACAGATACTGAGAATGACCTGTGCGGTTATATAGAATGAGGACAGATACTGAGAATGTCCTGTGCGGTTATATAGAATGAGGACAGATACTGAGAATGTCCTGTGCGGTTATATAGAATGAGGACAGATACTGAGAATGTCCTGTGCGGTTATATAGAATGAGGACAGATACTGAGAATGTCCTGTGCGGTTATATAGAATGAGGACAGATACTGAGAATGTCCTGTGCGGTTATATAGAATGAGGACAGATACTGAGAATGTCCTGTGCGGATATATAGAATGAGGACAGATACTGAGAATGTCCTGTGCGGTAATATAGAATGAGGACAGATACTGAGAATGTCCTGTGCGGTTATATAGAATGAGGACAGATACTGAGAATGACCTGTGCGGATATATAGAATGAGGACAGATACTGAGAATGTCCTGTACAGTTATATAGAATGAGGAAAGATACTGAGAATGTCCTGTGCGGTTATATAGAATGAGGACAGATACTGAGAATGACCTGTGCGGATATATAGAACGAGGACAGATACTGAGAATGTCCTGTGCGGTTAAATAGAATGAGGACAGATACTGAGAATGTCCTGTGCGGTTATATAAAATGAGGACAGATACTGAGAATGTCCTGTGCGGTTAAATAGAATGAGGACAGATACTGAGAATGACCTGTGCGGATATATAGAACGAGGACAGATACTGAGAATGTCCTGTGCGGTTAAATAGAATGAGGACAGATACTGAGAATGTCCTGTGCGGATTTATAGAACGTGGACAGATACTGAGAACGTCTTGTGCGTATATATAGAAAGTGGACAGATACTGAGAACGTCCTGTGCGGATATATAGAATGAGGACAGATACTGAGAACGTCCAGTGCGGATATATAGAATGAGGACAGATACTGAGAATGTCCTGTGCGGATATATAGAATGAGGACAGATACTGAGAATGTCCTGTGCGGATATATAGAATGAGGACAGATACTGAGAATGTCCTGTGCCGTTATATAGAATGAGGAGAGATACTGAGAATGTCCTGTGCGGTTATATAGAATGAGGACAGATACTGAGAATGTCCTGTGCGGTTATAAAGAATGAGGACAGATACTGAGAATGTCCTGTGCGGTTATATAGTGTCAAAGTCGGAAAAATATCATGCTACACGTTGCCATATATTCACCTTATGCGCTTGCCCGCTGCACATGCACTTTCTCTGGCGTGCGTGCACATATTCGCAGTTGCGTGATGGCGCCTCTACGGGCGTGCGCTCGAGCGCATGGTATGTGCATTTACGGTAGAGTTCGTGTGCGTCTAGCGGGCGACTCAATCGTTAAATAATAAAACCAAATGGTATGTTTTATAGGTAATGTTCCCCTTAATGATAACTGTAAGTTTGTTTAATGTGACTTGTTCACGGACTTGGGAATCCCTCTTTACGTGGTACAAAGGGTCTGATTAAGGTTGAACAGTGGTGTCTGGTACCTAACCGAAGAGTATTTTAACAGCAACAATCCGGTGTTGGTTAGCTAAAGATTAATCGCTCCTGCATATAGTTATGCCCATTAGTAGTTTCTGGACATTTCTCATATTTGCAGTTCATTATCCATGCAGCGGGAATCCGGCGATTCCCTCCCACCTGAGCAGTTTGTAATAGCCACAGCCCACCTGTTCAAATCCACCTATGACCTTTTGTTACAGTGCAGAGAGACATTCCTGTGTCCAATGAACAACAAGATTGTAGGGCCCTTTGTAGTACACTGTATGTTGTGTATATAAGGGTCACTGTCCCCAGACCGGCCAGTACTCTCTCTCTTCAACATTTATCTCTGATAATTGGAGGACTGGATTCCGGTTGCGCTTGCGAGTGTTCCCCGTATGGTATGTTTCTCTGTGGCCATTTTGTTACCCGTGTAATGTTAGCCATTCATTCTTAGTCTATGTATTTGTGATTGTTTACTATTGTGTATATTTCTGTCTAGATATTCTGTTAGAATTATATGTTAGCTTGTAGTGTATGACTTGTCAACTGTTTCCCCTTTTCGATATAACTAGAAGCTTGCTAGTAAAGGTTTTGGAACCTTAGTAAAGTATCGTGTGTTCATTACATTACTGTGGGTAATCGGAGCGTCTCGATCGCTCAAGCAGCTTTAGCATTTACAAGGTTAAGCAGCGTTACATCGCTACAGTATTTCAGTACAAGGTTTACAGCATAAGAGTATCCTTTCTGTGTGTTACATTCAAGGTTTACTGAGTGTCATCCCGTGAGCGTATGCGCCGCTCGTGTTCCCCTCGTGGTCTCGAGCGTCCGCTACGCTGGTAGCGTAGCATTACGGTAGTCGACCGCCTATAGCGTGCTCGACACCATGCATTAAGCTGTGAGCGAGCGTGTCGCATATGCGTCTCGATCACGGCCGAGCGTATGCTACGTTAAGTGCGTACCCTTACGGTACTCCATACGCCAATTGCGTACTGAGTCTCTTACCTGTATATAGTGAAGGTTATAAGGCAATCAATCGGCATTATCAATTGAGGGCTCGTCCGTCCTCCACATATCCGCACTAACGAAAACAAACGTTATCTGCCAGCAAGGGCGGGAAGGCAGTAGTGCTGGCTAGATAAACATCTGTTTCGCTACGTTGTAGGAGTGCTGGTGGAATCCGGAACCGGAGGTAAGAACAATACCCTATTATCTTTTAAAAACTGTTTATTTCTGTTTTTTTTCGTACACACACACACGCACGCACGCACGCACACATCTACATTGTTGCAGCTCACTCTCTTGTTGCCATTAGAATTGATTATTAGACACGTGCTGAGGAAATCTGGTGCTATTTAGTTGAGATTAAATAGGATAATTTTTAAGGGAATAATTGTAAAGGACACGCACACAGCATAGCAAATACTGTGTGGTGTACGGTAAGCGATTACAGTTGAACATCGTTTACATTGATAGAAGCGTGTTAGTTGTGTCGCTGTGGGCATATCTGAACTTTGTGCATACGTGTCTCGGACAACGTGCGAAATCACGTACGTGACGCAAAGGCATACGCACGTGGCGTGTTTACGCAACAGAGCTTACGGATACGCCCACTGAGACTCAAATCACACAATAACCTTGTTTAGTGTGGGCGGTATAGTATAGTCCACCCGTTAATAGCACAGGTTTGTTCAGTTTTCCAAAAAAAAAAAAAAGTATTAGTTAAAAGAGAACCTTTTTCTATTGCAATACTCAGGGATTGAACTACTGCCTGTATAAAAGGAATTTCTGTACAGAAAGATCAGTGTATATGAGTGAGTAGGAGTGAGTGTGGAAATAAAGGTATTATTTTTTGTGAACCCACAAATCGGGATCCCGTCGGAGACCACATCAGGTGAGTGGACACTTGGTGGCGTGGGACTGGCTTGCCCGCGTTAACATTATACAAGGTAAAAGGAGCAAGTAGTATTCGCAGACAAAAGGACGGCGAAGGTTTAAGCGCAGCCCGAGGGGTTTTGCGTAGCACCCATATAGTCAAGTTGAGCTCCGGCTGAAGGTTTCGCAGCCTAAACAACCGATTCCATTGGTCGTAAAGCGTATGAATATTAAGTTATTTATGCGCAGTGCGACTGGACCGCACGTCATTGTGTGCATTAGTTTGTTACCTTGATTGATACCCATTAAAATTTTACTGTGGGATCATAAACGCTATTTGTACATTCTAACGTGATTTGTGTAGGTTTTTGTTATTTTAAGGGAGTTTCACTGTTCACTCAGGAAATCTCTAACAACCAATACTTACTGGGGAGGGTAGCATACTCCCACGCGCCCCAGTAAATAGAGGTTACAAAAAGCAGAAGTGAGTGAAGGCACTAGTTGAACTTTCACCGTCGCCTTACCGCGGGCAATTTGGTCTGTTTGTAAGAATTAGCTAAGACAGCAATATCTGCAAACGATGGGGGCCAGTTGTTCAAAGAAGGGACGTCCAACAAGGGTTCACGTTGGTAGTTGCTGGCCCAAAGGGTCCGCACGGTATATAATGTGTGAAAAATACGGATCACACACACAGGTATTATGCAAAGAATGGGAACGAATGACAGAGGATGATGGGGAGCAGTTTCCCCGGGTAGGCAGTTTGAACCCTGAGGTATTGCAGAACCTACGAAAAAGGATAGGTCTAATAAAATCTGCAAAGCAGAGGATTAGACATTATGATTGTTTACAGATATGGCAACAGGAAAGTGACATACAACAGGAATTAGCTCAGAAAGCAAATTCAAATCCTGGTAGAAATCTGATAGCAACGGCACCACCACCATATATATTAGGGGACAAAGTGGCTACAGAGAATGGCATGCGGGTGTACGATAAGGGTGCACTTAATCAATGTAGTAGTGATAAGATTAAGATAAAAGTTAATGCAAATGTTGATACTAACGCTAACCCATGCAAGTTGTATCCTATTTTAAACTTCCCCCAGGAATGCGACCAGGAAGATGAGCCCACTACGATTTCAGCTCTCTCTCTAGCGGCCACCATAAGCGATAAAATGGAACAAAATATTTTCCATCAAACAAATGGAAGGGGAAACTGCCCCTGACTATTTCCACAGGGCACTGGAGGAAATGGCTAAATATACTGGGATCGTGGACATTGAGGCAAATATACACCATAGAGAGGTAGCGGTGTCCGTCTTGATGAACGGTTTAAAGGAGGTATTAAGGAGTAGAGTACAAACCACTCAACCTAACTGGAGAGGTATGTCGGTGGCCGCCTTAAGAGAGACTGCTGTTGGGCACGACAGGAACATCACAAGACGCAGGGAGTCACAGAGTGATAGACTGATGGCTATAAGTATCCAAGCCCTTACAACAAGGCCGCCTCAGTCCCGATCACAGACCCCTGGTGGTAAGCCGTATGTGGTAAAGTGTTACAATTGTAACAGGGAAGGACATTTTGCACGTAACTGCACCAGTAACTCACATAATGCACATAAAAACCCTAGACAACGACATGACACACGAAATTGGGATCAAGGACCGCAGAGACGGAGTTATGAGCCACACGCAGGGGAAACAAGAAGGTATCCCCCAAAAAGAGACTGGCAAGTCTCTGATAATACCCATTCACCCCCTTCACAGGTGATAGCTGCCACTGCAATGCAGGGAGGTCACCACACACCATAGGGGTGAGGCCACACCTGTAATCTGCAGCCAGTGAAATTAATTGCGAGTCTTGGAAATGAACCTGAGGTCACAATTGATGTAGCTGGTAAATCTCTAAATTTCCTTGTAGATACGGGGGCGGCCAAGTCAGTGATAAATTCGACCGTGGGCATGAGAACCACTGGTAAAACAATTCCAGCCATGGGAGTAACAGGAGTAGTGCGACAATACCCTTTAAGCAAACCAGCAGAGATTACGATAGGGCCTTTGCATACCAAGCATTCTTTTCTGCTGGCTGCATCGGCTCCGACTAATCTCCTAGGGAGAGATTTACTGTGCAAAATGGGATGCGTCATATACTGTACTCCTGAAGGTGTGTTCTTGGACATACCCGAAAACCACGCTCAGGAAGCGCAGGATATGCTAGACTCCCCAACAAGATTAATGTCACACACTGTTGTTGTAAATAGGTGTCTGTCCAAGGTAGAATAAATGATTTCCCAGATACCGGAATCACTTTGGACCAAGGATGGACAAGACACTGGATTGATGGCAAATGTAGCCCCAGTAGTTGTGCAAGTAAAAGATGGTAAGATAGCTCCAAAAATCCCACAATACCCTCTGAAACCAGAGGTGAAGTTAGGAGTGTACCCTGTAATAGAGCGCTTGCTACAACAGGGCATTCTGGTAAGGACGTCCAGCACTGCCAATAGTCCCATCTTCCCTGTTAAAAAGAGTGGGGGGAGGGGTTACAGATTAGTGCAGGATCTAAGAGGGATCAACAAAATAGTTGAGAGTCAATTCCCTGTAGTGCCAAATCCAGCTGTCATCCTTATGCAAATCCCTCCCACTGCCAAATTTTTCACTGTGATTGACCTCTGCTCCGCTTTCTTCTCGGTACCTCTGCACCCTGACAGTCAATACTTATTCGCATTCACATACAGAGGAGTTCAGTACACTTGGACTCGCTTACCACAAGGTTTCATAGACAGTCCAAGTATCTTCTCACAGGCCCTGCATGATTGTTTACAGTCTTTCCAACCAGAGAGTGGATCAGTATTGATACAGTATGTGGATGATTTACTACTGTGTTCAGATTCACTGGAAGCGTCCCTGAGAGATACGAAACAACTCCTGTTTCATCTTTCAGACACAGGACACAAGGTTTCCAAGGACAAGTTACAATTATGCCAGACCCGTGTGAGGTATTTGGGACACTGTCTAACACAAGGACTGAGACACCTCACCGCTGATAGAATTCAAGCTATTCGTGACATGACCCTGCCACAAACCCAGCAACAGATTAGAACATTTTTAGGAATGTGTGGGTATTGCCGTAACTGGATCCCAGGTTTTTCCATACTGGCCTTACCTTTGCAGGAGATGGTTTCATCAAGTAAACCTGATCGGATTTCGCATACAGACGAATCTGAGATGGCATTTGAGAAACTTAAACAGTGCCTAACGCAGGCACCGGCATTGGGTATGCCAGACTATGGGAAACCCTTTGAGCTGTACGGAACAGAGAGTGCTGGGTGCGCAGCAGGTGTCTTAACCCAGAAGCATGGTGCTGCCAGCAGGCCGGTAGCCTACTACAGCGCCCAGCTAGATACGGTAGCGCGATCCCTCCCCACATGCTTGCGAAGTGTTGCAGCAATAGCATTGCTGGTCACAAAGAGCGAAGATGTAGTGCTAGGACACAACCTCACAATTCATACACCACATGCAGTGTCAGCCTTACTGAATTCGGCCCAAACCAGACGTCTCATCAGCGCGGTTTACAAGATGGGAATTGGCATTGATGGCCCCCGTAAACATCACCATAAGGAGATGCAGTGCATTAAATCCTGCAACGTATCTCCCAGGTGTGCCTGGAAAGGCACAAAGGGTGGAGGATGAGAGTGATGGTGAAGGAGGATTTAATAC
Source organism: Pseudophryne corroboree (assembly GCF_028390025.1). Taxonomy (NCBI): domain Eukaryota; kingdom Metazoa; phylum Chordata; class Amphibia; order Anura; family Myobatrachidae; genus Pseudophryne; species Pseudophryne corroboree. Next base: position 33,797,402 of record NC_086451.1, read on the forward strand.
AGGGGATGACACGCATGATTGTATGGAATATTTGACCCAAAATTTCACGGCAAGGCCTGACATCAGTGACAACCCACTGGAAGATGTAGATTTTACTTTCTACACTGACGGTAGTTGTCACAGACAGACGGACTCGGGAGACTTGTGTACTGGATACGCAGTCGTAGATGACCAAGGTACCATAGAAGCAGAACCGCTAGGCCCACCACACTCAGCACAAGTTGCTGAACTGGTTGCCCTAACCAGAGCATGTGAATTGGCTAAGGGCAAGTCAGCCAATATTTACACAGATTCTAGGTACGCCTTCGGAGTAGTCCATGATTTCGGAGCCCTATGGCGCCTCAGAAATTTCATGACGGCAGCTGGCACACCCGTAGCGCATGCAGCCCACATCAAAAGACTTCTAACAGCGATACAGGAACCCGACAGAGTGGCTGTTATCAAGTGTAAAGCTCACACATATAGCCAAGACCCGGTATCACTTGGTAACAGCCGAGCAGACGAAGCTGCTAAATCAGCAGCAGGTACCCCCAGACAGACAGACATCACACAACTGATGGTATTTAATACTGTAAACACACAGAAATTGTGTGAAATGCAAAATTTGTGTTCCCCGCAGGAAAAGGCAGTTTGGAGGTCAAAAGGATATGGCCAGGAGTCCTCAGGACTCTGGACAGATGGACATGGTAAACCAGTGGCACCCAGAGCATACCTTCCAAGTCTAGCGGAAGCAGCACACGGGCTGACTCATCTAGGCAAAGAAGGAATGTGCAAGCTAGTAAGAGCTTATTGGTGCGCCCCAGGATTTTCCTCCCATGCGGGTAAAAGAGCAATGACATGTCTCACCTGCTTGAGGAAGAATATCGGAAAGGCAATACCGACTGAGCCATCCCATATCCCTCCGACAGATGGCCCTTTCCAGGTAATACAGATTGATTTCATACAATTACCACCTTGTAGAAATTTAAAGTATGTTTTGGTCTGTATTGATGTATTCTCAAATTGGGTCGAAGCATTTCCCGCAGCCACAAATACCGCTGTATTTACTGCAAAGAAAATTGTGCAGGAATTTGTGTGTAGGTACGGTATCCCTAGAATCATTGAGAGTGATAGGGGTACCCATTTTACAGGTGAAGTCTTTCAAACAATGTGTAAGTTGATGGGAATTAATAGTAAGCTGCACACTCCGTACCGCCCCCAGGCGAGTGCGAAGGTGGAAAGAGTTAAAAGCACTATTAAAAATAAATTGAGCAAGGTAATGACTGAAACAGGACTATTATGGCCTGAAGCTTTGCCAATCGTATTATACAGCATCAGAACCACCCCCAGGTCCCCTCTTAATCTGTCTCCTTTTGAAATTCTGTTTGGTCGACAACCCCATGTTATGATTAACCCCCAGGATGATTTGAAATGTAACAATGAAGTAACCGTAAAGTACTTGGTTAAGATGAGTAAGCAATTGAGGAATCAGAATGATAATCTAAAGTTGGTGATTCCTGATTTGCCAGACAGTAATTGTCATGACATTGAACCTGGGAATTATGTAATGATACGGAATTTTCTACGCTCAGGTTGCCTTATTGACAGATGGGAAGGACCATATCAAGTCTTATTGACCAGCACAACTGCTTTGAAGGTTGCCGAGAGAGAGACTTGGGTTCATTCGTCTCATTGTAAAAAGGTTGCCGACCCAGAGAGGTCGCGTGACAAAGAACAGACGGTAGAGGTTGTATCACTAGAGTGTCTGTTCAGGGAAGATTGAGACGACACCTGAGCGCTGAGGATAATAAGACCAGAAGCTTGTCGAGCCAGACTTATTTTTCCCATTTGTTATTTTCTCCAGTTCCCACCTCCCTCCTATTCCCTTTCCCCTTTCTCATTTTTTTTTCCTTTTACTCCTCTAAGATGGACTTGCCCCAAGAGACTGTGATCCGGATTTTCCTGTTAACCATGATGTTGACCAGAGCAGTCTGTTTCGGTGAGAGTAACATGGAAGTCGAGGAAGGATCTGGAATGGGTTCTGATGGCCAGGATGGAGGCGTAAATTTCCAAGAACAACATAATCTCCGAGTAAAGGCGAGTATCAGAAAACGATCTGGTAGCATTGATAATAGAAGAAATTGTGAAGGATTGTTAGCTGAAGAGAACTGCATCTGTAGGCATTGTGACAATATAGTTGAGGATGGGTGCATCAAGAAATGTCAGTCCAGTTTTAATGTCCACATGGACCGGCATCCATTGAGTGACTATCACTCCCTAGTGGGTAAAGTGTTAAACCAGACAGACTGTTGGGTATGCTCTCAAGTACCTCAAGGTCATAGCAAATCAGGACTAGTACCATTCCCTTTAACTGTAGGAGAGGTACTTGAGCTAAGTGGTGGGAGGCCGGTGGACAAGAGGTTTAATATCTCTAGTCCTCCTAGTTTGAAGCTCCACCAATATCATGTGGATAGGTCCTTAGTGTGCTTTAACATTTCCAATCCCCGAAAGCCGGGAAATTGGGAAGTGTCATGGAGTAATCAAACCATGACCTTTTCATACAGAGCCGACAGAATGCCCATAGACACAGAACTTATATGCCAGATAGCCGACCATGGAAGATTTTTCCGGTATAGATACACTCTAGGAAGTAGGATCATGCGAGTTGGAGAAGTATCACCAGGATACTGTGCACATATCGTACAAACAGATACGTGTACTAAACAGATGGGAGAGTTAGGGTTAGGAGATTTCACATGGAAAATTTGTAACATGATAATGTCATACTCCCTCCCATATGTTCTCCCCGATGATGCATACTTCATATGCGGGAGGAAGGCGTATAAGTGGCTTGCCCCAAACTCAGAAGGGTTGTGTTATATTGGAAAAGTACTGCCTGAAGTAATGACTGTAACCCATAACAAAATGAAAGATATTCACCGCAGTGCCCAAGCTCCTTATACTCACACTCATTATGAGCACATCGTTAAACGGCACCTGATAGAGAGGACAGAGCATCCGGCCTCTGACCTGATCCATGAATCCACCGGGATTCAATTCCTAATCGCGTTAGATATCACTCGTACCGCCAGAGGAGTGATAAATTACAAATATATATCTGCGCTTGCAAATTTATTAGACAATATCACCGAAATGTATGACGACACATTCAGGCACACTGGGAAAGAGTTACAAGCCTACAAAACAGAACTGGTTCAGCATAGGATGATTCTCAATTACCTCACAGCTGTGACAGGCGGGTATTGTGTTACCCTAGCGACTCAGTATGGAATAAAGTGCTGCACGTACATTACAAACAGCACGGAGGACCCAGCCGAGGTCATAGACCAAAAGATGGATGACATTTTACAATTAAAGTGGGAGTTTCGAAGGAAACACAATCTCACACTCGCTGCTGTGGGTAATGAGCTGACCAGTTGGGTGTCATGGTTGAACCCACGAAATTGGTTCTCGGGCTTAGGAGAATGGGCCCAAGGTATTATTATGGATGTAGGGAAATTTCTTTTGTGTATTCTGGGAGTCGTCATATTGGTTGGCCTGATATTTAGATGCGTTCGGGTTTTAGCGAAGCGTAAAAGTAATACCAGGGTGATGAGTCTAGGGAGCGAGGACACTGTACTAACAACAACTAATTTGATTTATGACCCAACGATAGAGACAATGTTGTGATGAATATGTGATTCCATGGTCCGTTTCTTTCACCCGTTTCTCCTTTGTTTTCCTCCAAGGTACAAAGACATCCGCTTGGAAGAAGAATTTGACAACCTCTTTTATACAGACCATTGATGAACTATGCTACAAGCCCCATTTTCCCTAGTGACTTTAAATTTTACGATAGCCCCAAATATTTTAGTGACTGTAACTTTCTGGACAATGGAAAAACTTTTGCCGCCATTTATAGCAAAAGTATCAGGAGACTACAGTCAACATGTACATCGAGACAAGACACAAGACAAGACCTCAATCGGCAAATGTATATTAAACTCACATAGTTTATGACTGCATTTACCATAATTGCTTCTTATCTTCATTTCTACAACCTTCAGGTAATGACACACATAGTCAATAGGGAATATAGGCACAGATATCAGCACTCACATATCCCCCCATTCATGTATCATCAACTAAAATGTGCTCCCCCATTTTGTTACAACCAAAAGCCGAAAAGAGCTCGGTAAAGTTTGACAGCCCATCCACAGACCCTTGATACGGGATAAGAAGGAATTCAAATGTATACTGCGCAATACCTCGAAGCTTGATTTAAAACACGTACGGCACGATGATACATGACCCCTCAAACATGGATTCATACACACATGCTTCTACTATCTCACTAGGTCATACCTTTTTCCCACCTTCCTTTCTTCTCCCTTACCCAATCATAGAAATGTATTTACATATGACATATATTTTTCTCTTTTTGAACTGTTTTAGGAAGTGGCAGTTATTGGAGACTGCCAAAGGGTGGACTGTCAAAGTCGGAAAAATATCATGCTACACGTTGCCATATATTCACCTTATGCGCTTGCCCGCTGCACATGCACTTTCTCTGGCGTGCGTGCACATATTCGCAGTTGCGTGACGGCGCCTCTACGGGCGTGCGCTCGAGCGCATGGTATGTGCATTTACGGTAGAGTTCGTGTGCGTCTAGCGGGCGACTCAATCGTTAAATAATAAAACCAAATGGTATGTTTTATAGGTAATGTTCCCCTTAATGATAACTGTAAGTTTGTTTAATGTGACTTGTTCACGGACTTGGGAATCCCTCTTTACGTGGTACAAAGGGTCTGATTAAGGTTGAACAGTGGTGTCTGGTACCTAACCGAAGAGTATTTTAACAGCAACAATCCGGTGTTGGTTAGCTAAAGATTAATCGCTCCTGCATATAGTTATGCCCATTAGTAGTTTCTGGACATTTCTCATATTTGCAGTTCATTATCCATGCGGCGGGAATCCGGCGATTCCCTCCCTCCTGAGCAGTTTGTAATAGCCACAGCCCACCTGTTCAAATCCACCTATGACCTTTTGTTACAGTGCAGAGAGACATTCCTGTGTCCAATGAACAATAAGATTGTAGGGCCCTTTGTAGTACACTGTATGTTGTGTATATAAGGGTCACTGTCCCCAGACCGGCCAGTACTCTCTCTCTTCAACATTTATCTCTGATAATTGGAGGACTGGATTCCGGTTGCGCTTGCGAGTGTTCCCCGTATGGTATGTTTCTCTGTGGCCATTTTGTTACCCGTGTAATGTTAGCCATTCATTCTTAGTCTATGTATTTGTATTTGTGATTGTTTACTATTGTGTATATTTCTGTCTAGATATTCTGTTAGAATTATATGTTAGCCTGTAGTGTATGACTTGTCAACTGTTTCCCCTTTTCGATATAACTAGAAGCTTGCTAGTAAAGGTTTTGGAACCTTAGGAAAGTATCGTGTGTTCATTACATTACTGTGGGTAATCGGAGCGTCTCGATCGCTCAAGCAGCTTTAGCATTTACAAGGTTAAGCAGCGTTACATCGCTACAGTATTTCAGTACAAGGTTTACAGCATAAGAGTATCCTTTCTGAGTGTTACATTCAAGGTTTACTGAGTGTCATCCCGTGAGTGTATGCGCCGCTCGTGTTCCTCTCGTGGTCTCGAGCGTCCGCTACGCTGGTAGCGTAGCATTACGGTAGTCGACCGCCTATAGCGTGCTCGACACCACGCATTAAGCTGTGAGCGAGCGTGTCGCATATGCGTCTCGATCACGGCCGAGCGTATGCTACGTTAAGTGCGTACCCTTACGGTACTCCATACGCCAATTGCGTACTGAGTTTCTTACCTGTATATAGTGAAGGTTATAAGGCAATCAATCGACATTATCAATAGAATGAGGACAGATACTGAGAATGTCCTGTGCGGTTATATAGAATGAGGACAGATACTGAGAATGTCCTGTGCGGTTATATAGAATGAGGACAGATACTGAGAATGTCCTGTGCGGTTATATAGAATGAGGAGAGATACTGAGAATGTCCTGTGCGGTTATATAGAATGAGGACAGATACTGAGAATGTCCTGTGCGGTTATATAGAATGAGGAGAGATACTGAGAATGTCCTGTGCGGTTATATAGAATGAGGACAGATACTGAGAATGACCTGTGCGGTTAAATAGAATGAGGACAGATACTGAGAATGTCCTGTGCGGATATATAGAACATGGACAGATACTGAGAACGTCTTGTGCGTATATATAGAAAGTGGACAGATACTGAGAACGTCCTGTGCGGATATATAGAATGAGGACAGATACTGAGAACGTCCAGTGCGGATATATAGAATGAGGACAGATACTGAGAATGTCCTGTGCGGATATATAGAATGAGGACAGATACTGAGAACGTCCTGTGCGGATATATAGAATGAGGACAGATACTGAGAATGTCCTGTGCGCATATATAGAAAGTGGACAGATACTGAGAATGTCCTGTGCTTATATATAGAAAGTGGACAGATACTGAGAACGTCCTGTGCGGATATATAGAATGAGGACAGATACTGAGAACGTCCTGTGCGGATATATAGAATGAGGACAGCTACTGAGAATGTCCTGTACGGATATATAGAATGAGGACAGATACTGAGAATGTCCTGTGCGGATATATAGAATGAGGATAGATACTGAGAATGTCTTGGGCTTATATATAGAAAGTGGACAGATACTGAGAATGTCCTGTGCTTATATATAGAAAGTTGACAGATACTGAGAACGTCCTGTGCGGATATATAGAATGAGGACAGATACTGAGAATGTCCTGTGTGGATATATCGAATGAGGACAGATACTGAGAACGTCCTGTGCAGTTATATAGAATGAGGACAGATACTGAGAATGTCCTGTGCGGATATATAGAATGAGGACAGATACTGAGAATGTCCTGTGCGGATATATAGAATGAGGACAGATACTGAGAATGTCCTGTGCGGTTATATAGAATGAGGACAGATACTGAGAATGACCTGTGCGGTTATATAGAATGAGGACAGATACTGAGAACGTCCTGTGCGGTTATATAGAATGAGGACAGATACTGAGAACGTCCTGTGCGGATATATAGAATGAGGACAGATACTGAGAACGTCCTGTGCGGATATATAGAATGAGGACAGATACTGAGAATGTCCTGTGCGGATATATAGAATGAGGACAGATACTGAGAATGACCTGTGCGGATATATAGAATGAGGACAGATACTGAGAACGTCCTGTGCGGATATATAGAATGAGGACAGATACTGAGAATGTCCTGTGCGGATATATAGAATGAGGACAGATACTGAGAACGTCCTGTGCGGATATATAGAATGAGGACAGATACTGAGAACGTCCTGTGCGGATATATAGAATGAGGACAGATACTGAGAATGTCCTGTGCGGATATATAGAATGAGGACAGATACTGAGAATGTCCTGTGCGGATATATAGAATGAGGACAGATACTGAGAATGTCCTGTGCGGATATATAGAATGAGGACAGATACTGAGAATGTCCTGTGCGGATATATAGAATGAGGACAGATACTGAGAACGTCCTGTGCGGATATATAGAATGAGGACAGATACTGAGAATGTCCTGTGCGGATATATAGAATGAGGACAGATACTGAGAACGTCCTGTGCGGATATATAGAATGAGGACAGATACTGAGAACGTCCTGTGCGGATATATAGAATGAGGACAGATACTGAGAATGTCCTGTGCGGATATATAGAATGAGGACAGATACTGAGAATGTCCTGTGCGGATATATAGAATGAGGACAGATACTGAGAATGTCCTGTGCGGATATATAGAATGAGGACAGATACTGAGAATGTCCTGTGTGGATATATAGAATGAGGACAGATACTGAGAATGTCCTGTGTGGATATATAGAATGAGGACAGATACTGAGAATGACCTGTGCGGATATATAGAATGAGGACAGATACTGAGAATGTCCTGGGCGTATATACAGAATGAGGACAGATACTGAGAATGTCCTGTGCGGATATATAGAAAGTGGACAGATACTGAGAACGTCCTGTGCGGATATATAGAATGAGGACAGATACTGAGAATGTCCTGTGCGGATATATAGAATGAGGACAGATACTGAGAATGTCCTGGGCGTATATATAGAAAGTGGACAGATACTGAGAATGTCCTGTGCTTATATATAGAAAGTGGACAGATACTGAGAACGTCCTGTGCGGATATATAGAATGAGGACAGATACTGAGAATGTCCTGTGTGGTTATATAGAATGAGGACAGATACTGAGAACGTCCTGTGCGGTTATATAGAATGAGGACAGATACTGAAAATGTCCTGTGCGGATATATAGAATGAGGACAGATACTGAGAACGTCCTGTGCGGATATATAGAATGAGGACAGATACTGAGAATGTCCTGTGCGGATATATAGAAAGTGGACAGAAACTGAGAATGTCCTGTGCTTATATATAGAAAGTGGACAGATACTGAGAACGTTCTGTGCGGATATATAGAATGAGGACAGATACTGAGAATGTCCTGTGTGGTTGGAATGAGGACAGATACTGAGAACGTCCTGTGCGGTTATATAGAATGAGGACAGATACTGAGAATGTCCTGTGCGGATATATAGAATGAGGACAGATACTGAGAATGTCCTGTGCGGTTATATAGAATGAGGACAGATACTGAGAATGACCTGTGCGGTTATATAGAATGAGGACAGATACTGAGAATGTCCTGTGCGGTTATATAGAATGAGGACAGATACTGAGAATGTCCTGTGCGGTTATATAGAATGAGGACAGATACTGAGAATGTCCTGTGCGGTTATATAGAATGAGGACAGATACTGAGAATGACCTGTGCGGTTATATAGAATGAGGACAGATACTGAGAATGTCCTGTGCGGTTATATAGAATGAGGACAGATACTGAGAACGTCCTGTGCGGATATATAGAATGAGGACAGATACTGAGAATGTCCTGTGCGGATATATAGAATGAGGACAGATACTGAGAATGTCCTGGGCGTATATATAGAAAGTGGACAGATACTGAGAATGTCCTGTGCTTATATATAGAAAGTGGACAGATACTGAGAACGTCCTGTGCGGATATATAGAATGAGGACAGATACTGAGAATGTCCTGTGTGGTTATATAGAATGAGGACAGATACTGAGAACGTCCTGTGCGGTTATATAGAATGAGGACAGATACTGAGAATGTCCTGTGCGGATATATAGAATGAGGACAGATACTGAGAATGTCCTGTGCGGTTATATAGAATGAGGACAGATACTGAGAATGACCTGTGCGGATATATAGAATGAGGACAGATACTGAGAATGTCCTGTGCGGATATATAGAATGAGGACAGATACTGAGAATGTCCTGTGTGGATATATAGACTGAGGACAGATACTGAGAATGTCCTGTGTGGATATATAGAATGAGGACAGATACTGAGAATGTCCTGTGTGGATATATAGAATGAGGACAGATACTGAGAATGACCTGTGCGGATATATAGAATGAGGACAGATACTGAGAATGTCCTGGGCGTATATATAGAATGAGGACAGTTACTGAGAATGTCCTGTGCGGATATATAGAAAGTGGACAGATACTGAGAACGTCCTGTGCGGATATATAGAATGAGGACAGATACTGAGAATGTCCTGTGCGGATATATAGAATGAGGACAGATACTGAGAACGTCCTGTGCGGATATATAGAATGAGGACAGATACTGAGAATGTCCTGTGCGGATATATAGAATGAGGACAGATACTGAGAACGTCCTGTGCGGATATATAAAATGAGGACAGATACTGAGAACGTCCTGTGCGGATATATAGAATGAGGACAGATACTGAGAACGTACTGTGCGGATATATAGAATGAGGACAGATACTGAGAATGTCCTGTGTGGTTATATAGAATGAGGACAGATACTGAGAACGTCCTGTGCGGTTATATAGAATGAGGAAAGATACTGAGAATGTCCTGTGCGGATATATAGAATGAGGACAGATACTGAGAATATCCTGTGCGGTTATATAGAATGAGGACAGATACTGAGAATGTCCTGTGCGGATATATAGAATGAGGACAGATACTGAGAATGTCCTGTGCGGATATATAGAATGAGGACAGATACTGAGAATGTCCTGTGCGGTTATATAGAATGAGGACAGATACTGAGAATGTCCTGTGCGGATATATAGAATGAGGACAGATACTGAGAATGTCCTGTGCGGATATATAGAATGAGGACAGATACTGAGAATGTCCTGTGCGGTTATATAGAATGAGGACAGATACTGAGAATGACCTGTGCGGTTATATAGAATGAGGACAGATACTGAGAATGTCCTGTGCGGTTATATAGAATGAGGACAGATACTGAGAATGTCCTGTGCGGTTATATAGAATGAGGACAGATACTGAGAACGTCCTGTGCGGATATATAGAATGAGGACAGATACTGAGAATGTCCTGTGCGGATATATAGAATGAGGACAGATACTGAGAATGTCCTGGGCGTATATATAGAAAGTGGACAGATACTGAGAATGTCCTGTGCTTATATATAGAAAGTGGACAGATACTGAGAACGTCCTGTGCGGATATATAGAATGAGGACAGATACTGAGAATGTCCTGTGTGGTTATATAGAATGAGGACAGATACTGAGAACGTCCTGTGCGGATATATAGAATGAGGACAGATACTGAGAATGTCCTGTGCGGTTATATAGAATGAGGACAGATACTGAGAATGTCCTGTGCGGTTATATAGAATGAGGACAGATACTGAGAATGTCCTGTGCGGATATATAGAATGAGGACAGATACTGAGAATGTCCTGTGCGGTTATATAGAATGAGGACAGATACTGAGAATGTCCTGTGCGGATATATAGAATGAGGACAGATACTGAGAATGTCCTGTGCGGATATATAGAATGAGGACAGATACTGAGAATGTCCTGTGTGGATATATAGACTGAGGACAGATACTGAGAATGTCCTGTGTGGATATATAGAATGAGGACAGATACTGAGAATGTCCTGTGTGGATATATAGAATGAGGACAGATACTGAGAATGACCTGTGCGGATATATAGAATGAGGACAGATACTGAGAATGTCCTGGGCGTATATATAGAATGAGGACAGTTACTGAGAATGTCCTGTGCGGATATATAGAAAGTGGACAGATACTGAGAACGTCCTGTGCGGATATATAGAATGAGGACAGGTACTGAGAATGTCCTGTGCGGATATATAGAATGAGGACAGATACTGAGAACGTCCTGTGCGGATATATAGAATGAGGACAGATACTGAGAATGTCCTGTGCGGATATATAGAATGAGGACAGATACTGAGAACGTCCTGTGCGGATATATAAAATGAGGACAGATACTGAGAACGTCCTGTGCGGATATATAGAATGAGGACAGATACTGAGAACGTCCTGTGCGGATATATAGAATGAGGACAGATACTGAGAACGTCCTGTGCGGATATATAGAATGAGGACAGATACTGAGAACGTCCTGTGCGGATATATAGAATAAGGACAGATACTGAGAATGTCCTGTGTGGTTATATAGAATGAGGACAGATACTGAGAACGTCCTGGGCGTATATATAGAAAGTGGACAGATACTGAGAACGTCCTGTGCGGATATATAGAATGAGGACAGATACTGAGAACGTCCTGTGCGGATATATAGAATGAGGACAGATACTGAGAACGTCCTGTGCGGATATATAGAATGAGGACAGATACTGAGAACGTCCTGTGCAGTTATATAGAATGAGGAGAGATACTGAGAATGTCCTGTGCGGATATATAGAATGAGGACAGATACTGAGAACGTCCTGTGCGGATATATAGAATGAGGACAGATACTGAGAACGTCCTGTGCAGTTATATAGAATGAGGAGAGATACTGAGAATGTCCTGTGCGGATATATAGAATAAGGACAGATACTGAGAGTATCCTGTGCGGTTATATAGAATGAGGACAGATACTGAGAATGTCCTGTGTGGTTATATAGAATGAGGACAGATACTGAGAACGTCCTGTGCGGATATATAGAATGAGGACAGATACTGAGAACGTCCTGTGCGGATATATAGAATGAGGACAGATACTGAGAACGTCCTGTGCGGATATATAGAATGAGGACAGATACTGAGAACGTCCTGTGCGGATATATAGAATGAGGACAGATACTGAGAACGTCCTGTGCGGATATATACAATGAGGACAGATACTGAGAACGTCATATATAATATATCATACAATATTTGTAGGATATTGCACAACAGGTGTTTTCGTGGGTTAAAAATATCAAGGACCCCCTGAATGTACCTATGGGAGCATGCAACCAATTTTCTATTGCAAAAGCAACCCCCATCAGTATCTCCGTAGCCTATAGGCTGCCCGCACATGTGTAGTAGCGCAGCCAGCCCTAGAAACTGATGAGGGGCAGATGTATTAACCTGGAGAAGACATGAGGAAGTGATAAACCAGTGATAAGTGCAAGGTAATAAACCAACCAGCTAATCAACTCCTGTTTATTTACATATTGGAGGTGATTGGCTGGTGCGTTTATCACCTTGCACATATCACTGGTTTATCACCTCGTTATGCCTTCTCCAGGTTAATACATCTGCCCCTGAAAGTAAACTGATCACGTGTGTCATCACTGTACTTCTACACATCGCAGGGACGGGCCTCTACCGGAGAAACTGCGCCTGTGTGTGTTTCCTCATACACCCGGGAGTGAAGGAAAAATAACATCTCCTATATATTTGCCTTGTCTGTGCCTGGCCCTCTAACGCTGGGTGGAGTCACAGGCACAGATCTGGCCAGGAACAGTCCCCTCCCCATCTCCGCCCAGTCCTCTCCCTATCTCCGCCCAGTCCCCTGTCTCCCTTCTCCCCGTACACTCTCTGGTGACAGAGCAGCCGCTGACTGTGAGCGGAACTCACACTACCCGCCTCACAGACTAGCGGCTGCTGCAGAGTTCAGGGGGACATGCTGAGCACTGGCAGCTGCTCTCGCTCCCCCTCCCACCCGCATCTGCCCCCCACCCGCGGCACTCCCGCTCTCTCCCCCTCCCGCAGCCCAAACATCCACCGCACTCCGAGTCCTGCCCCCTCCCCCACCCGTAGCACAAACACCCACCGCATCCACCCACCACCCGCGACACTCCCGCCCCCTCCCCCACCCAGAGCACAAACACCCGCGCCACCCACCCGCGGAACTCCCTCCCCCTCCCCCACCCATAGCACCAACACCCGCGGCAACCAACCGCATTCGCCCCCCACCCGCGGCACTCCCACCCTCACCCCCACCTGCGCCACCTACCCGCGACACCCACCGCATCTACCCACCACCCGTGGCACTCCACCCCCTCCCCCACCCGCAGCACCAACACCCGCACCACCCGTGGCACTCTGCCCCCTCCCTCACCCACAGTACCAACACCCGCTGCCCCCCCCTGCGGCACCCAACGCATCCCCCACATCCGCTCCCACCCGCGGCACTCCCGCCCCCACCCGTAGCTCCCACACCTGCAGCACCCCCCGCCCCTCCCCCACCCGCTGCAACCCTGCCCCTCCCCCATACCCACCCTCTCCCCCACCCGCAGCACCAACACCCGCGCCACCTACCCGCGGGACCCACCGCATCCACCCACCACCCGTGACACTCCACCCCCACCCGCAGCACCAACACCCGCACCACCCGTGGCACTCTGCCCCCTCCCCCACCCACAGCATCAACACTCGCTGCCCCCCCCTGCGGCACCCAACGCATCCCCCACATCCGCTCCCACCGCGGCACTCCCGCCCCCACCCGTAGCTCCCACACCTGCAGCACCACCCGCACCTCCCCCACCCGCTGCAAACCTGCCCCTCCCCCATACCCACCTCTCCCCCCGCTGCACCCTTCACCCAACCCGCACCACCACCGCATCTGCCCCTCCTGCACCCCCCCCTCCCACCCCGCACCCCCCCCCCCCCAAACCTCGGAATCCCAGCAGCTGCCTCCCACCACCCAACTGCACCACCACTGCTCCAGCCCCTGCCCCCCCTCCGCACTTGTCCCCCCACCCATGGCACCACGCCCCCACCCCCAGCACCCCCCCTTCCCCATCCACGGCACTCCCACACCAGCTTCTCCCACACCCACATCACCCCTGCTCCCAACCCCCCACCCATGGCACCCCCGCCCCTCTCCTACGCACAGCACTCCTGCTCCCGCACCCCCACCCCTCCTCTACCTGTAGCACCTGCCCCTGCAACCGTGGCACACTCAAACCCACCACCCCCCCAAATGCACCACACCGGCAAACCGCCCCCTCCCCCACCCTTGGCACCCCCCCACTCCACCCCCATACCCACCTCTCCCCCCGCTACACCCCTGCATCCTCCACTGCACCCGCACCACCACCGCATCTGCCCCTCCTGCACCCACCCCTCTCCCATCCGCAACACCCCTGCTCCTGCACCCCCTCCCCCACCCACGCCACACCCCCAACCCTCGGAACCCCCGCAGCCGCCTTCCACCCCCCATCCGCACCACCACTGCACCCGCCACTGCCCCTCCACACCTGTCCCCCACGCCCAGACCCCCTCCCCTACCCACGGCACTCCCACACCAGCTTCTCCCACAGCCCCCCAACCCTCCCAAACCCACATCACCCCTGCTCCCAACTCCCCACCCATGGCACCCCGACCCTCCACTACGCACAGCACCCCTGCTCCCGCACACCCCCACCCCTCCCCTACCAGCAGCACCCCCCCACCCGCCCCTGCAACCATAGCAACCTCACCCCCACCCACCCCCAACCGCACCACACCGGCTAACTGCCCCCTCCCCCACCCGCGGCACCCCGCCCCTCCCCCACTCCACTCCCATACCCACCTCTCCCCCGCTACACCCCACCACCACCGCATTTGCCCCTCCTGCACCCGCCGCTCCCCCATCCGCAGCACCCCTGCTCCAGCACCCCCACCCGCGCCAACCCTCGGAAACACCCGCAGCCGCCTCCCACACCCCAACCGCAGCACTACTGCACCCGTCCCTGCCCCCCGCACCTGTCCCCACACCCATGGCACCACACTCCCACCCGCAGCCCCCCACTCCCCCATCCACGGCACTCCCACACCAGCTTCTCCCACAACCCCTCCCACACCCATATCACCCCTGCTCCCAACCCTCCACCCATGGCACCCCGCCCCTCCCCTACGCACAGGACCCCTGCTCCCCCACCCCCATCCCTCCCCTTCCTGCAGCACCACCCGCCCCCGCAACCGTGGCACCCTCACACCCACCCAACCGCACCACCCCGCCAAATAGCCCCCTCCCCCACCCACAGCACCCCTGCACCCGCCCCTCCCCCCCAACACCCACGCACCTGCCCCTCCACCACCCGCAACACCACCACAGCCGGCCCTCCCAAACTGCGTTAACCCCGCACCAGCCCCTCACCCACCCACAGTGCCCTCTGATCTCCTCCCCCATCCCCGCACCCGCCTGTCCCCTGCCCGCGGCGCATCCGGATCCCCACCACACCCCCACAGCCACCACTGCCCCACCCACAGCACCTCCGGCCCCTCCCCCACCATCTATAGACACCTCCCCCACCCCCAGCACTTCTACAGACCATCATCCAACCTCCCCCTCTGCAACCCCACCTCCCCCTACATCACCCTCCCGCAAACACACCACCTCCTGACCCCCTCCTTCATCCACAGCCTCCTGCACCTGCCCCTCCACCACCAGCAGCATCTACAGACCCCATCCACACCCCCTCACGCCACACCCCCACCCCTGGCACCCCACCCGCAGCATCCTCACACCCGCCCCTTCCCCACCACCGCACACCCTCCCCTGCCCCTCCCCTACCTGCCGCAGCTGCACCAACCGCCCTACCCCAACCGCGGTATCCCTGCACCGGCACCCTCCCCCACCCACCGCAGCAGCACACCTGGCCCACCACAACCGCCGTAACCCCGCACCCACCCCTCACTCATCCACAGCGCCCACGGACCCTCTCCCCCATCCGTGCCATCCCCGCACCCGCCCCTCCCCTGGCTACCGCACATCCACATCACCTACCCCATCCAGATCACGAACCCCACCCGCAACACCCCCGCCACTCCCACAACCACAGCACCTACCCGCCCACATTATCTACAGACACCCTCCACATCTGCGGACCTTCCACACCTGCCCCTCCCCCATCCGCAACACCTCTGGACCACCACCCGAACCACCTACGGACTCCCTCCCCCATCCACAGCTCCCCCGCATCCACCCCTCCCCCATCCACAACATCTACATCCCCCATCTGTGCCATCCCACACCTCCCCCAACCACAGCACTTCTGAAACCCATCACCTAAGCTCACCCCCCCTGCAGCTCCAAACGCACACCCCTATATCGCCCCTCCCACACACACATTACCTCCATACTCCCTCCTTCATCCACAGTCCCCCGCACCCACCCCTCCCCCACCAACAGCAACTACACTCCCCATCCGCGCCCCCTCCCACACCCACCTCTCCACCACACATAGCACCTCGGACACCATCCACAGCCGCTACAAGTGATTCCCTGAATCGGGCTGATCAGCCGCACGGATAGGAACCTCACTAAACCCACCTCCTTTCCAAACCCCCCAAACTTTTGTGAGTATAGTTGCTACCAATGGACATTGGATTAATTAGAAACACTAATACTGTGGCCATTATGTGTATAAGCAACACTGCTACCTGTGCCCATTGTGTATAAGTGGCGCTGCTACCTGTGCACACTGTGTGTATAAGCGGCTCTGCTACCTGTGGGCACTGTGTGTATAAGCGGCTTTGCTACCTGTGGGTATTGTATGTATACGCCGCTCTGCTACCTGTGGGTATTGTGTGTACACGTGGCTCTGCTACCTGTGCCCATTGTGTGTATAAGCACCTCTGCTACCTGTGGGCACTGTGTATAAGCGCCTCTGCTACCTGTGGGTATTGTGTGTATAAGCGGCTCTGCTACCTGTGCCCATTGTGTGTATAAGCACCTCTGCTACCTGTGGGCACTGTGTATAAGCGCCTCTGCTACCTGTGGGTATTGTGTGTATAAGCGGCTCTGCTACCTGTGGTCATTGTGTGTATAAGGTGCTCTGCTACCTGTGGCCACAGCACCTTGGTATCTTATCTACAGTGCATTGCTGTTACTCATCTGGTACTTCATAATGCAGACACTAGCAGTATATACTACACTATGTTATTCATTGTGCCCTGCGGCCACTCTGCACGCCCTCACAAAGGCCTACGCCCCCTTGACAATCGCATGCCCTCCCCCCTTACAATATTTACCCATTGCCTTAAAAAAATAATCAGGTAATACTCCGTGTAATAACAATTATAGCACAGCTGAAGCCCGTGCAGGGGATAACGGGTCGTAGCCTCTTGCAACGGTATTTTCTCTCTAACCCCTTGCCTCTCTTTATCCTCTCCCTACCACCCTGACTCTCCCTATCCTTTACTGATCGCACAGCGTGTCTGTACATTCCCTTTCTCCCCCCCTACGCCTCTCTATCTTATCTCAACTGGACACCATTTCTGTATGCCCTCTATACTGCCCTGCGTTTCTGATTCTGTTATCTACCGCCCTGCGTATGTTCAAAGCCGTGCAGAGGTTAACGGGGCGTAGCCCCTAACGACGGTGTGAAGAGCGCCCGTAGGGCGCGATGAATCACCTAGTCCAGCATATAAAGCCAGACAACGCAAAGTTGGCCTACAGTGGCTAACAAGGCATGCTGGGACTTATAGTTCAAAAGGCAGTAAAGCTACACGTAAAGTCAGATCCTATATGGGGGTGCAAAATTTCAGTTTCCAGAGTGAGATTGTTACCCGGAGCTGGATAGTGGGGATGGCTTATGTTTGGGGTGTCTCTATTTGTGATAGGAAGCGTTTTGCACCTTCCAGCTGCGCCTCTCTACCATACTCACCCGCACTGTATAATGACACAAGCGGTGTCGTCAGGCGCACCCTCGTCTCCCACTCTCTGGGAAATCTGCAGATCTGAGGGAAAGAAAATGTGGGAGCCTCCCGAGCATTCCAGGAGAGCCGGCATGTGTATCTGCGGGTGTAGTCTCCCACCTTATCACATTCCATTAGATATACGTATATTAGGCACTTATTTACAGCCAGCTGAAGCACAGATCTGCCAGCGCGCATATTATTTATCATTATCTAATCATCCCCATCGCCGCGAGGCGCCCGAATCAATGGGATATCGTATGTACACTGTACAGCTGGGCCTCAGATACGATCTCGTGTACATTCCATCCTATATAACAAAAGGCTAACGTTGCTCCTCACCTCTATGGGGGGAATTCACGTGTTCTGGATTCTGGTGGCCACTAGATGGCGGCTGACAGAACAATTCAAGTGTTGCTCCATCCGGGAGGGCACAGTCGCCGGCACTGACATCACTGTTATGTCGTTCCGTCATTTTGACGGGCTGGTAACTATTTACCGTATAATCGTTTCAGCCAGGGGTTTCATGTATTCAGAAAAATTGTTACACACGTCGGCTGGTCACTGTCGGCACAACCAAGCCGTTTTCAGTCTGCGGACGATAATGGTTTATATCCTACTTGTCGCACACCATCTCCCCTATAAGTTCCTGGATGGATCTGGTCACCTATACCATCTATAGGGTCTGCTCACATCAATGAATCATGAGGGGACGGCCTGTATTAAATACATTTTGCGCTCAGAAAGTTATCTTTTGTAAAATAAAAAAATAAATAAAATAAAAACACTGTGAATGAAGGGGATAGAGATATCTGCCGAGCTTGGCACATGATTAGACATATACGGTATATATTTCAGCATGTATACACTGAGGTATACAGCCTACATGCAGATAGGCCTCAGGACTAGTTATCATTATATCCTGCCTGCATGTACAGCTCTGTGTCATGAGCTGAGGCAGAGGGGGGGGGGGGGGACCTGTGGTCACCATTTTGTATTAACAAATTCCACAGCAGACACAACAGTCTGTGAGTATGTGAGTGTGCGAGGCGGGTGGGGGTGTGTGATGTGCTGGCCTGTGTCTGGAAATTGGGGGCTAAGAAAGGGCGGGAGGGAGGGCTCTCCTTATGCATTTATTTTATACAGTCCAAACCTATTTTGCACGCTGGGTAATGCGTTTGAATGTGAAAGGCAGGCAGTGTTAGGGTGAGATACGTCCTTTGTGAGCAACCTGCGACTGACCAGGCCCGCTGGATTTATTGTGCATTTGGAAAGGCGAGGGGGGCGCTCATTACCATAGCAGCTGCTGCATGAGGCCCCGATAACAAGAGAAGGACTCGGCTATCCAGGCCATGAATAGGCTGAGGAGGCCTGAAAGAAAGGCTCGGAGAGGCTGAGAAGAATGGGGTCTTGGATCAGGGTGTTGCGGGAGGAGGGAAGGGGGGGGGGCATATTTAGACTTGCTTTAGTTTGATGAACTTGTTTTAAGGATTCAGATCCAGAGGGGGAGGAGAAGGGCTGGCAGGTGTGAGAACGGCTCGGTTGAGGCACCCGGTCCTGCCCCATTAGGGTGTCTATTGTGTTTTCCTTATGACCCCCCTCCCCCCCCCCCCCACACACACACACCCCGCCGCACTGACACGTATTGCTAGACTCCAGTGCCTGAGGGACATTTACACAATATTAATCTTGTGTCATTGTGGAAGCGGCTTTTCACGGACTGGGACACATTTTGCAAACTCGCGTGTACAGGGCGCCACTTGCTAGAAACCACGTTTGTCATGTCATTGCATTTTTTACATGTGACGTGGTTTAACATTTATGTGATGTCACAGGGGAGGGGGCGTTTGTGGGTTATGCCACAGAATTTATGTACCATTAATCCAACAATTTATATATTCTCTAACTCAATGGTGCAAACGTATCAAGCTATGAAAGAACCTTTTTGCTGCCGGTTATTTCCCACTTATCAATATGTAAGAAAAGGCATTCTATGGGCGAATCAGAGATTTCTCCAGTTTTGACTGATGTTGTTATATCGCCACCGCCAAAAAGTTCTGGTGTCTGCGATTCTGTACTCATTAAAGATGGCTCCGGCGTCTCAGTTCGCGCAGCCGTTCTGTGTGCCCATAAGGCCCATTCTCGGGGGATTTGTCAGTGGGCGTCTCAATACAAAACCTGCCGTCTGAGACAGTTGCATATCTTCGCACAGTGGACCTTATTCAGTAAAGACGCAAGTTCTGCTAAAAAGCAGTTACTGCAATCAAATAGTTACTGCCCCGAAATAGAGAAAAAATGCCCGTGGCAGAAATTGCAAATGCTTTGCAATATGCAGCTGATCGCAAAACCATACGCAATTACTGGAACATTGAAGAATTTTCCTATCTGCGCCAGGCAAAGTCGTCCATAATTCTTGCGACACTAGAGGCTGGAAGTGGTCATCGCTGACGTCAGAGGCTCTCCTTATAAACGCCTGGGCACGCCTGTGTTTTTTCAGACACACCCAGAAAAGTCAGGTTTCCGCCCATAGACGCCGGCTTCCTGTCAGTCGAACAGCGGCTACATTGCGATCACAGAGGGGTCAATTCAATTCAGCAACTTATGAATAGCGCCGGGAATTAGCTCCCGACGCTATTCAATTCAGCTGCTAGTTACCCGCAATTGTCGGGAATTCTTCTCTCATCCCCGGGGGATGAGAGAAGAAACCCGACAAAAGTGTTGCCTCGCGGCCGGCGCGAGGCTGATTCTGTCGGGAATCAGCCTCGCGCCGGGGAGTTAAGTCGGAGAATGCCCGTTCTCCCGACAATTCAACCTGTTTAGTCGGCGAGAACGGGACATCGCCGACTTAACTGGAGCTGAATTGAATAGCGTCGGGAGCTAATTCCCGGCGCTATTCATAAGTTGCCGAATTGAATTGACCCCAATGTGTACGCATTTTCTGACGCTATATTTACCAGCGCATGTGCAATACGATCGCTGCCAATGCACAGTCGTTTGATAATTGGCCGGATTGCGATTCACAAATTTTGCAATCCTGAGTGAATAAGGTCCAGTATCTGTGTATGGAATTGCATGTGTAAATGAATTAGTGTACAACCTTGTATCACACCCCGTAATACGTTATAAAGGGCGACAACACCCCCAGTGACACATGCCTTATCAGGGCCAGATGCAAAGAACATATTACCAGCAGGAACGCCTGAGAAAAACTCAATAACGTAACGTTTATTGGCGGACAGTCGATGAAGCACTTTCATATTTTACCCAAAATGCTTGGAAAATTGTTTATTCACTTAGGATCTTTTTTTTTTTTTCTTAATACATTTGGAACCCTATTTTATTTGGGTATTTCCCCCCCCGTAGAACTACAGGTACCACCGGGCCCGTTTTTCTCCTGCATGCTGGTACTTGTGGTTCTCCAAGTACCAGCTTGCGGGGGAGGCTTGCTGGGACTTGTAGTACTACTGGAAAAAAACAATATTCTTTCATTTTTGAAAAGGCTATCAGCCCCCCATCCGCAGCCCTTGGATGGGGGGGACAGCCTCGGGCTTTACCCCTGGCCCTTGGGTGGCTGGAGGGGGGGGACCCCTTGATTGAAGGGGTCCCCACTCCTCCAGGGTACCCCGGCCAGGGGGGACTAGTTGCGTATTTAATGCCACGGCCGCAGGGCGCTGTATAAAAGTGACCCCCGGCTGTGGCAATATCTACCCAGCTAGTGGAGCCCGATGCTGGTGTAAAAAATACGGGGGACCCCTACTCTTTTTGTCCCCCGTATTTTTTGCACCAGCACCAGGCGCAGAGCCCGGTGCTGGTTTTAAAAATACGGGGGATCCCCTGTCACTTTTCCCCCCGGATTTTTAGAACTAGGACCGGCTCGAAGAGCCCGAGGCTGGTTATGCTTAGAAGGGGAGACCCCACGCAATTTTTTTTCTGTTTTTTTCCCTTTTTTTTTAAATTTTTTAAAATCTAATCAAAATCCGTCAAATCGGCCGTTTTTCGACAGCGGGACTGTCGAATCCGTTTTTTATTGAATATGTTGAATTCCGGCACCCACCTGCTGGAATTCGATGGTCGAATTGTGTCGAATTAAAAAACGGGCGAAAAATTGCCGCGATTCGCCGGCAATTGCATATATGACCAAAATTGCCTAAAACACAGCTGGAAGACTTCTGCCTATAGCGTTCCTCCTCTCATTATCTGCTGTAGCAGTGCTCTCCGTGGTAACTGTGCCACTTGGCGTGGGCGCCTGCGCTTTATATTATTGCAGAGCAGCCGTAATAATTTTATTTTCCTAGATATTCAAAAGGCAAAAAAAAAAAAAAAAGTTTTCTAATGGTTTCAGACTGCGCTTCTAACACTCTAAAAAGTTGACGTGCGAAGGCTCGGGGGATTAGGAC
This sequence comes from Pseudophryne corroboree, assembly GCF_028390025.1. Taxonomy (NCBI): domain Eukaryota; kingdom Metazoa; phylum Chordata; class Amphibia; order Anura; family Myobatrachidae; genus Pseudophryne; species Pseudophryne corroboree. The sequence continues at coordinate 33,819,887 of NC_086451.1, forward strand.
CGTCGAAGAGCCTGGTTACAGTGACAGAGCGGTCTTTAAAGTGCTATACAAAACCCCACTTTATGGGGCTTTTCTAAAGCACCTTGTCCGCCTCGCATGTCTATATGGCACGGTTGTATTCTCATGACCCCTGGCTAACAGCAAGTGGGGGGGCTGTAGACTTTTCATTGACAGCCTGCTTAATTTCCAGCAACCCCTTCCTCCCCCTGTAGAGGAGGAGGGGGAAAGGGGGAAGGGGGGGGGGGGGGGGGGGACTGAGCAAGAGAATATCCATCTGCTCTGCAGCCTGAGCCCCAAACAATGCAGCCAGGACAATGCAAGGAAATGCTTTTAAGCTGGAATTCCTCCTAGAGAACTTGGCAGCAGAGGCCTTCAGGCTTCTCTTCCCGGTGACAGCATAACTTCTACCCCCAGTCAGCCAGCTTGGGACGGCCTTCCGTGTGGCGTGTTTAACTACTGTTACCGGCCCCACTCTCTACCTGGTCACATGCGGAGACAGAAACCAAATCTGTTAAACCCCCGAGTGACCAAACACGGCTCAGCACCCCCCCCCCCCCCCCCCACTCGCTGCTGGAACCACAGTCTCCCCTCTCATCTGCCACTCAAACACTGTGGATGTCACGTTACAAATTGGCGCTGCAAACAGAATCTGGGCTTCCAGCGAGAGAGGAAAAGCGCCAAGAGTTACGTTGTAGGCTGAGAACTGGGCACGGCAAGCGTATGAGCCTGCCAGGTCTTTCATTCCCACCGCAAATCCTCACAATATGTGAGCCTCAGCCTCCAGATTACAAAGAATCTCCCGGTTTCCTCGCCAAATAAGTCCTGATAGTGTACATTCCAGAAATGCAATGGTCTTATGTCCTTTATTTGTAAAAAGAAAAAGATATATATAAGTTACGACATATACCATTGTGGATGACAGAGCAACCACCACAATGGGCCATGCTGGTTCTGAGTAAAAACAAATCTAAAATGTTCATTCGGCTGCTACTGCATCTTGGCCGGTATAAACAGAAGGTTCTCACTTGTCGGAGCTCTCACAGGACAATGATGGTGGGAGCCTTACAGGGAAATGGTCACTTCTACATAGCAGGAGCAGCCATTTTGTGGCCTGAACCAATGTTTATGAAATTGCGGCCTAGCTGTTCACTAGGTACCAGGGCCTTCTCATGATTGGTGTCTGTCCTATAGTAAATGGACTGGCTGTATTCTCAAAAATACTGGTCAGGGCCACAAAACTGCACCATTGCGAGTTGCTATTGGCGCACTTTTCAGTTGGAACTATTTTTTTGCCGTAGATTATTTTCCTAACTTTGTGGAAATGTGCCCGCCCCAACTGTCCTGAACCACGGCCACCGGAAGGGGCAGAATGTCATTCCAAAAGAAAGGGTTTTGAAGAGGATTTGGGGGCAGCTTGGACAGACCGTGGTGGTGGGGCTTATTTCATCCCTATTGTATAGGAGAGATGTATCAAGCCCTGGAGAGAGATAAAGTGGAGAAGTTGCCCAACCAATCAGCTTCTGTCATATCAAGGACAGTGCTAGATAAATGACATTTAGAAGCTCATTGGCTGCTTTGGGCAACTTTTACACTTTATCTCTCTCCAAGGCTTGACACATCTCTCCCTCTGTATGGTTAAGTGGGAATAAATACCTCAAGAAGCAAGGAGAGGCGCTTTAAGTATAATACCAAAAAGGTGCCCGTCATTTGGAAGCCCTGTGCGCACAGCCCGTACAGGCAGTATTCTCCAGACACAGGCGCTATCTGGACTGAGGCACAAGGAAAGAACGATATGGATGCTGCAACATTTTAGTCATATTGCACAATGAAGGACCTGCTGTTCATTCAATGCAGAATCATGTGCAAGCAATATTATCATACGGAACATGCACCAAACCCAGCTAGTAGCATCATTTAGCCATAACATTGGGGCATATGCATCAACGCTTGGAGAGAAATAAAGGCCGGGATGTATCAAGATACATCGCCGCCCCTCACCGGTTACCGCAGCGATGTTGATCGGATATGTACTAACATATGCGATCAATATCGCGATGCGGTGACGGAGGCCCCCCGCGATACCTGTTAGGTGGTCTGCGGGGGGTTTCCGTCACCTCCCAGGGGTCTCCACACTGGCCCGGCGCCTCCTCCTCCCCCTGCAGCCGGAAGGACCTCCGGTTGCGTTGCTAGGGGGAGGAGGAGATTACCTTCCGGGTCCAGGGCAGCCTGGAGGAAGGTAAGCTGGGGGGGAGGGGGGTCTGCGTCTGCGGCGGGTTGGCGATAAGAAGCCCATAGGCTTCTATAGGGTTTCGCCATCCAGAGATGGCGATACCCTGGACGGCGAAAACGCTGCGGTACGGTCTTAGTAAATTTGAAAATGCGGTAAACCCCCCGTTTTCGGGGGTTTTACCGCATTTTTGCTTTAGTACATCCCGCCCAAAGTACCAATCAACTGTGCAATTTTTCCAACACAGGGCGGGTGCAGCAACACTAAAAATGTGGCCAAACCTCTGAAATGCCTTTTGCTGAGGTTTGGCTGCTTACCGACATATGCACCATAGATGGCGTTACCCTATAGAAGCCTATGGGTTTCTTTCTGTCTTTCTCCCTGCACCTTCCGCGGCACGTGCGTCACTCGACGCATGTACAGACGGACACCATGGGTCCAAAACCCGAAAGTCCCCACACCACAAAGGACAGCTCTTACCGGTATAGCTGTCCTTTGCTGAAATATTACTGCATACAGGGGGTGATTCCGAGTTGTTCGCTCGTTAGCTGATTTAAGCAGCATTGCACACGCTTAGCCGCCGCCTACTGGGAGTGTATCTTAGCTTAGCAGAAGTGCGAACCAAGGGTTCGCTAATTTTCTCATAACGATTACCCCGCAGTTTCTGAGTAGCTCCAGACTTACTCTGCCAGTGCGACGAGCTCAGTCCTTTTTGTTCCTGGTTTGACGTCACAAACACACCCAGCGTTCGCCCAGCCACTCCCCCTTTTCTGCAGACACTCCTGCGTTTTCAACTAGCGCGCCTGCGTTTTTCCGCACACTCCCATAAAACGTCCAGTTTCCGCCCAGAAACACCCACTTCCTGTCAATCACACTACGATGAGCAGAGCGATGAAAAAACTTTGTTACGCCGTGAGTAAAATACCAAACTTTTGTGCTAATTTACTTGCCGCAGGCGCGCTGCGTACAATGCGCATGCGCAGTTTGCGACTAATCGCTCCGTAGCGAACAAAAATAACGAGCGAACAACTCGGAATCACCCCCACAGTGTTAGCAAACACCGATATGCATACGATGAGTTGAGGTATGCATCGCAATAACAATGCAATGATTGCCCACAGTCTGTAACATGACAGTTATGAGCTGATTAGTTTGTACTTTACCTTTCTGCACACGTTGATGCATATGCCCCGTTGTGCTAATGTTATCCAGGTAGGTGACCAAGAACAAGAGGAAAACAGGGGCATAACATTGCTGCCTGACAGAACAGAGGTGATGCCCTGGTTGGCCCGGATGTAATGGCTTGCGATACGGCCGGAGCTCCGAGACTCCGGCCGCACTTGTACGTTTTTTTAAAGCAGCAAACGTTTGCTGCTTTAAAAAAAACGTTACTTGTAAACGTTTGGTGCTTTAAAAAAAAAAAAAGTATGAGCGCGACCGGAGTCTCGGAGTTCCAGCTGTCTCGCAATCCATTACATCCGGCCCAATGAGTTAAATTTCCAACCAGGGCCTTATATGTGTTGAGTTTATATGTTCCCTGTGTTTGTGTGGATTTCTTCCGGGTGGCCCAGTTTCCTCTCACGCTCCAAAAACATACTGGTAGGGTACTTGGATTCTGACAAATTTAACGCTAGAGTATGTTAGGGGACGTAGACTGGGTTTCAGTGAGGCAGGGATTGCTATGAATATTTTCTGTACAGCACTGTGGGGCAGATGTACTAAGCCTCATAGAGTGATAACTTGGAGAGAGATAAAGTACCAACCAATAATTTTTCAAACACAGCCTGTAACATGACAGTTAGGAGCTGATTTGCTGGTACTTTATCACTCACCAAGACTTAGTATATATACAGCCTTAGGCCAGATTTATCAAGCCTTGGAGGATGATAAATTGCACGGTGATAAAGCATCAGCCAATCAGCTCATAACTGCCATGTAACAGACACTGGTGCAGATGTATTAACATGGAGAAGGCATAAGGAAGTGATAAACCAGTGATAAGCGCAAGGTGATAAACGCACCAGCCAATCAGCAAATTTACAGTTAGGAGCCGATTGGCTGGTGCGTTTATCACCTTGCACTTATCACTGCTTTATCACTTCCGTATGCCGTCTCCAGGATAATACATCCGCCCCAGTGTTTGAAAAATGACAGTTAGGAGCTGATTGGTTGGTACTTCACCGTACAACTTATCACTCTCCAAGAGTTGATACATTTGGGCCATATTTTTTTTTTTATTCATGTAACACCAGAACCTTCCACCCTTTCTCCCATACAGTAAAGCAGAAGAACCCCAACCTCCAAGTACTTACTGCATTTACTAAAAACGCATAATTTCTTAGTCGCCGCTCAGATATAAAAGAAGCAATTTCACCAAACCGCGCCGACAATTGCCAGGCTACATGTACGGCGCAAGTACACTTACGCGTAGAAAGCAATCACATTATATTTATTATAGATGAAACTGTAATAGAAGCAGTACATTAGTTATTCCACAATAGGCCGTTTAAGAAAGGGAGTATAACTTATCCCAAATGGATTTTCAAAGTCATGCAAGACAATTACCTCAGGAAACATTTACTAAAGCTCCACACTTGGTGACACACGGTACAAGAGAAGACCAGAGCATCTGGGTTACTTATATCTGGAAATGCCATCTGTAAGGGTGGTACTTTTAGCCCTTACATAAATTCTTCAGAATATGATATATATTTTTTATTCAATTACTCAGACAAGCTGGGCCCTAATTCTTGCAAAGGCCTGAAAGTTATCCACGAACGGTACTTCATTCTGCTCATGGATACACTCTGCAGACAGCACGGTAAGCCTATATATCAGTCATATTGCATACCCCGCACCCAATTGGCCAAGGTAATCGGTCGTACAAACTTTATGGTAATATATCTATGACGAAAGGTCCTACAACCATAAATTTCTGTAGGCGATAGGCGTACACATCCCTGTGGAAACTCTGTGACTTGTGCATAGATCAACTTTTAGCCGTGAGTCTACCATTGTATGACATTAATACAGCTGTGTCTCTTTGCACTCTACCAGATGAGAGGCATCCATTGCGGAAACGTATTTTTAAATACGGCTGTGCACACTGACAGACAATATTTTTATTCCCAGGTAGCGTTATATTATGATATATAGCAGGTACCCAATAGACATAAGACCACCCACGTCAGGTGTGTTGGGGCTAGGTGTGCAGTGAATATGGCCCCATTACAGATACCAGCGCACAATGCACATCTAGTCCTCTGAAATTGCAGCCCATTTATTAATTACCCGCCGTAACCCTGAGGTACCACATGCACGCTGCTGTATAAGGGGCACAGGTGTGTTATAAAGCTGCATTGCCATGTGTCTTACTATGCTTCTCTCTAGCCGAGTCTCCATGCAGTTGGGTTATACCGGGCTGTTTAATACAGAAACTGAAAATTAAGTCCACTTGCCACTTTATAACAGTGACTGGACTGGAGGATGCAAGCATATGGGCCAGTCACAACCCTGCCAAAGATTGACCCGCCCACTTATCCATAACACACCATTTTTGTCCAGGGAGCCAAGACCAAATGGTGGAATAAACAGAATCTTTGGCCTTGAGGTAACAAGTGTGTTATATAAAATTAAGGGGGCTATGTATCAAACTTTCTAAACCGTACACGTGGCATTGTTGCCCATTGCGACCAATAAGCTTCCATTTTATAGACTTTACAAGATAATTGATAGTTAGAATTTGATTGGATGCTATCGGCAACCACTCCACTGGTCCGCTTTAGAAGGCTTGACACATCTCCCCCTAATTATACACACCCACCTCTCTGGATCCCACTGGTTTTAGAACTATAATAAGCGCCCGGAGACCAGAATTAGAAACCAAGGTATACTTTATTTGTCTAAAGGGCCCTACACACTGCGCAATCCACCGCCGAGCTGCCCGACGGCGGATACGGCCGACCCGGCGGCGGGGAGGGCAGTGAAGTTTATTCACTCCCCCCGTCACCCGGCTCCATAGCAGTGCAGGCAAATATGGACGAGATCGTCCATATTGGCCTGCATGCAGAAGTGACAGGGCACCAGCGGTGAACGAGCACGGGGCCGCACATCGTTCATCGCTGGTGCCTCCACACTAATATCGCCCAGTGTGTAGGGCCTATAAGTTAGATATAATTTGGCCCCAATTCACCAGTAACACTTTGTTCTCGCAGGTTATCTGTTGCTAATCAGTCAACAATCAGCTGTAGTGTTATACAATACATATCGTATACATGATAAAAGGAACGTTAAGACATTATTGCTAAATATAGACCGGTGCCTCTCCAAGGCTTAATACATATCCCCCATTGGGGGAGTGTTGGCTCAGTCCACGATATGGCTCCCCCTACTGGCACACTCTTAACATTTACAAAAAGGAAAAAAAAAAAAAAAAAAACACAGACACTAATTTTTGTAATTTTTCTTTTTTATAAAACAAATCTTTCCGGGGCTACAGGTTTTTTTTTATAATACAATGCGAATTTGCTGTATTTTACAGACTTCATCCAGTTACAACATGGCGATCTCAAACACAGCTTCAATATAAGCCTATAACTTTAATTAACATAATTAAAAAAATGTTTCCGTATCTAGAACACAATTCATCACAAACAACTCCTTTCTGGAGCAGATTACAGCCACACAGTCCTGTTCATCCCCAGGAATAAAGAAAAAAAGAAAAACGGTTTAAATAAAAATGACTGGCGGGTAAGGGATTCGGGTAACAATGCAATGGGTGGGACAGAGAGAAATGAGACAGACTATTGAGAAGTCAGTGAGTGCACCTGCTCCTTCTACAAAGCTACTGCAGTGGTGGCATGTAGCGACATTGCGAAAGAAGTGGTCGGGGGCGCAAAGGGAAGAGGGCTGAATTTGTGAACATATGGTATCCACGTATATATTTATTTCAGCCAAATAAAAGGAACAGCACATAATTGCAAAATATTAAATACTAGGTTTCAAGAAAAAAAAAAAAAAAAAAAAAAAAGTGAAAACAAAAATAAACTAAAACTTTTTTAAAAGTCTGATTTTCCCATCAATAACTGGGACTTTTAACAGAAAAATAACCAAAAACCTTGGGATGAACGTAGGAGCAATTACATCATAAATATTATGACATTATTTGTGGCAGATCCACTTTAAAATGTGCAACAAGCTGTAGTTTTCCATTTTATACACACTATCCCCCCCCCCCCCCCCCCCCCCCCACAGGCCCATTAAATTTGCTTTAAATTTTACCTTATTTTTATTTTTTTAAGTTAGCTGCCCCCCCACCCCACCCACTTGAAACTATCGCACAGGAGCAGAGCCCGGTGCCAAGTAATACACCAGTCTAACAATGTAGACTGAATAATTAATGGGAAAAGAATGCTGAAAATTCAGCTCAACAAGACTTTTTTTTTTCTTCCAAAAAATTTTTTATTCTTCGACTTTTTCTACAATATACAAAACGCTTAAAGGATCCTTGTTAAGGAGAGAGGATTAAATTATTCAATGTGGGTCTCACGGCTGCAGATTTTAGATGCAGTAATACACAGCGATGTCCAGCCGGAATGCAATGGCTCGTCATTTTAACGATAATCTAGCTGAACTCGTGGAGCCCCTTATGAACCAAAAATCCTGCAATCGTATATAAAAAGGCAATTCTTTAAGACAAACCTGCACGCAGGATAGAATAATACACAGTGCAATTCAAAAACAGCAGACAAGATTTTCCTTAAACTCATTTCATTTGAAGATCCGTATAACTATTTGCTGGAAGTCGCCCCAAGCTCCCCTCAAATACACAAGCCTCTGCGGCTGCTGAATGCAGAAATTGGCTATTATTTTTGAGCTGCTTATTTACAACTACATATCAGGGCTATAAATATTCATCTTGGGAAATAATTCTGGACACAATACTAGGAAACATTTTTTTTTTCATTTTAGCACAAATAAATTGAAAAAAATGTTTTCACATTTTTTTTTTTTTAGTAATTAAATAATTAACTTTGCAGCCAAAATTGTGATATAAATTGACAATTTCTCAGATTATTATTGTCGAATTATCTTCATTCTCAAGCGGCCAATAAAACAAGTGGATTTAGTGTGTGGGCATCTGAAGTCCAAAATTAAATGCAAAACATAAGAAAAAACATCTCTTCTGCATTATAATTACAACTATATGCCCAGGGACATTATTTTATTTTTGTTTTAAAGCAGCCATCAGCCCGGTTTCAAGCAGGCACAGTTTTGCTGTTGCAGAAAGCATTATAAAAAAAAAAAAAAAAAATCTGTGCAACAAGTTGTGGTTCAAAATTATCCTATAATCTCAGTAGTCAACAGGTCAATTCACAATACTGCAACTCACTTTTCAGGCAACAGAGGGCGCTCTTGCTCCTTTCAGTTTTCCTGTGCAAAACAGAAATTATTTTCAAGAAGCCCACAAATTGTAAATTTGACATTTCATTATTTAAGTTGTTTAAATCTTTCTTGTATGTATTTTAAACCTTTTCTGCAGATTTAACAGAAGAAAGGTGTACTGGGAAAAGGGATTTATTTATTTTTGTTCTGAAAGGGACTGTAAATCTATCAAGTCTACCAAATAAATGGGTAAAACTGAACTCTGGGGCTCCTGACTGAAATGTTAAACATCTTTAGGGACTGGGAGGGGGGGGTGTATAAGTAGGCATAATTTGGGGATTAAGGATGATTACCTACAAGTGCAGCATACAGTATCCGGTGTGGTTTCCGAATACTGCGCTAAAGTCGAGGTAGATGGCAAAAAAAAAAAAAAAAAAAAAAAAAAAAAGGGGATGAAAAGACTTTAAGGGGAAAAAAAAAAAAAAAATCATAATAAAAAAATAATAATGTATCTTTGCGGGCCCCAAACTTCCTAAAACTCGGAGACCAAGAGCAGCTTTTCATGACAAATAGAAAAAAATATAACATAAAATGAAGAGGCAGGAGTTGGTTTGTTTGTTTTTTCTATATAACTAAATTAGAAAACCAAATAAAATAAAAAAACAAAAAAACACAATTCTCTGTTGTACCTAATAAAAAGTTTTTTTTTTTTTTAATTCCTCAATAACGTGCAATTAAGAAAATATTTCAATGATTTAGTAACCAACGGTACTAGCAGATCCAAAGAACATAAATGTGGGGTCCACCTCTCCAAATCATGAGATTTTCTTGTAGACCATAAGCAGCACAGCCTCTTTAATGGAAAACAAAAAGAAAACAACCAAAGATAATAAAAACACAAAAATTAAGACATTAACAAAAATTGATTTAAACCCCCATAAAATAGGAAGTGTTGGAATGTCTGTGCATGTCCTGTGGGCAGTTACCGGCTACTGGAGGAGTACTTGGCCTTGGTGATGAGATAGAGGACAATGTCTTGGTGTCCACCATAGGCTGCTATGTGTAGGGCACTCCAACCATCCCTGTTTGCTAGTCTGATGTCTGCTCCAAACTTGACCAGAAGTTTCACCAGTTCCAGGTTCCCATCAATCACAGACTGGTGGAGGGCTGTCTGGCCTTCTGGACCAAAGGAATTGACATTAAACTCACAGTTGGTCATGTTCTGAAGTAGGGACTGAAGTTCCTTAGTGTTACCCTTTCTCACAGCCTCCTGGAACACCCGCTGGGTCTGAGGAACAGAACAGGTGGACACTTCTGTCTGGCTCATGGCTGGGAGGGTCCAGGTGGGAAAGGTCCCTGCAGAAGATGGTGTTCCAGGTGGGAGAAATACCAGCAGAATAAGATAGTCCACTTGGGAAAGGTTCTTGCAGAAGAAGGTGGTGGTCCAGGTGGAGGCACTCACTGCATCAGATAGAGGGTTTACTCCAGACAGAGATCAGTATGTGCAGGAATCAGTCTCTAGCATAATAGATGGTGCAAATCCATGTACCCTGTACTCATTAGACGTCTACAACTCCTTCTACTGCTGGATACGAGAGGCCTGAAGAAAAACCACATTCAGCAAACCCAGTATGAGCTAGGATGAAATTAATACAGCTACTCCAGTAATGGCACTTCCACCCTGATTAGTGATCCAAGGCTTGCACCCCGAAGTCCTAGTGATCCAAGGCTTGCACCCCGAAGTTCTAGTGATCCAAGGCTTGCGCCCCGAAGGTCTAGTGATCCAAGGCTTGCGCCCCGAAGGTCTAGTGATCCAAGGCTTGCACCCTGAAGTCCTAGTGATCCAAGGCTTGCACCCTGAAGTTCTAGTGATCCAAGGCTTGCATCCTGCAGGAACTAGTGATCCAAGGCTTGCACCCTGCAGGTACAGGTGATACTAGGCTTGCAGGGACACTGGAGTTGCAGGTGACCCCAGACTTGGGACACTGGAGCTGCAGGTGATAACAGGCTTGCACACTGGAGTTACTGGTGATCCCAGGCTTGCACACTGGAGTTACTGGTGATCCCAGGCTTGCACACTGGAGTTACTGGTGATCCCAGGCTTGCACACTGGAGTTACTGGTGATCCCAGGCTTGCACACTGGAGTTCTTGGTGATCCCAGGCTTGCACACTGGAGTTCTTGCACACTGGAGTTACTGGTGATCCCAGGCTTGCACACTGGAGTTGCAGGTGATCCCAGGCTTGCACACTGGAGTTACTGGTGATCCCAGGCTTGCACACTGGAGTTCTTGGTGATCCCAGGCTTGCACACTGGAGTTGCAGGTGATCCCAGGCTTGCACACTGGAGTTGCAGGTGATCCCAGGCTTGCACACTGGAGTTACTGGTGATCCCAGGCTTGCACACTGGAGTTACTGGTGATCCCAGGCTTGCACACCGGAGTTACCGGTGATCCAGCAGAGTGTGTGTCGGGGCTCGCACGGTGCCCTCCCGCCGGTGCATGTGTCGTTCAGCCCGCCGTGTGCTGCCTCCGCTTGCTTGAGCTCGGACTCCGATCGACTCAGGGCAGCGCGGCCCCTTTTAGGCAGATGCTGATTTGCATCACAATACTCTGCTGTGCGGCCTCCCTATAGGCCGCCGGCCCACGTGGGGACGCCCCCGCCCCTCCCGCGACCCGCCTACCCGGTGGAACGTTGAGAATCTGGGCGTGGCCTGGGTTGAGGGAGACGAGAGACTCAGAGAGTGACAAAAGTTCTCACGCACTGTCTGACACGCTGAGGGGGCCCGGGGCCCCCCAGCGGTAGCAGCAGTGTCACAGACAGGGTGCCTCTACTCAGTGCAGGCGCAGGGGAACCTTGGTTGCCCTCCCCCCCCTCTCCCCATGAGTTGTAGAACTAGAAGTCCCAGCATGCTGTGCCAGGTGATTGCTGGGATTTGTTGTTCCACAGCTGCTGGAGACAGTTCTGAAACAAGTTAAAAAGAGTTTTCAATTATTAAAAATAATAGAACAATTTATCCCTCGTGTGTTTTGTGTGTGCGCGCGCTAGGGAATATAGATTGTAAGATCCATTGGCGCAGAGACTTATGTGACTGAAATATTCCATGTACAGCGCTGCGGAATATGCGTGCGCTATATAAATAATTGGTAATAAATAAAACAGCGTGGATAGAACGGTCCCGTTTCCCAAGCAGAAGGTTGCAGATCCGTTGTAAATAGTTTTCACCACAGGCTAAAACCCCCACACATATCCCCGTGTACACTCAGCTGGTGGAAGGGAAGGGGGATATATACACCCATCATGGCTGCTTACACCAGAACCCCTCACAACCCCTCACGCTGGTCTATACACACAATATCCGACTCCAATGCAGACCTATGCATACACTTGAATGACACGTAAAACGGTTACCCTCTAATGTATATATATTCCAATGTTCACGGGTGTACTCAGGGCCGCCAACAGGGGGGGACTGCTGGGACTGGAGCTGTGAGGGGGCCCGGTCGGCAGAGTGTTGCGCAACGTAGGAGCTGTGTGGGGGCCCGGTGGGCAGATTGTTGCGCAACGTAAGAGCTGTGAGGGGGCCCGGTCGGCAGATTGTTGCACAACGTAGGCAGCAAGAGATGGACAGTGCCTGTGGCAATTTGAATTTGTCACATGCCGTGAGCCAATTGGAGCTCGCAGATGGGAGCAGCTGATGGGCTGCCCGTCTGCGAGCTCTGATTGGCTCGCGGCAGGCTTCAATTTTTAAATGCCGCCGACACTGTGCCGCTATGACTGCCTTCTCCGGACTCCTTTACTGAGCAAGGCAGTAAAAAGCGATCATCTAGAGCAGGCTTTCCCAACCGTGGTCCTCAAGGCACACCAACAGTGCAGGTTTTAGTGATATCTAGGCTTCAGCACAGGTGACTTAATTAGTAGCTCAGTTATTTTGATTTAACCATCTGTGCTTCAGCCTGGATATCACTAAAACCTGCACTGTTGGTGTGCCTTGAGGACCGCGGTTGGGAATGCCTGATCTAGAGGTACTGTAAATATTGGCATTGTCGTGGGGGAGATACATCAAACCTTATGGTGCCCATACACTTGTGAGATAATCGGTGCTAACCTTCGATGTTGACCGTATCTGTGAGAGAAATCGAAGGATTGTATGCACATTTCAGGTACCTTTCGACGCGATGCGCGGGCACGCAGGTCGAATCTCGCGTCTCAAGATAGTATGTGCTGCACATAATATTTATTGAATCGCATGTGTTTTTAAAAACACATGCTATTTATCGCACTGCGATGTGTGATGGGCACCCGCCAGGAGCGGACGGAGGCCGCTCCCACTCGGCGGTGACGTGCCTATCACGTGATTACCATGCGATCTATCGCATGGTAATCACTTTGGCAGTTCAGGTGCGATTTCATCGCACCTGAACTGCCGGTGCGATGCCCCGCGATGTCACGTCGCGGGGCATCGCACAAGTGTATGGGCACCATTAGAGACATACAGCGGAGAGGTTACCCATAGCAACTAATCAGCCTCTGTCATTTTATAGACTGTGCTAGATAAATGATGGCTAGTAGCTCATTGGTTGCTATAGGCAACCTTTACACTTTAGCTCTCTCTATGGTTTGATATACCTTCCCCTGATGATATATATATATATATGTTCAAATTGCACAAATGAAGAGCATCACCCTGAAAGGCAATTATAAAACCTTTGCTTACAGCAATTATTCTGTGCACTTGTGAACCTCCATCACTAGCACAAGATTGTCTGCAGTGTACTGGACAGGCGCGGCCACGGGCGCCATAGGTTTCCACGGCTGGTTGCAATTGCAATGAGGTTATTACAACGTGGCGCACAAGCTCAGAATGGAGGTAGTGGGTTTGAACCCTTTAGCGAGCTTTCACTGTCTGTCCACAGCTGGGCAAGGGTCTGCCTTTCCTTTGTGTGAAGATAGAGGGCAGTAACTGACAGCAAACTGTCCCACTCCTCCAGTCCTGTGTCCCCCCTACTCTAAAATACCAAATTGTCAGTCAAATGAGGTATTTTAATGTCTGGATGGTGCTAAGTAGGCACCACAGTGAGAGAATACACAGGATACAAGGGATCACCTGTCAGACCTGTAACCCCCCCTCCAGGGCCTCAGCGATTCACTAATGGGTTAACCCATACACTGCCTGCAGCGCTCCCATCATTACGCACAAAACAGATCATTGAAGCTAGAACTAGTCAAGGTCATAGAGCTTTCAGTCAGATATGTATATATTATGTATACACAGGTTGAGTATCCCATATCCAAATATTCCGAAATACGGACTTTTTTTGAGTGAGAGTGAGATAGTGAAACCTTTGTTTTTTGATGGCTCAATGTACACAAACTTTGTTTAATACTCAGTTATTAAAAATATTGTATTAAATGACCTTCAGGCTGTGTGTATAAGGTGTATATGAAACATAAATGAATTGTGTGAATGTAGACACACTTTGTTTAATGCACAAAGTTCTAAAAAAATCTTGGCTAAAATGACCTTCAGGCTGTGTGTATAAGGTGTATATGTAACATAAATGCATTCTGTGCTTAGATTTAGGTCCCATCTCCATGATATCTCATTATGGTATGCAATTATTCCAAAATACGGAAAAATCCCATATCCAAAATTCCTCTGGTCCCAAGCATTTTGGATAAGGGATACTCAACCTGTACTATACTATGGTCCTTGGTGATTTGGCATGGATCTGCCGTCCTGCAGAGGTGGTACTGGTAGCTGGGAGTTTATTTATTTATTATTTATTTATTAACAGTTTCTTATATAGCGCAGCAAATTCCGTTGCGCTTTACAATTTGAAATAACAATAACAAACTGGGTGATAACAGTCATAGAGGTAGGAAGGCCCTGCTCGCAAGCTTACAATCTATAGGGAAATAGCACCTTTCCTTGTGTACATATGCCTATCTATTGCATAGAATGAGAAGACATGTGAGGATATGTGTGGACTGTACAGAGTGGATGCAATTTGATAGGAAGGTTTATGAAAGTTATGTGGGCGGTTCTGGAATTTGATACGCTTGCCTAAAGAGGTGAGTTTTCAGGGAACGCTTGAAGGTTTGGAGACTAGAGGAGAGTCTTATTGTGCGTGGTAGGGCATTCCACAGAGTGGGTGCAGCCCGATGAAAGTCCTGCAGTCGTGAGTGGGAGCGAGTAATGAGTGTGGATGAGAGACGCAGGTCTTGTGAAGAGCGAAGAGGTCGGGTTGGGAGATATTTTGTGATAAGCGAAGTGATGTACGTTGGTGTAGTTTGGTAAATGGCCTTGTGTGTGAGTAAAAGTATTTTATATTGAATGCGGTAGAGTACAGGTAACCAATGGAGGGACTGACAGAGTGGATCTTCAGACGATGAACGTCTAGCGAGGAAGATAAGCCTCGCCGCTGCATTCAAAATGGATTGTAGTGGTGAGAGTCTCGTTTTGGGAAGACCAGTTAGGAGACTATTGCAATAATCAATGCGGGAGATAATGAGAGCGTGGATTAGAGTTTTAGCAGTGTCTTGTGTAGGGTATGGTCGTATTTTGGATATGTTTTTTAGATGCATGTAACATGATCTTGAGACAGATTGTGGGGAACAAAGGACAGATCATACACATTGCACACGGAAGACGGGATCTGATTAGTTTGTGTTGTCTTTTAGCTCAGTATATTGCACATGTGCTATATACAAATGCATCCAGTGTCTATCCTGCATTTAATAAAAATAAATAAAACACATTGCCTTTTCACCCCTCTCATCGCCATATGATTTGTCCAGGAGACAATGTGCCCCCTTTAACTGGAGTTCTAAGAGGTGGGCAACATTTGATGAAGTGGTTTGTATTGTTACTACAGGTAAAAAGGTAGCAGCACCTTCAGCGCTGGAACAGCGCTCCCCAGTGCTCAATGCCCTGTGCCGCCCCGCAGTCCGTGACGCAACACAAGGGGGCTGGGATGACAGCAGACGTGTGGTCAGCTGACCAGGCACCTTGGGCAGTTCTAGAACTGCAGGGTGCGTGCCCGGAGCATCTGTAGGACGCTCGGAACAGCACTGAAGCTGCATTACTGGTCGCAACTCCAATTCCAGGAACCCTGGAAGCCAGATGCTGGGGGCATGGGCCAGCGGCGGTGCCACCCCCTGTGCGACGGCACTGCTCGCACGTCCCTCCTTAGCAGGGCCAGATCTAGGGGGGGCGAAGGGGGCGACCGCCCCCCCTAACACAGTCATAGCTACGCCCACTTTTGAGCAGAAGAGAGCTCTCCGGGGAGAGCCTGAGGCAGAACGATGTGCTGCAGCTTATACCACAGCAGCACAGCGGAGCCAGGAGAGTAAGGGTTACAGAGCATTTGCCCCTCACTTGCTGGTGTGTGAGTACTAGGGCTAATAAATACAATTACCCCATAGCACAGTCACATGTACATAGAACAATCACAAAGCTCTATCTCAGTCTCACTAAAAAAATACAGTCAGAATTGAGAGAGGAGGAGTTAGGATTGCAGATGGGAGGAGTTGGGACTGTAGAGGGAGGAGTCAAGATTAAACAGTAAACCGCCCCCCCTAAAGAAAAGTCTAGATCCGTCCCTGCTCCTTAGTACCTTTGTTCTCTGTGTGGAAGAGCTGTGCCAGCCTGTCAAACCTTCCTATCGCCGGGAGAAGAATCATTAACATTATGCAGAGATCTATAGTCGTCTTATTTGGAAAGCATATCACAGCAGACCTCCCAACAGTCGCGGTTTTGGCGGGACAGTCCTGCTTTTTGGACACTGTCTCGAGGTCCCACCCATGGGCCGCGGTGGGAGGAGGTTGGGAGCAGGGACGTCAGGTGAGGCCCTCTCATCCGATGCTATGCTTAGCAGAACAAGAGGTGAATATATGCCGTGTGCATGCGCGTGGCCAGGGGCGTGGCCAGAACTTTTGTGGGCCCCGTAGCAACATTTTGAATGGGCCTCTGGCCAATGCTTCTAGAGGGACACCTCACCGCAGCAGCTGTTAATGTTATGCCCCATAGTAGTGCCCTAGTTTATTCTGTGAACCAAGTAGTGCCCTGCTGTCACATTGTATGGCTGCCAGTATATATTATGCAGCACGGCACCCCCAACTCATTTTATGACATACCATACCCTCCAACACTGCTGTGTCAAAAACCGGTACACATTCGGAAAGGGGGCGGGGCGTGGTCAAGGGTAAATGGGGCGTGGCCCCACAACGCTCCCATAAGAATGAATAGGATTGGGAGACACCAAAACCCAGTACAAAGCCCTTTTTGGCCGGTACAGACCATAAAAAAAAACAATACTGTACTGGCCAAAAAGGTACAGTTGGAAGGTATGACATACAGAGTCACCAGTTCATATTGTGCCACATTAAAATGCCCCAGTTCATATTGTGCCTTACTATAGTGCTCCCACTTCATATTGTGCCACATTACAGTGCCCCAGTTCTTAGTCTGTAACGTTATAATGCCCTCCAGTTTATTTTATACCACATTGCAATGGGCAGGTCCAGGGGCATACCTAGATATATTGCAGTTTGTAAGGACCCCATATGTACCACCCAATGGTGTAAAATGTATATAACACATGTAACTGTAATAGTAAAGGTGGCCCCTCTCAGCTCTGGGCCCCATAGCAGCTGCATTCCCTGCACCAATGGTAGCTACAACCTTGTGTATAACCCTTGTAACTGTGACAGGAAAGGTGGGCCCCTCTCAGCTCTGGGCCCCCTATGGTAGCTAAAACCTTGTGCATAACCCTTGTAACTGTGACAGGAAAGGTGGGCCCCTCTCAGCTCTGGGCCCCCTATGGTAGCTACAACCTTGTATATAACACATATAACTGTGACAGGGAAGGTGACCCCTATCAGCTCTGGGCCCCATAGCAGCTGCATTCCCTGCACCTATGGTTACTACACCCTTGTATATATCACATGTAACTGTGACAGGGAAGGCGGGCCCTCTCAGCTCTGGGCCCCCTAGCAGCTGCACTCCCTGCACCTATGGTAGCTACGCGCTTATATATAACACATGTAATTGTGACAGGGAAGGTGGCCCCTCTCAGCTCTGGACCCATAGCAGCTGCACTCCCTGCACCTATGGTAGCTACGCCCTTGTATAAAACACATGTAACTGTGACAGGGAAGGTTGTCCCCTCCTAGCTCTGGGCCCCATAGCAGCTGCACTTCCTCCACCTATGGTAGCTACACTCTTGTATATAACCCATGTAACTGTGACAGGGAAGGCTGTCCCCTCCTAGCTCTGGGCCCCATAGTAGCTGCACTTACTTCCTCCACCTATGGTAGCTACACTCTTGTATATAACCCATGTAACTGTGAAAGGGAAAGTGGCCCCTCTCAGCTCTGGGCCCCATAGCAGCTGCACTCCTTGCACCTATG
Organism: Pseudophryne corroboree; assembly: GCF_028390025.1. Lineage (NCBI taxonomy): Eukaryota > Metazoa > Chordata > Amphibia > Anura > Myobatrachidae > Pseudophryne > Pseudophryne corroboree. The sequence continues at coordinate 33,837,910 of NC_086451.1, forward strand.
GTAGCTACACCCTTGCATGCAGGGTCTATTCACAGGAGAGAGGCCTAGGGTGCAGCCCAACTGCTCACAGAGCTCTGGGCATGCCCCCATGACGATAAACGGGTGCAAAAAGCCCCGATCTGAAGCTCCTCGTATTAGTAAAATGGACAAAACCTACTTTGGGGGGAAAAAAAAGATCATAAATGACATTTAGTGATTGTACAGACAATGTTCCTATTTAAGGAAAGCTTTAGGCGCTCGTACATGTGTGGAAGATAGACACTCATGAAGATTGCTAAAACAACGGTTGACCAAAAAAGAACTTGCTGGCTGGACCTGTACATACACTTTCTGACAAGCGTTCGCTCTGCTTCGGGCCAATCCCGTTTGCATTGCCTGCAGCGTCCACACGCGATGAACCCTGTACAGTATGCTAGAGGGAAGCTTGGAAGACACGCTTTTAATGCCCTGCTTAACTACCTGCGCGTACAGAGCGTCAGTCTCTCAGTTAACGAGGACAAGCTCCGTTCATGACAAAATGCTCAGAATTATTTACATACAAGTACAGCATTTAAATGGTTCCGGTATGAATGGTCGACCATGTTATGGTCGACAGTCATTAGGTCAACCACTATTGGTCGACATTGACATGGTCGACATGGACACATGGTCGACACATGAAAAGGTCGACATGAGTTTTTAAACTTTTTTTGGTGTCGTTTTTTGCGTAAAGTGACTGGGAACCCCAATTAGTGCACCGCTTCGCTCGCCATGCTTCGGGAATGGTGCCTTCGCTCCGCTACCGCTTCGCTCGGCACAGATTACCGTTCCAATCGTAGTCCACGTGGATCGTAAAGTATGGAAAAGTTCCCCAAAAGAAAAAAAAAAGTTAAAAAACTCATGTCGACCTTTTCATGTGTCGACCTTTCATGTGTCCATGTCAATGTCGACGAATAGTGGTCGACCTAATGACTGTCGACCATAACATGGTCGACCATCTGAACGGATACCCATTTAAATAGGTAATGGAGGGTGAAAAAGAAAAAAGGTAGAATAAAAAATCAATCTGCTGTATTAAAATAGTTGGCATAGGATGTGGGTTGTTCATTCACAAAAATATGGTAGTATGGAGTGAGCAACTTCGGATTGGTTCTGATTAATAGAAGACTACACAGTTTACCCTCCTCATCTACAATGTACTGAATTATTAGGACATTAAAAGACCATATAGGATGATCTGCTTCCGACTTCCAACTTATATTACCATGGCTGGTCATATTGGAGGGTCTGATGTTACAGCCTGTTAGTAGATATAGCTGGTAACAGAGGACCCAGCACCACAATGACTGGCTTGTAAGATGCAGGTAGACTGGAGACCTGTCTAGCATAGGCGGCTCACCCACAAGTGCTGCCAATCTCCCCATTTTACGGGGCATTTCCCAGGGAATTGGTGTACATGTAAACCCAGCAGGGAGCGGGTTAATCCCTGCAGGCTGGGAGCAGACAATACACTGGGCAGGTCCCAGCTTGTGTTATGCTGGCTGCCAGGTTCCAGGAAGGGATACAGGGCCCATTGCAACCCCCCAGCTCCCATGTATCGGGGGGGGGGGGGGGGGGGGGGGAAGCAGCGAGAGACCACCTGGAGCCCAGTTACCAGGGCATACTTCCAAGTTGCCCTGCCTAGAGCTCGTTCACAGGCGTGGGAAGTGGCATTAAAACTGGGCATATTACCTGGTACTATTGTCACAGATCCATCATCGTGTTTAGTCATGCTGGGCCAGTTATCGGGTATATAATCCCAGGAGGGGAAGATCTCCTCACACCTCACAAGGAACACGTTGGCTGAGATAAGCTTTAAAGCTCATCTTCAAACAAACATTTTGTACTGGGGAACCTGAGTTTCCCAATTATTGAGTTAACATGGGTTAGCGGACCAAATATGAGTCTCCCTAAGTAAAGAGCCACACTGCACATTCTGGGGTTTAAGATCTATTATTATTTACAGTCATTAAATAGCGCAAACATATACCGCAGCACCTTACAGAGGATACTTCAGTCAGTCAGTCAGTCAGATCAGTCCCTGCCCCAGTGAGCTTACAATCTATATTCACATTACGCACAGCAGGGTTCATTTATGTGTCAGTAGCCAATTAACCTAACAGTATGTTTTTTTTTATTTTGGGAGGAAACCGGACACCCAGAGGAAACACACGCAAACACAGAGAGAACATGCAAACTCCACAACAGTCGGGCCTTGGTAAGAAATTTAACCCAAGAAGTCAGTGTGTTTGAGTGGTTTGCCGAATTTTGGTACAGGAGACAGTCCCTGGAAGACAAGGGGCTCTGCAGGCCGACCAGTGCGGGCCAGAAATGAGGTGGAAGCCAGGTTGACTGGGGTCCAGTTAGAGAAGAAGATAGGCATCTCATCGGGATCCATCCGCTTGATACTCCATGAAAAGCTTGGCCTGAGCAAGCTTTTCATGGAGTGCCGCATCAGCTGACCCGAGAGCAGGAGGCGGCTCTGGTGGCTTGGTACCGCAACATGCTGGCCAGGTTTGATGGCGGTCGCTCAAACTCTGTCTGGGAGATCATCAGTGGCGATGGATCCTGAATCTAGGGTTTCGACCACGGGACCAAACAACAGTTGGCCCAGTGGACCACAGTTGGAGGTGCACCGCCACAAAAGTTCTGATGTGAGTGTAGCGTGGCCAGGCAGATGGTGCTGTTTTTGTGGCGACAGCAGCTACCGTACCACTCATGCAGCAGCGTACCGTCACTGGGGAACGGTACAACAACCAATTTCTGGCGAAAGTTCTGGAAACCATTTCCAGGCACCGTCCAAGAACTCACGCTCGTGTTACCCTTCTTCATCATGACAATGCACCTGCCCACAAGTCCAGGGAAGTGGAGGATTTTTTAGAAGACATACCTGCTTCAGACTGGTCGACGGTGTCCTTTTTTTGCATATGCATTGCAAATCTACTAATGCACACGCACATTTGCGAATGCTGTGGTTAGATGTTGATGTTATACGCAGTGGAGAATTTTTTTCCGCCACCGTGCATGTGTCGCAACGGTCTTGCAACGGCGCTCACAGAGAGAATTTACTTTCAAAGTGATTGATAGCCAGGCGCTGTTTATCGGAGGTTATGTGGAGTATTGTGACCATTTTACGTGCATGTCACAGCTTGCGACTCTGATCCCGTACGCAGGAACAATTGCTCCGGTGTCTTATTTCCAGCGGCCACCATGCTGCATGACCGTAGGGTTACACAGAAGGCCAATGTCTGACCGATGTGCATCTAATGCTTTGTTTGTACACAAGCGGCCTCCAGTAGGCGCCTCAATAAAACCCCAGCGTCTGCGTCATTTGCGCATTTTTTGCTGCATACTAAATCACAGCTGTGACAGCATTTCCATCCATCTCCGAATAAGGTCCAGAGGCCCTCATTCCAAGTTGATCGCACCAAGCAACTTTTTGCTGCTGGTGCGATCAACTAATCTGCGCCTATGGGGGAGTGTATTTTAGCATAGCAGGGGTGCGAACGCTTGTGCAGCCCTGCTATGCTAAAAAAGTTTCACACAAATCAAGATCAGCCCTGGACAGACTTACCCCGTGCGACGGCTCCAGCGATGATGGTCACAGCTTTGACGTCAGATATCCGCCCACCAAACGCCTTGACACTCCTGCGTTGGACTAACCACGCCTGGAAAGTATCGGCCCTGGAACGCCTCCCGCCTGTCCATCTTCTTGCGATCGCCGCTGCGATCACATTTGTCGCTGGTGTCGTCGTTGCCCGGCGACAATCGTCACCAGGCAACGAAGCACGTGCGCACTGCGTCCGCCGCGAACGTGTCGGAATAACCCCCAGAGTTAGGGTTAAGTATAATTAACAGCCCTATGACAAGGACAGCCGTGGAGACATCTGAGAGTCTGGGAGAGGACGACTGTTCCGTTATCGCGTACTGTATGGGACGTGAAGGAGCCCTGGAGTTTCGCTTGGCTGGAACACACCAGACTATAGCAGCATATGGGGTGCTGTGTGTCAATATCCAGCACACACCAAATGCCAGCTGATGGCCACCAGCTGTTGGAGACAACCTGTCCATCTGGGTGCCCAGTCAGGTAGACCTCCAACTCTTTACGGACATATTCAGCTGCTCTCTCAGAACCATGTATTGCATACTAGTACTTACCCTCAACCTGCGCTCACACCGTTTGCTTGATGCCCATTTGTCCTTATCAGGAGCCTCCACCGGCAAAAGGAGCAGCCACGCTGGGCCAGCCATTTGCTTGTTGACCAGACCTTCTCATACATTTGCTGAGAGAGAAAACACTGGATGGTCTACAGGAGTCATATCCAAGGGCTCGTACAGAAGTTAATAAGAATTTGCTGATAACGAGTTCCAGACTGGGGTATTCAATAAGCGTCCCTCAGGCAGCTGTGGAACTACACACCACAGCATGCCCTGATACTGTTTTGCTATTAGGGCATGCTAAAACTGTGGCAGGGCATGCTGGGATGTGTAGTTCCACAATAGCTGGAGAGCCGCATGTTGAATACCTCTGCTGTATGATGATGGCAATGCTGGACTTGGTGCAGATTCGATATTCCAGCGTTCAGGGCTGTCCTGTGTGTTCCTGTGAAAGAATTTTTGACGTAGGTGTGACATCAATATTCTACAAGAATTATAGGGCCTAATTCAGACCTGATCGCAACGGGTGCGTTTTTTGCATCCCTGCGATCAGGTAGTCGCCGCCAACAGGGGGAGGGGGAAATGGCTGTGCAGGGACGCGATCGCATGTGCAGGAGTTTATGCAGTGTCTGCACAGCCCAGGAATTACTCTTCCAGTGCGATGATCGGAGCCGGAGCTGACGTCAGAATCCCTCCCACCAAACGCCTGGTCTCTCCTGCGTTTCTCTGGCCACTCCTTAAAAACGGTCAGTTGCCACCCACAAACACCCTCTTCCTGTCAGTCACCTTGCGATCACCCACGCGATTGCTTTTCTCGCACATCCCGTCGCTACCTGCCAACCCCAGTCGCTGCGGACAGATGCACCTGCGCATTGCGGTGCATATGCATGCGCAGTTCAGACCTGATCGCAGGCTGTACGAAGCACGGCCTAGCGTTCAGGTCTGAATTAGGCCCATAGTGTATGTATCTGCATCCGACCCTGCCCCATTAGAGCTTTACATATCGGGAGTTCTGGGTGCCATGGACCTCCTTCTGTTCTTGGGATTGTGGCTATAGACAGTAAATGTCTGAGTGCTGTGCAGCCGTGCAGTGCGGTTTCTAGGCGCAGGTGAGCCGTGCAACCCCTGCTGCCGATGGTGCGGTCCTGGCCTGATCAAGGCGGTCTGCAACCGCAGCAACAGCCGTCAGCAGCACTGTCTGTCCTAACTTCAGGCGGGATGCGGTTATGGGACCGGCGGAATACCGTCGCCGGGATTCCGAACACTGAATATCCTGCTGGTCGGCATGCCGACCAACAATCCACAAAACCCGTAGAGTAGGAATAGAATCTGTGGCGAGCGCATCGAGCCCTTAAGGTGCTTCGTTGCGCTCCCCCCGCCAGCCATCCAACAACCGGGATCCCAGTGTGGGTATTGTGACCGGAGGTCTCCTGACTGCCGGTCACACATACCCAACCCCTTCAGGCACGTGCAGCGCTGGGCTCTTCCAGGCGGCTCAGATGCAGCCCAGGACCTACGGCAATGAGACATCATAGGTCACCCAGAACATGCTGCGTCTTCCCCCCGTTGAAATGCCCTGTCTTCGCAATGCAGTCGCTGGGCTGGCATGTTTTGGGTCGCAGCGGCTGCGTGGCGTCACGCAGCCGCCGTGGTCCGCCCCGCAAACAGGCCAGACACTGGGCCTAATTCAGACCTGATTGCTGCTGTGTGTTTTCGCACAGCAGCCGATCAGGTCTGAACTGCGCATGCCAGACAGGCGACGGCCATCTCAGCCCTGTGATTGCCTCTCCCTGATTGACAGGCAGGGGCGGTCGCTGGGCAGTAGGGGGAGGCCCGGCGACGTCTAACTCTCTATGCACATATTACATCCCCCCCCTACCCCCGCAGTGCACATGGTTTTGCCCAATAGCTATCATATTTGCAGCTGTGATCAGATCTGAAGCAGGCCCATAGACAGTATACATCTGTGCAGCCGTGCATTGTATCACAGCAGTGTACGAGAGGCTTCCACCTGTGTCTAGACAGTGCAGTGTGTTACTACAATACCTCAGCCTGCACACACACCCCTTACACAACACACAGGAAACGTGCGCAAACCCTCCGCCTCCTTTATGGCGTGAGGCCAGAGCAGGTCACACATTCTGGTGCCAATGGGATGAGTGAACTATGTGCGCACATTACCTTTTACACACCGAGCTTGGGGTACAACAGGGTGTGTTATACATCCTAGCTCACTGAGCCAGTACAATATTACACATGTATGCATTGTACAGGCAGACTAAGGGGTGTATTCAATTGATGGCGGATCCTTTCCAACGGAAAGGATCCGACATTTCCGTATTCCCCACAATGCCAATCCGGCTTTTTTTCAAGTCGGATTGACGTTGTCGGAAACAGGGCTAAAACCTGTCGGATTTGGCAGCGAATCTGACAAAACGCGTTGATCCGCGGCTAATCCGCCGATCCACGTGCTTTCCGACAAGTCAGATTTCTGACTTGTCGGATAAACGGGAGTTTGATTGAACAGGTCGAATCTGGATTCGACCTTAAACTCACGTTTACCCGACAAGTTAGGAAATCCAACTTGAATTGAATACAGCCCTAAGCCAGTGAATGGCAGGGGGGGAGGCGCCTCTATGCACAACAGTAATGGCTGCCCCCTGCCTGCCTAATTTTATTATTTTTATTGATCGGTTATAAACCCTCATTTGATGGTAGTCAGTTTAATAGAATAATAATAAATGCACTTCATTCAAGATGGCTATGGCACAGTAGAAATATTTCTGAGGCACTAGTACTTTTTGGACTGACAGTACCAACACAAGCATCCAAGTGCTGCCCCAAAATAAGTGCCGTCCCTAGGCACGTGCCTCACATGCCTAATCTGAAATCCGCCACAGGTGAATTGGGGTTAGAGTGTGTTACGCACTGACTGAAAGGGGGTGCTGTGCTGCACGCTAGTACTGACTGAGCCGGGACTAGCGGCTGGTGTATTACACATTGCTTCAGCCGGCTGATAGCGAATGGTATGTCACACACTAAAATACAGTAGAGGGTACATAATATACCTATAGAGGTAGCATATTATACACTAATACCATATAAATAAGGTAACACATTAACATGTATATGTCTTAGTTTCTTGTATGGTTTATTTCACACGCTGTAACCTTTGTAGTGCACCAAGATGGCTGCATTACCTGCACACCTGTGGGTGGGATGAAAACTACTTGGAACTGATAGTTATGTAATGGTTCTGCTTCCCTTTAGTACACTGCAATTTCCCATGTTGTGTCATCTCTTTTAGGTATTGCCTATTCCACCCAGGGTGACCGCTGTAGCGCATCCAAGATGGCTTCTTTGCCTGGTACGTTTCATGGGTTGGTTATGTAACCAGTGGAATTTAGTACTCAAAATGGCTGTACCATTCCTGCATTAAGGGGGATATTCAGAGTTGTTAGCAAACCAAAAGTTAACACCTGGGCAAAACCATGTTGCAGTGCAGGTGGGGCAGATGTAACATGTGCAGAGAGAGTTAGATTTGGGTGGGGTGTGTTCAAACTGAAATCTAAATTGTAGTGTAAAAATAAAGCAGCCAGTATTTACTCTGCACAGAAACAATATAACCCACCCAAATCTAACTCTCTATGCACGGTACGATTATCAGTACGTTCTGCGTATGCGTGAATCAGTTCTGCGACACAGGGACGGCATCAGACTGTCAGTAACCTGACATATGTAGTAGCATGTTACACACTAACCGGATATAGGGGGTAATTCCAAGCTGATCGCAGAAGGAAATTTTTTTAGCAGTTGGGCAAAACCATGTGCACTGCAGGGGGGACAGATATAACATGTGCAGAGAGAGTTAGATTTGGGTGGGTTATTTTGATTCTGTGCAGGGTAAATACTGGCTGCTTTATTTGTACACTGCAAATTAGATTGCAGATTGAACACACCACACCCAAATCTATCTCTCTCTGCACATGTTACATCTGCCCCCCCTGCAGTGCACACGGGGGGTCATTCCGAGTTGTTCGCTCGTTATTTGTTTCTCGCAACGGAGCGATTAGTCGCTAATGCGCATGCGCAATGTCCGCAGTGTGACTGCGCCAAGTAAATTTGCTATGCAGCTAGGAATTTTACTCACGGCATTACGAGGTTTTTTTCTGACGTCCTAAGTGGATGCTGGGACTCCGTAAGGACCATGGGGAATAGCGGCTCCGCAGGAGACTGGGCACAACTAAAAGAAAGCTTTAGACTACTGGTGTGCACTGGCTCCTCCCACTATGACCCTCCTCCAGACTTCAGTTAGAATCTTGTGCCCGGCTGAGCTGGATACACACTAGGGGCTCTCCTGAGCTCCTAGAAAGAAAGTATATTTTAGGTTTTTTATTTTACAGTGAGATCTGCTGGCAACAGACTCACTGCAGCGAGGGACTAAGGGGAGAAGAAGCGAACCTACCTAACTGGTGGTAGCTTGGGCTTCTTAGGCTACTGGACACCATTAGCTCCAGAGGGATCGACCACAGGACCCGACCTCGATGTTCGGTCCCGGAGCCGCGCCGCCGGCCCCCTTACAGAGCCAGAAGCAAGAAGTGTTCCGGAAAATCGGCGGCAGAAGACTTCTGTCTTCAACAAGGTAGCGCACAGCACTGCAGCTGTGCGCCATTGCTCCTCATGCACACCTCACACTCCGGTCACTGATGGGTGCAGGGCCCTGGGGGGGGGGCGCCCAGAGGGCAATATAAGACACCTTGGCTGGCAAATCTACACCATATATAGTCAGGAAGGCTATATAGGTGTAAAAATACCCCTGCCAGAATTCCAGAAAAAGCGGGAGAAGTCCGCCGGAAAAGGGGCGGGGCTATCTCCCTCAGCACACTGGTGCCATTTTTCCCTCACAGCTCCGCTGGAAGGACGCTCCCTGGCTCTCCCCTGCAGTGTCAAGCTACATAAGGGTAAAAAAGAGAGGGGGGGCACTAAATTTAGGCGCAGTATATATAATATAGCAGCTATAAGGGAAAAAACACTCATTTATAGTGGGATCCCTGTGTTATATAGCGCTCTGGTGTGTGCTGGCATACTCTCTCTGTCTCCCCAAAGGGCTTTGTGGGGTCCTGTCCTCTGTCAGAGCATTCCCTGTGTGTATGCGGTGTGTCGGTACGGCTGTGTCGACATGTTTGATGAGGAGGCTTATGTGGAGGCGGAGCAAATGCCGATAAATGTGATGTCACCCCCTGCGGGGTCGACACCTGAGTGGATGGTTCTGTGGAAGGAATTACGCGACAGTGTCGACTCCTTGCATAAAAGGTTTGACGACATACCAAATATGGGACAGCCGGCTTCTCAGCCTGTGCCTGCCCAGGCGTCTCAAAAGCCATCAGGGGCTCTAAAACGCCCGCTACCTCAGATGGCAGACACAGATGTCGACACGGATACTGACTCCAGTGTCGATGACGATGAGACTAATGTATCTTCCAATAGGGCCACACGTTATATGATTGAGGCAATGAAAAATGTGTTGCATATTTCTGATGTTACCCCGGGTACCACAAAAAAGGGTATTATGTTTGGAGAGAAAAAACTACCAGTTGTTTTTCCTCCATCTGAGGAATTAAATGAAGTGTGTGAAGAAGCGTGGGCTTCCCCCGATAAGAAACTGGTAATTTCTAAGAGGTTACTAATGGCGTACCCTTTCCCGCCAGAGGATAGGTCACGTTGGGAAACATCCCCTAGGGTGGATAAAGCGCTCACACGCTTGTCAAAGAAGGTGGCACTACCGTCTCCGGATACGGCCGCCCTGAAGGAATCTGCTGATAGAAAGCAGGAGGCTATCCTGAAGTCTATATATACACACACAGGTGTTATACTGAGACCAGCTATTGCGTCAGCATGGATGTGCAGTGCTGCAGCTGCGTGGTCAGATTCCCTGTCGGAAAATATTGATACCCTAGACAGGGACACTCTATTGATAACCGTAGAGCATATTAAAGACGCACTCTTATACATGAGGGATGCACAGAGGGATATTTGCCGGCTGGCATCTAAAATAAGTGCAATGTCCATTTCTGCCAGGAGAGGGTTATGGACTCTGCAGTGGACAGGAGATGCAGATTCTAAAAGGCACATGGAAGTTTTGCCTTATAAGGGTGAGGAGTTGTTCGGGGATGGTCTCTCGGACCTCGTTTCCACAGCAACAGCTGGGAAGTCTACATTTTTACCCCATGTTCCCTCACAGCCAAAGAAAGCACCGTATTATCAGGTACAGTCCTTTCGGCCCAATAAGGGCAAGCGGGTTAAAGGCGCGTCCTTTCTGCCCAGAGGCAGAGGGAAAAAGCTGCAGCATACAGCCAGTTCCCAGGAGCAAAAGTCCTCCCCCGCTTCCTCTAAGTCCACAGCATGACGCTGGGGCTCCACAGGCGGAGCCAGGTACGGTGGGGGCCCGTTTCAAAAATTTCAGCGATCAGTGGGCTCGCTCACGGGTGGATCCCTGGATCTTTCAAGTAGTATCTCAGGGATACAAGCTGGAATTCGAGACGTCTCCCCCCCGCCGTTTCCTCAAATCTGCCTTGCCAACAACTCCCTCAGGCAGGGAGGCAGTGTTAGAGGCAATTCACAAGCTGTATTCCCAGCAGGTGATAGTAAAGGTGCCCCTACTTCAACAAGGACGGGGTTACTATTCCACAATGTTTGTGGTACCGAAACCGGATGGTTCGGTGAGACCCATTTTAAATTTGAAATCCTTGAACACATATATAAGAAAATTCAAGTTCAAGATGGAATCGCTCAGGGCGGTTATTGCAAGCCTGGACGAGGGGGATTACATGGTATCACTGGACATCAAGGATGCTTACCTGCATGTCCCCATTTACCATCCTCACCAGGAGTACCGCAGATTTGTGTTACAGGATTGTCATTACCAATTCCAGACGTTGCCGTTTGGTCTATCCACGGCTCCGAGGGTATTTACCAAGGTAATGGCCGAAATGATGATACTCCTTCGAAAGAAGGGAGTTTTAATTATCCCGTACTTGGACGATCTCCTGATAAAGGCGAGGTCCAGGGAGCAGTTGTTGGTCGGGGCAGCACTATCTCGGGAGGTGCTACAACAGCACGGCTGGATTCTAAATATTCCAAAGTCACAGCTGGTCCCTACGACACGTCTCCTGTTCCTGGAGATGGCTCTGGACACAGAACAGAAAAAAGTGTTTCTCCCGGAGGAGAAGGCCAAGGAGCTGTCATCTCTAGTCAGAGGCCTCCTAAAACCAAAACAGGTGTCGGTGCATCACTGCACGCGGATCTTGGGAAAGATGGTAGCTTCCTACGAAGCAATTCCATTCGGCAGGTTCCATGCGAGAACCTTTCAGTGGGACCTGTTGGACAAGTGGTCAGGATCGCATCTTCAGATGCATCGTCTGATAACCCTGTCTCCGAGGACCAGGGTGTCTCTGCTGTGGTGGCTGCAAAGTGCTCATCTTCAAGAGGGCCGAAGATTCGGCATACAGGACTGGGTCCTGGTGACCACGGATGCCAGCCTTCGGGGCTGGGGGGCAGTCACACAGGGAAGAAACTTCCAAGGACTATGGTCAAGTCAGGAGACTTCCCTACACATAAATATTCTGGAACTGAGGGCCATTTACAATGCCCTAAGTCAGGCAAAACCCCTGCTTCAAAATCAGCCGGTACTGATCCAGTCAGACAACATCACGGCAGTCGCCCATGTAAACCGACAAAGCGGCACGAGAAGCAGGACGGCGATGGCAGAAGCCACAAGGATTCTCCGATGGGCGGAAAATCACGTGTTAGCACTGTCAGCAGTGTTCATTCCGGGAGTGGACAACTGGGAAGCAGACTTCCTCAGCAGGCACGACCTCCACCCGGGAGAGTGGGGACTTCATCCAGAAGTCTTCCAACTGATTGTAAACCGTTGGGAAAGGCCACAGGTGGACATGATGGCGTCCCACCTAAACAAAAAGCTAGAAAAATATTGCGCCAGGTCAAGAGACCCGCAGGCGATAGCTGTGGACGCTCTAGTGACACCGTGGGTGTACCGGTCGGTTTATGTGTTCCCTCCTCTTCCTCTCATACCAAAGGTACTGAGGATAATAAGGAGAAGAGGAGTAAGAACTATACTCATTGTTCCGGATTGGTCAAGACGAGCTTGGTACCCGGAACTTCAAGAAATGATGTCAGAGGACCCATGGCCTCTGCCGCTCAGACAGAACCTGCTGCAGCAGGGGCCCTGTCTGTTCCAAGACTTACCGCGGCTGCGTTTGACGGCATGGCGGTTGAACACCGGATCCTGAAGGAAAAGGGCATTCCGGAGGAAGTCATTCCTACGCTGATTAAAGCTAGGAAAGAAGTAACCGCAAACCATTATCACCGCATATGGCGAAAATATGTTGCGTGGTGTGAGGCCAGGAAGGCCCCAACGGAGGAATTTCAGCTGGGCCGTTTCCTGTACTTCCTACAGTCAGGGGTGACTATGGGCCTAAAATTGGGTTCCATTAAGGTCCAGATTTCGGCTCTATCGATTTTCTTCCAGAGAGAACTGGCTTCACTACCTGAAGTTCACACTTTTGTTAAGGGAGTACTGCATATTCAGCCCCCTTTTGTGCCTCCAGTGGCACCTTGGGATCTCAACGTGGTGTTGGATTTCCTAAAGTCACATTGGTTTGAGCCACTTAAAACCGTGGATTTGAAGTATCTCACGTGGAAAGTGGTCATGTTGTTGGCCTTGGCTTCGGCCAGGCGTGTATCAGAATTGGCGGCTTTGTCATGTAAAAGCCCTTATCTGATTTTCCATATGGATAGGGCAGAATTGAGGACTCGTCCCCAATTTCTCCCTAAGGTGGTATCAGCCTTTCATCTGAACCAAGCTATCGTGGTGCCTGCGGCTACTAAAGACTTGGAGGCTTCCAAGTTGTTGGACGTAGTCAGGGCCCTGAAAATTTATGTTTCCAGGACTGCGCTATTTATCCTGTATGCGCCCAACAAGTTGGGTGCACCTGCTTCAAAGCAGACTATTGCTCGCTGGATCTGTAGTACGATTCAGCTTGCACATTCTGCGGCTGGACTGCCGCATCCTAAATAAGTGAAAGCCCATTCCACGAGGAAGGTGGGCTCTTCTTGGGCGGCTGCCCGAGGGGTCTCGGCTCTCCAACTTTGCCGAGCAGCTACTTGGTCGGGGTCAAACACATTTGCTAAATTCTACAAGTTTGACACCCTGGCTGAGGAGGACCTAGAGTTTGCCCATGCGGTGCTGCAGAGTCATCCGCACTCTCCCGCCCGTTTGGGAGCTTTGGTATAATCCCCATGGTCCTTACGGAGTCCCAGCATCTACTTAGGACGTCAGAGAAAATAAAAATTTACTCACCGGTAATTCTATTTCTCGTAGTCCGTAGTGGATGCTGGGCGCCCATCCCAAGTGCGGATTGTCTGCAATACTTGTATATAGTTATTGCCTAACTAAAGGGTTATTGTTGAACCATCTGTTGAGAGGCTCAGTTGTTATCATACTGTTAACTGGGTATTGTATCACGAGTTATACGGTGTGATTGGTGTGGCTGGTATGAGTCTTACCCAGGATTCAAAATCCTTCCTTATTGTGTCAGCTCTTCCGGGCACAGTATCCTAACTGAAGTCTGGAGGAGGGTCATAGTGGGAGGAGCCAGTGCACACCAGTAGTCTAAAGCTTTCTTTTAGTTGTGCCCAGTCTCCTGCGGAGCCGCTATTCCCCATGGTCCTTACGGAGTCCCAGCATCCACTACGGACTACGAGAAATAGAATTACCGGTGAGTAAATTCTTATTTTTTCTTCGTTCTGGTGATCGTAATGTGATTGACAGGAAGTGGGTGTTTCTGGGCGGAAACTGGCCGTTTTATGGGAGTGTGTGAAAAAACGCTACCGTTTCTGGGAAAAACGCGGGAGTGGCTGGAGAAACGGAGGAGTGTCTGGGCGAACGCTGGGTGTGTTTGTGACGTCAAACCATGAACGACAAGCACTGAACTGATCGCACTGGCAGAGTAAGTCTCGAGCTACTCAGAACCTGCACAGAGAAGTCTTTTCGCAATATTGCGAATCTTTCGTTCGCAATTTTGATAAGCTAAGATTCACTCCCAGTAGGCGGCGGCTTAGCGTGTGCAAAGCTGCTAAAAGCAGCTTGCGAGCGAACAACTCGGAATGACCCCCATGGTTTTGCCCAACTGCTAAAAAAATTCCTGCTGCGACCAACTTGGAATTACCCACATAGGTAGCATATCCAGTGGGGCAAAAAAATATTTGGACAGCCACCGATTGTGCAAGTTGACCCAATTAAAAAGAGGAGAGAGGTGTGTAATTTCCATCATACGTACACTTCAACTGTGAGAGACAGAATCAGAAAAAAAAAAAAAACCCAGGAAATCACATTATATGATTTTTAAAAAATGTATTTGTATATTCTTGCGGAAAATAAATATTTAGACAATCAAAAAGTTTAACTCAATACTTTGTAATATAACCTCGGTTGTCAATTACAGAGGTCAAACGTTTCCTGTAGTTCTTGACCAGGTTTGCACACACTGTAGCAGGTATTTTGGCCCACTCTTCCATGCAGATCTTCTCTAGATCTGTCATGTTTTGGGGCTGCTGCCGGGCAACATGGACTTTCAACTCCCTCCACAGATTTTCTATTGGGTTGAGGTCTGGAGACTGGCTAGACTACTCCAGGACCTTGAAATGCTTCTTATGGAGCCACTCCTTAGTTGCCCGGGCGGTGTGTTTGGGGTCATTGTCATGCTGGAAGACCCACCCACGTTCCATCTTCAATGCTCTTACTGGGGGAAGGAGGTTTTTGCCCAAAATCTCACGATAGATGGCCCCATTCATCCTCTCCTTAATATGGATCAGTCGTCCTGTCCCCTTTGCAGAAAAGCAGCCCCAAAGCATGATGTTTCCACCCCCATGCTTCACAGTGGGTATGATGTTCTTGGGATGCCATTCATCATACTTCTCGCTCCAAACACGGCGAGTGGAGTTTATACCAAAAAGTTTGGTTTTGCTCTCATCTGACCACATTACATTCTCCCAATCCTCATCTGGATCATCCAGATGGTCACTGGCAAACTTTAGACGGGCCTGGACATGTGCTGGCTTAAGCAGGGGGACCTTTCGGGCGCTGCAGGATTTCAATCCATGACGACGTAGCGTGTTACTAATGGTAACCTTTGTGACTGTGGTCCCAGCTCTCTTAAGGTCATTGACCAGGTCCCCCCGTGTAGTTCTGGGCTGATTCCTCACCATTCTCAAGATCATTGATACCCCACGAGGTGAGATCTTGCATGGAGCCCCAGGTCGAGGGAGATTGTCAGTGATCTTGTATTTCTTCCATTTTTTTATAAATACGCCAACAGTTGATCTCTTCTCACCAAGCTGCTTGTCTATTGTCGAGTAGCTCATGCCAGCCTTGTGCAGCACTACTATTTTGTCCCTGGTGTCCTTAGACAGTTCTCTGGTCTTGGCCATGGTGGAGAGGTAGCAGTCTGACTGTTTGAGGGTGTGGACAGGTGTCTTTATTACAGATAACCAGTTCAAACAGGTGCCATTAATACAGGTAACGAGTGGAGGATAGAAGAGCTTCTTAAAGAAGTAACAGGTCTGTGAGAGGCAGAAATCTTGCTGCTTGGTAGGTGTCCAAATATTTATTTTCCACAAGAATATACAAGTAAATTGATTAAAAATCATACAATGTGATTTCCTGTGATGGAAATTACAGACCTCTCATCTTTTTAAGTGGGTCAACTTGCACAATCGGTGGCTGTCCAAATACTTTTTTTTGCCCCGCTATATATATTTATTTTAATTATATCCTGATATAGGTAGCATATTACACACTAATCTGATATAGGCAGCATACTGCACACTTTACCTGATACAGGCAGCATAGTGCACACTTAACTGATACAGGCAGCATAGTGCACACTTAACTGATACAGGCAGCATAGTGCACTCTAACCCGATACAGGCAGCATAGTGCACTCTAACCCGATACAGGCAGCATAGTGCACACTAACCTGATACAGGCAGCATAGTGCACACTAACCTGATATAGGCAGCATAGTGCACACTAACCTGATACAGGCAGCATAGTGCACACTAACCTGATATAGGCAGCATAGTGCACACTAACCTGATACAGGCAGCATAGTGCACACTAACCTGATATAGGCAGCATAGTGCACACTAACCTGATACAGGCAGCATAGTGCACACTTAACTGATACAGGCAGCATAGTGCACACTTAACTGATACAGGCAGCATAGTGCACACTAACCTGGTACAGGCAGCATAGTGCACACTAACCTGATACAGGCAGCATAGTGCACACTTAACTGATACAGGCAGCATAGTGCACACTAACCTGATACAGGCAGCATAGTGCACACTAACCTGATACAGGCAGCATAGTGCACACTAACCTGATATAGGCAGGCAGCATAGTGCACACTAACCTGATACAGGCAGCATAGTGCACACTAACCTGATATAGGCAGCATAGTGCACACTAACCTGATATAGGCAGCATAGTGCACACTAACCTGATATAGGCAGGCAGCATAGTGCACACTAACCTGATACAGGCAGCATAGTGCACACTAACCTGATACAGGCAGCATAGTGCACACTAACCTGATACAGGCAGCATAGTGCACACTAACCTGATATAGGCAGCATAGTGCACACTAACCTGGTACAGGCAGCATAGTGCACACTAACCTGATACAGGCAGCATAGTGCACACTAACCTGATATAGGCAGGCAGCATAGTGCACACTAACCTGATACAGGCAGCATAGTGCACACTAACCTGGTACAGGCAGCATAGTGCACACTAACCTGATATAGGCAGCATAGTGCACACTAACCTGATACAGGCAGCATAGTGCACACTAACCTGATACAGGCAGCATAGTGCACACTAACCTGATACAGGCAGCATAGTGCACACTTAACTGATACAGGCAGCATAGTGCACACTTAACTGATACAGGCAGCATAGTGCACACTAACCTTGTACAGGCAGCATAGTGCACACTAACCCGATACAGGCAGCATAGTGCACACTAACCTGATACAGGCAGCATAGTGCACACTAACCTGATATAGGCAGGCAGCATAGTGCACACTAACCTGATACAGGCAGCATAGTGCACACTAACCTGATATAGGCAGCATAGTGCACACTAACCTGATACAGGCAGCATAGTGCACACTAACCTGATACAGGCAGCATAGTGCACACTTAACTGATACAGGCAGCATAGTGCACACTAACCTGATACAGGCAGCATAGTGCACACTTAACTGATACAGGCAGCATAGTGCACACTAACCTGGTACAGGCAGCATAGTGCACACTAACCTGATACAGGCAGCATAGTGCACACTAACCTGATACAGGCAGCATAGTGCACACTAACCTGATACAGGCAGCATAGTGCACACTAACCTGATACAGGCAGCATAGTGCACACTAACCTGATATAGGCAGCATAGTGCACACTAACCTGATATAGGCAGCATAGTGCACACTAACCTGATATAGGCAGGCAGCATAGTGCACACTAACCTGATACAGGCAGCATAGTGCACACTAACCTGATACAGGCAGCATAGTGCACACTAACCTGATACAGGCAGCATAGTGCACACTAACCTGATACAGGCAGCATAGTGCACACTAACCTGATATAGGCAGGCAGCATAGTGCACACTAACCTGATACAGGCAGCATAGTGCACACTAACCTGGTACAGGCAGCATAGTGCACACTAACCTGATATAGGCAGCATAGTGCACACTAACCTGATACAGGCAGCATAGTGCACACTAACCTGATACAGGCAGCATAGTGCACACTAACCTGATACAGGCAGCATAGTGCACACTAACCTGATACAGGCAGCATAGTGCACACTAACCTGATATAGGCAGGCAGCATAGTGCACACTAACCTGATACAGGCAGCATAGTGCACACTAACCTGATATAGGCAGCATAGTGCACACTAACCTGATATAGGCAGCATAGTGCACACTAACCTGATATAGGCAGGCAGCATAGTGCACACTAACCTGATACAGGCAGCATAGTGCACACTAACCTGATACAGGCAGCATAGTGCACACTAACCTGATACAGGCAGCATAGTGCACACTAACCTGATATAGGCAGCATAGTGCACACTAACCTGGTACAGGCAGCATAGTGCACACTAACCTGATACAGGCAGCATAGTGCACACTAACCTGATATAGGCAGGCAGCATAGTGCACACTAACCTGATACAGGCAGCATAGTGCACACTAACCTGGTACAGGCAGCATAGTGCACACTAACCTGATATAGGCAGCATAGTGCACACTAACCTGATACAGGCAGCATAGTGCACACTAACCTGGTACAGGCAGCATAGTGCACACTAACCTGATATAGGCAGCATAGTGCACACTAACCTGATACAGGCAGCATAGTGCACACTAACCTGATACAGGCAGCATAGTGCACACTAACCTGATACAGGCAGCATAGTGCACACTAACCTGATACAGGCAGCATAGTGCACACTAACCTGATACAGGCAGCATAGTGCACACTAACCTGATATAGGCAGGCAGCATAGTGCACACTAACCTGATACAGGCAGCATAGTGCACACTAACCTGATATAGGCAGCATAGTGCACACTAACCTGATATAGGCAGCATAGTGCACACTAACCTGATATAGGCAGGCAGCATAGTGCACACTAACCTGATACAGGCAGCATAGTGCACACTAACCTGATACAGGCAGCATAGTGCACACTAACCTGATACAGGCAGCATAGTGCACACTAACCTGATATAGGCAGCATAGTGCACACTAACCTGGTACAGGCAGCATAGTGCACACTAACCTGATACAGGCAGCATAGTGCACACTAACCTGATATAGGCAGGCAGCATAGTGCACACTAACCTGATACAGGCAGCATAGTGCACACTAACCTGGTACAGGCAGCATAGTGCACACTAACCTGATATAGGCAGCATAGTGCACACTAACCTGATACAGGCAGCATAGTGCACACTAACCTGGTACAGGCAGCATAGTGCACACTAACCTGATATAGGCAGCATAGTGCACACTAACCTGATACAGGCAGCATAGTGCACACTAACCTGATACAGGCAGCATAGTGCACACTAACCTGATACAGGCAGCATAGTGCACACTAACCTGATACAGGCAGCATAGTGCACACTAACCTGATATAGGCAGCATAGTGCACACTAACCTGATACAGGCAGCATAGTGCACACTAACCTGATACAGGCAGCATAGTGCACACTAACCTGATATAGGCAGCATAGTGCACACTAACCTGATACAGGCAGCATAGTGCACACTAACCTGATACAGGCAGCATAGTGCACACTAACCTGATACAGGCAGCATAGTGCACACTTACCTGATACAGGCAGCATAGTGCACACTAACCTGATACAGGCAGCATAGTGCACACTAACCTGATACAGGCAGCATAGTGCACACTAACCTGATACAGGCAGCATAGTGCACACTAACCTGATACAGGCAGCATAGTGCACACTAACCTGATATAGGCAGGCAGCATAGTACACACTAACCTGATATAGGCAGCATAGTGCACACTAACCTGATACAGGCAGCATAGTGCACACTAACCTGATATAGGCAGCATAGTGCACACTAACCTGATACAGGCAGCATAGTGCACACTAACCTGATACAGGCAGCATAGTGCACACTAACCTGGTACAGGCAGCATAGTACACACTAACCTGGTACAGGCAGCATAGTGCACACTAACCTGATACAGGCAGCATAGTGCACACTAACCTGATACAGGCAGCATAGTACACACTAACCTGATATAGGCAGGCAGCATAGTGCACACTAACCTGATATAGGCAGCATAGTGCACACTAACCTGATACAGGCAGCATAGTGCACACTAACCTGATATAGGCAGGCAGCATAGTGCACACTAACCTGATATAGGCAGCATAGTGCACACTAACCTGATACAGGCAGCATAGTGCACACTAACCTGATACAGGCAGCATAGTGCACACTAACCTGATACAGGCAGCATAGTGCACACTAACCTGATACAGGCAGCATAGTGCACACTAACCTGATACAGGCAGCATAGTGCACACTAACCTGATACAGGCAGCATAGTGCACACTAACCTGATACAGGCAGCATAGTGCACACTAACCTGATACAGGCAGCATAGTGCACACTAACCTGATACAGGCAGCATAGTGCACACTAACCTGGTACAGGCAGCATAGTGCACACTAACCTGATACAGGCAGCATAGTGCACACTAACCTGATATAGGCAGGCAGCATAGTGCACACTAACCTGATATAGGCAGCATAGTGCACACTAACCTGATACAGGCAGCATAGTGCACACTAACCTGATATAGGCAGGCAGCATAGTGCACACTAACCTGATATAGGCAGCATAGTGCACACTAACCTGATACAGGCAGCATAGTGCACACTAACCTGATACAGGCAGCATAGTGCACACTAACCTGATACAGGCAGCATAGTGCACACTAACCTGATACAGGCAGCATAGTGCACACTAACCTGATATAGGCAGCATAGTGCACACTAACCTGATACAGGCAGCATAGTGCACACTAACCTGATACAGGCAGCATAGTGCACACTTACCTGATACAGGCAGCATAGTGCACACTAACCTCACATACTGTACGTAGCATATTGCACACTTACCCACATATTAAAACAGAGGTTCCCAAACTCGGACCTCGAGGCTCCCTAATGGTTCAGGTTTTAAGTATATCCATGCTTGGCCACAGGTGACTTAGTACCTCAGTCAACATGATTTAACCATCTGCACTGAGCTACGGATATCTTTAAAACCTTGACTGGTGCTTTGAGGACTGAGTTTGTGAACCACTGTATTACACACGAACTTAATATACGCAGCATATTATACACTAACCCGATATATTACAGTTTCTTAATAGCTCTGTCAGACATGTAATTGCTGTGTTACAGGCTTCCGTACGTTTTCTGGGACTACAGTGGAAGTATGGCCTGCGCAGTGCATGCAGCCTGGAGATGAGAGGGTCCGAAACAGGGGTTCACCGTGCATGCATGTGATCGGTTATGGCTCAATCCGCCACGGACTATAATAACCGTAGCGTTCTCTACTCTCATTACTGTAATCATAGCTCTGCACAGCTACATAGTCCTTCCTGCACATCCCTAACCCACCAATTTCCAACTAATGGGCACAGTGTAATAATATTCTATGTTCTGCAGGCCTGCGAAACAGACAAGGAACCCGGAAGGCCGTATAAATCTCTCAGGGATCAGCTCCCGAGGTCTGTTTAAGTAGTAGGAGTATTATATATAATGATACACATAGATGGCTGCCCTTTTATGTGGTAACGTACAATCACCACCTTGGTTTTAATTACTCGGCACTCAAATTAGGAGATAATTATGGAGAAAAGACATGTCTTAAAAGTTCACCAGCCACCTACACACAGCAGAGACGGCTGATCCACCGTTCGGGGGAATGAACAGGGGAACAAAACTGTACAGTGCTGAGTATGATCGTACGAGGCATCTAAATACAACACACGGAGAACTATATGGTTCTATTAACTCATGAGGAAATATACAAAGGTTTCAGGTGCTTTGCAGGATTAAAGGGATCAGACAATGAGGTGAAACTTTTTTTTCAAAAGCTCATCGTGGACTGATAACAGAGAACAGCAGATTGCATGCAGCTGGCCAGGATATAGATGCCCATCGGAGCTATTGCAACCCCAGCAACTGCATCCACATAAACAGTGCCGACGCAAAGATGTGGAACATCGACTCCTTGAGTAAATCCTTGGTCACTCAGACTGGCCATGGCAGTAGCGACGCTGGAGCCATGTTGTTCCAGAGAGGTTTTCCCATCCCATGTCTCATTTGGAGCATGGTGTGACTGAACTTGGACTACAAGCCTCTCTGATTGAGCCTCAAGGCCGTCAACGTCATCATTTTCCGCCAAGACTGAGGGGGAAGAGGGCCCTGCACTCAGGCTTACAGTCATTGGGACTTTCGCTTGCGCCTCCGGGGCAGAGCAGCAATGGCTGGGCAGCCCTATTCCACCACTACTGCCTCCACTCCTTTAAATAACTTATTACACCATACACAAATCTCCTGCCAAGTTTAAATGGAATATAAATCACTGCCGCTTACGTGGTAACTGTGAGATTCACAGAGTGAAAGGTATCTCATCACTGGGTGACTCACCTGTGATTAAGCAGGAGTTTGCTGAAGTCTGTCCTGGGCCATTTATTACTATTGTCACCAGTGTGGAAACATAAATGAGAACAAAACCCAGATATTTTACTTCTCATTTCCTAATGGTTTGAAACGGCATTATTATTATATACTATAGGGCCTTGCAAGTAACATTCAGGGCTGGAGAGCCCCAGAGGAGACATAACTGTGTGCACTGGTTCCATGCCACAGGCTGATGCTGCTCTGACACAAAGCACTATCTGTGCAGCTGAAAGTGAAAGCAGCTAATGGCTGTCAGAGATGGTGAGGGGGTCTGTGGCAGGCCAGGGGTTAATGACACCTGATCAGGTCTCTGAGGCTCCCAAAGCCACAGCAAGAGGGAGGTAGGGTCAGTGGGCAGCCAATCAGTGGCCTTCGGGAGAGCTGAATGAAACAGAGTAGGCATGGATTTACCTTTGATTCATTAAAATGTGCCTTAGAGCGTGGGAACAAGGAGAGGAACTCTTCCCAGCCAGCAGTGTCTCCTGCTACACAGGGGCAGGGGAGCTCTTCCCAGCCAGCAGTGTCTCCTGCTACACAGGGGCAGGGGAGCTCTTCCCAACCAGCAGTGTCTCCTGCTACACAGGGGCAGGGGAACTATTCCTGGCCATCAGTGTCTCCTGCTACACAGGGGCAGGGGAGCTCTTCCCAACCAGCAGTGTCTCCTGCTACACAGGGGCAGGGGAACTATTCCTGGCCATCAGTGTCTCCTGCTACACAGGGGCAGGGGAGCTCTTCCCAACCAGCAGTGTCTCCTGCTACACAGGAGAAGGGGAGCTCTTCCCACGCCAGCAGTGTCTCCTGCTACACAGGGGCAGGAGAGCTCTTCCCACGCCAGCAGTGTCTCCTGCTACACAGGGGCAGGAGAACACTTCCCTGTCAGCAGTATCTCCTGCTACAAAGGGGGTTGGCAGCTCTTCCCGGGCCAGCAGTGTCTCCTGCTACACAGGGGGTAGGCAACTCTTCCCAACCAGCAGTGTCTCCTGCTACACAGGGGCAGGTGAGCTCTTCCCAGCCAGCAGTGTCTCCTGCTACACAAGGGCAGGGGAGCTCTTACCAGCCAGCAGTGTCTCCTGCTACACAGGGGCAGGGGAACTCTTCCCAACCAGCAGTGTCTCCTGCTACACAGGGGCAGGGGAGCTCTTCCCGGCCAGCAGTGTCACCTACTACACAGGGGCAGGGGAGCTCTTCCCAGCCAGCAGTGTCTCCTGCTACACAGGGGCAGGGGAGCTCTTCCCAGCCAGCAGTGTCTCCTACTACACAGGGGCAGGGGAACTATTCCTGGCCATCAGTGTCTCCTGCTACACAGGGGCAGGGGAGCTCTTCCCAACCAGCAGTGTCTCCTGCTACACAGGGGCAGGGGAACTATTCCTGGCCATCAGTGTCTCCTGCTACACAGGGGCAGGGGAGCTCTTCCCAACCAGCAGTGTCTCCTGCTACACAGGAGAAGGGGAGCTCTTCCCACGCCAGCAGTGTCTCCTGCTACACAGGGGCAGGAGAGCTCTTCCCACGCCAGCAGTGTCTCCTGCTACACAGGGGCAGGAGAACACTTCCCTGTCAGCAGTATCTCCTGCTACAAAGGGGGTTGGCAGCTCTTCCCGGGCCAGCAGTGTCTCCTGCTACACAGGGGGTAGGCAACTCTTCCCAACCAGCAGTGTCTCCTGCTACACAGGGGCAGGTGAGCTCTTCCCAGCCAGCAGTGTCTCCTGCTACACAAGGGCAGGGGAGCTCTTACCAGCCAGCAGTGTCTCCTGCTACACAGGGGCAGGGGAACTCTTCCCAACCAGCAGTGTCTCCTGCTACACAGGGGCAGGGGAGCTCTTCCCGGCCAGCAGTGTCACCTACTACACAGGGGCAGGGGAGCTCTTCCCAGCCAGCAGTGTCTCCTGCTACACAGGGGCAGGGGAGCTCTTCCCAGCCAGCAGTGTCTCCTACCGCAGCTTAATGTCTTCCGGTCCAGGAGCTGTGACTAGCACTGGAAGCAGACACACTGACCCACTGCCAGCTGCTGAGGTGTCTTCTATACTACCCAAAGCCAGCCACTTGTGGGAAACTCATGTATTAAAAAAACTATGCAAAATAGGCTCACAATAGAGCATCAAAATATCAACTTATCTGAATAACTGAAGGGTCAAGTCACACGATCACTGCCTGTCCACATCAATAGAATCACAGGTATGTGGCATCAGGGCTGACAACAAACATCACCTTATAATTCCTTATTGATTCCGAGTATCAAATACATTCATAGAACGCATTTCACAACATGCACAGTTCCCAATTCCCGGAATACAGAACATCTTAATTAGTGATGAGCTTCTGAAACTTTAAGATATTGTTGTAAGTTTTCTACTGACTTTATTTTTTTAATATATGTTTTTTGAGATCCTGTAAGGGTGAAACGCGCTGCGGGCAAACATAGTGTCAGGAAAGGAGTAAAATAATGTTGTTGTTTTACAGAGTTAAAATAAATAAGGAGCTAGAAAAGGTTCAGAGGCGGGCGACCAAACTAATTAAGGGTAGGGAGACACTGGAATACGAGGAAAGGCTTGCAAGACTAGGCATGTTTACACTGGAAAAGAGGAGATTAAGAGGGGACATGATCAACATTTACAAATATATAAGGGGACAATAAACAGATCTTGCGCAGGACCTGTTTTTGGTTAGATCAACACAGAGAACTCGTGGACACTCGCTCAGGTTAGAGGAGAGGAGATTCCGCACAATACGGCGTAAAGGCTTTTTTACGGTAAAGACGATACGTGTTTGGAATTCCCTGCCTGAGGGAGTTGTAATGGCTGACTCAGTCAACACCTTTAAGAATGGGTTAGATAAATTCCTAATGGATTAAGGATATCCAGGGTGACGGGGCATAGTCACGCACTATGGTTATTATAAAAAAGAGGGGTAAAACGTAACGGCAGTCATCAACATCAGTCAAAATTTTATACAAAATAATCGTGCATAGGAGACCACAAATAGGTTGAACTCGATGAACAATTTTCTTTTTTCAACCTTAGATACTATGTTACTAAGGTCACATTTAAAGTTCAAGTTCTTGTGGTCACCCAATGAGGTTAGTCGTCTTGGAGTCTCTCAGAAAGTAGCACAGCTGTGGAAGGAGGCGAACACACTCATTTGCACCGTTTCCCGATTAGGAATCCCCCACTCCATGTCTTGTTACTTACTGGGTATAACTCTGAGTCTCTGCGGAACATGTCGAAAGCTCAGCCACTGAAACATGACCCTTTCGTCATTTATACACTGGAGCAATTTAATGTGATGTCTGAAGTATTATTTACCCAGTGAATACCTGTAATTTTCCTGCAATTACAAGTCATCTGTTTGTGTACAATAAATCGGGGGAATTCTGAACAGCGCTTCTTGTTTTTCACTTCCCTTAAAGGACGACTGCAACCCAAAGTTTTACTTACTTTTATTTATCAAGATCCCTTTGTTAAAACTGCAGCACTACCCTTTAGCAAGTGTGACACATGGGAGTAACGTATGTGTGTATATCTATATAAAAGTGTATTAAGGTCTTTCACGTCTAATGCAGATGTGTCCTCATACATCTAGCCTCAATACTCCATGCACTGGGAGATGCTTGGCGTAAGTAAGCCGACAGTTCCCGTGCAACTCTGCTAATGTCTTTTTGTGCCAAAAATGTGTCTTATTTGCAGTGCTATGTGAATAAGACGAACTTGCGGACTCTGCTGATTAAAATTATACGTGCCTATATGCTGTGTGCGACCGCAGCTGTATCTGCATATGAAATGCTACGCTATAGTGATTTCCTGGAAAACTCTGTAGCATAGCATTTCATATGCAGATACAGCAGCAGTCGCTCACAGAACATAGGCATGCTGCATATAATTTTAATCAGCAGAATCTGCTTGTGCGTCTTATGTATGGATAAAGACCCGCCTATAGGAACCGCTGATCTGCCCATACAGAGATGTCCTGCTGGTGATCCTTGGGCCAGACAAAGCCATCCGTGACTGTATTTCTTGTACGCATTTTGCGGTGCGCCTGCCCCCTAGCAGCATGCTTGCTTTGCCTCTCGTCGTCATCAGGGTGCGTTTGTATTTATGCCTACGTTAAAATGCACCATTACAACCCAGTTATGCCTCCTCAGCTGCATGTGTAGCTGTGATCGAAACGCGTGCGGTCAACTCCGCGTCAGCTCGGTCATGCGTCCCCCTTCCTCCACTGACTGTGGCCAGGGGTCTAATTATATCAGTCTTCACTGAGTCCACGCTTTTTATTTACAAACCAGACCCAAAGCAACTGTACAGTTTGCCCATAGCAGCAAATGATTCCGGCAGCGAAACGCGCTGTCCATTTACACATCAGCACTACATCATATACTCAATTAATCTGATGTTAGCTGCTTCAGTAACTGAAAAGAGAGTAGGTTTCATTACTGTTATAAAAGTTTATGTTACTAAAAATTAAAAACAAGAAGAGAAAAAAAAAAGATTAAAAGCAAAGTACAGTATTCTCTGACAAATAATGGTCCGATAGTCCAGGTGCAGAAAACAGGCAATCCACCCTTGAGAACTGCGGAGTGGGCTTAATGCTGTTTCTTCCAACAGCCACTCCAGTCATCGTTACAGTTTGGATGATGGAAGTTGTAGTACAATGACCCGCTCCGACACCCTTACACTGTGACGATGGGAGCCTGCTGCGTTCTCATAGGCCCTGACGAGTGGACTGGTAAA
Source organism: Pseudophryne corroboree (assembly GCF_028390025.1). Classification (NCBI taxonomy): domain Eukaryota; kingdom Metazoa; phylum Chordata; class Amphibia; order Anura; family Myobatrachidae; genus Pseudophryne; species Pseudophryne corroboree. The sequence goes on from NC_086451.1 coordinate 33,865,209, forward strand.
AGCGGTCTCCGTCGTCTTGCAGCACCTCCTTGAATTGCGAGATTACTCTTCCAAAGTGGGAGCCCTCCCAGAAAATCTTGCCGCACTGACTGCAACAGAAGAAGAGGGGAACCTTGTCTAAGAGTCCTTGAGGCACGGAGTCCAGCTGAAGGCGTGCACCGTTAGCCAGACAGAGGGAGTCGGTGGAGATGGCCAGGTCTTCCATCCACTGCAGACTTTGGCTATTGCATAACCACTCCGGCTTCGTGGCGTGTCCGGACACTTGAGAATCTGTGCACAGAAAAATAGGGACATAGAACTTCCATCAGTGCCTATTTCCCTATAGAGTGTAAGCTTGCGAGCAGGGCCTTCCTACCTCTATGTCTTGTCTGTTTTTACCCAGTTTTGTCCTATTACTGTTGTTCTAATTGTAAAGCGCAACGGCATATGCTGCGCTATATAAGAAACTGATAATAAATAAATTAATTCATTAAAAGGACTTTCTAACACCCCCCCCCCCCCAACATTCTCATAATTGGTTTTACTTTCACTTCATTTATTTTCAATTAATTCGTTTCATCTGCTACTCTGTCAAGCACCCATCCACCCTAGGAATAATCACGGAAGACGGGTGTTGGATAGGGGCGCATCAGCATATGGGATGCACATTTACTATAGTCAGGTGGTATTAATCCCAATGTTTAGAGCACTGTCCGCTCCATACGCAGCGGACAACAGTGTAACTGGTTTCGGCTCTGCATCTGTCGTCTGCTGGTCATCAGGAACATGTTTAAATAATTATTGTCTCGTTTCCCACATGGGACTAGTAAACTGTCCTGTTATAAATGTGCAGTAAGAAGGAAGAGTACTGAGAGGCGCGTGCTGAATGGCCACAGAGACACTCGCCGGCCGCACTTATCCCATTCAGTCTGCACTGGAAGGACAATCGCCATTGATATGTGGTAAGGTAACAACACAGAACGCAGGTGTGACGGGTGCGTGTGTACATGGAACGTGAATCGGAGCACTAAACTTTAATAATGTCACTCACTATTGCATTACTTGCCGGTCTGCAGAACAGTTTAAAAAAACTGGGGGAAGGTGGTGGTGGGGGGGTAATATTTCACGGACCCTTTTACACCACGCTCGGGTTGTTGTGCGTGCAGATGGGGTATTACACATCACCCATCTCCTGATACACTCTCGGGTGTCCATGATTTCTCCCCCCGGGGGGGGCCCCACATCACACCCATTTCTTCTGTACTTACCTCTACGGAGTCCCGCGATGGCATCGCTGTAAAATCACCGGAGGCGGCCATTTTCCTGGCACTTTTGCCTATACGCAGCAGGGAATCAGCAGTAAAGCAGGCTGGACCATACTAATATCTACGACTGTCGAATATCTCGGTTATGCGTTACGGCATGGTGTAGGCAACCTGAGGAACTACAAATCACAGCATGCCCTGTCACCATTTTTCTGTTAGGGCACGCTAACACTGAGGCAAGTCATGCTGGGATGTGTAGTTCCACAGCAGCTGGAGTGCCACGGGTTGTCTACTCCGTGTGTAAGGTGCAATGCAGTGAATAAGCCCTCTCTAGCCATACTGTATGCGATCATTATAAGGCATTGTAACAAGGGGATAGACGGTAGTAGGAAATGGAAGGCGGTATATAGTACTCACGCAGCGCTGACCCTACCTCACCTGGGCACGTCTGGCCTGTACACTATGTCACATCTGATTGCCCATGTCATCCAATCAGATTTCAGCTCCCATTTACCAAGTACAGTCTATAAATGCCAGCTAGAGGCTGACTGGATGCTACGGGCAACAAGGTTTGATTCATCCCCCCCTTAAACTCTACATTCCACACGTGTAGCATATAAGTCCGCACACCTTCGGGGCGACCAGTGACGGCACAAACAAGCGGAAATAACGGATCTGGCGATTGTCCGCCCGCGCGTTAAGCTATCACCCCCATTAATGCACCACCGGTCGCCTTTCCGCCCTTACTTTCCCATTAGCAAGGAAAACTTTGGAAAGGGAGCCAAGATCAGAAAGTGTTAGGCATTGTCGGTGGCTGCCCATTGTGTCCCGACCTTTTGCACACTGAGAGGAATGCCTGGTATGTCACTTCCCCTCCCCCTAGAGGCGTCTCAGCCAGGATGGGCGCTCTCCGGCTAGCAACGTCACCGGGACAAGATAGCAGAGCACTTACCAGAGGGTTACAATAAAAGATACATTGTAATCATGTGCAGAGCATTTAGTAGATGTCCTGGGGTGGGGTAGAGGTGAAGAATGGGTCACACGGGGGAATGCGGATCTACAGACAGGGGGAAGGAGGCCAACGGGGAGACTATTATTGGAAGTAAAAAAAAAAAACCTAGGTAACGTTCTCCAGTATTCAGACACCAAAAGTAAAATGGAAGATGGGTCCAATATTTACTGATGTTCCTCTGTGACGTCTCCGCATTCCCCGCGCCGTTTATTACACGACTATATATCGTCCAGCCCATGTGTCACAAACCACGTATGCATTCCTAGCCACATAACTGAATAACTTACAAGGTTCTGTCATAAAAAAAAATGATGGGAAGAATATTAAAAAAAAAAAAAAAAAAAAATGTATTTAAATATTTTAGTGGGGAAAAGATATGCCTGAGGCTGGGTACACACTTGACCATATGCCCCCGATGTATCGTCCGAGCCGGCGGGTCGGACGATATATCGTTCATATCGTCCAGTGTGTACACACTATGGGGGTCATTCCGAGTTGACCGTAGCCCTGCAAAATTTTGCAGGGCTACGATCATGTCCATAGACATGCGGGGGGACGCCCAGCACAGGGCTAACCCGCCCCGCATGTCAGTGCCCCCCCCCCCCCCAATAAGTGCATAAGCATCGCACAGCGGCGATGCTTTTGCACTGTAGGAGTAGCTCCCGGCCAGCACGCTAAAGCTGCGCTGGCCAGGAGCTACTCGTCGCTCCCCGGCCCGCAGCGGCTGTGTGTGACATCACGCAGCCGCTGCGGCCCGCGTGGTCCGGCCTTGTCTGCGTTGTCTGGACCACACCCACGAAATGGCGGCCAAACGCCCTGCCCAGCGACCGTAGCGCAGCGAAGGCCGGCGCATGCGCAATTCTGTCCCGATCGCACTGCTGCGATAAACTGCAGCGTGCGATCGGGTCAGAATGACGTCCTATATTGTTAACGATGCGGGCTCCCACGGGTCAATAACGAAGTCCAAATATCTTCTGTTCCAGCCTTGAAATCTAAAGAAACTGGACAAGACTGCATACACATGGCTGTGGGTGCATGCCGTCGGTGACGATATCGTTCAGTATGTGTGTCTGATATCGTTGCACTTGACTCGCATCTAACTACCCACACCCTGCCCTACCCCAATGCCATGTGCCACCACTGAAGTACTCTACCCGCCACCACTCTAGGGCCATTACACCTTTATGGGGCATTACTCCTAGTGGCAATAAATCCCCCCAGTGGCACTACCCACCCTGCACTCGCGTTATTGCTCTGACAGGAACTGAAGTCCCCCTCTGTGAACTTTCGGGATCAGGGGGTACGCTCCCGAATGTTGTTCGCTTGATATTTTGGGGCACAAAATTGTCACAGACCGCTACATCACTGCTAGGGGGGGTCAGACGAACAGGAGGAAATCCGTCCTGCACATGTGTAGAATGGATTTCCTGTTAAAGCGCATGGGGAAGAAGCGGGAAGGAATGGTCACATGGGATGTCAGTAGGGGGCATCCATTGCAACCACTGGTCGCATTGGTGGGTTACCAATCAATGGTAATCATCGTTGGGTAACATTGATGGTGTTAAACCATCTGCAATGGAACCATTGATGATTTCACACACCAATGGTCACCCATGTCTTACACTGCATTAGGCTGTGGGCCAATGACAGCCCGGGGACGGAGCTTCGCGGGAGTGTCGGGGGCGGAGCTAAACTCAGTGTCCCATCACCTTAAGAAAAAGAACTAAATATTCGGTGGTTACCATCGATGGTGGGAACCATCTTGTTCTCCCTGATCGATGGAGAAACTATTTTATATTGGCCATAGACCATGAATAATTTTGAATCATCGATGGTCGATGGCCATCCCTAGATGTCAGTGAAAGCTTATCTGTATCACTGAAAGCCGGTTGCCGTAGCATGCGACTGTGCCAGTCAAGTGGTTAAAAGGGAACCTGCCACTGAAGCCACCATCTTGTTGGGTAAAGCAACATTCAGCAGATTAATTTTGTAGGAACTACTGTTATCACGGAGGCAAACTTCATCCAGATGGAGTAGGTTTAGTTGCACAAGAGAAATTTGTATCGGTGTGGGCTGCTTTCATTGTTATTAATGTAGCTTGAGTAGAGAGCTAACGCTTGTTCCTGGTTTCAACACAATGGGCTATTCCTCGCAGGCATCACCTCCACAGAGTCCACGTGTGTAAGATTTGCTCTCCTTCTGTAAATACAATGCAGAGGTCTTAGCTACTACTCCTTCGCACATATATGGAATAAGCCACACGCCACTTCTCTGCGCTTCTGCAAAAAGCAGACAAAGAAACGCCCCGCACACAACTAACAACAGACAGTAATAGATGGAGGTGACAGGGATGTGATGGATAAGTGCCGATGGGATACACGGATGTGATGCAGGATGTCTGAGGACCTGCCAACCTATCCAAGGATCCTTTTATCAGTGGACTTCAAAGAGGACCCAAGGAGAAAAGTTACTTCAAAGCAGCAGCTCTTCATTCAAGAGCTTCCCACCCCCAAGACCTCCAAAAGATTTCATTACAATGGTACGGATTCTTCTGTTAAGTTTAAAACGGGTCAAGTGGGGGGAGAAGGGTTTTTATCAGAATATCTCTGGCCAAGTGACCCTCAGGAATATGCAATTATAATGGGGATTGCACAGGTCAGGGGAATCGGTCCTTGGATTCAATTATAACAAGGGTGTTATCATCAAAATGTATTTATAACTGCAGCGTTGGACAATCGGTATATAATAGGACAGGACAAGGACGCACAAGGCTGAAGCAAGGGTCCTACTGGTCAATAGACGAGCAGGTAGAGAAGTTATATATTATAAAAGGGCCCCGAAGCTAAATATTTTAAAGCAGGAAATACCTTTAAGACCTCTCATGGTTGACTATTAAGAATGGCCAACGGGGTAGGTCTTCAGGGCAAGTTGTCACAATTCCAATTACAGCAGGTTAATTGCCTATTTAACTGCTAATTAGAAATCTAGCTGACTGGGTTGTTTTCTAGAACTGACCTCAAAAAGACCTTATAAGCTATGCAAAGCCCAGCACCCTTCCCTCCCTGGATGTAGCAACTCTTTGGGGTTTGACCAGAACTCATTGCCGGATAGAAGCTGTGTCTCTAGGATAGTCCCTGAATTTAAATAAACATCGATGATCATCAATAATGCCTAATAAAGCAATTGGAGGGCATTTACAGATATGGGGGGGTATTAGCAGCGATAACCCATTTTTCGCGCTAAAAAAAATACTTTTACCACGAATCACTAAAAACCCATATCCAATAAGCCGAGAAAACTTGTCCCACAATAATTTTACCGCGATTTCACTTCACCTGCTCCGAGCCAGGGAAAACTTGGGGAAAATCCCTACTTTAAGGTAAAAATTTCGGAATTTGGTTCAGGACCCCTGGGACACCCCCCTTCCTAATGATTAATTATGCACTTTGAAGTTTTTAATTATTTTTAGTTGGCCAATAATGACATGTCCGTTTTGGGGTGAAACAGTGCAAAGTGATGGAATTTGGGGTTCAAGTTATATGATAGGTATATTGGGGTGCTTTATGAGTGGAACAAGTGTTTTTAGGCTTGCAGATGGAAGTAGTCGGTCTGCTTACACTTTTTTTTTTAATGTCCCATAAAATAACCCAAATATATACTTATACCCATTTTTATGTACACCGAATTCAATTTGAGCACTTATTTTGCTGAAAAAAGCTTGCTTTTATAATATTTTTCCATTACAAAAATTCATTTAACAGCCATGTGACCCAATTTAAGTACCCCAAATATATTTAATATGACCTATAATACACTTCTATACTGTTGTTCCATGTTAGTTTAGCATTTTTTGAGGTACAGGCTGATTTCCCCATTTTCACACTGATTTTTCACTTATTTTTTTTTTTTTTGCCCAAGATCCGTTTTCGCACATTTGGAATAGGATAGGGTGAAAAACGGGAGTGCCCACATCCGTGAAAATCCGTTTTCTCTGGAATTTTCACACGATAGATGCAAAAAAAATTCACGAGAAAAATTGCAGCGATTTCACAGCTAATTGGATAGTGCCTATGGATGGATTTCCGTGTTCTGTTGCCAACCACAGGTTTATCTGGACCAACCTTGCAGAACATGAACAGCTGGTTACACATCACCAAACTAGCTCCGCAGTTTGGGAACTTGTTATAAGAGGAATCCCAAACTTCCTGTTAATGTTTTGTCTTTGTATGCTCAGAGTGTGATTAGGGGGTGAAAGCGGAAACAATACGCCCATCGTAAACTCTCCCCCACATTGGCAACTGGCAAGGGGACGTGAAAACGTCGCTGTGTCAGGTGTCAAAGCCGTTGTCCAATTAGCATTGAGGTCCACAGGGATAACAGTGGGTTATAGGTGGTAGGATCAGCTTCTACACACCCCAAATTCTTTACAATACCTTCTGTTCTTACTGCTTAAAAGACACTTATCACCCACAAACTACAGTGGAGGAAGCTACTTTGTGTACTGAGCCACTATTTAGTTAATTAGCAATGAATGATTTCACCAAAATACCTCACGCCTCAGTCAGGGTCACTAGCTCTGAGAGAAATTGTTAGGCTACATTACAGTTGACCAAAAAAAATGGCTGCCTCCACTGAGAGACATTTAGAAAATCAGTGCCCACTGCCCTGTTTCTACTCAGCCCTAGCAACAAAAATACAAATTTTGCACTATAAATTGGGTATATCGCATAGGCATGGCTTAAATATAAACATATAGATGATAACCAAGCAACATTTACCACTACTTTTAAACCTGCACCAGCCGTGAGGCGAGGATATTTTTACCCGGGTTTTCTTGTGGTAATTTTCTGTGCGGACAACCTGTTTGTATTATAAATAAACTGTATTTCTGTGTTAGCCGCTGTTGACACAATAAACACCAGCGTCGGCTGTGAGCAAAACCTACAAATGCTGCTATAAAAATCTAACAAGGTTTTAATGCAAGGGGGAAAAAAAATGCTTTATGTGTCTTTGCAAACGTCCCTGGCTCCATGTAAGATATAGATGCGTTCTAAAGACATGGGGGGCAAATGCAGTTTGCAGCCTTTGTGCAAAGTGAGGACGTCCCTGTACCCTTATGAACAGTCTGTGGTCACTGCAATCACACCCATGAAACACTATAGTGCACCAGGTTTAAGAATGGATCGAAGGTCAAACCCCAGCTTTATTACAGGCCTTATCTGGCTTTTATGTTGAACACTGGTGGATTCTTGAAGGAAATTGCCTGTTTTGGAGGCAATAAGGAAGAGGAGGGAAGGGGGGGGGGGGGGGGGGGGGTGAGTGAGTGATGGGAAACTGGAGAAAGAGACAGGACACACCCTCACTGCGAGGAGGAGGCTAACGCCCAGCTTTCTCACACTTCTACGCAGACAGAATAAACAGTGTGCAGAGAACCTGGGGACAGGTGTAATCAGCCAGCACCCTTTCATGTCCTGCCAGGACACCGCGCCGATTGGAACCGCACTAAGGAATGCCTCAGCTATGAAGCATCTGCCATGCAGTGCGTAATGTCTGCAAGCTCTAAATAGTTGCCCACATAATACAGTGTTTCTACGCTGCGCAGTGTACGGGGTGGGGGCGACCTATCTGCTGCACGTCTGTCACAAACAAAAGCCTGTAGTCAAGCGCTCCACAGAGTAAAGCCCCTTTCAGGCATAATTACCAGGCTTCCACCCAGCTCGGACCCGGGACACAAAGTACGGGTTGAATCTGGGGCTTACAGTTTCGGACATGGGTGATGACCCGGGAATAACCCTTCACACCGGACGCGGGTCTTCCGGCATTCAGTGGGCGCTTGGAGATGATCTCATCTCTAAGCGCCAATCAATTTCTTTTATGTGTTGCCCGGGTCATCAAGACGCTGGTCACAACTTTCAGACCTAAGCTGGGTCGTCTACCCCGGTTGCGAGTCCCGGGAAAAATCAAGAAATGAAGCAAGGTCACAAAAACCCAGAATTTAGGTTTATGTCCGATAGGAGCTGGTACTTTATCTCTCTCCAAGGCTCAGTACATCTGTCACATTAACTTTTGTGTTGTTTATACGGCAGTTGTCACTATTATGCTGGTAACTAATCTCTAATGCAGTGATTGGCTATATAGTATCCCAGTCCAGTAAATCTCTCAATGCTGTGATTGGCTATATATTATTCCAGCCCAATAAGCGTATGAATGCTTGTGATTGGCTATAGATCAGTTCAGCCCTGTAAGTGAATGCTGTGATTGGCTGTGCACGTACATTGGTCCAGCCCAGAAAAGGTTCCAGTGCTCGTTTGGATATATAGCCCACAGGGGTACAGGGGAAACCACCGGTGGGCCCTACTGCCTGGGGCCCCACCTCCTGCTCTAAGGATCAGGTTCCAGACTGTGCATTTGAATTATACATTATACATATGTTACCTTATACTGGACTATGGTGTATTTTCTACAGTGCATTGCTGTCATTAATCTGTTATTACTCTGGTACATTATCATGCATGCAGCAGCTGAATTTACTGTATTTATTTATGAAGGGGCCCAGACGTTGTACTCTCTAATGGTTAGTCAAACCAATGAGATGGCAGGCCACACCCCCTCTGCAGACTAGCCACACCCCTACCACTGCATCTTCCCCCCGGTGGGCCCTACATGCCCCAGTCTGACACTGGATTGGCTACATATTGGCTGAAGCCCAGTAAACATTCTTATGCTCTGATTGGTCACAATTCGGTCTAGCCTAATCGTTATTATATTGCACTGACAGGATACAGCTTGCGTCCGACCCTTTCTGAGTTAATTACCTTCTTTTAGTCTGCTGCTCTCCAGGTAGTTATGGATCTTCATTAACTGCGCCATCTTGTCCTGGGTAACGTGCAGGTACTTGTTGCAGTTGCATGCCTGAAAGGAAGCAGAGCGGGAGGGTTAGTCATTGGCTCAGCGAGATGGGGAACCAACTTACCGCACTCTTATTTGTTTGTATTATAATGAACTGACCGCTTCTAAGTAACCCTGTATACACAGATTTTCAGGGCAAATGTCCCTGCCCGACTGCCCTGTGGGCGCAGCATGGTCGCAGGAAGTACCACCTGTGGGATTGCAGGCTCATCCCCCAAAACCATCAGCTCCTAACCGCCATGTTACAGGCTGTGTTTGAAAACTGACAGGAGCTGATTGGCTGGTACTTAATCTACGTACACTTTATCTCTCTCCAAGGCTCAGTACATAGACCTCTTAATTTTCATTTAGAAATTAATATTAAAGAAAATCCACATGCCTGCACCTTTTAACCTCCACACCCCACCCCCAAAACTTCCCAATGAAGGCCGACTTGTGCCACGAAATTCCCACGCCCAGCTCTTCAAGTTGCACATCTGTGAAATCTGTATATGTCGCAACACGATTTCCCATCCTGACCGTGTCTAACAGATCTCACTGAGTGAGAGTTCATTCACAAATGCCCCCGAGGCGTTTGGATAACGCGATTGATATGGAAATTCTACTACCGACAGTTATTACGGCAGTTGTTCTGTCGCGGCATTCTCAGTCTCGTGTGTACATTAAATAGATCAGAACTTGTTAAATTCTTATCAAGTTACAGCTTTGTTCATGGTTTCAAAATGTAATGACGCCGTGGACCTGATCCACTGTCAAGTGGTTGTAAAATCACCGCGCGTAAAAGGACTAAGATCAGGGTTTCCCAAACTCAGTCCTTAAGGATCTAGCAGTCCAGGTTTGAAGGATATCCATGCGTGACCACAGAGGAATAAAACAAACTGAGGTATTAAGTCCCCTGTGCTTTAGCTTGGCTATCCTTAAAACCTGCACCGTTAGGGGGATTTAAGGGCATTTCTTTTGTCAACACTGCTTTACACAGAAACATAGAATTTGACGACAACCACTTGGCCCATCTAGTTGGGATCCGGTCTCTAGGTCGACACTATCTAGGTCGACCACTATTGGTTGACAGAGTTTCTAGGTCGACATGTCTAAAGGTTGACATGAGTTTTTCACATTTTCTCTTACGTCCTAGAGGATGCTGGGGACTCCGTAAGGACCATGGGGTATAGACGGGCTCCGCAGGAGATAGGGCACCTAAAAAGAACTTTGACTATGGGTGTGCACTGGCTCCTCCCTCTATGCCCCTCCTCCAGACCTCAGTTAGATCTTGTGCCCAGAGGAGAATGGGTACAATGCAGAGAGCTTTCCAGAGTTTTCTGTTTTAAAGAATTTTGTTAGGTTTTTTATTTTCAGGGAGTCCTGTTGGCAACAGGCTCCCTGCATCGTGGGACTGAGGACAGAGAAGCAGAGCTGGCTTGTCAAGTTGGGCACTGCTTCTAAGGCTACTGGACACCATTAGCTCCAGAGGGAGTCGGAACACAGGTCTCACCTGGGGTTCGTCCTGGAGCCGCGCCGCCGTCCTCCTCACAGATGCCGAAGATAGAAGCCGGATAGAGAAGGCAGAAGACATCTTAGGCGGCAGAAGACATCAGATCTTCATGAGGTAAGGCGTGCAGCGGTAAGCTGCGCGCCATTGCTCCAAGTCACACACACACAGAGCAGCACTGAAGGGTGCAGGGCGCAGGGGGGGGGGGGCACCCCGGGCAGCAATAAACCTCACATTTTGGCACAAAACAGTGGCATTAGACTGCGGAAACTGTAAATCGCTGATCCCCCGCCATTTTATTGAAAAGTCACTGGGACCGAAGCCTGCCGTCGGGTGGGCGGGGCTTGATCCTCAGCACTAACCAGCGCCATTTTCTCCACAGAAACTGCATGAGAAAGAAAACGCTGGCTCCCTGGTCTCTCCCCTCCTGAACACAGGCTGGAAAAAAGAGGAGGGGGGCACTTTGGCGACGCAGTGAGTGGGAATTGACATAATATATATAAAAAAGCGCTATCTGGATATATATATTTTCTTCCAGTGTTGTTAAGCGCTGGTGTGTGCTGGCATACTCTTTCTCTGTCTCTCCTTAGGACCTGGTTGGGGTTTTGTCCCCTTATAGGTTAATCCCTGTGTGTGTGGGGTGTCGGTACGTGTGTGTCGACATGTCTGAGGCGGAAGGCTTCTCCAAGGAGGAGGTGGAGCAAATGAGTGGTGTGTCCCCGTCGGTTGTGCCGACTCCAGATTGGATGGACATGTGGCATACGTTGCATGCAAGTGTGGCATCTTTACATAAAAGGCTTGATAAGGCTGGTTTAGGGGGGACATCAGGCGGTCAATCTTCAGATTGGACAACTCACAGGGCCCGTCGGGGTCTCAAAAGCGTCCCTTAACACAAGACACTACTACCGACACGGATTCTGATTCCAGTGTCGACTATGACGAAGTAAAATTGCACCCTAGGGTGACTAAAACCATTCAGTGTATGATTGTGGCAATAAGGGATGTGTTGCATATTGTGGATGAACCCTCGGTCCCCGACACAAGGGTACACATGTTTAAGGAAAAGAAACAGATTATTAATTTTCCCACATCTCATGAATTAAATGAGTTCTTTGGAAAAGCTTGGGAGACTCCGGATAAGAGACCGCAGATACCCAAAAGAATTTTTATGGCATACCCCATCCCTAAGCAGGACAGGGAGATTTGGGAATCACCCCCCCACTGTGGACAAGGCCCTGACGCGCTTGTCCAAGAAAGTGGCGCTACCGTCTCCTGACACAGCGGCCCTTTAGGACCCTGCAGATCGCAGGCAAGAAACTACCTTAAAGGGTATTTATTCTCATACGGGTGCTGTGTTAAGATCGACAATTGCGTCGGCATGGGTGTGTAGCGCAATTGCAGCTTGGACAGATGAGCTGACAGATCAATTTGATACTATGGATAAGGATACTATATTCTTAACTCTAGCCCATATAAAAGACGCAGTCTTATTTATGAGGGATGCTCAAAGAAACATTGGATTGCTAGCTTCTAGGGCCAATGCCATGTCTATCTCAGCGAGAAGATCCTTATGGACTCGCCAATGGACGGGTGATGCGGATTCCAAAAAACATATGGAAGCGCTACCCTATAAGGGTGATGTATTGTTTGGGGATGGGCTGACGGACCTGGTTTCCACAGCTACAGCAGGTAAATACATTTTTTTACCATATATTCCCCAACAGCAAAAGAAAGTAACACCCTATCAGATGCAGTCCTTTCGGTCGCACAAGTACAGAACAGGTCGGGGATCCTCCTTCCTTGCCAGAGGTAAGGGCAGAGGCAAGAGAGCACCTGCTTCGGCAGGTGCCCAGGAACAAAAGTCCTCCCCGGCTGCTCCAAAAACCACAGCATGACGCTGGGGCTCCCCTGAGGGAGTCCGCACCGGTGGGGGCACGTCTTCGACTTTTCAGTCAGGCCTGGGTCAGTTCGGACCTGAATCCCTGGGTGCTGGAAATAGTTTCCCAGGGTTACAAATTGGAATTCGAGGAGGTGCCCCCGCGCCGATTTTTCAAATCGGCCCTACCAGCTTCCACATCGGAAAGGGATATAGTGTTTGCTGCAATTCAAACGCTGTGTATACAGCAAGTGATAATCAAGGTTCCCCTGCACCAGCAGGGAAGAGGATACTACTCAACCCTATTTGTGGTCCCGAAACCGGACGGTACGGTCAGACCGATTTTGAATCTGAAATCCCTAAACCTGTACATAAAAAGATTCAAATTCAAAATGGAATCTCTCAGAGCAATAATAGCCAACATGGAGGAGGGGGAGTTTATGGTGTCTCTGGACATAAAGGATGCGTACCTTCATGTCCCCATATATGCCCCCCATCAGGAATACCTGAGATTCGCTGTACAGGATTGTCATTACCAATTTCAGACGTTGCCGTTTGGACTTTCCACGGCCCGAGGATTTTCACCAAGATAATGGCGGAAATGATGGTGGTCCTGCGCAAGCATGGAGTCACAATTATCCCATACTTGGACGATCTCCTGATAAAAGCGAGATCAAGGGAGAAATTGCTGAGCAGTGTGGCGCTCTCTCTGAGAGTGCTCCAGCAACACGGTTGGATTCTAAATCTACCGAAGTCACAGTTGATTCCGACAACTCGACTACCGTTCCTAGGTATGATACTGGATACGGAACAAATGAAGGTCTTTCTCCCAATAGAGAAAGCCCAAGACATCCAGAACATGGTCAGAGACCTGCTAAAACCGAAAAGGGTGTCAGTTCACCAATGCACTCGAGTTCTGGGGAAAATGGTGGCGGCCTACGAGGCCATTCCCTTCAAGGACTTTTCAATGGGACCTTCTGGATAAGTGGTCCGGGTCCCATCTGCACTTACATCGGAAAATAACTCTGTCCCCAGGAACCAGAGTGTCCCTCCTGTGGTGGTTGCAAAGTGCTCACCTGCTGGAGGGTCGCCGGTTCGGGATTCAGGACTGGATCCTGGTTACCACGGACGCGAGCCTCCGAGGATGGGGAGCGGTCACACAGGGAAAGACTTTTCAGGGTCTTTGGTCAGACCAGGAGTCCAGTCTACACATCAATGTGTTGGAACTCAGGGCCATTTACAACGGCCTTCGACAAGCGGAGAGTTTTCTTCGAAACCTACCGGTTCTGATTCAATCAGACAATGTCACAGCAGTGGCTCATGTGAACCGCCAAGGCAGGACAAGAAGCAGAGTCGCGATGGCGGAAGCCACAAGGATACTTTGCTGGGCGGAAAATCATGTAAGCGCTCTGTCGGCTGTCTTCATTCCGGGAGTGTACAACTGGGAAGCAGACTTCCTCAGCAGACACGATCTCCATCCAGGAGAGTGGGGACTTCATCAAGAAGTCTTTGCAGACGTAACACGTCTTTGGGGAACTCCTCAAATAGACATGATGGCGTCATGCCTCAACAAAAAACTTCGGAGGTATTGCGCCAGGTCTCGGGACCCTCAGGGAGTAGCAGTAGACGCACTGGTAACACCATGGGTGTTCGAATCGGTCTATGTGTTTCCTCCACTTCCTCTCATCACGAAAGTGTTGAGGATCATAAGACGAAGAAGAGTACAGACGATACTCGTTGCCCCAGACTGGCCTCGAAGGGCCTGGTACCCGGATCTACAAGAGATGCTCACAGGAGACCCCTGGCCTCTTCCTCTGAGGGAAGACCTGTTGCAGCAGGGGCCCTGTGTATTTCAAGACTTACCGCGGTTACGTTTGACGGCATGGCGGTTGAACGCCGAATCCTAGCAAAAAAGGGGATTCCGGAAGAGGTCATCCCTACTTTAATAAAGGCTAGGAAGGAGGTGACGATAAAACATTATCACCGTATCTGGCGAAAGTATGTGTCTTGGTGTGAGACCAAGAATGCACCTACGGAAGATTTTCATCTGGGTCGTCTTCTCCACTTCCTACAGACAGGAGTGGATATGGGCCTGAAATTGGGCTCGGTTAAGGTACAGATTTCGGCCCTCTCGATTTTCTTTCAGAAGGAATTGGCTTCTCTTCCAGAAGTCCAGACGTTTGTAAAGGGAGTGCTGCACATCCAGCCCCCTTTTGTGCCTCCAGTGGCACCATGGGACCTGAACGTGGTGTTGCAGTTCCTAAAATCACACTGGTTTGAACCGCTTAACAAGGTTGAGTTGAAATTTCTTACCTGGAAGGTGGTCATGTTGTTGGCCTTAGCATCAGCAAGGCGAGTGTCAGAATTGGCGGCTCTCTCACACAAGAGCCCCTACTTGATTTTTCATGTGGATCGAGCTGAATTGAGGACACGTCCGCAATTTTTGCCTAAAGTGGTTTCGTCGTTCCATATGAATCAACCTAATGTGGTGCCTGTGGCTAACGGTGACCTGGAGGATTCCAGATCCCTGGATGTAGTCAGGGCCTTAAAAATTTATGTAGCCAGGACGGCTAGAATTAGGAAAACAGAGGCTCTGTTTGTCCTGTATGCGGCCAATAAGATTGGCGCTCCTGCTTTAAAGCAGACTATTGCTCGCTGGATCTGTAATACGATTCAGCAGGCTCACTCTACGGCTGGATTGCCGGTACCAAATTCGGTTAAGGCCCATTCCACTAGGAAGGTGGGCTCTTCTTGGGCGGCTGCCCGAGGCGTCTCGGCTTTACAACTTTGCCGAGTGGCGACTTGGTCGGGGTCAAACACTTTTGCTAAATTCTACAAGTTTGATACCCTGGCTGATGAGGACCTAGCGTTTGCTCAGTCGGTGCTGCAGAGTCATACGCACTCTCCCGCCCGACTGGATGCTTTGGTATAAACCCCATGGTCCTTACGGAGTCCCCAGCATCCTCTAGGACATAAGAGAAAATAAGATTTTAAACCTACCGGTAAATCTATTTCTCCTAGTCCGTAGAGGATGCTGGGCGGCCGTCCCAGTGCGGAAACTCTGCAAGACTTGTATATAGTTGTTGCTTACATAAGGGTTATGTTACAGTTGACATCGGTCTTGGACCGTTACTGTTGTTTTTGTTCATACTGTTAACTGGTTATGTATGTTCCAGGTTACAAGGTATGATTGGTGTGGGCTGGTATGAATCTTGCCCTTGGATTGCTAAATCCTGCCTTGTATTGTCCATCTCCTCTGGGCACAGTTCTCTAACTGAGGTCTGGAGGAGGGGCATAGAGGGAGGAGCCAGTGCACACCCATAGTCAAAGTTCTTTTTAGGTGCCCTATCTCCTGCGGAGCCCGTCTATACCCCATGGTCCTTACGGAGTCCCCAGCATACTCTACGGACTAGGAGAAATAGATTTACCGGTGGTTTAAAATCGTATTATTTTTGTTGTTGAACCTTTTCATACTTAACGATCCACGTGGACTACGATTGGAATGGTAACCTGTGCCGATCGTGAAGTGAGGCACCTTGCCCGAAGCATGCGAGGTGACATGGTGCACTAATTGGGGTTCCCGGTCGCTCTACGAAGAAAACGACACCAAAAAAACATAAAAAACTCATGTCGACCTTTTGACCTGTCGACCTAAAGACCCTGTTGACCTAGTTACTGTCGACCAATAGTGGTCGACCTAGACACTGTCGACCTAGTTACTATCTACCTTCCATACCACACCCATCTAGTCTGCCCATGTACACACACTATGGTTAATTTTGTTGAGAGCCAATTAACCTATCAGAATATTTTTGGTTTGTGGGAGGAAACCGGAGTACCCGGAGGAAACCCATGCAAGCACGGGGAGAATATACAAACTCCACAAAGTTAGGGCTGTGGTGGGAATCAAACCCATGACCTCAGTGCTGTGAGGCAGTAATGCTAACCATTACACCATCCGTACTGCTTTAGGTACCAAAGTGGCCGTTGCAGAGAGGTACACTGCCTGCACTCCTGTGTTACGGCCTTGTTCTGTGTACCCGTTCTCTCCGGTTTACTGCCGCAGGTACGGCTTCCCGGTGGTATATTTATGCTCTATGTGGATTAGACAAAAGCGTGAGAAGAGGAAATCAGAGGGAGCCCTGGGGCCATGTATCCAGCTCAATGAGGAACAAAGAGAGGAGGAAGAAAAACCAGTTCCCCAGCGCCAGGTACACAGGAGGGAGGAAGGAGGAACAGGAGAGAAGGGGGATCCGCCGGCAGGAGAGGGTGTGAGTTACACTGAGGAATGCTGAAATCTGGAGGGGTGTTAATCTCATTAGCAAATTCCAAGGGCAGGAAAGACAATGGTGGTAGAATATTGAGGAACAGATCTGATGCTATAATTCCAGGTGTGACAATCGAAGATTTATGTGGCATCCGGCGACTGCGCATCTTAGACGTCATTCATAGAGAAATAAATATTTGTATCCTCAGGAAAGTCGTGTGTTACAGGCCAATGTATATGACTAGAGGAATAACCTTCTATGAGCAGAATGATGTATGTTTAATGGAACACTTTATTTAAATATAAATAAAACTTAACCCTGCACAGGAATAGGACTTGGTCAGCCATGTATAGAGGTGTAATCTGCGGCTAGACTATCCCTGTATCCCTTATTCAGAACAATTCATATGAGGCAACGATCAGCCTGTTCTATTGGCTGGGAATTACGTCAGCATTGCTGCGGCATAACACAGCTAGCCAATCAGAGACAGTGGTCTTCTACCATATGAAGGTCTCTCAGGACCTCGCTAATCGATGGTAAACAACCGTTAATGGTTTACCAACGATGGTGGACTGTTTTGCCATCGATGACAGGGATCCGTAGGGACCGAGCTTAGACCCCACCACCCAGCTGTGCGGCTAAACCCTATCCCTGCCCTGATTGGATCGCCGTCCACCAATGCAGGGGACGTCCATTGACTGGAGCGAACCATCAATGGTTCCCAGTCGATGGTTTCATGTGTGAGGAATAGCAAAGCAAATAGCTCTTTATTTTTCAGGGAATCGTAATGAAAAAAAAAAAATAAATTGTGAGAAATCACAAAATCTATTATATCCTTCTTCACCTCAACATGTTGAACTGTGGCGTAAGAGTGCAAAGCAATGTCACTTGCAAAAAATAAGAATTTACTTACCGATAATTCTATTTCTCGGAGTCCGTAGTGGATGCTGGGGTTCCTGAAAGGACCATGGGGAATAGCGGCTCCGCAGGAGACAGGGCACAAAAAAGTAAAGCTTTTACCAGATCAGGTGGTGTGCACTGGCTCCTCCCCCTATGACCCTCCTCCAGACTCCAGTTAGGTACTGTGCCCGGACGAGCGTACACAATAAGGGAGGCAATTTGAATCCCGGGTAAGACTCATACCAGCCACACCAATCACACCGTACAACTTGTGATCTAAACCCAGTTAACAGTATGATAACAGAAAGAGCCTCTTAAAGATGGCTCCTTAACAATATAACCCGAATTTGTTAACAATAACTATGTACAGTATTGCAGATAATCCGCACTTGGGATGGGCGCCCAGCATCCACTACGGACTCCGAGAAATAGAATTATCGGTAAGTAAATTCTTATTTTCTCTATCGTCCTAAGTGGATGCTGGGGTTCCTGAAAGGACCATGGGGATTATACCAAAGCTCCCAAACGGGCGGGAGAGTGCGGATGACTCTGCAGCACCGAATGAGAGAATTCCAAGTCCTCTTTTGCCAGGGTATCAAATTTGTAGAATTTTACAAACGTGTTTTCCCCCGACCACGTAGCTGCTCGGCAGAATTGTAATGCCGAGACCCCTCGGGCAGCCGCCCAAGATGAGCCCACCTTCCTTGTGGAATGGGCCTTAACAGATTTAGGCTGTGGCAGGCCTGCCACAGAATGAGCAAGTTGAATTGTGTTACAAATCCAACGAGCAATCGTCTGCTTAGAAGCAGGGGCACCCAACTTGTTGGGTGCATATAGTATCAACAGCGAGTCAGATTTTCTGACTTCAGCCGTCCTTGAAATGTATATTTTTAAGGCTCTGACAACGTCCAACAACTTGGAGTCCTCCAAGTCGCCAGTGGCCGCAGGCACCACAATAGGTTGGTTCAGGTGAAACGCTGATACCACCTTAGGGAGAAAATGCGGACGAGTCCTCAGTTCTGCCCTATCCGAATGGAAGATTAGATAAGGGCTTTTATAAGATAAAGCCGCCAATTCAGATACTCTCCTGGCGGAAGCCAGGGCCAGTAACATAGTCACTTTCCATGTGAGATATTTAAAATCCACCTTTTTCAATGGTTCAAACCAATGGGATTTGAGGAAATCTAAAACTACATTTAGATCCCACGGTGCCACCGGAGGCACCACAGGAGGCTGTATATGCAGTACTCCTTTAACAAAAGTCTGTACCTCAGGAACTGAGGCCAATTCTTTTTGGAAGAATATTGACAGGGCCGAAATTTGAACCTTAATAGATCTCAATTTGAGACCCATAGACAATCCTGATTGTAGGAAATGTAGGAAACGACCCAGTTGAAATTCCTCCGTCGGAACACTCCGATCCTCGCACCACGCGACATATTTTCGCCAAATGCGGTGATAATGTTTCGCGGTGACTTCCTTCCTTGCCTTAATCAAGGTAGGAATGACTTCTTCTGGAATGCCTTTCCCTTTTAGGATCTGGCGTTCAACCGCCATGCCGTCAAACGCAGCCGCGGTAAGTCTTGAAAGAGACAGGGACCCTGTTGTAGCAGGTCCCTTCTCAGAAGTAGAGGGCACGGGTCGTCCGTGACCAACTCTTGAAGTTCCGGGTACCAAGTCCTTCTTGGCCAATCCGGAGCCACTAGTATTGTTCTTACTCCTCCTCACC